>NC_063158.1:8378914-8978914 GCF_020921035.1 Rhodamnia argentea
TTAAGCTCTACAGAATATCTGGATTTAATTTTGAATGGCATCGTCTGTAAAATTAACTCTCCGCCACAAATGCTTGTTCAATCGCAATCGCTGAGCTAAAGATGTTACTAACATCTGTCTTGGGCATGAGAGCGTGGTGGACTGCGAATTGGGTTGAATGAGTTTTCCAATTACCCCGAATTTTGAATTGTGCTATGTTCTAAATCGAGCTTGAACTTCTGTACAATGGTTAAATAGCTTTCCAATTTGGAAATATTATACATGTTGCTCTCTTTGTCTTTTTACCTACTAATGAGATTGTACCCTTTACTAAGCCTACCACTCTCCCTCCTCAGGTAAGGTACTAAGTTAAGAAGATCCATTATCACTCAAACTATATCTACTACAAAATTCATTATATAATGCTTCTATGTAAAGGCTTTAACCTCTACTTGTATAGTTTTAATATCCGCTGTTTCATTCAAATGTAAATAATCATAATAATAATCCTTCGGATAATCACAAAGCAATAAAACCATCTAATTTAATACTGTGGATAAAAATAATGAGCAACCAAATAAACAATAGGTGAATGCATGCATAATAATACATAAACCATTTTGCTTTCATTGCTATAATAGTTGGAGCTAAATGAGCATCTTTTTCATATTCAAGCAAAAAATACTAAAGAATATTGGAATACATATTCTATTAAAAATAAAAATGTATAGTAGGATATAATAAACACTAAATAAAAAGTATAAAGTCACATCATTAAAAACTTTTAAAATCTAATTCTTTTTTTTTTTTGCAAATAACCCAATCTATGGAGTAAACTAATTTCAGAAACTTTATTCAAAATAAAACACACATAATAAATCTTTATAAGCAAAAGATTGATGAAGCAACTCCAGGAGGTGGTGAATTCCAATGAGTCGAACATCTGGAAATCTTTTGCTTTTGTCCTTTGTATTTCCGCAGTGTAAACTTTTCCCATTCTTTCATAACTTGGGGACTACTCCCTAAAAATTTAATTGCTCTTTGGGGTTGGGGGTGAGAAAACCTTAAGAGATCATAAACCATCTTGTACATAAATTTAAACGTGAAAACACACATCTACCGAAAATTCTGTCTCGCCATGAGAATTTTACAATATTTTCTAACCTGCGAATGGAAAGCTGCATTTTGACGCCGCATTTATCAAAACCAAATCTAAAAAACTTTATTAATCAAATTATATTCTTCTAAACTGCCTAATTATTCTTATGTAAATATTATTATGACACGTGTCTTCATCAAACACTCGAAATGCAAGCACTCTTTTTCTGAATGTACTAATCATTACATATCCAATGACATATGATACCATAAGAATAAGTACTAATGATCACTTCAAATGTTATTAGCTATATGCATATCGTCCATTGAAACTGCGTAAAACAGCTTTTGCAAAGCCTTTATTTTTTGTAAATCCTAAAAGTCTACATTTAAGAGAAGTTCTCGAACAAGTTTTGTTTATGAGTGTACATGCAGTATTTATCAAAAATCAAACCAAAATTTTCACCGGTAGTAAACTGTAAATGTTCAATGGTGATATTGGAGCTAATATTTCTTTAGCAAGTTCATCATCATCAGAACGAAATAAAGGAGAAGTAGGATTGGCATAACGGTAAAATTTGTTGTTGCCTATATGAATCCCCACTTGCATTGCATGTTTAGAAACAGATGCCACGGTATGTTCCATAGCCGTCTCTTCTATTAAAATTGTATGATTTCTCAGACATATTTAAAGTTTATCTTGTACTTGTCTTTGCCATATGTGCACTGTCATGTAGATAAAAATTTGAAAAATTTGTAATAATGATTATTAGGTCAATTATTCAACTAACGAACTCAGACTCTCCCAAGTCCATACCAAAACGCAACTTAACACGCAAGATATTTGAATCGAGTCGCGACTAATCATTTTTGATATATTGACTAGAAACCTAAATTAGCGAGAGAACTAAATTACTTCTACGAACTAGAGATTTCGAGTCCCGAGACTTATTATGCGACATTTCCTTTAACGTCTTCTTTGATACCATTTTATTTCATGAAAACAAGATTTTGTCGGGCAATATTAATTCGATTTTAACCTGGGCTACCAACAAAGGTTATCATGCGGGTGCTCAATCAATCAATGAACATCTAGAAATCAAATAAACTCGTGGAGCATGCGCTACGTAATCCTGTTTCTTTCTTTTTTTTATTTTTACGAATGCATATGTATATGAATTTATACAAATGATGCAACGTCATGATGCAATGTAAAACTTAAGTTAGATGACATGCAAATTAAATTTGAACTAATGTACGAAAGGAGCAGTTACAATCTAATTAAATCGACTACATGACTTGCGAATTAATTGGAAGACCTCAAACATGCAAATTCTATATGATCTAGACCTAGTATGCAATGACATAGCAAGCTCATTTTATTTTTTGTATTTCTAATTAACGAATCTCTAATAAAACTATGCCTAAAGATAATTATCTTGCACATTTTAGGGTTTAAGTTTTCCTAATCCCTAACCTATTAAAGATAAATTATTTTATACATGAAAATGTACTCAAATATGAGGATTCTATCCTAAAAATGAAAATCTAAATTAGCTCATTCTAAATTAAATTAAACGTTGCAAATATCTACATGATTTAATTTAAGGATGCAACTTTATCTAAAATGCAATGCAATATCTTTTAGAATTTTAAATATCATGCAAGAGAATATTCATTCTAAAGATATGCCAATCAAATGGATATATCAACCAATTTTTGAAAATATTTCATGAATATTTGATTCAATCTTTAATTCGTAATCCTACGATTAAGATTGAACTCAAATCCCTATCTGTGGCAAGTTGTGGATTAGGAGATTCTCCTAATTGATCACATTTTGAAAGATTTTCATTCATATCTTGAGTATCTGGAATATATTCAACTCTAAATACACAATATTTCCAAATTGGCGAATAACACCTCACCCGAATCTTCTTGAAACATTGCTTCACAATACTTTAGCCCTCTTTTTTTAGACAACCTTCTAATCTCACGAAGTTGCTTTTTTTTTTTTTTTTTTTTTTTTTTATTTGAGACCAAACTGCAACGATCTTGTAGACGAAATTCATGGATCGATCGGCCGGATGATCACTTGCATTCGGTTTGCAAATCGTCCCGGACTTTAGCGGTAAGGGGAAACACACAATTGGTCCGATTGCTGGTTCTCTTCGGTGCAGCAGCAACGAGGGACAAAACAGTAACTCTGAGCAGGGGACACCCACAATGAAAGGAACGCCAAAAGTGCCCAGTTGTCTTGAACGGCAAGGATAGAAGGGGATTTCCGTGCTCAGGTAGCTAATTCTCTTGGAAATAAAAAGTGTTTTTGTCACCAAGAATGCACCGCAGAACAAGTTTTAGTAGAAGGACAGCAGTAAACAGCAAGGATGTGTGATTTTTATGAATTTTCCGAATGAATGTGATCCCCCCCCTCTATCAAGCTCACGTGCTTTCACTGTGCATGTTCCGAGAGTCCATTTTTTCTTTGCTTTCAAAACTCACGTATATCTCTTTTACATGACAAAGCTCCCTCTCTTCTCACTTTTATCTCTCTGAACCTCGGATGAAGCTCCCTTCCTTCTCTCTTTGTGCCCCGTGGAGCCCTCCCTTTGGCGTGTATTGATGGTCTCTTTATAGACCCGGGGGGAAATCCGCCACAATCCTTTATGCAACCGTGAAATCTCGATCATGGGGATTCAGCAATTTTTATGAATTACCGGCTTTTTGCTCGAGATTTTCCTGCCTAGAATGACTCCCTTCAATTGCTTAGATCATTTTTGATATCCCACGAGTCTTGGATTTCTTCCCGAAAAATGCGAGGAGTTACACCAAATAATAACTAAAAATGTTAGTATTATTGTCTAGTTGATTCCCATAATCCGTTCAAGCTCAAAACCCACGTACACAATTTTGACCGTATAAATGATCAAAGGACTTAGCCGTACATCCAATGTATGGGTTTTAATTTACCAGTTACACCCGGAACCTCCATCACTTAAACCCGTCCACCGCCGGTCCAAATTAAAATGCAAATGATATGCATGAATGACAAAATTAAATACAGTGATGAGCTAATTATTTTTAGGAACTAAAAAATAATTTTATGTAAATTAATGATTGAAAATTTTAGTCAAAATTTAGGTGTAAACAGCTTCTTTGAGTGTAAGCTTTAGAAGTTTGCTCAAAGACAAAATTGAACCTAAATTTTGACAATGCAAATGATGAATGAATTTTTTTTTTTTGCGGGGTTTTAATCCCAATTTTCAAATGCGATGATGCATAATATGCAAAATGCAAGCAATAAGGGACGTATACTAAGGCTTCTCACTTCATGTGGTGCTGTAAAAGAAACTTACATACGATCGCATACAAAAGGCACCCAAGTGAGGGAAAGCTTTTAATGCTTGAAATCCCCTTGATCTTCAAACTTATATTTCACCGGGATGTAAGGTTCGCAAGGCGTGGTTGCCTGTTTATTACCGCAGCTTCCTACGTATATGAAACGAAGGCATGATATGATTTAAAAAAATCATTTGAAGAAATGAGAAACGTGTTGCCTATACTACTAGGCAATCACGAAAAGGACCAACCCACCTATTCCACTCCGGGTGAGCATGAGGTTGGTCGTGTTGCCTATACCACTAGGCAATCACGAAAGATATGTCACCTATTTCACTAGGTGAACATACAAGAGGGATTGCGTCACCTATTCCACTAGGCGAACACGAAATGAATTGTGCTACCTATTCCACTGGGCAGACACAAAAAAATAAGTCACCTATTCAACTGGGTGAACATATGAGAGAAATCGTGTCACCTATTCCATTGGGTGAACACGAAATGAATTGTGCTACCCGTTCCACGCGGCCATACACAAAAAAATATGTCACCTATTTCACTAGGTGAACATATTAGAAAGATCATGTCCCCTATTCCATTGGGCGAACATGAGATGGATTGTGCTACTTGTTCCACTAGGTAGACACAAGAGATAATGAAGAATAATTTAGGAGATGTACCCGAATTCTTCGTCCGCTATCAAAATGATAAAGCTAATTGCCTTGCACTTGTTTTTACCCGAGACATGGTTAAAACAACACATGCGCACTAGCAAAGAAAACAGATTCATGAATTTGCTTGCATTATCAAGCTCACAGGGAATTTATCAATAAGAAAATCAATTTCGTCCTTTGACAATTTGATCATATTAAATGAGGGACCTTCAATCAGAAAGGACTTTTCACGGGAAAAGTACACTAGAAGTGCCATAACTTTTTGCGGCGTTCACTTGAGTGCCATAACTTTCAAAACATTAACTTAAGTGCCATAACTTTTAGAAATCGTTCACTTGAGTGCCATGTTGACGTGGGTGGGAAAAGCTGACGTTGCAGCCAAGGAAGTTACCGTAGACACCGGGAAAAGTTTCGTAGCACAACGGAAAAGTTACTGTAAAGCCGGAAAGATGACGTGGCACACCGAAAAGTTACCGTAGCACTCAAGTGAAAGATTTTGCTCCGACGTAGCACTCAAGTGAATGATTTTTGAAAGTTATAGCACTTAAGTGAACGTTTTGAAAGTTATGGCGCTCAAGTGAACGTCATACACAAGTTATGACACTTCTATTGTACTTTTCCATTTTCCACTCACTCTCAATGAAAGGCTTTTTGACCCGCCCTTTGATGCGGTATAAAAATCACTCAAACCTCTCTTCATCGTGCTTGATAAGGGCCCGTGATATTCTCAAGTCGAATGACTTGGCCAATCTAAAGGTCTTTATAAGAATTAAAACACAAGTTTGGTCAAAGTTTTAACAATGGAAACTCATGAGAGTCACGGCTTTAAAAGAATTGATATCATCCATGGCTCCAGGTTTATGGGCCAGGAATCCCGCAAAATGAGATAGAAAAAATCTTGCTTGCACTTCTTCGAGCAACATTTATAAGAATTTAAACTCTACATTAACATAAGTGCCCTAATCTGAAGAGACTTCCATAAGGGTTGTAACGTAAGTTTGATAGGCTTGAAATGAAGGGCATTCTTCTTCTTTTTCAATCAAGGGGTGTATTATGAACATGGAAATTGAGATCATCCAATCATGTTTCCAACACAAATTCTTGTAATGATTCTTGACAATTTGAGAGTTGTTGGTGTCTTTTGACAAATGCTCCCCGAATTTGTGAATTTTCCGAATGACTTCTTTTGAATAAACATCCTTACAAATCATTTATGCTGATATCTCTCTTCCATTTTCTTGTTTCCCTTTTGTTTTTGAGAGAGCTCTCTCTTTTTTTTTTTGGAGAGAATTTTCTCTTTGAGGAGTTTTTCTTGACTTTCTCTCTTTTATTTCTTTCAAGAAAATACGGTTTCTCTTCTCTCATTCATTTTTTTTAGAGAGAGAACTTTTGCTTGATGGAGTCCTTTGCACCCTTTCTTTGGCTTCTTCTGAGCTTCTTCCACTTGCCCCAAATCATTTTGAACTTGTTTCAAACTAATTTTATTGTTCACCATGGGAATTATCACCAATCAGGTTGAAATGAATCCTCTGGCTCAAATTGGGTATGCAAAAGGGTATAGTGTAGGGAGATAGAAACAAATGCTCTTCGTCATATCTAAAACACTCAAACTAACACGGAGTTTGCATGCGGTAAATATGCTTGAAGATTGATGCAAGTGAAGCAACAAAATTCTAACCATTTCTGAATTTCTGAGATGTTGCCCCAATGTAGGGTTGCTCCTAAAGGGATAAAAAATGAATCTCCGCTCAAAGGGTTAAGCAAAGGATAGCCTATAGTGTTTAGATAGAGGAAGTGAATGCCTCTCATCGCTTTGATCGTTATACTTTTCCTCGAGATAACCCTTTACCTTGTCGACATAGAAATTTTCACTCAACTCGCACTGGGATTAATATTATGGAAGTGTATGGAAATGGCTTGCCTTTCGTCATCTTGATGTCTCTCATATAATATGATCGTTTCATTAGGAAAGAAACAGATTGCCCGATCAAAAGCCTTCCTCAAACAAAACTTAGTAACAGAACAAGCAAATGAATCGATTCATGAAATTCAATCGAGACTTGATTATTTAGAAGTAAAGCCGGAAGTGAGTACAAATCAAGTGTAATAATTCTTCACATAATCAGAATTAACAAGACTAGAAAAAACACAACCATCCATCTCGGCTAGGATCAAAGCGCCTCCTCATAGGACCTTCTTCACAATGTATGGACCACCATAATTCGAGGCGAATTTTCCTTACGGAAGAGGAACTATCGGCAATAGCTTTCACAAAACAAGGTCACCTACCTGAAATGTCGAGGCCCGACTTTCTTATTGAAAGATTTAGCAACTCGTTACATCGTAGCATTAGCTATGACATAGAGCTCTAAGCCTTTTCTCATCAATCATGTTCAACCGATCCAGTCTCCTTTCGGATCCAATCTTCTAACAATTGTATCTCACAAAGAATACGCAACAAAAAAATTTCAACTTCAACGGGAAAACCGCTTCCATACCGCATACACAAGAGAATATAGAATTGCCCTCGTAGATGTCTAGATAGAAGTCCGATATGCCATAAGTGCAAAGGGTAATCTCTCATGCCAATCACGATGGCTCTCCACTGTTTTAGCCAAAATTTTCTTGATATTCTTATTGGTCAGCCCGACCGCTTCCATTCATCTATGGGCAATATGGAGAGGAATTCGGATGCTTAATCTTGAATTCCTTGAACAAATCATCCACCAATTTATTGCTCAAATTTGACCCATTATCAGTAAGTATGGTATCAGGTGCACCATATCGGGCAATGATGTCTCGACGAATGAATTTCACTACATTCCGAGCTATGATTGCCGTATGGGACATAGCTTCAATCTACTTCGAAAAATAATCGATAACGACTAGGATAAATCGATGTCCATTTGATGCCTTAGGATTAATTGGGCCGATCACATCAATGCCCCCACATTGAAAATGGCCATGGTTCAAACATCCGATGCAATTCATTTAGACCACTCCATTCATCTACGGGCAATATAGAGAGGAATTCGGATGCTTAATCTTGAATTCCTTGAACAAATCATCCACTAATTTATTGTTCAAATTCGATCCATTATTAGTAATTATGGTATCAGGTGCACCATATCGGGCAATGATATTTCGACGAATGAATTTCACTACATTCTAGGCCGTGATCGTCGTGTGGGACATAGCTTCAATCTACTTTGAAAAATAATCGATTACGACTAGGATAAATCGATGTCCATTTGATGCCTTAGGATTGATTGGGCCGATCACGTCAATGCCCTACATTGGAAATGGCAATGGTTCAGACATCTCGATGCAATTCATTTGACTGCTCCATTCATTCACGGGCAATATGGAGAGGGAATTGGATGCTTAATCTTGAATTCCTTGAGCAGATCATCCACCAATTTATTGTTCAGATTCGACCCATTATCGGTAATTATGGTATCCGGTGCACCATATCGAGCAATGATGTCTTGACGAATGAATTTCACTACATTCCGAGTTGTGATCGCCATGTGGGACATAGCTTCAATCTACTTCAAAAAATAATCAATAACGATCGGGATAAATCGATGTCCATTTGATGCCTTATGATTGATTGGTGATAACGTCAATGCCCCACATTGAAAATCACAATGGTTCGGACATTTGATGCAATTCATTTGGAGGAACATTGATCTTATCTCCATGACTCTAGCACTTGTGACAACTCCGGACATGTTGAATGCAATCACTCTCTAACGTGAGCCAGTAATAACCCATCCTCATTATCTTTCTTGCTAGCATATGACCATTCATGTGTGAACCACATACCCCTTCATGTACTTCTAGCATAAGACGAAGCGACTTTGGTCTGATCTACACACCTTAACAAAATTGAATCATAAGACTGCTTGTATAGGCATTCTCCACTCAATAAGAACTTCGACTCTATTTTCTTGATATACTTTTGGTTATATGCGGTACTATTCTCAGGAAACTCCTATGTCCGAAAATATGCCTTGATATCATGATACCACGGCTTGCCCGTTAGGCTCTTACGTTATGGCCATGCAATAAGCCGATTTACGCAAGACCTCTATCTTTAAAGGCTCAACTTCTAGTCTACTTCGTGACTTGTAGCATTGCCGATAAGGTAGCCGGTGCATCGGCAAAATGGTTTTGAGTTCTAGAAAAATATTCAAACGAAATGTCTTCAAACTCTTCCACCAGCTCCTCTAAATAGGCGTGATAGGCTGCAACTTGGCATCTCTAGTTTGCTATTTACCAACGGTACGAAGAATAATGAGGGCCGAATCTTCGAACACCTTAAGTCGAGTCACTCCCATTTCGATTGCAGCTTGTAAACCAAAGATGCGTGCTTCATATTCAGCAATATTGTTCGTGCATGGGAATATCGGTTTTCTCTACGAGGATAATGATGTCCGCTTTGGAGATATTAAAAGCGCCTTGATACCCGATCGTGACAAGTTCATGGCCCCATCAAAATACATAGTCCATACATACTCATCAATTGGCATGACTTTATCCTATGGTGGGCCCAGATCTTCATTTGCCCCTGGATTTTCGGCCGGAACACCAGCAATTGCTTGTCCTTTAACTAATTTTTGAGACAAGAACCGAACATCGAATTCGATATGAGAATCGCCATTTTGCTAGTTTTCCAACCAAAGCGGCTGATTGAGTAAGTACTTGATGGGATCACACTTCGTTACAAGTAGAATATGGTAATGCAAAGTGTATTGCCTCAACATTTGGAAGCACCACACGAGTGTTGCGCCCGTTTCTTTCTACTTTAGAATAGTTCATCTTAGATGCGATGAACTTCTTGCTCAAATAATAAATCGCACGCTCTTTTCCATCCTCTTTACTTTTTTGAGCAAGCATGGCACCTAGAGACTCGTTGTGAATCGTAAGGTACAAGATCAGAGATTGCCTCGGCGTCGGCGGAACATGCACCGGCAGATTCATCAAGTCTTGTTTAAGCTTGTTGATTGTCGGTTCGCACTCCTCATCCCATCTAACCAAGTGCATTCTTCTTGAGAAGTTTAAAAGAAAGGCTTGGCCATCTCGGATAATTGAGAAATGAATCGAGCTATATAGTTCAAGTATACCCATTAGGCTTCGAACTTCCTTCACCGAAGAGGGGAGATTTTATTTCACAAATCGCTTTCACTTTTGAAGGGTCAATCTCAATACTCTTGTTAACGACAATGAACCCAAGCAATTTACCTGAGCTAGCACCAAAGACGCACTTGGCTGGGTTGAGGTGTAACCTGAACTTCCGGAGTCCGTCGAACAACTTTGTTAAAGTCTTAACGCGATCCTCTCCACATCTAGTTTTCACGATCATGTCGTCGACATAAACCTCAATTTCGTTCTGCATCATATCATGGAACAATGTGACCATGGCCCGTTGGTAGGTTGCACCAGCATTTTTAAGGTCAAAGGGCATCACCTTTTAATGGAATATCCTCAATTTATCGTGTGAATGCAGTCTTCAATTTATCGTTCACATTCATAAGGATTTGGTTATACTCGAGAAGCCATCCATGAATGAAAATAGCTCGAACCCGGCTGTGCTATCCACAAGTACATCAATGTGCGGAAGTGAAAAATCATCCTTAGGACTAGCTTTGTTCAAGTCTCGATAGTTAACACAAACCCGAACTCGACGGTCTTTCTTTAGTACCGAGGACTATGTTAGCAACACAATCGTAGTATTGGATAGTCTCAATAAATCCCACATCAAGAAGCTTCATAACCTCTTATTTGATCTTCTATGCCAACTCTAGCTTAGCCCTCTATATCCTTTGCTTCACGGGTTCAGCCGAAGGATTAGTAGGTAGACAATGTTCGACGATTGTCGCGACCCTCTTCCGACGAATGCGAGTGAGAGTTAACGAGCCGATCCTTTTAGATCCGATTAACGGCGGATCTTTAGGATCTGTAGTCTCTCCCAAGACCCATTACTCGAATCACGATGTGAGGAAAATTTTATTCGGGTTAACCTTTTGTGTGGTCGGGTGACATGTGTATAGTCTACATGCATATGGAGTCGCCACCGATCAATTATTGGAGGGTATGATCGGAAACCCTACCGAACGGTCGGGAGAAACCGTTGTTTCTACGAGAACCAGAGATTTGGGTCCGGGGACTTGGTTATGTCGAGATTTACATCGACGCCCTTTCGGTTACCGAGTTTGAGTGATTTTCTAACTTAAGAATTCAAGCAGACGAAATTTTGGGTGAGGTAGGCTCTATCGATATGGGGTATCATGCGGCACGGGAATTTTCTACCCTAACAACTACAATTAGAAAATTAAAATGCACAATCAAAGTAATCTCAATCAATTCAATCAATCAATCAAGTAGACATGCCTAATACGGCCCTATCGACCCATAGAAATACCAATTTGAGTTCGTGGGTGGTTCGAAAAATTTTGGAGCGGAAGGCCCAAAGAGGTAAAATGGTCATTTTTGGGGATGGACCCAAAAATCACAAAATTGGGGTTGGGCCAGTTGAATATGACAATTTCCCATTTTTTTGTGATTTTTCAAAGTTTTTCTAATTTTTCTATTTTTTTTTTGGATTTTTTATTTATTTTCTAAAAAAAGTTGGGAATTTTCCGGATTAATGTAAATTGACCCTTGAAACTTCGAAAATTATCAATCCAGGACTATAAGAGTCCCGAATCAACCTAAGTATTTTTAGAAATGTTTTTGAAAAAATCTAGGAATTTTTATGAATTTTCTAAGTATTTTTGCAAATTTTTTTTATTTTTATGTATTTTTATTAAATTTTTTATTAATATTTTAGACCGGGTCAACCCGATCAACGACCAGTAAACCCGGTCCGGACCACTCACAAACTGTTCAACACAAAAACGACACCGCATCTACTTATTATATATATATTTTTTATTTTTCTAAAATAATTTCTAATATTCAGAATATACACAAAATAAACGGACGGCCGGGATTAATTCTAGATCTAATCTCAGCCGTCTATTCACGTTCAAGCCAAAACGATGCCTCTTCTGACCCTCCTAATCTAAACGATGTCGCACTGATTAGAGAATGAACGGCCACGATTTGATCCCAGATTGGATCTAGGCCATTCATTTGCTAAGCCCTCTGAAACGACGACGCTTTGGCACTCTTTTAAAACGACGCCGCATCGCTGTTGTATGGACAACCAAGATTAGATCGAAGATCTAATCTAGACCGTCCCGCCCTCTCTTACCCAAAACAACGCACTTCGATTAAGACTCCGGACGGCCACGATTGATCTCGGATTTGATTCGGAGCCGTTCGTCCTCATTAACACCTAAACGACGACGCTTCTCCTAAGCAAAAAACGTTACCGTTTCCATTATTATTATTATCTAACTAATATATTGAATTATCGAAAAATACAAAAATCAGATCCAACGGTCCAAAATCAAATCTATCTATTTTCCTGGACCGTCGGATCAATGCTTGAGAAATCGGCCCGCGCGCTAACGGCCGAAGGCGGCGGGCGACACGTTGGACCAATCGAACGATGACACCTAGATCTTTAACCTCGTTGACCGTGCCACGTCACCTTCATTGTCTACCTCTCGACGACAACAAACCGACGGCCATGGTTTCTCCGGCGAGATCTCGCCGAAATGACTTGAAACCACCGCCGATCGACTCAACTCGACATCCAGATTAACATACTCAAGAATCATGCAATTTCATCCACGAGAATCAACATGAATCAAACTCGCACGGTCTCGATCTCTCAAAACTAGATTCCACAATTCATAGCATATCTATCAAATTCAAGCTTCAAGCACACTCAAATCAAGTGGAGAATACTTACCTCGAGCTCCGATTGAGCTGCGGTTTTGGAATTGCACGGCGAGTTCGACCCGGACCGAGCCGGTTGGAGGTTCGACTCGAGGTAATCGCGCAGAATCAATGCACAAACATGATGCGATGAGGATTAGTGAAGTTCAAGGATGAAAACACACACATCAATTGCGGGAATGAGACTCGCAGAAGTGAGATGCCACGTGAGCACGGTAAGGAGATGCGAAGTTCGACTCACCGGTTTCAAGGATCTGGAGCCAATTGAACAGGTGCGATCGCTTCTCCAAGGCACCGGGGAGCTTCTGGAAGTGGTTTGGCAGCTCGAGACGGCCTGGAATGCTCCGACGAGCGACGACGACGACCACTGGACCTTCTCGCTCTACTCTCTCTCTCTCTCTTTCTCTCTCTATTACGTTAGCCAACAAACACGAATGAGCCCCCCTTTCTCTCGAATCTTCTCACCCCTTTTATACTCGCTTTTCAAATTGAGGTGCGCACGAGCGAGTGCTCGCCGAAGCTCCCTCGTACCTTGGCACGTGCCAAATGGTCGCCGGACGACCACGGAATCGGTTAGGATTCCGTCCATGTCCGTTTGGCCTTCGTTGAACTTCAAACAAGTGTGAATTGTGCTCGGCCTTGCAAATGTTGACTTTTCAAGCTCGGGGACTTTGACTATCAATTTCGCCGTGCTCGGCGGCGATTGATCGTGTCGCGGGAGGCAATCAACTCCTCTCGACACGAGAGACAAAAGCCCCACATCAATTGAATCAATTAGGGCCGAATTGACCCTCAATTTGGTCGTTGAAATCCATTGCCAAATATGCAGAATTGGGTGGGAGAGAGGATGAAGATGACATCATTTGAGCCGGTTCGACCGGTCCGGCCCCATGAAGTCGAGCCGGTCCGAACCGGTCGAGGCAGTGTATTTTCAAAATTAACTAAAATTGGTGGGGAATTTTCACGAATTAAACCTCAAAATTGAACTTAGGGGCCTGAATATTATCTAGAAATGTGGTTTTGCCCAAAAGTTCTCACCAATTTCTACAAAAACCCCAAATTTTCTAAATTCCCAATTTGGGGAAAACTTCAATTGGACGCCTATTTGACTAAATTGGACCAAGCGACCCCTGCCAATCGATTTAGAATATATGAAAACCTAGGGGGACGGTCCAAATTTGCCACAAAAGTCCCTAGATTAAAAGTAATTTCAGAAATTGCAAATCTTTGGGACTAAATTGCAAATATTTTGGGAATTCTTGCCTAATTCATGTAATTCGCGCAATTGGAGGTGCAATTGATCAAATTGAAGCTTGAAAGGGCTGCACTTGAATGTCTAGACTCTAAATGTGCAAAAATTACAGATAAAAAGACTCAATTTGTATTTTTTATGCGAATTCAATCCTTAGTGTTATGAAGAAACACCTAAAATTAGATTCAATTTTTGATTTTTCTTGAGGCTAATATGAAAAAGGAATTAAAATAAAAATATTTGACATTTTTCTGTATTTTTGTGACCTCGAAAAGTATTTTTTTTATGAATTTTATAGTATTTTCCTATTTTTCAAAAATATAAAAAAATGTGAAAAATATGAAAAATTATTTTTTGTTCAAAATTGGTTCCTTATGCTTGGCCAAGGCTTCCAATCTTGATTTTTTAATTTTTAATTTTTTATAAATTTTTGAGAATTTTACGAAAATAAAACTAAGAAATATTGATTAAAAATCGGATGTCAACAACGATCGATTGATCGATCGAGACCAAGCATATCTATGTAGGACCAAGTGAAGATGTCCTAGTAATCCTTCAAGAGTTTAGACAGACGCTCACCCATATCATCGGGAAGGTTTGCCCCGATCTTAACTACTCTAGGATTTTTCGCATTGCCAAGGTTAATTGAGATAATCTTTTCCCTGGTCGGAGGTTTGACCATCTCTTGCTTTTCAAAATTCAATCTTACTTCTTCAACATCAAGATCAGATTCTTGGAGACCGTCCAAATCATCGGCATAGCATATATCTGGATCCATTACATTTCCCTCATCATGTTTGCCCCTGAAATATAAAGTGGCGCGATCGGAAAAACAAACAAGGTTTAAATAAGCATGAGCTTCGAAAATTGTTTATCTCGTTTAAGAATTTTATTTTCAAAGACCGTGGAACAAGAAGTCTTGATGAAGCCCAGCCTTCGAGTTCTTAACATGGATGACATTTTTATAAAATCGTTCGTTGTCATCATTGGGCTAGTTTGGTATGCCTCAACAAGATTCCAAAGCTGTAATAAAAACTTCTATAATTTTGTTGATATTGAATCAATCAATTACATCATATTGGATAAAAAATCCTAAAGCGTGACGGGAATTGAAATGGGAAAAGCAATAAAAATTCCCATGTATGGGAGATGCAAAAATCTAAGTAAAATGATTACTCATGAGAGCCAATGCCCATTCCCTCTAGTAGTCCTCCAGTAATTACGCCGATGGAAATTCCAGCAAAACAACCGGTAAGGTAGGGAATGTCGTCATTAACGTTTGCTCCCACAACCATCGATACGGGCTTCTTAAATACACATAATGGCTGATTGTCTTTAGAATCACCGGACAAGCCGACTAGAATCGTTTTACACTTCTTCTTAGGTGGACCGGACCATGGCCTGGGGCCATTTAGGAAAAATTAGCCGTAGATCGTCTTCGGTTGGACTTGGCTCTAACGGCTTGAGCACCCCCTACTACTCCGAGTTAAGCGAAATGTATGATCGATGGGAGGTGGGAAAGGACTTCGACTTGCTCCTCCTCGGCCTGTACGATGACCCCGGCCTCGTCCACGGCCACGGGCCTATGGTATCCTAAATCAGTTTGTATAAGATTGTCCCTTAGTCTCGGTTGGTGTGCGAATGCCTTGACCTTCCTTCCCAAGACCCTTGCCTGGCTCAAAACCTTTACCTACCATGACTTTCGCCACCATGACAGCTGCGTTAGAAACCTCGGGAAAGGGCAAAGGTATGTCGAGAGAAGCTTAAACGACATGAACTATCTCAAATGAATGATAGCTATCCTCCTCTACATGATTCGGCTCTATATAAGGGACCGATATTACATTGAAGATTCGGTGATCCTCCTCCCCATAAACTATAACCAACTTTGCTTTAGCCACAAACTTGATTTTCTGGTCTAGGCTAGAGGGCACTGCACTTGCATTGTGGATCCATGGCCGACCCAACAAAAAATTGAAAGCAAAAGGGATATCTATTACCTGAAAAAGAATATCGAAGACCGAAGGTCCAATTTGTAGCTCTAAGTTAATCCGTCCCATCGTATCCTTTTTAACCCCTTCGAAGGCTCGGACTGAAGTCTTAGCCGCTTGCATGGTGGATGGATCAATTCTTAGCCGCTTAAGAATAGCCAACAAGCATATATCCAGAGCCAATCCATTATCTATATGCACCCTAGCCATATGAGTTTCTTTGTATCTCACCGAAATGTGAAGTGCTTTGTTGTAACCTCGCCCCTCGATCGGAATCTTATCATCAGAAAGAGCCACCTAATCCTTAAGAAGAATTGCCCGACAAAGCCCTCCAACTTATCTTCCTCGACCGTCTTAGGCACATGGATTTCACTCAAAACCTTAATCAAGGCACCTCGATGTTTATCATATGTGCGGAGGAGTTCCTAATAATGAAACCTATGCGGGCAACTTCCTCAAGCGATCGACCACACTATATTCGCTAGCCTTGATCACGATCGGGAATTATTTTGCCTCTTTCTCGGCCACTGGTTTGACCGGTTGATTATCAGCATAAGCACGCCCCAACCTCGTTATCAAATCAATGTCATAGGACTAGGGAACCATCTTATCATTCTTGTAAGGATAAGGT
Source organism: Rhodamnia argentea (assembly GCF_020921035.1). Classification (NCBI taxonomy): domain Eukaryota; kingdom Viridiplantae; phylum Streptophyta; class Magnoliopsida; order Myrtales; family Myrtaceae; genus Rhodamnia; species Rhodamnia argentea. Next base: position 8,395,733 of record NC_063158.1, read on the forward strand.
TGAGGCGATACCAACTTCAACTCCTACGAAACATCGGCTATAACAATTCCAAGGTCATCGTCGGGAAGCATCCTCGAGAGGAGGCATGTCGGCTAGCCTAGGGTCCAACTTAACTTGATCATTAGTCATTATTGCCAATTCTTCGTCCCGAGTTAATGATGACACGAGATATAGTGGCCACGACTCGAACTCATCGGTCATTCCGATCATTCCATCTCTAATCGGCTCATCACCTTCTTTTCTACCTCACAAAGTGGTACCATCTCGCCGGTCGAAAAATAGCCATCCCGAACTAAAGCATCGAATATATCATTAAAAGGAACCTTGAAACCCAGAATCCGCTTCGCTCCCGGGCTAAGGATTACATTTGCACTTCTCGAATGATCGGAGAATGGATTATTTTGGATATTAGGCTTACGGTTGGTTGGAATGCAAATACTCCAATCTCAAGTACATCCTATATTCGATGTTTAAGCACTTGACAATCATCCGTTGAATGTCTTACCTCACCTCTATGATAATCGCATTTCTTTGATGGATCGTACCTCCTATAGCGGCAACGTTAGATCTTTGTGGCTCGAGAACTCAGCAAGTTCTTCTTCCTCATTACCAATAACACTTGAGATAATATCCCAAGAAGTGAAGTAAGGCGCGAGGCTCACGCTTTGGCGTGGGTTCTGCTGGCTTTCATGCCTATAAGAGGTCGGCTTCTTGGGTGGTGAATTGCAACTTCGAGGCTTGAGCTGGTGCTTTCTACACATAAGTTATGTTGACTTCGAGGGGACAGACTCCTTCTCCTTCTTACCCAGGAAAACCTCTTGCAAGATGAACTTAGCTTATCGTACCACCCCTTCTTGAGCTCGGACTCAATTTCCTCTCCCATGGAAATGAGCTCACTAAACATCCGGACCACCGTAATCGGCACGCGTGAACGGATTGCACGGGGAGAGAGTTGATACAAATAGCTTTATCAAATTTCGCTCGATGGTTTAGGCATAATCGTCCCGCTATGTTCCTCCAAAGCAAGTAACATACTCCTTTAGAGTTTTGCCTTTCTTTTGTTCAGCTCTCTCTAGATCTTCCCATGTAATGGTGACATCGAGATTGAACTTAAAATGTTTGACAAAAAGATTTGTCACCTCTTCCCACGAGTCCTTCCGGTTAATTTGGTAGTTAGTGTACCACCTCATCGCGGCATCCTTCAAGCTTGCCTGGAAGGTTTGGATCATTAGAGGTCCATTAGATACATATTTGCTCATGTACCCTTGGTACATCTCGATGTGTTGAATTGGGTTCGAGGTGCCATCATATTTCTCGAAAGTCGGCATCTTGAATTTTTTGGGCACTTGAACCCATGCAAAAATAGACAGGTCAACAGGTGGAACACTTTGAGTTGCCTTCATTTCTCGCAACCACTTGTCGAGCTTTGCGAGTAACTTGGCATTCTCATTATTTAAGGGTGGATGATGAACATGGGCTACGGGAGATATACTAGTATCAGTCAAAATGACATCATCCAAGTGAAAAGTTGGGTCGAGTATCTCTTGCATGAGCCTTGTCGGGCGATGGCCTTGACGGGAAGGAGGTGGAATCTCCATCCGACTGCCAACATTAACTTGTTCTTTGCTTGGCCATGAAATCGTTCATCTTCTTGGACATACTAACCACAACATGTTCATTCATTCCATTCATGTGTTCTTTAGCTTTTTATAGATCATAGCCATAATCTCGGCCTGATTAGCCATCCTTCTCTTTATCAGCGACCGAGTGTTATAAGAATGTGGAGGATCCGTAGTAAATTACCGAAAAAATTGATAGAATTGAATATAACAAGTTAGAATAGCGAGTCGGTCCATGACATCATTTAGACCCCAAAACGAAATAAAGGACATCTAAAGGACTAAATCATGAAATTTCCAATTTCATCGCATAAGAAAATTCATATCAATTAGAAAAGTGATTGAAAAAAGGTCAAATTTATGAACTTAAAGTCGAATTGATGATGAAATAAATCAATAACATTTATGGAAAACCAGAAGGTCGATCTGAACAGTAACTTTTATTACAAGAAAAGCCCACAAAATCATGAAACATAATTACAACTAAGATGAAACTAACTAAGTATGAAACAATGACTCCTAAATAGGGCAATTAAGTCATTTTTCTCTTCTTTGTGGGGACACGATCTATAGACGAACGGGCCTCCAATTCTTTACGAAATCATGCAATCTCCTTAGCCAAAGTCTCCATTTGCTTCTTAGTTTTTTGCACGTTCTTCTCATGGGCCTCGATCTCGGCTTCACGAGTGGGCTTCACGAGCATCAATGGGAACTTCGGGAGCATATGGGCTGGTATGAAATGGCGTTGGATATACCGGGCTTTAGCTTGATAAAGCCTTTCCTTTCCACGGGCTTCACATCGGGTAACAATAGTTGGTGAGTTTCGGATTCGAACCAAACTTGATCCGGATGTTTGAGCTCGGTTGTATATTTTTCGATTGCAATGAATCGAACTTGGAAATTGTCAGGCCCCGGTGATGGTGGAATATCCTGCAAAACTCCATATTGCTGTACCACATGAAGAGGATGATATCTCGTCACACTTGTAATACCTAACAAGGATATGGGCTCTCGCTCACTGTGATACAAACAGGCCTTAGAGACTCGAAACCATATAACTTACCATAAAAAAAACCTTAGGACTCGAATTTTTAAGTAAATCAATCCATTGAGAATGAGACAATCCTTTAAAGTCTTTTTGCAATTCTTGAAATTTTGTAATTGGGTTTTCATCTTCACTTATTTGAGGTATAATCATCTTAAAACCAAACTTAGCATAATGAGACAAAAATCACATTTGCAAAAGTTCAGGCGAAGCATGAAATATCTTATCCGCCTTTTTTATGAAACGAGTCGGGGATATGAAAGTTTCAGCTAGGATAGCATTAATGAAATTCATTCCACTACAAATTTGCCTAACTATCCAACCCATGGATGGACTGATAAAATTCCTTTGGAGTGAAAAAATCACAAGCCCAAAGAAAGCTAGAATGAAAATCCTACCTCGCAAGTATGAATTGCTTTCATAAAAACACTCAATGAAAAATGAGAAAGAACACATTTGACATTTTTCTTTCAGTATTTTCCTCATTTCATTCTCGCTAACTTTCAAAAATTCAGCAAAAAAGAAAACCGGATCAATTCCCACACAAGGATGAATTAAATAGCTGTCTAAAGGTTTTCTAATGGCAATGCTATATTCTTCCAAAGTCGGAGTGAGCTTGTGCATACCTAGAACAAAGGTAGCAGTATCCAGGGCACCAAAAATATGCAAGTGCTTGCATAACCGCAATCTATAATCCGATGTCCAAAAGTGGCAACATATTACCCATATGGCTAAGGACATAATTCCGTGCATTGATGTTCAAATGACCCCACATCTCGCTTCAACTAAGCCTTTGGAATGTATACGAAATGGAGATCTGAATGCCCTATTGTCTATAGATCACATGCCACAAACCTAAATATGATGAACCGACCCAAAAATAACATAAGACAAGATAAAGTTTAGGAGCATACTTTACCATAGGATAGGAAGAAAAACAATCACAAGGACATGCACATGATTCGTGAGTTAAACTTATTTTATCTATCCTAGAGGCTGACAAAATGTAGTGAAAGACTTACGACAAGGCGATAATCTCGCATACATAATCAAGATTAATCGTAATCCTGCAATGTAACTAGGATTAGCCGGGTCATTTCACTTCGGCTTCTCGAGTTAAAAATTATAACTCCTACTTCGGTAATCCTACCGAGTATGAGTTCTAATTTTTAGAACTCATTATTGGAAAATGATTCGGGATTGAATTTGGACTAACTTTCAACCATGATCCCACGGTGAACGCTAGAACCAATCTCAATACCATCCTAAACCTAGTGGCCCAGGTCCGGCCACGAGTTATTGTGTGGGGTACTGCTAAAGCAATTAATCATGCACAACAAATAACATGCAAACACCACTTCAAAAATTGCAAGAAATAAATCACAGAAATTTCAAACTCCAATCCTAGTAAAACAAAGGGGTTAGCCACATGCTCCACCCCCTTATATCTCTCATCCGCAAAACCATCTAACACAAGGTTAGGGACATACCTAGAGTCCAATTGCCAAACAAAAATGCAATTTTTCTTGAAATTATTAGCCTAACTCCACTAAGGTTCCTTTTAATTCTTCCGAAAAGTAAAGTGATTAATTAATCAAATTTTTCAAAAAAAAAAAAACAAGGAACAGTCCCCGGTGAAGTCGCCCAGTTGTCGCGACCTAAAATTCAAGAATTCTAGGCTAATGGATTATCGGGTCAATTATTCAACTAACCTAACTCGGACTCTCCCAAATTCATACCAAATCGCAACTTAACATGCAAAGATATTTAAATTGGAGTCGCCACTAATCGTTTTTGGTAGATCGATTAGAAACCTAAGTAAATTAGCGAGAGAACTAAATTACTTCTATGAACCAGAGATTTTAAGTGCGGGGACTTGATTACGCTAGATTACTCTAATGCCCTTTTGGTGCCATTTTATTTCATGAAAAAAATATTTTTGTCGGGCAACATTAATTGATTTTAACCTAAGCCACTAACGAAGGTTATCATGCGGGTGCACAATCAATCAATGAACATCCAGAAATCAAATAAACTCGGGAAGCATGCGCCACAAAATCTAGTGTTTCTTTCCTTTTTAATTTTTTTTTTACGAATGCATATGATATATGAATTCTACGCTAAATGATGCAACGTCATGATGCAAATGCAAAACTAAGCTAGATGACATGCAAATTAAATTAAACTAATGTATGAGCGATGTTACAATCTAATTAAATCGACTACACGGCTTACGAATTAATTGAAGGCCTAAACATGCAAATTCTATATGATCTAGGCCTAGCATGCAAATGACATAGCAAGCTTATTTTATTTTTTGTATTTTTGGATTAATGAATGACCCTAAATAAAACTATGCCTAAAGATAATTATCTTGCACATTTTAGCATGAAAATGTACTCAAATATGGGGATTCTATCCTAAAATGCAAATCTAAATTAGCTCATTCTAAAATTAAATTAAAAGTGCAAATATCTACATGATTTTAATTTAAGGATGCAACTTTTATCTAAAATACAATACAATATCTTTTAAAAATTTAAATATTATGCAAGAGAATATTCATTCTAAAGATATTATGCCAATCAAAACAAGTGGATATATCAACCGATTTTCGAAAATATTTTGCGAATATTTGAGTCAATCTTTAATTCGTAATCCTACGAATAACGATTGAACTCAAATCCTTGCTTGTGTGGCAAGTTACAGATTATGAGATTTTCCTAATTGATCACATTTTGAAAGATTTTCATTCATATCTTGAGTATCTGGAATATATTCAACTCTAAATACACAATATTTCCAAATTGGTGAATAGCACCTCACCCGATTCTTCTCGAAACATTGCCACAATACTTTAGCCCTCTTTTTTTAGACAACCTTCTAATCTCACGAAGTTGCTCTTTTTTTTTTTATTTGAGACCAAACTCACACGATCTTGTAGATGAAATTCTTGGGCTGATCGGCCGGATGATCACTTGCATTCGGTTTGTAGCTACTTCGGACTTTCGGTGGTAAGGGGAAGCACACGAATTCTGTCTGGACTTTCTCTTCGGTGCAGCGGCAACGAGGGACAAAACATTAACTCTAAACGGGGGACGGCCACAAAGAAAGGAACGCCGGGTGCGGCTAGTAGTGCCGAACAGCAAGGATAGAAGGATTTACGGTGCGGTAGCTAATTCTCTTGGAAATAAAAGTGTCTTTGTCCCGAGGAATGCACCGCACAAGTTTTAGTATTAGGATGGCAGCAAAGTAGCAAGGACGTGTGTTTTTCTGTGAATTTTCCGAATGAATGTAGATCCCCCCCTCTCTGGCAAGCTCACGTACTTTCATTCACGCATGTTCCGAGAGTCCATTTTTTTCTTTTGCTTTAAAAAACTCACGTGTATCTCTCTTTTACATGACTGAGCTCCTTCTCTTCTCACTTTTATCTCTCTGAACCTCACCGGACGAAGCTCCCTTCCTTCTCTCTTTGTGCCGTGCAGTTGTGGAGCCCTCCCTTTGGCAGTGTATTGATGGTCTCTTTTATAGACCCAGGAGAAATCTGCCACAATCCTTTATGCAACCGTGAAATCCCTTGATCATGGGGATTCAGCAATTTTTATGAATTGCGGCTTTTTGCTCGAGATTTTCCTAACTAGAATGACTCCCGTCCCGTATTGGACCAAAAAAAAAAAAAGAATGACTCCCGTCAATTACTCAGACAATTTTTGATATCCCACAGTCTTGGATTTCTTCCTTGAAAATCACGAGGAGTTACACGAAGTAATAACTAAAAAAATCTTAGTATTATTGGCTAGTTGATTCCCATAATCTGTTCAAGTTCAAAAACCCATGTACACAATTTTGACCATATAAATGATCAAAGGGACTTGGCCGTACATCCAATGTTTGGGTTTTAATTTACAGGATTAAACCCGGAACCTCCATCACTTAAACCCGTCCAACGCCGGTCCAAATTAAAATGCAAATGATATGCATGAATGACAAAATTAAATACGAGTGATGTGCTAATTATTTTTGTAGGAACTAAAAATAATTCCTGATTTTTTATGCAAATTAATGATTGAAAATTTTAGTTAAAATTTAGGTGTCAACAGTATCTTGTCGAAATGTTGCCATAAGTTGGATGTACTCTCCCCGACCTGCCATTCCGGCTCCTTTGCTATCGATGTTTTTTCGACGCCGGTAGGAGGATGAAGATTTTCTTGCATTAGGACGTGCTCAAATTGGGAATATAGTTGATATTATCATCAGCATTTACCCAACATGTAAAGTCACGAGGATCATATTGATAATGAGATTGAGGATAATCAAATTTCCCTATCCTCATCGGCATTGGGCTCTTTCTCCTATCATCGACTCCGCTTCCACTTGCCATTTTTGTTAGAGAATTGAGCGGAAAGTCGATTCAGAAAAATTAACGAGAAATGAGCCGGGATTGAGAGAATTCGGAGAATTTGAGATAATTGGGAGAAATTGTGAGAAAAAATGAAATGGGGAAATGGTATTTATAGAAAATTTAAGAAGAAAAAAAAATTGGGCCGTTGGGGGAAAAGAGCTATTGGCTCTTTTTACCTTTTTAGCGGTTCGTAACTAGCCGGAACCGCACTGTTCGGGCCTGTTCTGAATTTTTTAAGCGTAACCGGCCCGTGACGAGAGGGGCCGGTAGTCCTAATCAACGGGCCAGTTCTTGTTATTCCACGGGCCGATTTTGGGCCCAAACCGGCCCGTGGCCATATCTACTTGCACCTCTCTCTCAACTAAATGGAGCTACAAAAACTCACACAACCCTAAGAAGTGTTTCAAATATCATGCAGCCAATTTCAATGTGTCATCTAGGGCGGTTGCAATCCGCTAAAGTGAAAGCACAATGAAAAATAGAAGAAACCAAAGTAAAAGCCACAAAAAGTCGAGGGACTTATTCTTACGGCATTCGGAGGGCGAGAAGACCTGTTCGGTTGCGTGATGTCATAATGGAGCGAAAATCGGGAACTATTGACGTCGGATTCGATGTGCCCGAGCATCAATCAAAGTTGATACCGAGAGAATTCGGTTAATTAGGGTCTGTATGGTAACACTCCCTGGAAAGTATTTCTGTTTCGAAAGTGTTCCCGGAACACTTTCAGAATAGAAACGCGTATGATAAAAAAATGTTCCAAAAGTATTCCGGAGAACATTTTTGAGAAAAAGAACACTTTTGAAGCAAAATTAAGGAACAAAAAAAATTGTTTCTTGTTCTTCGGAAGACTTTTTCGAAACAACTCGAGGGCGAGTTTGTGCAAACCACCACAGCCAACCATTGTCGGCGAGGAGTTGACGAGGCCGCCCGCCGCCCCCGCCGCCGCCGTCGCCGTCGCCCCTTGCCACCACCGCTGGCCACACCGCCGCCGCCGATCACCGGCCTCCTCCCTTACCGGCCACCGGTTGCAAATCCTTCCTTTTGGTGAAAAAAGTGTTTTTCTTTTGTACTTGCCAAACGCGTTTTTGTTCTTGAAAATCGTAGCCGGGAACAGAAACACAAAAAAAATGTTTCTATTCTAAATATGTTCCCTGGAACAGAAACGTTACCATACAGACCCTTAGGCTCTGTTTTGGCGGTGATCCCGATCTTACGTTTTCGTTCACAGAAACAAAAAAGGATCATAAACATGTTTGGTAATGAAAAAAAAAATGATTTTCATTTTAGTCCCGGGAACACTTTTGGACCACTTTTTAGAAGCAAAACAAAGATGATTACGGTGTTTTGAAACACTTTTGGGGATCACTTTTTTGCACGATATACTTATGACTTATCCCTCATACTTATAATTAAATTTTCAATATAAAATGGTATTCTTTAAAAAAAAAAAATCCATGTGGATTATCAAATTTACATAAATTAAAATAAATTAAAATTCAATTTTAAAAATTGTTAAAAACTAATTTTCTTAAATTAAAAATTTTATTTAAGGTAAATTTAATAAAAAAATTAAAAATTTAATAAATGGGGAAATAAAAACTATTTATATTTTTAATTTAATAATTTAAAAATAATTAAAAAAATTAAGATTGAAAAAAGCTAAAATTTTGAAAAAAAATTCTCGTCACCCGATTCTTCCTCTCCCCTTTTTTTAAAAAAATTATTTTTTTTTGTAAAATTTTAAGCCTATTTTTAAATTCAATTTATATTTATATTTATATTTAAAAAATTAGTTTTATACAATTTTTAAATATAATTTAATTTTTTATATTATGGGACCTCTAATACGCATGTTTTTTTTCGAATTTTTAGCTATTTTATTTTTTATTCTAATTAAGTTTGTATTTTTTTTATTTCCTATTATGTTTTTTCAACTTTTATTTTTTTTTATTAAAGATTGGACCCAACCATCCTCGTCGCGAACTAAATATCCATTTTTTCTCCATTTTTCGAGCCGCACAAAAAATTTGTCGAGTCGAGTGAAAAAAAAATTCAATGTAGTTGAGTTGCAGGTCTTGTAAGCTTACACGATGTGTAATTTACAAGAGTGCAAAACTATAGATGGTTGCACAATGAGGAACTTTTCTTTCAAATTTTTTTTTTATTTTTATAATCAATCTAAAAGTCACAAGAAATAATAACAAACAAATAATTTAGACAAATTCCGTAAATGTAATACAAATTACTTTTCAAACAATATAAACGATTGCATACTCATGACAAACCCAGACAAACGAATTGGGAACGGAAATTTTGTTTTGTTTTTTTTTTTTTTTGCTGCATAATCACTATTTGATTATTTTCAAATTTTGTTGCTTTTTCTTTTTCTTTTTTTTGCTCCATAATCACTATTTGATTATTTTCAAATTTTGTTGCTTTTTCTTTTTTCTTTTTTTTGCTCCATAATCACTATTTGATTATTTTCCCTATTCTTTGCCATCAAATGTGATTATATAATTATTTGATTTAAATGACAAATTGGGAACGGAAATTTTGTGCGGCTACCAAACGCGTTTCTGTTTCGGGAACAAAAATTTTAAACAGTTACCAAACGCATTACGATTATCAAAAAATCATCCAGGAAACAGAATCAAAAAAGTGATTTTGATCAAAATCATTTTTTTGGAATAGAATCACCGCCAAACGGAACCTTAGTTTACTCTCATTTCCCAGAAAGTTCACAATGTATCTTATTCGCAGCACTACTCCCTATATGTCAATTTTGGTGATTAAACCTTGCATATACAGTACGCAACTTTTTGGAGTGCGGAGTCAATGCAGCTAGGGTGATCGGTTGCGGGATGGATCGAGTCCTATCCCGAACCGAATAGGGTCTGTTCAAGGTTTGTGGAACCGAGAATCGACCTTGTGGACCCTAGAACAGGACCGGAGTAGCCGGTTCTAGGGTTTACCCATAACAGCAGTTTTTAAAAAAAAAAAAAAAAATTGGTTCTATTCGTAAATATGAATGCAAATCTTGATCAGCTAAAATCAATGGACTTGGTCGACAGGCCATCGCAAATCATCGAACATTGGACCTCCCGAACTACATTTCTTCTTATGGTGACAGGTCCCAAATAAAGTACGAATTTCTTACAACAAAATCACCCAAAAGAGTGACAAAACCGGCCGGCCATTTTCCCAGAATGGGATTAATTCACCAAAACTGAACACAAGCATAAACAGAAAGGCCGAACAGAGCCTCGAGAGAAGCGGAGGAAGGGAGGGAGCGTGTCGAAGTACCTGGAAGGTCCCAAGGGTGTCGAACCTGTACAGATCGATATCAGCAATGATGGGGACAGAGAAGCGCACACGCGAATCTGAGTCATGGTTCGCCAACTCGTTGTCCGTTGGGCGAGAGCGAAACAGGGAGCGAAAAAAGGGTGAACTGGAAGGCGAAGCCGCGAGAGATTGAGAGTGAGAGCGCAAGAGAGAATTTAAAAAGAGAGAGAAGCCTTTGCCCAATGCCCATGCCCCTTTCCATTTAGGGTTTTTGTTCTTTGCTCTCTCTGCCAAATTTATTTAAAAAGAAAAAGTGCATTGAATTACTGAAGTTTATCATGAAATCGAGTTTTAAAATTTGTAATCGAATCCTTTATTGACTCCAATGAATCTGGCTATAAAAAAGACCGACTTTGTATTTTCATTGATTTATTTGTCGTACGTGATGCTAATGTAGTTAAAATAACAAGATTTTGGTCCAAATTTAATTTTTTTAATAAAAAGGTTAGTAAAATTTTAAGAATATACACAAAATGAAAGAACAATAAAAGTAGGAAGATGCGGGGAGGGCTTACAGCCCTTCACGTTGTTGCCCTACCATTGACGGGACAAGCCGAAGTCCCTTGCCCAAGTTTGGCCGAGGGCTGCCAACCGGCCGAGTATCTTTCTTCTTTTTGGGATAAGCACGCTGAAAGTCCTAAAATCTATCATAAAAGTATAATTGAGTCCCAAAACTTGCAAAAAGTGCAATCAAGTCATAAACTTATCAAATTGATGCAATTGATTTATTCAGTTAATTTTATCCAATTTGTCTACGAGAAAATGCTGACGTATTGCCGACCCTCGTCAACAGCAGATGAGGGACACCAACACATTACTATTTTCTATTAGACAAATTAGACGGAAATAACAGAAGAACTTGATTGCACCAATTGGATAAGTTTTAGGATTTGATTATGCTTTTTGTATTTTTGTTGCGCGTAAAAAATCCTTCGACTAGGCTCAAATAGATTCACGGGCCTTGGCCCAAATGAGGTAGAGGCCCAAAGGGATTATCTACGCGGGAATCTTTTATCGAACTTAATCCGTTCGTTTTCCAATAAGGGATTCAGGGTCAGTTTTGGACGAGAGAGTGTCAAATGCGAAGATTAATTGTGTTGATGCAAGAGATGTGATCTGGACTCTTATTAATTCGACAGCCCACTCATTCGACAATGAAACATACTTCGACACACTAGGACTTGGAATTTGGCTCTGGAATTTAATCAACGAGACCAAACCAAAATTGTAGGACACAATGCCGGAATCTAATTGACGACATTGGCCAGTGGATGTAGGACACAATACCGAAATTTAATCAATGGTATTGGACAGGATGAGCGATGGGAACAACACCGGAATTGAATCGACGGCCCTGAACCTAACGAGCGGACGTCGGAATCTAATCGACGACACCTAACTCTGAATATGAACCTCACCGGAATTGAATCGACGATGAGAATTTGGAAACTATAACTAAACTAGGGGCTAAAGGTTAAATATAGAGACGAGTGTTTGTGTGTGTGTGTGTGTGTATTTTTTTTTTTTTTTTTGGGTCCTTTTTTGCCTGTTGTGGCCATAGGTATTTATAGATCAAGTCCGGTAACCGTCGAGCGGTTATTTCTTTGACCCCACGTTTTGCTCTCTTTCGATATGCAATGTGGGTGACTCCTTAGTGGTTCCCTGGTTTTCGCACTCTTTCTTTTCACCTCGTGAGGATTACTGCCAATCTTTCATTAACCGTTCCGATCGTGGCTCTTTTCGCGCGCTTCTTCTTTCTTCTTTCAAGGAAGATGCCGCTAAAATTTTCTTTGACACGTGGCATTTCCACGGTTCTTCCGAGTCTGTCTCCAGTGCTCTCACCCGTAGGTGATCAAAGCTCTTGCTTGTCACGTGGCCATCCCCTAAGGGGTAACCTTAGGTGTTAACAAATGCCCCCTTTAAAAGATATAAATTGAAGATTTATCTCTTTTAAAAGATCTTTCGATTTGACCGCTACCAGTTGTGATTTGCTCTTTTCTCCTCGATTTCCTTTCTCGAAGTGCAATCATATCTTTATTCTACGCTTCGATCCCTTTTGGCTTCCTGGGTAAAGGTTTCCATCGTCGTCTTCTTCCTTCCGAGATTTTCCTCAAACCCTAAACCCTTCTTGGTTCCTGCGTTTCCTTCCTATGGAGACCGAGATTCCCAAGTTCACCCCTCATCAATTCATTGATCGCTTCGACGAGCTCTTTAACGGTAGGGATGCTGACCATTGTTTTCTCCGGCTTCCGAATACCCAACAAGAATACGTTGGATTTATTCTTGGTCCCAGTCTCTTTGACCATCGTCGTATTCCAGTACTTCTTCAATCCTGTTTCCCAATGCGGAAAGGCGAAAAGCTTCCCATCCAAGCTACCCCTCTAAGAGACATTTGGTTATCTCCAGCCCAGCGATTTAGAAGCTTTCCTTTGTATGATGACAAATTCTATGCCCGGCTCTGTCGACTTCGAGATGATGCACGGACTATCTCTTCTTGGACTACTGTGAGCATACAGACGGCACTCGAAGTCAGCCTGCTATCCCATGAGTTAAATAGGGGTTTACTAGGCTCCATCATAAGTTTTGGGTACTCTTCGACCAACTGCTTCTTTTTCCCATGGGACCCTATGTCTGTTACCCTTTTAGATATTTTCTCTATTGCTGGCAGTTCTCCTTATGGGACCCATGTCAACGATCTCGAAAAGGTGATAGACATCTCCATTCCCGACAACTCTCTTGCTTACGGGAAATTTCTTGAGACCTATTGCAAAACTTCTGGTATCATTACTGCGGTCGAGCGAACGGCTTTCCTTCTTTTTTGGTTGTCGAAGTATCTATTTTTCAGCCCAACTGTCAAGGTGTCGAAGGATTACCTCACATCGGCTTCCGGTTTGGCCAAGGGAAAGAAGATTGTCCTTAGTCCTCTAGTTCTTGCGTCTTTGTACAGGGGGATCACCCATGCTGCCTCTTTAATGGCGTCGTTTGAGGAAGATGGTGTATTGGCCAGTCCGCTTTGGATCCTCCAGGCTTGGGCAGCGCTCTATCTTCCTTTCATGTTTGAAAATGTTCCTAATTATGAGGCGGCCGGTGCGCCTTCCCCTCTAGGCATGCGATTGCTTCGAGCTATTCCATTGAAAGTCTCTGTTGATGTCTTACCTCTACATTTTTATCTTCAAAAAATAGTGTCCCAAGAGACAGGTCGGATAGACTTCTTTCCTTACCATTCGAGCGAGTTCAACTTCCTATTTAACTCCAGAACGATGAAACGGTTCAATCATCACAATTTTTGGACCTCTATCCTCTTCCCCAGAGATCTTCCGATTCGCCTTTACCTAAAAGGTAGATTTTTTCCCGGGTTTGAACCATATCTTCCCCGATCTTGCGCCCGACAGTTTGGTCTTCGACAAGCCGTGCCTATGCCCATCCCTTATATGATGGATTTTCCTTTGATGAACAAGAAAGTGTACAACATCAAGGACGACGAACCTTTTGCTTCTTGTGCTCAAATTACTACCCGGATGTACCGGCGATTTTTCGAGGATATTCCTATTATTGTTCTACCGAATCCCGGGGTGTCTTCTGCGTTTAAAGCCTGGTGGTCATCCTTTGCCTTCGACAACCCTTTTGAAGAAGCTACTTCGTCACTTCTCAAAGGTAGGAAGATAAAACCCTTTGTCCCTCCGTCGAAGAAGGTAGGAAAGAAAGGTTCGGCAAAGGCCCTTCGAATTGGCGATCCTAAGACTTCGACTACCTTTGCGGCGGTGAGTTCATCCGTCCTTTTATTATCCTGAAGCTATCGATATTTCAGATAAACTTACCCGTATCTCTTTGTTAGATAAGGACCCGGAAGATGAGGGTGATGTAGAGACACTCTCCTCGCTTAAGCGGAAAAGGAAAGATTCTCCTTCGACAACAAAAAAGCTCAAGTCTTCGATAGAGTCCCCGAGTGGTCTCGATGAGGTTGTCGAGTGTAAAGGCGTAAGTCGGCTTGTCGAAGAAATAGACGATGCCCCTACTGTCGACCAGCCATCTGTTCCCGCAGCTCTGACCACGATTTTGACGCCATTGCTTTTGGGGACCAGTGATGAGCCTTTCACCGCTCCTGCCACGCCTCGAGCTGCATCATCTGATATTCCAACGACAATCGAGGTAACTCATGGAGAGCTCTTTTCTTTAGCCCCAACTTCTGCTTCGATCTTGTTGGTTAACAACCCGCTATTGATCCAGACCGCTCAAGATCCTCCAACTGCTTCTACTTCTTCGGCATTTGTAGGGGACGTCCAAGCCTACTTCACCAGCATATCCCGCTCCTCTTCCGACCTCCCAGCAGTTCCTCGGAGCGACGTTCCTTTATCTGCAGAAGCCTTGATGAAACCGAAGATCACATTGTCCTGCTCTTTGGATCCGGCTTACTCTGGGGTCGCTTCTTTCGTCAATGATCCAGAGGCCCTTCAGGAAATCAAGGCCGTTATGGAAGAGCTGGTTAGCAGAGAAACTAGCATAAAACTTCCTGCAAATCTGGTTAAAAAACTCAGAATTTTCTTGGAGCACTTCTCCATAGGTTTTGAGCATTTCCATCGAAATCAAAGTCAAGTGATTGCTCTTGCCAAGTCTATCGGCCAGTCCTTTACACCCAGCGCCGAGGGCGAGAAGGCAGAGCAGCTTGTGAATCGGGAGAGGCAATCTTTGCAATCCATCATTGCGAGATTGCTTTGCTTTGAATGAGCGGGAGCTTGACCTTGAGCGGCAAAGGCGGCGATAGAGAAAGCGATAGAAGAGATCAACGTCGGTAGTCCGTTATATCTTCTCACCAAGCTACCGCTGAAGAGCAACTCGGGACGTCTACTGCTTCCTTAGAGGAGAAGAAATGGGCTAACCACGCCCGGATAGCAAGAGTAGAAGCAGAAAGATGACAAGCTAGGAGTGTTGGCCTTAAGCACAATAGGAAGTTTGAATCTATCCTTTGTAGCTTACTTAAAACGGCCCAAAGAATCATGTATCCTGAACCTTGTTAATGAAATCATGTGTTTTTCGCGCCAAAATTTTCCGTGTTTTTAGCAACATGACCTCCCACGTTTTCCCGACTGTCTACCGACTTCGGTTGGTTCCTTGGTACCCTCTATATAACTGCGTCTTCGAACGTGATACCGTTTAACCATGGCGGACTTTTATCTTGGTAGCTTAGGTGTTCATGCGACCACATGCCTGTCGCGCCTTAGCGGTCTTTCTTGCTATGAGGACGAAGGAAAGGTAGTCTTGTCCTTTATGGATTGTAAATCGGGAAACAGCCATATCAGCTTGGGTCCGCATCTTACACGCCTACCTCCCCCTTCGATGTTGACGGATTGTTTTCCTCGTAGTTTTAAGGGAACCTTACCCATTGAACAATCCATTATTTGTGCTTTGGCTTGGTTGTCAAATAATCATATATTCTCTTCATATCCATCTTTCGATAGCCGATTTTATAATTGGTATAAACGATTGGAGGGGGAGCTAACTAGCATCTGGACACGGGCCGGGATCGACATCCTGTTGTCATTCCGTGGTATGTCCATTGATCCCCTTGAATATGGACTTGTTGGCAGCTTATGTTGTTTCCGGTCACCCTCGTCGAACTGTTTCTTCTTTCCCACCGGTCCCGTGACCCCTACTTTGCTTGATATTTGATCATTGACCGATCTCTCTCCATTTGTCGAGTGTGATGTCCAATTTCGAAGTGGCCAACCTCTGCTTGATATGGCTCATTGTCACGATCTTCCTTATGATGAATTCATGGATTGTTATGCCAAAATTTAGGGACCCGTTCTTCCCAAAGAACGTATCGCTTTTCTACTGTGTTGGCTCTGCAAATATGTTTTCTGTCTCCCCACATGTCAAGTATCTTCGGAGTTTCTTGATGTAGCATGTGCACTTGCACGAGGCAATGATGTTGGACTAGGCCGGATGTTCTTGGCTACCCTATACCATGGCTTGGCGGATGCCCAACTTTCACTTATGGGTGAACATCCTCTTCCCTTTTCCGGTCCCTTGTGGATTACTGATTGGTAGTTGCGGGTTTACTTTCCCCAAATGTTCCATGACAAAACATCTTCTTCGACAACTGTCGAAGGAAATCGTGTGCCTATGGCTTTTAATCGAACCCTTCGATACACGTCCGATGGCTACACATCCTTCGACGATCTCCTTGATGTGCTGATGTCTCTTACCAGCTTTGACTTCTTCAAACTACCCGTCGAAGATGGTATTTACGGTTCTTTAAGCGGTAGTTTCTACGCTCACCTTTTACGGATGAGTGTTCTAGTTCCAGCAGACTTGGCTCTGAACTTGTCCAGGGGGAAGGGCAGATTCTCGTTAGGGTTCGAGATTTATAATCCTCATTATTGTGCTCGCCAATTTGGGCTCACTCGGGATGGTCCCATACCAGCGGTATACTCCATGAATTTCCCTTTCTGCGCCGAAGGGGCTATTGCTGACATGGTTTGCGACATCAAAGTAGCATATGCGACTTTTGAATGCTTCATGTTTGTCAATTTCTCTGGCCACCCTTATAGTTCTTCATTCTTCGAGCAATGGTAGCAAGACTACGGTTCTTCTTTGTTCCCTAACAGTATGAGCAACGTTCTCTCCAGGGTCCGTTGAGCTCCATTAGGCTTACTGCATCCCCTAAGGAAGTATGCTTCACTATTCATGTTGAACATTGTACTCGATCAGCCAATTGATAAAGGTAAGCCTTTCCTTAGTCTTCTCATCAAGGATCTGTGCTAAACTAATATTCATCGTGTCACGGGTGATTCGCTAGTCTACGATGATCATACTAAAGGAATTTCCAGCGACATGTGGGTTGTTCCCATGAATATGGCGAGTATCTCAACGGGTCCGTCGAATATGTTTCGTGACAACTACCAATTCGTCCGTGCCAAGTGGCTGGGCCTCCATGATCTTCCGGAAGAAGGATACACCAATATATGTCGTAATGTGGTCGTCGAAAACAAAGTCGGAGATCTCCTTACTTTCCTAGCTCATTTACCTTACTCAATATAATATCGTGCTCCGGAGTCCGCCGTTAATGAACTTTTTCTCACATTTGGCTCGGCCTTGAAATCATATAAAATGAGACAATAGGATCTAGGAGCCATCGATGAATTGAAAGAGGCTTCTCTCCTTGCTGATGAAGAGTTGTCCTGTCAACGTGGTGTACTTAATACCCTAAATAATAACGAGTGTTCCTCTTTGCAAGCTTTGTCTGCTCAACTAAAAGTGATCAAGCGACGGGAGGCTATCTGCAACTCTCTTCACCTTGAGATGTTAAGGACCGGACACCGGAAGGCATCAATGATCGATGTTAATTGTAATAGTGATATGGAACTTCATAGTTTTGTACTAAACATCGAGCAGCATGTACTGTAACCCACTATTATTTGACTTATGTCAGCACGATTCTTTCTCCGATTCTGTTGTCTTTCTTTGGTCCATCCTTAGTGTGGATCTCCTAGTTCTGACGTCAAATCCTGTACAACTCAGCAATGCTTGATTTCAAAAGATCATCTTTTCCCTCGTAGCGTTTAAATGTAAGACGTCATTTCGGACCTATCAGGGAGCCTGATAACCACGCCTCTCTGATAGAGACGGCAGATAACTAGGAACTACTATCCACGTTATTAGGATTAAGCGCACCTTTCCACTTTCCCACGATGCACTTGATTGCCTCGTAACTCGGTACTCGACCACGATCATAACTGCCTTGGTAACCGGAAGATTGTGGACGGATTACGTGTATCGTGAGATGAGACGTCGCTTAGACTTTCATCTATAAACAGCATCGTTTATTTAGAGCAGTTCCTCATTCAGACTTCTCAACACCATAGCGCGAGCCTTCTTTCTTACCAATATGAAACCCACCACTTCTTCTGCCTCATCATATTCGCTTTTCACTCGTGAATTCATCAATCTGTGGAGAAAAATCATTTCTCTCTTGGGCCATACTTATGCTTTATTGACGGTGCGTCCCCGGGCTCTTGAAAAGTTGAACTCTTTTCTAAAACGGGGCATACCTTCTATTCTCCCTGCTGATCACCCATTTCGGGCGGCCTACGACGAGTTCATGGTCAACTTTGACTATAGGCTCGAATGATTTCGGCAAAATGTGGCCGCCATTTCCAAACACGACCTTGCCAAGCACGAGCCGTGGTGTAAAATAGAAGAAGTTGAAAATGGAGAAGTGGAGTACAAGGAGCTTTGTAATGCCCAGGAAGCCCTTCTCTCATCTTACTCCAGTGTCATTCAACTTCAAAACATTGTTTCGATCGCCCGAGGGTCGGGCCGGCGGCGTCTGCAGGGGTCCCTCAAGGATTACGAGCGTCAAGAGTACGAACTGGGTGAGACCTGTGAAGCCCGATCCTTGACTTTTGCTGAAGCCACTACCGAGGCCTTAAAGACCATGGTGGACACCACCAATGATCTCGTGCGGGCCCGGATTACACGCCTTCAAGGGTTAGAACGTGAAGGGATGCTCGGAGGCTTTGGTGGGCGAACTAGCTCAAGCCCAATCTTGTGCCCAAGAGGAGAACACCTTACTCGAGAGTCGGTTGCGTCATTTCGCTGCCTGCTTTTACGAGCATCTTAAGTAGAAGTGAGGGTGCACCAGGGGGGGGAGAGAGAGAGAGAAAGGAAGGGTGAGCAAGAGAGAGAGTGGCGAGGAAAAATGTACGAAAGTTGTTTAGTAATGAATTGGCGTTTTACACTCTGTGCCCCCTAATTCCTCTCTGCTTTCCCACATAGATGGATAAAAAAATTTTCAAATATTTCTCGTTGATCAATCATTGTAATTCTTGCCCATCAATCTCCATCAATCGATATGCATTTCCCGGGAGGATGTTGGCTATTAAATATGGTCATTCCCACTTCGGTAACCACTTGCCGAATTTTTCGTTGTTAAGACTTGTAGGCAAAATAGTTTTCCGGACCAAGTCTCCCACCTCGAAACGCTTAATTTTCACATACTTGTTATACGCTTTGGCTACTCTTTGCTTATGAATCATCAGCTTTTCCAAGGCTGCAGCCCGATTCTCTCCTAGCTCATCAATATTGGCATACATCATCTCATCGTACTACTCTTTCACCATGTTGCCTTGGAGTTTTACTCTTAATGATTGCACAGCAATTTCCGGAGGCAATACGGCTTCCTGTCCATATGTCAACATATAAGGGTTCACTCTAGTGCTGAATCTCCTAGATGTTCGATAAGCCCATAACAACGTCGAAAGTAGTGAATCTCACTCCCTTGGGTTGTCCGCTAAATGCTTCTTTATTAGTCCAATGATTATCTTATTGGAGGCTTCCACCGGACTATTAGCTTGAGCATAATAGGGTGTCGAATGAATCATCTTGATTTCTCTTGACTTAGTGAAATCCAAAATTTCTCGCCCTGTGAAGACTATCCCTTGGTCGGCGGTTATAGTCTCTGGAATTCCAAACCGATGAATAATCCGCTCCTCAATGAATTCTTTCACTGTTCTCTGCGTCACGTTCTTGTATGAGACTACCTCCACCCACTTTGTGAAATAATCCGTAGCTACTAGAATGAAACTATGTTTTTTCGATGAGAGAGGATAAATTTTCCCTATTTTATCCATTGTCCATCCTCGAAAAGGCCATTGCTTAACAATTGGGCTCATCAATATGGTAGGCGCATGCTGAACCGGTCCATGTTTCTAGTATGACTGACAACTCTTAGCATAATTGATGCAATCCTTAGAAATTGTTGGCCAAAAATACCCATGTCGTCTTAACAACCACTTCGTCTTTAAACCGGCTTGATGTGCTCCATAAATCCCCTCGTGAACCTCTGTCATAGCTAGCATCGCTTCTTCTTAACTTAGACACTTTAGAAGCAAGCCATCGACCGTTCTGCGATATAGTTCCTCATCAATTAGAAGATACTTCAAGGCTTTTCTTTTGAAGTCTTTGCTATGCAATCCTGGTTCCCTTAAATAGCTCATAAAGGGGGTTCTCCAATCTTGTTGGCTAAGGTCATGGCCCGAATCGTCAACTTTTTCACTTTCGACCATCATCACCCGTGCCTCTATCGAAGGCAAAGTTCTTGTTTGGGTAATAATATAATCAGCTAGTTCCTTCGATATCCGATACCCGGATGCCACTTAAGCTAGCTCATTGGCTTTCGAATTTTCGCTTCTTTTGACGTGGATCAGCTCATACTCGGCAAAGTTTGATGATGGCTCCTTCGCTAAACGATGATGTCTCACGATGTTCTCACTAAGGCATTGATATTCTCCTTTCAACTGTCTAATCACCAATTGAGAGTCGCCCTTTATTTTTGTTGACTTGACCCCCATGTTAATTAGGACATTCGGTCATACGATCAAAGCTTTGTATTCAGCTTGATTATTTGAACATTCAAAATCAAACCTAAACACAAGCTTAGTCTTTTGTTGATAGGGTGACACGATCATAATCTCAGCACTTGATGACCCGGATGTTCTTGACCCGTTGAAATATAACACCCACGGTGCTATACGGAGATAATTTTCGTCATCTTCTATTTTCAAACTTGATGGGTATTCCGTGATGAAGTCGGACACTGCCTCGCCTTTTTACCGCTTTAAGCGGCACGTAAATTAAATTGATCTCTATCGGAGTAAATGCCCATTTCGAGATCCAGCCTCTTATGATTAGCCTGGCCAACATGTACTTAATTACATCTGTTTTATGGATTACATGCACCATGGTCGGCAGCATGTAATGTCGTAATTTGGTACAGGCAAAGTACATTGATAAGCGCAACTTCTCGATGGGTGTGTATCTCGTCTCGACGTCATTGAACATCCTATTCGGGTAATAAACGGTATGTTCTTTACCGTCTTCATTTTCTTGGGCCGGAATACTCTCTATCATCATATCAGCTGCGGATAAGTATAACTTCAATGGCCTTCCCTCCTTTGGCGGTATCAACACCGGTAGCTTGCTCGGGTACTCTTTTAACTTGTCGAAAACCACATGATGTTTCTCCTCCCACTTGAACTCTTGTTTATTCTTCAACTTGAGCAATAGAGAAAAAACTTTGATCTTTCCCGACATGTTAGCTATAAAATGTCGTAGGAAATTCAATTTCCTAATCAACATCTGCAGTTGCTTCTTAGTTATGGGGGCGGCAAATCTAAAATAACCTCGGCTTTGTTCTTAACTATTTCTATACCCCTTTGATGAATCGTAAAGCCTAGGAAATTACCTGCTCTTATCCCAAAAATAGATTTCAAAGGATTCATTTTCAATTTAAACTTGTGCATTCTAACAAAAGCCTGTTCTAATTGGTCTAGATGACTTACCCGGTCTGTCTTAAGGATAACGTTGTCAATGTAGACCTCCACGAACTTTCCAATCATATCATGGAAAATAAAGTTCATTGCCCTTTGATAGGTGGCGCTAGCATTCTTGAGTCCAAACGGCATGACGATGCATTCAAAAGTACCAATAGCCCTAGGACACCTGAAAGCTGTCTTGTGGAAGTCTTCCGCTGCTATGAAGATCTAGTTGTACCTAGAATGTCCATCCATAAGAAACATAATCTCATTATTGGAAGCCGAATCGATCAACGGATCAGTCATAGGCATCCGATACTCATCTTTCGGTGTAGCCGCATTGAGATCACGAAAGTCAATGCATACTCTAAGCTTACCATTTTTCTTCCCGTCTGGCACGATATTAGATAGCCATTCGACATACCTTGCCGTCCTTATGAAACCGGCCAAAAGGAAACGCTCAATTTCCTCCTTGATTTTAAAGATTACTTCCGGAGCAAACCTTCTTGGAGCCCGTTGGTGTGGTCGAAATCCCTTTTTGATTGGTAAACGATGCTCGACCACCTTCCTATTCGGACCGGGCATCTCGTGGTAGTTCCAAGCGAAACAATCTTTATATTCCCTTAATAGGCTTACCAACTAATCCTTAAACTGTTGGTCAAGCAATTTACTAACGTAAGTTGGTTGTGGGCAAGCTTCGTCTCCGAGATTTACCTCTTCTAATGGGTCTTGAACTTGAACCGTCTTACGGTTCTCCTCAATCGGAGAATCTTCGAAATCCTGAATTCCATCTATCACCTCATTGGATCGACCAACTTGTTCCGCCTTGTAGGCTAAATGCCCCTAGTGAGGGTTTGCACTAATAACCCGGCTTCCATTGACAAACGGGCTGGGTGATTCCACCGGTTCCTTCCTTGAGATCCATTCGGTGTTTCCCTTGTCGAAACGGCAGAATACAATATCTCTTGGGTCAACTTCGGGGGGTTCAAATATGCGAAGGCAGCCATCCGTCATGACCTTATCTCGTCCAGATATACAAGTCCAAGTTACGCAAGTTTGTAGGTTAGCTCTTACGTATTCTACCTTATCCCCATTCCAAAATGCTAACATTTGATGTAGTGTCGATGGGACATACTTGTTCCCGTGTATCCAATCTCTTCCTAAAAGTAGGTTATATGACCCGTTAACATCTACAACGCAGAAAGACGTCCTTGACGTTTTGGATCCGACAGTCAAATTTTCCACGTACATGCCTTTCACTTGAGTAATCTCGCCAGTGAAATCAAACAACTGGATATTCGATGGGATGATTTCATCATCGTTTTTTTTCTATTTTCTTGAAAAAGTGGTATGGAATGAGATTTAATGTCGAACCTCCGTCTACCAATACCTTCATTATCGGCCGCCCATTGATCTTGTCGTTTATATTGAGGGACCTTAAGTGATTCGAGATCTTTTCCAGTGGTTTTTTGAACTCTATAATTTCCTCATCATCGAAGCGGAATTGAGCACTTTCCCTTTCTAGTATTGTTGCTTCATCATCGTGATCAATCAAGGATGACTCTAATTGAAACTCATTAGGTAACTTAACTTGCACCATACAAGAGCTTAGGGGGGACATCGACCTACTTGTGCGGTCTCCGAATTGGGACTTTAATTCAGGCCGCTTGCAACTTTCCTTAGTTGGTGGTGCCTCCTCCGGTTTGCGTCTCCAAACCAAATTTTTTGCTCTTCGAGGTCTAAGACAACTTGGAGCAGCAATCATCGGCTCGGGATTAAGCAATGTAACATGTCGTTGTTGTATGTGAGCTCTTCTTTTCCTTTGCAGCCTCCTTTTTCGGGTGCGGGTCATGACCACTTTTTCCTTTCGAAACTCTGTCGCCTCATACCAGGATCCCTCCAAGGGATCGCTAGGGATTTTAAGAGTCTTCCGTTATCGAAGCCTGGCTGAAGTGTAATGGTCTGATTGGGCGTTGTTATCGAATCGCTTTTCCCACCTGTTCTTTCCTTAAGGGTAAGCCGATGGAGACCCATAACTCACGTAATAATCAAATTTTCCGCTTGGTTCTCATAGGGTGTCAATCGTGGGATCTCCTTCTCTATACCGTTGTACGAATGACTTACAAATTTTTCATCGAACAGGAGCTTTTGTTGGCATCACTTCCTTGTTTTGAGTTGACCGTCTAGATCCCTAATTGATCTGATCTACCCACCGGTCAACGTCTCTATGTTGATCTGTTCTGCGCAGCTCACGCCCGCAACGAGTACGGAGATTCGACAGCTTGTACCCCTTATCGTTTGTCGCGAGAGATACCATTCCGGTCATCACCGGAAAAGGGTGCGTGTCTATGTCCATAGGAGATTTGCCTTTGTCATTAGCGAACTTAATCTTTTCTTGTCGAATAGCTTCCTGGATATTTTTCTTGAGAACCAACAATCTGAGGTATTATGGCTCCATGAGTGATGCTATTTACAATACCTTTTTCCATCCGTCTCTTCCTTTGTTAGTATCTTTTGACCTTCTATCAACCTAATTTGTCCATCAACCAATAGCATGTCGAAAATTTCTTACGTTCGATTTATATCAAATGAGTAGTATACGCCTCCTTAGCCTTAGCTATGATGGTTGATTTCTCCTTCATCCTTGCCGGCTTCGGTGCTTGACAAGTGTATGGCTTATCTATGATTAGTTGAGCGACGGCTACTTCGACGATCTGTAGGATCTTCGATGAAATTTGCTAATTCGACAGAACTTATATCTCCCCTACGAGTGTGCCTTTTGTCTCTTTCTTTGAGCGGGGTTTCATGTTTAATGGCCATGGTAGATAGCTCGAACAAATCCGCACATGGATGCCCTACCATCCTGTCTCGTATTTCGAACTTTAGCCCATTGAAGGCGGATTCCGCAAAAGTCTTTTCGGGCAAAGGGACCAGACATTTATTTCTAGCTTTCTTAAACCTTGCGATAAACCGGTCGACGGTTTCATTCGTCATTTGCCTCATTGTCAACAAATCGGCTCTCAACTGATTTGGCACGGCCTACTGGAACTAGCCATGAAATAGACGTTCCATCTGTTCCCAAGCTAATACCAAATTTGGTGGTAGGGCGTTATACCACATAAATGCTGTCTTCGACAAAGAAAGTGGGAATAATCTTAACTTCCAATGATCAGCATGAGTAGCGTTTCCACATAAAGCTAAAAAATGATTAACATACTCGTATGTAGATCGCTCATATTCACCAGTGAAGAGTGTAAATTCTGGTATCTTAAATCCTCTTGGATACGGGACAGTATCCATCCAATCGAGATATGGCTTTCGATAAACATTGACCCTGCACCCTACTACTGGATCATTATACCCAACCACCGGGTCTACGGCTAGCTCATTTGGATACACTGGTTGGTAAGGTACTCGATACCCTGGTTGTGGCAAAGCTGGATGCCCTGGTTGTTACAGAGTTGGATGCCCTTGTTGTTGCGGAGCTGGATGCCCTAGTTGTAGAGTTGGTTGAACAACTTGAAATCTTGGGCGATGAATGCGTGCCTACAACCCTGGCTGAAATCCTGGTTGCGCATATTGCTGCTTGAACATGGTACCCGGCTAAAAGGGTTGGTCGGGTCCCCTAACTTGAGGTAGCTGGTCCCGCCCTCTGGCTTGGCCTTGCCCCCTAAGAGGAACGGGTATCGCTCCTTCGTTGATCATGGGTGCAGGCATCTCATTCACCGGGAGGTGAGCAACAATAGGTTGAATAGCAGGCACAGACTGTCGGTTAACACGTCCTATCGCCTCAATCGGATCTATATTTACTTGAATGTTAGAACCATCACCCGGCACAGCAGGTAGGACCTCTCCTCGCTGTAAAATCCTTGTGGGTGCTACCGGTGGTAGGTTTTATCCAGCATGACCCGTGTTTGTTGGTGTAGTGGTTGGAGCAACAGGATTTCTAGCGGGTATGATCGAATTCCCACCTTGAGGTTGCACCAAAGTCCCATGTTGACTTGAGGCACACTCATGATAAGTGTTAATGATCAATGGTCTAACCACGTCGGTCATTCGTTGATCCATAGGTCCGCAAACTCGTTTTGGACTTCTTCAATAGTACGTCTTATTGACGATAACATAACGGGCGTTATCTCCATATTTCTTCCGGGCTCTTCAATATGCTATCGAGGTGCCTCATCGTTGTTACCCTAGACCTGGTTCCCGAGTCCATGAGCTGCAGTTGATGATTCCTCACGAGGCACTCCCTCCATGGGCTTGTCTCCAATGCCGTCTGCGTTGTTATGTCCTCTCATTCCCGGCATATTGCTCTCTTGAACTAATACCTAAGTCCCACTGGGCATACCAAAAAAAGACGTTGTGCGTAAAAAATCCTTCGACTAGGCTCAAACAGATTCACGGGCCTTGGCCCAAATGAGGTAGAGGCCCAAAGGGATTATCTATGCGGGAATCTTTTATCGAACTTAATCCGTTCGTTTTCTAATAAGGGATTAAGGTCGAGTTTTGGACAGAGAGTGTCAAATGCGAAGAATAACCGTGTTGATGCGAGAGATGTGATACGGACTCTTATCGATTTGACAGCCCACTCATTCGACAATGAAACGAACTTCGACGCACTAGGACTTGGAATTTGGCTCCGGAATTTAATCGACGAGACCAAACCAAAATTGTAGGACACAATGCCGGAATCTAATCAACGACACTGGATGGTGGATGTAGGACACAATACCGAAATTTAATCAACGGTATTAGACAGGATGAGCGATGGGAACAACACTAGAATTGAATCGACGGATCGAACCTAATGAGCGGACGTCGGAATCTAATTGACGACACCTAACTACGAATATGAACCTCACCGGAATTGAATCGACGATGAGAATCGGAAGCTATAACTAAACTAGGGGCTAAAGTTTAAATATAGAGACGAGGGCTTGTGTGTGTATGTGTGTGTGTGTGTTTTTTTTTTTTTTTTTTTTGGGTCCTTTTTGCATGTTGTGGCCATAAGTATTTATAGATCAAGTCAGTAACCTGTTGAGCGGTTATTTCTTTGGCCCCACGTTTCGCTCTCTTTCGATATGCCATGTGGGTGACTCCTTAGTGGTTCCTTGGTTTTCGCGCTCTTTCTTTTCACCTCGTGGGGATTTCCGCCAATATTTCATTAACCGCTCCGATCGTAGCTCTTTTCGCGCACTTCTTCTTTCGTCTTTCAAGGAAGATGCCACCAAAATTTTCTTTGACACGTGGCATTTCCGCGGTTCTTCTGAGTCTGTCTCCAGGTGCTCTCACCCATATGCAATCAAAGCTCTTGCTTGTCACGTGGCCATCCCCTAAGGGGTAACCTTAGGTGTTAACAATTTTCATGACAAGTTTTAGGACTTTCAGTGTATTATATCAAAAAAGAACAAAAATACTTGGCCGGTTCAATCGGTTGGATTCTACACAAGGAATTGGGGAATCGAACTGGTCTCGTGGAAATCATCCAGAATTGATCTATCCCATCCGAATCCCGATTTGCCCTGAATAGTAGTACATAGCTGCATGATGCAACCATCATGACTCCACAGATAATAGCATTCCCTCCATACTCTTGCTTATGCAAAGGCGTGCGTAATTCGTATGCCTAGGGAGGATTACAAGCATGTTATTATTTTAAATCTTGGCCGATAAATTTCAAAATCACCAGGTATGTTACTCGGTCTATAAACTGAAATCTGCATCAATATTTGCAGTCTCTTTCTTTCTTTTTTTGCATAATAGACTAAGATGTAACTTAATGAACCTACAGTAAAAGTCGAACAACTTAAAATCCGCTCCTTAAAACCACAAGTTTTCGGTTCAATCTTGAAACTGAAACCGTCCTTGAACTGGTATTCGAGGTTTTAGATAAAGGTCCAAAGTTCTCATAGTTTTGAAATTCGCCTTGCGATGAACTCATTCACTACGACGATAATTACTCCTAATGTTAAGCAAGCATTATTGTGAACTGATTTGATTAAAGGGGATAAAAGCGATCCATGCAAAGAGGAGAGAGTCGCCGTCTGTCTCCACGTCGACGCTGCTCCCGTGATATGACTTGGATGCAATGAGAAGGGATTTGTCGCGGACCTTCGATTTGCCACCATGACACTGCGAAATGAGGAGTGGCTTGCACGGCCTTGCAATCGACGAAGAAGAGATCTCGGACCTTCGATTTGGAGCTTGCACAAATTAGACTCTGATTTAGGGCTTTGAACTTGACATTTGGATGTTAAAAAAACAAAAACAAACCGCGGGCAACACCGCACGAAGAGAGACCAAGAAAGAACAAAGATTTGGGGCAAGAGTTGAACCACATCATTTTGGACACGCATAATATATGTTTTAAATTATTTGCCACACAGGAGAGAAATGATTAAACTAAGTTACATCAGCATTTTTCCTTTGCCTAATCAGACGGAGCAAACGGAGGGACTTGATTATACCGACTTGGCAAGTTTTACAACTTGATCGTGCTTTTAACAAGTTTTAGGACTCAATCGTGTTTCAGAACGTTTGATGCATTTATCCTTTTTCAACGAAGAAGTTGATGTTGCTATCGTTGGTAGCAATTGAAAGTGAGGGTGTAATCTATTGCGACACCCATGGACGCAGTCTCGTGATCATATTTTAATAAAGTTAGTTTAAGGTCTCTCATTTAAAAAGAACAAACGTTGACGAGGAAAAGAGTAGTAGCACGTGCGTGCAATGATGTTCGCATCATTATTGGCATATTGTATCATCGTTAATATAATAAAAGATCACGGCGTGCCTTGCTCCCGAGCTCCACGGGAGAGGGACGCAACCCCATTCCCATCCGGCCCCCTTCGAGAAGGCTCTGCATGCGCAGCATAGCCAAATTCAACGATGTCCAACGTTAGAAAATAACGAGGTCGACAAGGAACATAAGCCCGGTTTTGTCTGCCCGAATCGAAAGAGGATTTTTCTGATTACGCCAGCAGTAAAACGAGCCCACGTAAACCTGTTATAACCTTTTGATCCTTTTAGTAGTCAGGATAAAATTCAAAATAAGATAAAATTTATTTTGTTCTATTTTTTGGTTCGGAAGAGATGGGATAAAGGTGAATATGATTTTTGATTTCCATGACATAAATTTTTTTTTTTTTCATTGAATAACAAACTTTGTAAATTAATAAGACTGAAAATCAAAATGACAAAAAAATAAAAATAGTTTCTTCTTTATTTATTCTTATTTTTATAATTTATTCTATTTTGTAATATAAATTCATTATATTTATTTACTATTTTTATTTATTACTACTTAATAAACAATTATTAGGGAATGATGGAAGGGGAAAATAAATAAATAAAAAGAAAAGAATTATAAAAGAGGGAAAATTGTAAAAATAAGCAAATAAAAATGAAATAGGCAAGGGCGTCGTAGGAGATTTCTACCATCTTCTTTTGTGCAATTTTTATGTTCATTTACATTATTGATATGCCGTTCCTACCAAACAATGTGCATGATAGGATGTTCAAATATCCGACTTTATTCTACAATTCACCAACCAATGAATAAGATATAGCAAAATTCTTGATTTTTATATCTTATCATGTCCAAGTCCTGTCATGACTAAAAATTGAAACGTCCAAACGCAGCCTTTGTGATCGCTTTGCGTTCTGTGAACCTTTCACTGGTGCTCCTCATGTTCATATTGGTGGACAAGATTGGCTTCTTGCCAACCGCTATGTTTCTCTTTTTTTATCATGGCATATTGTCAATGATGTTTGTTCGAAGTTGAAGAAATAAAACGTGTTGACATTCCCCCGTTTGTTATTCTGGAGTTTTGCACGATAGTTGGTTTACTGACAGCATTAGATTAACCCGATGGGAAGGCTTTCTTCCTTTTTTCCAAATGATCAAGCATTTATGGTTATAACGTGGGAGGAAAGGAAGCTCCTTTGGTTAAATATGCATTCACATGTGACATGGAGTATTTGATATAACAGGTGCATTTACAAGGGTTCTAGTAACAAGCAATCTTCAGTTCATGGGATAGTGACATAAGTGGTCCTTGGATTATAGTTGAATGTGCAATGAAGTTCCTAAATTTTAAATTAATTCAATATGGACTTCCTGGATCGACGAATTGGCACGAAGTTGTGACCTGGGAAAACCAAGGGAAAACACGACTTATTTGAACAACCCGATGAACTACCAATTGTAGAAGTAGGATCTTTGGCAAGCAATAAGCACTTAAATAATACAATTTGAGTGTACCATCTTTTTTCTCATTTCGAGGAATAGGTGCGGGAGGAAAAGGAAACAACGGAGGGATCCAAATCGGACCTAAATGGAAATGACATGAAAAGTCTTTTTCAAAGCCTGAACTTTTTGAATATCTTCAATATGGTCCCTGGACCATATTATCCAAAAAATTGTTATTGTGTGACCTAATTCGAGATATTATCGAGACCAAGAAAAGGATATGAAATCTCACGTTTGGGAGGCATAAATGAGAATCCGACATCCTTTTTTTTTATGCAATTAGAATCGACATGCACCAATTGACGACTAGCTAGATCCTGGTTAATCGAGAAGCCATACCGTCCTATGTTACACGCGTGTCACGAGCTAAAAGATTCTTTGGTTGCGAAACAACCCGTGGGGCGCCTAGCAAGTCGTGCGAGCTAGGCCCCCCGTTTCTTTAGTTTGTCCCCATAAAATACTTAAGCGAATATCTTTACCGTATCGAAATATACCACACCTAGCTTAGCTCAAGCATCCTTATATCGAGCGATAGCATAATACTTTAGGCACTAGAATAGGTTTCAGCCTTCAATGATCTCATCGGGAGAGCAGCATTAGCTCCCGACCGGTTTGTGCACGGGAGGCCAACCTTGTCTTTAGAGCTCCTAAGGGATATATTCTATCTAACCCTAGAACTCCTAGTACAAACAGTCATGACACCGCTTTCATAGACCCAATTGCCTCTTACTCTTTGCATCGCTCACTCTCTATGTTTGACACTAACAAACATTACTTCAAGGTTTACGATTATAGGAGGACCCGATGACACCGGCCATCCGATCTCTTGCATTGTACGAGGGACACGGAACAACTGGCCCATGTCACACGCACTTTATGATAGTGATTGCTGACTAGAATACACAGGTCCATGCTCTCGTATGTGAGTATCAAAAGAACAAGCAAGCTCGGCGATTCAAACCCAAGAGCCGAAGCCTCCCGCAGTTCGGATCCGCTCCTCTTTTGCGGTCCGGCACTGTCGGAGGTCGACTATGCATCATAATCCAACTCCAGTTAGGACAAACCCTCGCGCACCATCTCATTTCCATTCTCGACGGTCCACGAACTTAAATGTCGCTGCCGTCCGTGGCACCGGGTTTACACGCAATCGCTGTCCGCGTCCATGTCCACGTCCACGTCCCACAACCCCCACATTTAAATCTCACAGAGCAAATACAAACCAACCCCCCAACAATGAATTCCCTCTCTGGGGCCACATCCGGAAATTCGAAATCAAATTCCGGAGTCTTTTAATAAGTTTGAAGAAGGCGGGCTTTTGACTTTGGGGGTTGGGGCCAGAGCACGAGGCCACGTTTTCTCGAGCTAAAGAACTTTTTGGACAGCGAATTTCTCTATTCATTTAATCTTAAAATTCTCTTAGGGGTGTTGGGGGTGGGGTGTAGATTGGATTTGGACGGCGAGGAGGCGGGTGGGAAACCTTAACTCATCCGACTCGCGATCGGGTTCAGTCCCTGAGTCAATTCCGTCGAGTTTTGCCCTTGGTTGTTAGAGAATAACGACGCTCGGTCGGTCTGCGGTCTGCAGGCAGTTGCCGTGTACATTTTGGCAAACGGTGGATCCCCATTCAGATCTCGCTCTCCCCCGCATTGATGACCCATTAATTGCCCCATTCCCAATTGATTGTCGTCACCCATTCTCACTTTTTGTGCCCTTTTTCGTTTGGGCTCATTTGCCGAGGCATCATCGTTCGCATTCAAGGTTTCACCTTTTTTTTTTTTTTTTTTGGCCCGTTTCCTTTTTCAATATGTCCTTCCAGGTTCTTTCCTCTTTGCCTAAGTCTCAAGGAACAAATGGCAATTAGTGATGCGATTAAACGTGGGTCCGATGATGTCCCGAACCGGTGCGGGGGCTCTCATATGTTGTTGTGGGAAGAAGCCTGATGAGTCCTTGAGCCCTCTAGAAGGAAAAAGCCGGGGAAGCTTGACCTTCAACCCTCTCTCCCCGTAAGAGCAGAATCGGAAGGGACGCTCCTCCCACTCTCCGTGTCTCGATTCTCTGCCTCCTCCATGGCTCTCTCCGCCGTCGACGACCCGACCGAGGTGGCGGTCGTTGAGCGGGACCCGCCTTTGCTAAGACGGGGTCCTTTCCTCAGTGGTTGTTGCCGCTCCCCCTCGCCTACCTCCTCCGCCGCCATTTTCTTCTTCCTCCTCTCTCTCCAGCCCGCCGCCATTTACGGCACCGACGCGCCCGGAACGCCGGCGAGGAAGGAAGCCCACTTCGACCCACGAGTTGCCGCCCCTCTCATCGCCGTATTCTCTCTCCTCGGTCTGGGCCTCGCGATGGGCGTGCTCACGCTCCTCCATCTCTGGCTCCGTCGCGGATCCAACGGAGCCGTCGTCGCCGGCGCTGAAGATCAAGAACGCGGCGACGTTGGGAACGGCGGAGGCCCGAACGGTGTCGTCGGGAAGAGCGGGGCCAACAAAAGCGAGGGTGGGGATGGGTGCTGTGCGAAGAAGTACAGGTGGGAGGAGGTGCAGGGGATGACGATGGAGTTCTCGCGGGCGATCGGATCCGGCGGGTTCAGCACCGTCTACTTGGCCACGTTGGACGGCTCCTCCGAGTGTGGCCTCGCGGCGGTTAAGGTCCAGTGCGGCTTTGGCGAGCGGCTGAGCCTGGCGTTCAAGCAGGAGCTGGAGATTCTGCTCCGCCTCCGCCATGAGAACATCGTGAAGCTTCTCGGATACTGTGACGACAGAGGTGGGTGGGAAGCTTCTTTTCATTTCCAGCCATTGTTCGCCTCGGAGGGGTGAAAAATCCACTCTTTTACGAATCTGAATTTTCTTGAAACAAGAAACAAGCTCGAAATCAACTTTTCTTTTCAATTGAAAAATGGAATTTTTCCACAGAGCATGATCTATATGCTGTATTTTTTAATTTATCTTCTCGGAATGCTCCTGTACCAAAAGATGCAGGAGCACTAGTGTTTGAATACGTCCCAAGTGGAAATCTCCAAGAGAAGCTTCATGGCAACCATCTACGGAGAGCCACCGTCCTCCCGTGGAGCCACCGGGTGTCGATCGCCTTCCAACTCGCGCAGGCGATCGAGTACCTGCACGAGAAATGCGCCCTCCAAATCGTTCACGGCGACGTCAAGTCGTCCAATGTGCTGCTCGACGAGGACCTCAATTGCAAGCTCTGCGACTTTGGGTCCGCGAAGATGGGTTTCTCGTCTCTGGTCCTTCCGCCTTCCTCCTCGTCCCCGCGGTGGAAGCAGATCATGATGGGATCCCCCGGGTACACGGACCCTCACTACCTCAGGACGGGGATCGCGTCGAAGAAGAACGACATCTATAGCTACGGGGTCGTAGTCCTCGAGCTCGTCACGGGGATGGAGGCCTTCTGCGAGGAGAGAGGGCTAATGCTGACGTCGATCGCGGCGAGTTTGCTTGGGGAGGAAGGCGAGATCGGCGCGGGGAGAGCGGCGGAGATGGTGGATCCGCGGTTGAGCGGGAAATTCGAGATAGAGGAGGTTAAGGCCATGGTCGACGTAGCAAGATTGTGCATGCAGCAGACGCACACGCTCCGGCCCTCAGCTACGCACGTCTTGGAGTTTTTCAGGGAGAGGATCCCGTCGGCGGCGTCCAAGCCGGGGCCGGAGAAGAAGTGTTTGAGAACTTGACGGTTTAGGACACAAAAAAAAAAAAAAAACCACAAGAGTAGGTAGGTGCTTGATAAGTTGTTTCTGGTGTAGAGATTGTATCATTTTGTCATGTAATTCCGTGTTTTTTCTTTGTCTTTTTTTTTTTTGTTGCTTTTGACTTGAAAGCCATTTTTTGTTTGTACATGTTAATGTTCACCTGTACATTATGCAACTGCATTGGTTACTGGAAAGGCTTCTAGAAGTAGCTCAGATGTCGTCTTGTGGCTTTCAGCTCAAGCTCCTCCTCCTCCTCTTCCTCTTCCTTGCTTTCTGCTTTGGGCTGTGTTCTCTTCTAAATTGCTCCAGATAACACGGATTCTTATTTTTCAATGATATTATATATGGTGTTTTCAAATAAAGACTTCAAGTATCATCGATTATAAAATAAACGCTTGAAATGTATTCATTTTTTCAAATGAATATTTAAAATGAACCTTATTTCAAATAATGATGTGAAAAGCTATGTCGGTTTTAAAAAGGGCTTGATATCACCAGCTGGTTAAGGGCATTTTAGTTTTTCACTTTTTCTTCTTTAAGAAAAGGGTTGATGTCACAAAAAACTTCAAATTAGTACACCTTTAACAAATCTACTCCAATCTACTTTTTTTTACCACAAAAAACTCAAATTGGTGCACTTGTGACATTTACCACCAAAAGTCACAAACCGACACACATGTTATAAATTTATCCAAAAATATTTTTTTTATCACAAAAAATCTTAAACGATACATATGTGACAAATTTACTTTCTGTTAGTTTCTCTTAAATCTTACTTTCGAATTGTTGAGTTGGATGAAACGTAATAATTAAATGTTGTACCAATTTAGAGGATATAGGTGTATCAATTTGGGGTTTTTTTGTGGTATTAATCCAATTTAACGGAAACTAACGGATTATTTTTTGTGATAAAAAAAATAAATTGAGGTAAATTTATCTCAATTTGAGATATTTGTCATATTAACCCAATTTTTCTATTGGTTAGCTTCATTTTGGGGGTTGCACTGTCCAGCAAACGATGGCGACTCTGCAGCTTTCCTCCACATTCATAAACTGGTAGCTGTAATGAAATGATAAACTTCAGCGAGTTGCAAAAGCCACGCTTCTTTTGCTTTCTTCCGGGGGCTGATATCTCGCTATCATCTCGGGGTTTTGCGAAGACAACCGATGTGGTTTTCTCCATTGATGTTATGCAGCTGCGTGCGAGCTGATGCCTCCGCCCTCTTCTGGGACTCGCTTGAATTCTCCACATGGGGGGCTACTATGTATATGAGCATGTGCGGGTGATCATGCCGGAGTCTGGGGCTACTATTTATATGTGCATGTGCGTGTGATCATGCAGAGTGTGGAATGGGCAATCTTGATGCAGTTCCCCTTGCTAGCTTACGTTGGCCCGAAGTGAGTTCTTCCGTACATGCCCTTTTGTTTTTTTAATCTTTTCGGTCAGGCAAGACCCTCGAACCGGCCGGACAAGGGAAAGATCGAGTCTAATCCGATGGGGTCGGGCCAAAAAAATCCTTCTCGGCATGGCAAGTCCGGTCCTGTCCACTTGCGCCTCTAGCGAATGGTCGTTTGGCCCATGGAACGATGAGCGCATCATATGACTAAATTAGGAACCAAATAAAAATATTTCGAAAATCTAATCTAATTTACCTTTAAAACATATTGTTTTCCCCAATGCCATATTCCGTGGGGATGCTAGCTAGAGAAAGGGATGAGAACTCACGAGGACATCTCTCCATCATACCGAGGAGTTCCTTCCCCTGTCTCTCTTTAAGCCTTTTAAAGTCTCACTCAGGACCTAGTAGCTGTTGAGAGAGTTGCGTGACTGAAATTATGGAACTTTATGGGCTATCACATCTTTCACTACTCACAGATACAATACTCTGGAGATGATTGGTTTGTCAATTTCAAGATAGGTAAGTTCCAAACATGATACTTGGAATCTACTATGTTCCCAGTTTTTCAAACCCAAAATCTATCTTCCTTGCCCTAGAGTTGGCCATCTTTTTCAAGTCCGATTTCAGGATCTACTTGAGAACCTATTTTCCTTTTGTTTCTTTTTTTTTTTAAGAAAAAATATCAAAAACAAAATGGTTTAAAAGTCAAAAAAATGAATGAAGGAAAACGAGTAAAAGTGAGTTTGGACCAAGCGAGGTTGCCAAGATGGAACGAGCGAGAGCGAGGTGCGAGCGAGCAAGGAGAAGAGTAAGTCGTTCGCATGCATGTGTGCGCGCGCGCGCACGTGTGTGTGTGTGTGTGTGTGTGAGAGAGAGAGAGAGAGACGTGAAGTGCTTGAGCAAAGTTAAAGAAAATATAAAAGAGAGGGAGAGAGATATACAGAAAAATGATGCCAAGAGAAAAATAGGGTTTTTAGACTTTATGAAATCGGTTCCAAATTTAGTTCGGTTATCGAGACGTTCTTCACTCAAAATTGGTAGCTGGACCAGTTTCCATCTTTTTGGAACTGGTAACCTAACCAGTTCCAACGGGGAACCGGACCAGTTGTTAGGGAAGTCTGGTCCGGTTGCACAGCCCTACGTACTCCTACTAGTACATGCAATTCATGGGAAGCTATGTCTTAAGTTATAATTGATATTTTAAGGTAATGTTGGCAATTTTTTATAAGTAAAAACGGTGGAAAAGCTCTGACTATTTTCGTAAGGATCATGTAGACTCCATATAATGTTCGATTTGAGTCATATTTATTTTGCATCGCTTATGCCTCGGAGGTTAAAGGTTGGCGAGCATGTCATTGTAGCCTTCCTTTGCAATTTGAATCGAACTCATGATCTTGTGAAAAAAAAAAAAAACGGGTTTACTACTGGACCAACAACCACCTTTGCCACAGGTTTTTCCTAAAGAAAGTACTATAAAGTCAATAAAATTGTGTCGTTCTAAGATCTACCTAGGTGGTGAATCTAATTGCCCTTTCAATCGGATTTGACTAATTCTGATACCACATGTAAAAATCAATTCTTCCAACAAGGAGAGGCATAACGAAACTTTACACCGTAATTTTCACTTGGAATGTTTAGCATCGACAAGTTAATGACCTACACTCATTCTATTAACCAATAAGTCATACAAAAACACGAAGGAACATAAGTTCATTTTAGAGATCTTTGATGTACCAATCTAAAACACATGCACTGGATGATGTCACACAAATTGTTACTATGTCGGACGTTACGAGAACAACTATCAAGATTTTGAAGGACCTAATACCCTAAAAAATTCTCAGTTTCAATGTCAATTTTTATCATGAATTTTTTTTAGTCTCATAAAAAATCCTTCACTTTTGGTCCAGTCTCAATCTATCATGAATTTTTTTTTTTTTTTTTTGGTAAAGTAAGTATGTATAGACTTTTCAAACTGTCGGGTAACAAAGGAGGCCGAACACAAAAACCTTGACCCAATTAAGACATAAGTTGTATCAACAACTTTTACTTGAGTCCATATTTGCCTCTATTAACCTCTATCCAAAATCGTCCTTAGTGACGTGGCATTTCCACGTCATTACTCTAGTTTTCCTCAAATTTCGTGATGTCTTTCCCAGATGAACGTTCATGTCATCTCAAAAGATGTCATACTAGATCTGAATGTTGGGTAAAAGCTGCAGCAATCACGATTGGCTTTCTTCATTTGCTTTCACTCTTAATAGAGTGTTCCTTCCATCTTGCTCGGCGATATTCGATTTTGTGCTTAGTCTTCAGTCTCTCATGCTCGGGAGTCTTCCATCTCTCACAGCCGGAGGGCTCATGCTCGAGACAATTGGCTTGGGCGCTCAAAGAACTCGCGCTTGGGAGTTTTCCATCTCTCGGTTGTCAAGAAAAATTTTTGACGAAGGCTTAACGGGGCAGATTAGGGACTTAAGTTAAAGTAGACGATTATTTATGAGATAAAAAAAAGTTTAAGGTAGAATTGAGACCATACCAAAAGTTTGCGGTTTTCTAGCAAAAAAACTTAAAATAGAATTGAAACCGAGACCTAAAGTCGAAAATTTTGTCAAAGCATAGATTGCAGCCAATTATGATATTCGCTCAATCATATTATCCACGCGGTATGCATCCAAATCAACTTTTGCCTATGAATCATGTGTTAGAGTAATTAAATATTAAATCACGCATTCTTCTAATAGCTTTAGCTTTTAGAGCAGTTGGCTGTGGTCCCATAAAATCTTTCATGATATCGTAACAGGAAGTTGCTCTCGTAATAAGCAAAATCGATAATTTAGACATTGAATTATCTTAAATTAGATAAGGTTATCGATAGTCTCTCTTTTCTAGACTTTAATTGATTATGCGGGTCATATTAATTCTAAAAATCTCCTTGAAAATGGGACTCGATTATCAAGGTTCTTCCCAAATTCGACTTTGATTCTAAATATCTTGAAAATTTAGAAGCATAAGTCTACCTAGCAGTAGCCCAAGCTTCTTACTGTGACTGAGGCTACTATATTTGCTTGCCCAAGAGTCGCCAACTGAAGCTAACTAGGAATGTATCCTCTTTATCAGAGGCCCCTAAGTTTGGATCCATATACTTTTCTTCTCTGGAGAGAAGGAATACAGAAAGAATTTATAGGAAGGTCTTTTCATCGTATCCGAGAATTCCTACTCTCATCTCTCCCAGAGGCTTTTGAGGACTTGCTCAGTCTCAAATCATGATATCTTTATCAGAAAAATTGTAGCCCAAGAATATTTCAGAAAGATTCACGTTGAAATGAAGGTTTAGAATTAGACCCTCGTGAGAATTTTCGGAATTTTCCCCGTTATCCACCGATTGTTCGCCGTTTATTTTGCTTAGCATCCCCCTTTCTCCCTGCCTCGTCAGCAGCGTCCGAAACAGAAGATGTCATTCTCGCTGTCGCCGCCGACATTCCCACCCAAACCCACCCCAGTCCTACTACACTACCAGCGCCCGAACTACTATCACCCCAATCACTCCGCGACTCGCCATTTCGATGGTCACGCTGCGACTTCGCTGAAGCTGAGGTTTGGCATCGGCTCGGGGCTGACGTTGAGCGAATTGCCCAGCCACAAGCGACGTCGTTTCCGGTGCGAAGCCCAACTGGGCGACCTCGCTCCGGTCACCTCCGCCGTTTATGGGTCTCTTCTTCTCGGCGGCGGTCTCTTCGCCTGTACGTATTTGCTCTCTTCTTTGGCAATTTCTCATTTACATTGATTCCCTTCCTGCGCCTTTTGTTTTCCTTGTTTTGATCGGTAATTGAACGGTGATAGAAGTAATGACATGTTAGAAATGAGAACTGAAGTTTGGGAAGATCTGTGGGTGCAGTTAGCAGGTCAGGAAGCAAGGGCTCACTTGCTGGAGGGTGCACTGGGGCTGTTCTAATGGCCACTGTGAGCGAAATTCCCTCTAGTTAATTGTTTTGCTATTTGTCGAATTCTTTCCTCCTTTTTCGATAAATTTATGATGTTTAGCTACTTTAACGACACAATGGACCAAATGTCCTGCTCTGAAAGTAAAAGAAGAGATTCGGTGCTTCTCTGGGGCTTATTGGTATCATTCTAGAGTAGAAAGTGGGACTTGGTTAAGGGAATCCCAAAAAAAAAGAAGACTACTTGGATTGGTTGATCCTGTTCATGTAGTTTTGATCATAGGTGTTGCGGGTGCATGTGATTGACATATAGGGAGTCAATGGCGACCATGAGGGAACTGCAGGTAAACTCTACTAGTCCTAGGGTGCCAGTCGAACCTTATGGGTGGGATTGGGGCTGAATAAGGGAAACTCCTGAACATTATGTTGGGTGAAATTGCAATTTATCGAGCACCTGGTGTTTGTGTATGGCCTACCCCAGCCTGCGAAGTCCACCAGTGTGCTGAAACATTTGGATAACCATTGGAGGAGTGTGGTCTTGTCGATTAACCTAGTTTTGCATCAGGGTCAGTTGATTTTCCCTTTTGAACTTTTCTGGTCCAGTGAACTTGTTATTTAGCAAGCATTAGCTGCTCAATCCCTTTAAAAATTTTCTATTGCAGGTGCTATTTTCACCCACTTTGTTTATCCGTCCAATATCAGAACCTAAGATATGTCCATGTTTACCCCTTGAAAGATGGATAGTTATTGCATAGCAGATCTAATAGAAGAGTGAATTTCACATGCGGCGTCAAGCTTATCTCTGGGTAGCATGAGATCTTCACAGAAACATGTGGATGTTTTTTCTCCCACCCTAGTAAATCAAGTTGTGGAGAAGCAATAGAAAATCTAGCTCTGATTTTCAGTAGTCGCATGACTATGAAGAAGAATTTAGATTTGAGGAGACTTGGTGGCTCTTTGGAGGAGAGACTGATCAACTGCTTTTAAATTTATTGAGGGATCTAAAGTTGCTGTCCAACTTTCATGTGACTCCTCTGTCATCAAACAGAAACCATATCCTGCACCATGTACTTATTCTGGAAAAATACCTTTTGGCCATTAGCTTTCCATGGAAGGGTCTACTGGCTGCATACATCAAATGATCGAACACCGCCCTTTACAGACACTCTATCTGTCTCAATTTACTTCAGATTAGATTCTGTTCACGTTTAATATGGTACCAATGTCCTTCTTTATTTAGTTTGTTTATGTACTTCTGTCTGATTCACTGGCAATAGAGGCAATTTTGCAAGTGAAATAAGCTAAGGTTGATCATGCTCTTATGGTTTTAAAGACACTTCCACATACAATTCCTTTGTGATGAACTTGGTGGTCGATGAGATATCAACAATTATGATTACACTTTACTGCTGTTGTATGCGATTGACAGCTCTCTAGAAGAGTAATTCTCCTGTAGTTATGTAGTGAACCTCGCCTTTAAATAGTTTTCAATGCTGCAGAGTTCACTCTGAGATTCTGGAGCTTTCTGCAGAACTAGTTTACTTAGGTAGTAGTTTGGAGGTGAAGTGAGAGGTTGCATCTTATTGTTATGGAGAACTAATGATAGGAATTCTTCTTAACAGCTTTCACAACATTCAAATATATAACCTTTTTTATATGCGGACTCATTTGGAACAATTTAAGTATCATGGACGAGGAAAAGGTTGCCATTTCCTTCCTTTTTCGTTTTAAACTTGTCAGAAATTTTGCATAATTTAAATGAGTTAAATGGCTGAGCTGCAAATTAATGCATTACATTTGCAAGTTTTTAGATGCCTGAAGAAAGGTTTTGAGGAAAGTCTGCTAAGCAGTGCTTCTTTCACTTTCTTTCTTTTATATTATGTTATTGTGTGTGGGGATGTCATCAGTATAGAAGAAAACTATGGGTTGAGGGTACCCATACCAATTTCACCAAGAGGATATCTGGTGAGCTCTCAAGTTTCTCTAATGCCATGCCAATTCTCTTGTGATTTCCCGTTGTTCAAACTCTTGTCCCAGCAAAGACCTTGTCCTAAAGCTTTACTACTTAAGAAAACCTTCTTCGAGAAACTAGATACGCATGTCACATGTACTTTGATGTGTGGTTTTCTTGCTTCACATGCATGAGGGGAATGACTAGATGGTCAATAGCAACACTGATAGCCTGTCATTTGAATAGCTTCTTGAGGTCTAAATGAGCAGAAATAGAAAATCTACTTAGTAGTCTTTTTCGAAACGCTTCATATGAGTCCTTTATAGTCACTAGCTGATGTGACTAGTTAATAACAGTGCATCTTTTGGGTTGCTCATGCAGGCCTACTATCTTATGCAAGCACCAGAGACAAAATCAATTGGTTATGCACTTGGATTTGGCGCCGCCTTTCTTTTTTCATCCGTGTTTGGTAAGTTCCAAAAACTTCGTTTCCCTTACCCTGCACTTTGATTTCCCATTCGGCTCATGTAGTTATCTGGCTAGTTGCTTATAATATACAGACTTATGTTGAAGGCCGAGGATCCTCATTTCCTACTTGCCCTCTCGGTGCTGTAATTTTGTCCCTATTCTTTTGCTGTTTCAGGTATACGCTTGGTGGCTACACGAAAACTGACCCCGGCAGGTCCTCTATTAGCTCTCTCAGTCCTCGCATTGGCAGTTTTCATATCTGCTTATTTGCAAGATACTGTCTGACTGATGAAATACTCGCTCTCTTGCTCTGATAAAGGCTCGTGGGGATGTGCTACCACTTGTTATAGTTGTCACTCTACATGAAATAATTGTGCGATTTTTCACTGAAAATATGAAACAAAAAAAATGGAAAAATCATTGTGCTTACCATCTCAATTGAGACCCTTCCTCTTCTGTCTCCAATTATTGTTTAGAGGCCACTGACATCGGAAGTGGTTGCACTCTCCATACAGTGGTAATGTCTGGACTAGGAGAATTGACTTTTGACCCATTTTGGTGATGTCTGCACTAAAGAGAGTTTGAAAAGTGTATCTGAGCTTTTGTGGGATCTACTGGGGATCCCAACCTTCTCAAAGTCAACATTCATGTTCAAGACATGAAGTTGGCTCATGCAAATCGAGGAGCAAAAGAGTGAACACGGTTCAATTCAATTTTCTGGTGGAAATACATTGGCTTAGCTCTTTTCCTGCACTTTTGCTCTGTATTCTTCCTCTAATTTGCCTGAGCAAATTTGGTGTATTAGTATTCAAATTCTTATTCCTGTCTCTGGTTTTTCAAAAGCATTTTTCCTTCATGAGCATTTTGTTAGGACTGGTCTGTGAGGATATTTGCAGATTCATAATGTTTCTGTTTCTGTTTCTGATTACCTTTTGGGTTTGGCATCACATTGGGTCTGATTTTTCGGTAAGATTAATTATGAGTTTTAGCTAATTGATGGTACTAGTACTTGAGCTCATCGTAAATACACGAAACCTTTGCCTATGAATCGCATAACTTATTGATCAAAAGGTCTTGTAATTCA
The DNA here is from genome assembly GCF_020921035.1 of Rhodamnia argentea. Taxonomy (NCBI): domain Eukaryota; kingdom Viridiplantae; phylum Streptophyta; class Magnoliopsida; order Myrtales; family Myrtaceae; genus Rhodamnia; species Rhodamnia argentea. The sequence goes on from NC_063158.1 coordinate 8,438,245, forward strand.
TGGTTGTGAAGCTTTTTAACAAAATCAGAAAATGTGGAAGAATATGAAGTTATTCAAATGAAGGAAAACTCCAAAAAAGAGAAGGAAGATCAGTGTCAGTGATGGTAATTGGCATTTCTCTTTGCCTCCCAAGGGGAAGAATGTGTGTTAAAGATTCTCTTTCCAGTGACAAAATGCTCATTTCCAATTGCAATGAAACTTTCGTCTAGGACAACATCTAGTTTTAATTAATTGGAACTCTCGCATCCTTTCTATGCAAATGGCTCTGTCTGCAAATTTGTTCAATTGAAAGGTTTTTTAGGGCTTTTTTTATGCTTTTTTCCCAAATTAAGAGGATCATATGACATATTTGCATATAGCACATTCGGGGAATTTGCTTCAGACATCAACCCGTGCAGGCGAATAAAAGCACGTACAAGCAAGACTCATAATACCATGAACAACAGATTAATCCACTAATAAAGCACACCTTAACGTGCTTCAAAGTATCGTAAAGGTGAAGTCGTACTCGACCTAATAGGTTGATATGTTATTGACGACAAATAAACAGGCTAATCTCAACCTAACACGCTTGAATTCAAACCGAGTATGAGCAGGTTCCGACCATCAATGACCGTAGAGAAGTATAGGGAAAAAGGGAAATGAGAAAGGGGTATTTCATGGATGACCCAACAATCAAATCTTGAGTAATCTTATTTCCTACTCAAAGGGAGTCTAGGAAAGTGTCTTTAGACTCTAAAGAGATTTAGTCAATCAATCAGAGAGAACCCCCGCTGGAACTTTTCTTTTTGCTCTTGCTGACATCTCTTCAAAAGCTCTCAACCACAAATAAACAAATCATTTCACTTCACCACCCGGATCAAGATTCAAGGAGAGAGAGAGAGAGAGAGAGAGAAGCTTCTAGGGAATTGCTGGGTGATTGGTAGTCTTTTTTGTGCGTCTCTTGGCAAGCCTGGCATTTGCCTTCCAATAGAGGTTTTGAATTGTGGGCCATCTCTCACTCCCACTCTTCCTAAAAAAGAATGGAGGTGAGTAAAAGAAGGGGCTGCACACCAAGGAATGAATTGATGTTACCTTTGTCTTTTGAAATAATTTTTTTGCAGCATCTTTTCTGATCTTTGGCTTAATAGGGACTTGACATCTCTCACTCTGTTCATGCCACAAATTCTCTAGGGGAGAGAGAATGTGTACATGTGATTGTCAAACCACTGTGTCTTCTGTTTTTCCTCGCATGCAATCATGACTCTTCTTCAACTTCAAGCAGGAAAAATCATCAAAAAAACCATAAATCTATTGTAATTATGTCAACTCAATTCTCAACTTTTTCTATTTGTCAATTCAATACTAAACATTTTACATTTATGCTAATTCAGTCCATCTGGCTGGAAATCGCTTACGTGGTGGGCCGGTGCCGACGTAAATAATTTTCTATAATATCTAAAAAAAATTCTCTTTTTTAAATTATTTTTATTTTTATTTTTCCTTCTCTTTCTTTCTTTTTCCATCTTTTTCCTCTAGCTGATTACCGGCCTTGGCAACATACTAGAGGTGGGACCTTGCCGGCCTCTACAAAGCTCGCCCCGCCGACCACTAGCGTGGGCAAACCTCGCCCAGCCATGGCGAGGTCGACCTCACCCAATGACCAGCGAGGTTGACTCACCGGTCCTCGCCCTACGACAACAAGCCTAATCTTGTCGCCTCGCCCCTGGTTGGTCAAGCCGGCCATGCCGCGTCGGCAATTTCTTGTTAGGTGAACTGAATTGGCATAAATATAAAAAATTTAGAACTGATTGTTACACATGCAAAATATTCAAGACTGAATTAGCATAATTATAATATGTGCATGACCTTTTTGCTAATTCATCCCAAAAAGCGCACTTGGCACTTCCTGGCACAAATCAAACCACGTCTATGATGATTCGCGGGACGAAATCATGTGTTTAAGCTCATTGCTTTTACCTTTTTCTAATTAAGTGGAGATCACATCAAAGAATGTGTGTGGATTCCATACCCATTTGGTCTCCATTCCTTTGATTTTGCGTAGTTCTTTAGTGGGTTTTGCGGAGGTTGTGTTTTTCGCAGATTATGCATTTGGTGACAGTGGAGGACAGAGAATTAGGAAGGGGGGAAGTCCAAACTTTCATTGAACCTAAAAAAGTTCAGCTTCCATCACTACCTATTAAAAAAAAAAAGCTAAGTATATTGAAAGTCCTAAAACTTATCGCGAAAGTGTATTCGAGTTTTATAACTTTTAAAAAGTCCAATCAAGTCCTAAAATTGGTAACAAAAGTGTAATCGAGCCCTACAACTTTCAAAAATTACAATCAGCTAAAAGACTTGATTGGAAAGATTTATCAAGTTTCAGAACTCGAATATTATTTTTGAAAATTTTAGGACTTGAATGCACTTTGATAACAAATTCTAGGACTCGATTGTACTTTCGTGATAGGTTTTCGGACTTCCAATGGACTTATGCCTTAAAAAAAACATGAACCGACATCATTATGGTCTCTGCAATAAAGAGAGATTCATCTCCACTAAAGCTTTGTCTTCAGGTTTGTCCATTTCTCATTTCAGTCGAGGAAAACTTTTGTTTGGGTGCTTCATAATGTGCCATAATTCTGGCAAAGTCATTGTGGAGTGAATGGACAATGGTCTGCACTGATGCACTTCAGCAAATATACCAATTTGAAGCCCCCAAGTAAACAGGTACACGACATTAGCCAGGAAAGAGTAAGCACCAGCACGAGCTCAAACCCTAGCAACCACTAAAGAAGATAAGGAGGAAAGAGGAAAAAGGAAAAAAGATGAACCTGAAAAGAAGATTTCTCTGTTAACCATCACTTAAGTCTCCCTAATCAAGAAAGGGGTTTGTGTATTTGGACTTGGTGGCCAAGCATTCTACTGTCATTATGCTCGGCTAATCTCGCAACGTTTCGAACATAATTAAAGTGCCCTTTAGCTAATGTAGGGACATAAGTTAGATTATCTAATCGGGGCAAGGAATTAGAATCTTAGGTAATGAGCACAATGCCACAATGTGGCCCATAGTTAAGGTTACAGCCATGCCCTCTAATTTGTTTAATGTAATGATTTTTTTTTTTTTTTTGCCTTAATAGAACAAGGCATTCGATCAAGCACTTTTGGAAAGAAAACATAGGTGCCTCGTTAATAAATGGCAGTTGAACTATTCATGAAAACACAAAGTTAGTGGACTGTAGTTTGGGACAAGAATAGTGAAAGGAAACATCATAATTGTTAGGATCGGCGTACAATTGCAGCGAAGTAAAACAAGTGAGAAAGAGAAAATTGAGACACGAGATTTTATCCCGATTCACTATTAAACTAGGGTTACGCCTAGAAGATGATTCCACTATATCAGCACCTCGCACCTCTCATTACATCACTCAATTACAAGCAAAAAAGAGTATATATAACAATAGCTATTTATGAGTCAAAGCTCAAACTATTAATGAAAAACTACGGGTTTAAATTGTAAAAGCCATTTGATGTCCAGGGGGCGCTGCCCCCTTGGGACTCCCGCCGAGGCGGCTCCCCCGGACCACCGCCCGCTCGGGGTGGAGCGAGACCCACGTGTTTTTTTGTAGCAGGAGAGTATGAATCATACCCTAACAATAATTATGTGTGTGAAATGTGCCAAACAAGTGCATCTAACGGGCCCCCCAAACTCTTTCCTTTATATGAATGAAAAAAAAAAAAGGAAAAAAGTTCACCAAACCCGATCACATGCATCATGCACATCCCATAAAGTAGTATACCCCCAGAATGAATGAATGTAATGCTCACAATTTCCATGTAGTAGTATATGCCGAGAATAATAAAAAAATTCAATTTTTTAAAAAAAATCATGAAAAATATCCACGTTAGCTCCGGTCACATCACGTAGGGCGGACAGCATCTACGTCAATGATTTCTAGTCAAAATTGGGCGGTTGAACTCAATTTGCACAAATGCCAAATGTTTAGAATTAAATTGGCATAATTAAAAAGTTTAAGATTGAATTAACTAACACCAATGTAATGGGTTTAGAACTTTTTTTGTATTTATCGGTCGAGAATGAATGAATTGTTTATATGTATATATATATGTAAAATATATATAGCAATTTGGGTAACCAACCCAAGAATATTAATGAGAATTATTTTTCTTAGAAATGAAGAAAAAAAAAACCGATTCAACGCATTCTATCATCATCTTCCAGCTATATGGGCTTGAAGGAAGACCACCAAAGCTTTAAACAAATACAAAATCAAATCTGGCAAACGTGCCGTTCCACATGCTCAGGCTCTCGTCCACCTCCTCTGGCGTCACCATCGTTTGGTTTCTTGCACAACACTCAAACCCTAGCTTTGGAAAAATTGCAATAGGGAGGTCATCACTCGTAATGCAAGACCGATTTCTTTCCTGATTTTTTTTGTTCCAATTTGCTGACATTTCTTTTCTTCTTTTTAGACGATTTTATGTTATTCCAACAGCTCATCAATACCGAAAAGAGGAGGCTAATTAGGACAGTGAAGAGTGTCAAGGTCAGGGGTGATCGGTTTTTTATCCGATCCGGTCCACTCTGAAATCGAAAATAGGATCGGAAGGATCGATTCCCAATTTCAAGGGCCGGAATAGGAGCTGACGGTCCAATCATTGGACCGTTCGCATATTTTTTTTTTTGTAATTTACATTAAATTTTTCTCGTTAGCGACATATTCGCCGGATCGCCTTTTGTTAATTGCATCGTGTAGCTGCTAAACCTAAAAGTCATACTAATCATCCTAAGCATCTTAGGTTTAGACTTAGGTTTACATTTATGATTTTTTTTACAAAAAATATTATTTGGTCCGGTTTGGTTCCCCCGGAACCTAGAACTCAACCAAATCGATCGGTTCAGTCCGATCCGGGCGGTTTCTGACTCGGCCTATTAGGGCAGTGAAGATCGTTAAGTTACCCACTGAGGTTATCACTTTGGGGCTCTTAACCCCACCAAAATGGTAGTATGAGCTAATTAACGTGTGAGGACTCGATCCTCTCATATTTCTCTTAGGTTAGACGTATCTATCATATAAATCATAGTACGATTATGACATGAGAGTTAGGTCCTGCACGTGCAAAAAATTTGCAACGATGACAAAAGGTTACAAAAAAAGCTAAACACTGCAGCCACTTAAACATGGTCGGGATCATTTTCCTTTTTAAATTTGACACCTAATGGATTTTGCAGCAAGTACCCACTATTTGTAGAACCAATCTCCTCGAAAGTCAAACGTTACTTTGGCAAAACATGATTTTTTATAACTTTTATTTCTAGAGATAATTTTATAAGTGATTATCTACGAAGACGAGGTACCGGAAAGTGAGTTTATCGGAGAAAGAAGTCCAATCGATGAGATGGATTTGTTAAAGGATTTATCGATTACATTACGAAAAGATTTAACTATTTAATGCCACCATTTCTTCTCTTCCTTGTGTGTGATTAGCAAATTCGATTGCTTGTCGTATTTGTACACAGAGATTCTCGGATTTGTATGGAACTTTCAAGATTTTCCCTTTTTGACCAATGAAACGCACTCAAGAAAGATTATTCAAATGCAGACCAAAATTTGGAAGATTTGTCCATTTCACACAGATTTTCAAACAAGTAAATAAGCCGCGCTTAATTTTACTTTGGCTCGCGAGCCAAAGTACACTGAACCAAACGACAAGAGCATCATCACATACTCGATTTGAGTTTAATTTCTATTTTTTTTAGCAATAAGCGCTCTTATTTAATTGGTGTCCCCGTTAATTATGCTCAGGGCGCACGAAATGTAGAATGTCGGCCGAAGTACTCCGACAGGATGAACTTTGTTTTCCTCTCACATTCTTCCAAATTGGGGAGTTTATAATTACAATTACATGAACTATACTAGTAGTAATAATTTTACGAAAGTGAGGAGCTTAGGGCACGCATATTCTACTCCAAAATGTTTCTGGAGTAGAAATTCGTTTGGTAACGCGACTTTTGAAACAGAAATTTATTTGGTCACGCAACTTCTGAAATAGAATTTCTGCACGATTTCACTTCATACTGTGCATGGTTCATGCAGCCTCCTTGTAGGAACTACAGCCACAAACGTGTGTTTAGGATCTTTTATAAGGTGTTCGGCGAATTAACTCTAATTGTAGTACCTCTAAACATACTTGACAACTCATTATTTGAAAGAAACTATTTAGGATGTGCATGACAGAAGTTCTATTTTTTTGTTCCGGAGAATAGGTTTGGAACATAAATTCATTTGGTAAAATAATTTTAATTTTTTATGTCTAGGACAAATGTTTGGTCCGGAAATAGGTTTGTAATAGAAATGAGAAGTAGATTTTCTATTTTTTTTTAACAGAAATAGAAATAAGAATTTTTCTCATTGCTTACTCCTCTCTTTCGTGTGCGATCTCCTCTCTCTCGTATCCTTGCTACCGATCTCCCATCACTCGCTGCTAGTCTTCAGTCCTCGATCGTTGTTTGTCATTCACCATTCTCCGTTTGCCAATCCCCAATCTCCAGTATCCGGTCCCTAGCCATCATCCTCCAATCGTCGGTCTCTAGTCTACAGCCGTAGTTCGCCCGTCGATAATTGCCAATCCCCAGTGGCCATTCACTAACCGTCGATCTTCGTTTGCTCAATACCGGCGGTCCGCCGGCTGCTATTCGCCCTCTGCTGTTCGTTGTTCGTCCGTCGCCTTTCGGAAATTGCCGGTCTCTAGTCCCCGGCTTCCATTCGCCCTCCGCTATTCAACAATTGCTGGCTATTGCTCTCCGTTCACCCTTCGCCGGTTGTTGTTTGGATGTTGACCATTGTCCATCGGTTTCCCGTCTCCGGCCTCCGGTTGCCTAACCGTAGAAATCTTATATTGTTATCAAATGAATTTCTATTCCAAAAATAGAAATTTTATGTTATTATCAAACGTGTGTCTTTGCTCAAAAACTCTTCTAGGGAATAGAAATAGAAAAATCTATTTCTAACTAGAATTAGGGCTTGGGAAGAAAGTGATTATCATTCGCTCCCTTAGGCTCCGTTTGTTTCACGTAAAATAATTTTTAGGAATTTTTTTTTTGTTGAGATTTTGCGTTTGGATTGTAAAAAATAAATAAATCAAGGAGAACATTTTCGGTCACTAGAATAAAATACATTCAAAAGTTGGGAAAATGATGTACTCTTTTTGAAAATAAAAAATCATTTTCCTTCATCCTCCTCCGTGCGCTCTTTCACCTTCCTTTTATTGTTAACTATTTTTTTATGTTTCTTTTTTTATTTCTTCCTTGTCTGGTTATCTGTTGTCGTCATGGTTGGCGACCGACAAAGGAAGAAGGAAAAAAAAAAATAAAAGAAAAATAAAAATTCTGGATGTTTGAACTTTTTTGAAATTTTTGTAAGAATTTTTCTGATGTGGACAACATTAATTGAAATTGATATTTGATGTTTAACATGGTTGATTTATTAAGGAAATATATATAGAGATTCTTAATAGTTTGATATGGGGCTTGCTAATGTGGGCCAAGTTGGGCCCGGCCCGTGATGAAAGGGCCCGTGGCTGAAAAATATATAAATAGGGCTCATGTCCCTCCTCTAACCCTCTGTGGCACAAACGTACTCACATAACGGAAAAACGCACCCGTTCGTGAGTGACATTCTCATTCAGCTAGTGTTCCGGATAGGAGAATAGAGGGGAAGTACTTGAATTCTAAATTGTTACCGTTCCGCATCAATGTTCGATGGATTATAAACCAAGTGTGTGAATCTCCTTTCCTATATCGTGTAGTTTTTTTGATTCTGATTATGGTGTTCCTGGGGTGTGCCAATTTCATGGCCTTACATTTGATATCAAAGCCGCCATAGCCAAGAATCAAAACTTTCGAATTTGGCCTATTTTCGAAAATTTTGTCCAGTGAAAATTGTTTTTGATCACATAGATGGATAGATCTTGTCGATACGAAAATTTGGAGAAGTCACATGCATCCGGCAGATGTTGGACACATCCTTACAAGCCTACACGCGCTACGGTGGCGACAACGTGTAATGGCCAAGGTGAATCTTACTATTTTGAACTGATTTTTGTAAATTTTTGTTCAATGCAACCTGTTTTTGACCAGTTAGATGGACTCGTCTCATTCATACGAGTATTTGTAGTGGTCGAGCGCCTCTCATGAATGTCGGACGTAGCTACATGCGCCTATGAGACAACCGCGCTACACGGTCACACGCGGCCGAGATGAAACGTCGCTATCCGCACATGCAACAAGAGCTAATCGTAGTTGCTAACGTCGGCGATCTGCGACTCAAGACCCAACCCTACATAGATCGTTGACCAATCGGACCGATCGGTGGTTGGACCAGGAAAATTGGTCGGACTACTTGGACCGGCTTTCAAGCCCGATGAGATGTCGCTGGTGTTTCTTATGCACCGAGCCTTTAGGTGGCACTTGCGGGTTCCGTTTAGAGCGTGGTTGATGCCGGTCTACTCGCACGGTCTAACTCTATATTGTAGTATATTTATTTTACATGTTTGATGCTTTTAAAGATGAAAAAATGCTTATGGAACTTTATATACGTGTATTTTTAAGGGTACTTTTACATGTTTCGTTGTATTTTCATATGGTTTCGGAAATACATGATGCTAGTTCACATATTTATGACCACATACAATATGTGTAGAGTGTGAATCATTGACTAGCAATAATAAGGTTTAACATATATCAATGAATGAAGCAATGTAATTGGTATCACATGTGATTTTAGAGATGAATTGCCCTTGTCTTCAAGTTTAAGATTTATATCCATCATATGAGATATTTTCAATGATTTAATTAGGTAGTGATCGCCAAAGTGCCACGCTTGATTGGGTCCGAGAAATATTTGTTTCATATTGTAGTGTGATGTCTCCTGTTTTAATGCGTGGCCATATTCCCAAAGGAGGTGATTGTGCATTGGTTCATAGAGGGACAAATTTTCAGCATTTGATTGAGAAGTGACTAATCCTAGTGGTTCATGCATTAAAAGGTGGCGAGTTCACGAAAGTTGAAATATATACTCATGCCCGTTGTCATGTGAGAGTTTATAGTCAAACACGTGCTATGAGTGGGCAATCCCAAAGAAATGGTAAGATATGGGTAAGAGTTCGGTAAGAAGACCGTGGAAGGCATCGTCAACCCGTGTTTTTTATGAAACTTAGACTGCGAGGGAACCCGCATGCAAATGATTGACTTCAACCTAGGCAAGACCCTACTTGCTGGTGAAGCAGGGAAAGCTCCGACTTTAAAGCCCGGGCTTAGGCAATAAAAAGATCAATTGAGACTCCCTCCACAGTCCCACAAAGATCTCTCTGTAGTATAGTCTGATTCTGTTCTAGCGGTAATAAATGGCCCTTTCTCCAAAGCATGCAGTTGATAATGAAAAGAGATACATAGAAAGTGTACAGTTGATTCGGAACCATGCTATGTAGGATTTGAATCTACGACAATGGCATGTCATGTATTCTGCCCAAAGGTAATTATGTGATGATTATGTGACTCTTAGGACATATAATTCTACTATTTCTAGTTACACGGCACTCACATAATGCTAATTATATACATTGCTTGTCAAATCAGTCACCTTTCCGGTTAATGACAACTCCATTAGGATTGAGGTTTTTATTAGTTCAAACTTTAAGAAATAAAGAGAGGATTTTCAGTTTGTGATGCATATGGTAAATGCTCATATTGCTCTTACTAAGGATAAGCCCGCTAATCTCATTGAGTCTATTTTGGAACCCCGGAGAGCGCATTTTACTGCTTGGGAAAAGAGCAATGAGATTTGCTTGTTATCTATGAAGTGATCCACTTATGAAAGCTTGAAAAGTGATTTGCCAACTGATTGCACCGCTAGACAAATGATGAAAGCCTTACGGGCTAGGAACCGTGTCTCATCTAATGCCGAGATTGGAATACATCTGCAAGGACTCTTTAACATGAGTTTTAATTGTTCGGGAGGGGTTAGAGATTACATCCTAAGAATGGGAAACCCGTAGACAAAACTTGTGGTCCTTAATGGCTCAAGTTCCAACAATAAGAAGAGTAAGAGGTTCAAAAATCGTGCTCATGAAACTATCGATCATTTTGATAGTCCGGGTCATAAAAACGAATCATGTAAAGAGGATGGTGACTGCTGTTTCTTTTATAAGAAGAAAGGTCATATAAAGAAAAATTACTACAAATTAAAATTTTGGTTATCTAAGCGTGAACGTATGAATAATGATCTTTGGCATTGGTTTGTGAATCCAACCTATAAGAAGCCCCATTCAATTCGTGGTGGTTAGATAGCGGCACAACTAATCATGATACATTCACCACACAGGAATTCATGAATTAAAAGGAAGTCAAATCAAGATGAATCAAAGCTCACCATAAGAAACATCATTAAATTGACGTTGAGTTCTCGGGATATGCCATTTCAATTCTAGATTTTGATTTTAATTGATATTAAGGAGCACACTTTATATGCCTTCCTTGAGATGGAATTTAGTTTCCGTATCATATTTGGATACGTGTGGTTACTCTTTTGAAATAAAGAACAATATTGTTTCCGTATTTTTGCATTCAAATAAGGTTGGGTGCTGCTATACAGATTGTGTTTAACTCCCAATGATAAATACATCGCTTATACAACTAAAAATGTTATTTTCAAAAGATCTCTACCTAAGGAACAGTCTTATGCATTGTGGGATAAACAAGTTGATCACATCTCTAGATAATGAGTGGAAAGGTTGATAAAGGATAACATTCCACATGCTCTTAAATGTGACCTAGAGACTTGTATAGACCGTTGTAAGGGTAAGATGACTAAGATAAAGAAGAAAATCGCAGTCCATAGTTCTGACCTATTTGAGGTCATTCACACTAATATCAGCGAACTCTATACAGTAACCTTGTGTAGAAATTTTTATTTCATCATATTTATCGATGATTATTCCCGATATGGTTATATGTATTTGATTAAGGAAACGTATGAGTCTCTTGAAAAGTTCAAGATTTTTCAAACTCAAGTCGATAAACAATTGAAAAAAGTCATAAAAGGTTGTTAGATTAGACAATGGTAATGAGTATTTTGACAGGCATGGTAATGTTGGACAGCTTAAAGAGCCATTTACCAAATACTTGGAAGATTATGGGATAGTGGCTCTGTATATTATGCTTGGGAGTCCTGAACAAATGGTATGACCAAAAGGCATAATAGCATCCTTATGGATACGACAAGGGGTATGATTAGAAGAACCAACTTATATGATTTTCAGTGGGGTGAAGCTTTGTAAGCTGCCGCTCTTTATTTTGAAGGCCCGAAGTTTCTATCCATTTAATTAGCAAGTAAATTAAGTGTTGTAATAACAATTATGAAGCAAATGAGGACTTTCGTGAAGTTAAATGGAATGTGATTTTGAGGCTTAATATTATGTCATGTGATATTACAATTATGGATGACGAAATGGGAGTTTGTTTCGAAAATTGAGCGCGATTGGAACGCGAATTCAACCCACGTGACCGAACCCACTTTAGTCCCTCATATAAATAGCCTTCTCTCTCTCTCTTTCCGTGCGATACCCTCCCCTTTTCCTCTCCCCCTCGTGGAGTTTGCTCAAGCAAACCATGCTACGACTCCTTTACCCCCGACGCCCCAATGCCACCGCTTCTCTCTCGAGCTTGGCAACAACCTCGACTCCTCCATGAGTTCAGTCCCTCCGTCATTCGCTCGAAGCTTCACTTGTCTATCCATCTGGCCGAGCGACACTAGGAAAGGAAGAGGAAGACCCGAGCTTCCTTTGGCTGCGGATCGGTTTCATTTTCACTAGATTTCGATCATGAGGCAAGTGAAACTCCCAACTCTTTTGCTTACTTGTCAATTTATCATTCGATTGGCCGTGATATAGTATTTTAGAAATGGGTATCTGAAATTGAAGTTCGTCTTGCATGAGCTAGGAAACGAGGTTGACTTGACAATCCATTACTTAAAATGTCATCTGTGAGGCTTGGTTATGCTAATTGTGTGGTTTGATTGTGTGGGTTTCTACCGATTGAGCTTGAAATCGAGTCACCTAACCCATAGGGGTTCGGCCATTGCGTGTGGTATGAGGGTGAGGTGTGTGGTTATGAGTTATGGATCTTATTCTTGTTCGTATGTGGGGAGTATGATGTCCTACCGTGGTTGGGTTGTATTGTGACCGCGTCGGTTTGCATTGCATCTAAAGAATCAAGGCATGAGTTGTGTTCTGGTATGAAAAAGTGGGTGTTCGAGCTTGTGTGAGATAAAAGTTTATGGATTGAGTCCTAAGTGGTGTAACCGCATATGAAATGAATATGCAATCCGAGGATCCTGTCGACCTGTGTCCCAACGAGGATGTTTTAATGTCCGCCTATGTCCGGACGATACCCCATGAGAGCTTGATGGAAATCGAGAAGTCAACGGCCTATGTTCCGTTGGAATGGAGCCCCACAAGAGGAGAAATCGATGCCCGTGTCCCTCGTGAGAAAATGAGGCCTATGTCTCTCTGATTCCCATAGCCGGTGTCCCATGGACGAAAGGCCGAGGTAAAACTCAGAATCGAGGCCCGTGTCCCTCGGAACAAAAAATAAGGCATGTGTCCCTCATAAACTTGAAAATGAAGTGATAACTAAAGAATGGGCCCGGAGTCGGTCTTGTTGAATGAAGCGTGAGGTATCGTCTTGAGTTTCATGCCCACTTGTTCTGAATATCTAGTCTTGCTTGATTGATTGATTGAATCACTTGTTAATTGTTGATTTATTTACTTCACTATTGAGCTATAGGCCCACTCCCGTGGTTTTTCCGTAAAAGTAGGTATGACGATTCCTCCCGCTATCCCCACCCTTCATTATGGTGCACTCGTGAACTTTGTACATACGTACAAGTTTCCTGCCAAATAGTTTCGTATTTTGGATTCAGTGTTGTGGATAGATGTGAGTTTATCCCAAGTGCCGATTCCGCTCCTTTTCCTATCTTTGTTCTTGTTGGATTTGTCTGGTCACTTGTCCGGCCCTCTATCGTTTATACCATTGGTGACGACGGCGATGACGATCATGGAGTGGAGTAATGGATGCATTCGAAGTGGTGGAGTAGTTAGCTGTGGAGGCAAGTTTTTGGTGATAGCGTTGTGGCAGATTGTTGACACTTGATTTTTAATCAATTTTCCTTTAGTTTTATTTTCTAAAAATTCTCAAAAATTCAAAAAAAATTAAAAAATTAAAAAATTAAAAAATTAAAAAATCAACATTGGAAGCCTTGGCCAAGCTTAAGGAACCAATTTTGAACAAAAAATAATTTTTCATATTTTTCACATTTTTTAATATTTTCAGAAAATAGGAAAATATTATAAAATTCATAAAAAATACTTTTTGAGGTCGCAAAAATACACAAAAATGTCAAATATTTTTGATTTTATTCCCTTTTCATATTGACCTCATAAAAAATTGAAAATTGAATCCAATTTTAGGTGTTTCTTTATAATGCCTACAGTTGAATTTGCATAAAAAATACCAATTGAGTCTTTTTATTTGTAATTTTTGCACATTTTAGGTCTAGACATTCAATTGCAGTCCCTTTGAACTTCAATTTGATCAATTGCACCCTCAATTGCGCGAATTGCACGAATTGCATAAGAATCCCCAAAAGTTTTGCAATTAAGTCCCTCTACTTGCTAATTTTTGAAATTACTTTTAATTGGGGGACTTTCTCTGCAAAATTGGACCACCCCTAGGGTTTTGACACATTCTGAATCGATTGGCATGGGTCTCGTAGTCCAATTTGGTCAAATTGACATCCAATTGAACTTTTCCCCAAATTGGCGATTTTGGAAAATTTGGGGCTTTTGTGCAAATTGATAAGAACTTTTGGGCAAAATTGCATTTCTAGATAATATTCAGGCCCTAAAGTCCAATTTTGAAGTTTAATTGCAAAAATTCCCACTCAATTTCAATTAATTTTGAAAATTTTACGAAATTCAGCGTGCGAACCGGTTCGCACCGGTCTAGAACAGTGCATCATCTTCCCCAGCCAAATCGCGCGAGTTGCGGGTTCACAGGCCGAGGTTTGTTGCTTAAATTGAAGATCAATTCACCCATAATCGGTCCAATTGACTTAGGGGTTTTGATCCCTAGGTCTAGGGCCGTCGATTGTCACCTGCGGCATGGCTAATGGCCGCCGGAGACGATCGGAATTGACGGTCAAAGGTTCGGCGCACACGAAAGTCAACATATTAGAAACCATGAGCAATTCGCGTCCATTTGTGCTCGCTCGAGTGCCAAACGGACGTTGACGGAATCATAACCGATTCCGTCATTGTCCGGCGACCAAAACTCGTGTGATTGGCACGTGAGAACCTCTCGGCCAGCTCACACCCGACACGCGCAAATTCAAAAGTGGGTATAAATAGCCGGGAAGCTTCGCGAATCAGCAGGAGGCTCATTCGCTCGCTCACGCACCTTAATAGAGAGAGAAAGGGAGAGAACTAGAGCGAGAAGCTCTCGGGCGACGTCCTCGCCGGAACTTCAAACCCGGATCGTGCTACTTCGGCCCGACCAATCCAGGCCAAATCAGCGCGGCGGATTGTCACCGGAACTTCCCCCGAGCTAAGACGAGTTGATCACACTAGCTCAATCGGCTTTAAACATCCAAATCGGGTAAGTCGAGCTTCAAACACCGCTACCGTGCATCAATGGCATATCGTGCTCATGAGCTTAATCCTTGCAATTAGTGTAGGCGTCTTGCTCCTTGAACATCACTAACCACTTCTGCATATCCTTTTTACTTCGATTTTGCATAAAACCCGTCAATTGAGTCTGAGAAATCAAACCTCCATGGCCGATCACTGCCGAAGCTTGTCTAGACAAATCTAGACCAAACCAGGTCAATCGGACCTGCAGGTAAGGTTTCTAAACCTTATGTGAGTGAATCTTGTGAATGAATTGAACTATCTCGCTCCGTGATGCATGATTGAGTTCTGAAATGTCGCGATTGTGCTTCGTCCGATTCTCGCGATTTAGAGGATGAAATGACTCGATCTTTGGATATGTTAATCTAGAGGTTCTGGCGATTCGAATGGAGTTGGTTTCGTGAGATTTTGTTAAGGTTTCACCGTCCGATGAGGTTGAGAAGCTCTCGACCGTTCATTTGTTGTCGTCGAGAGGTAGACGACGAAGTCTACGTGGCGCAGTCAACGGGTCAGGGCCTGACGTGTCGAGCGCGGGTTGGTCCGGCTCGTCGTTGACTCGGCTCGGCCGTTGGCGCGGACGAGCCGAGTCGGCCCTGATCCGACGGCTATGATAATTCGTCTAGTTTGATTCGGGGCCGTCGGATCCTTATTTTTTGTATTTTTAGACTTTTCGCTTATTAGTTAATAATAGAAAATGCAAAAACGGTGTCGTTTAACTAGTGGCATGCGTCGTCGTTTATGGCAGATTAGGAACGAACGGCCGGGATTGAATCTAGGAGTAATCGCAGCCGCCCGGAGTATTAATTCATGTGGCGTCGTTTTTGTTAGAAGGGATAAACGGCTCAGATCGAGCCTCGGGATCTAATCCCGGCCGTCCATGCATTTAATTCAAACGGTGCCGTTTAGATCAAAGATGAGTGAACGGCTTAGATCGTGTCTAGAGTTCATCGTGACCGTCCGTTTGATTAGTCGATACGGTGTCGTTTTAAGTGGATGTCCGATGCGGCGTCGTTTTGCTTCGGACGCACGAACGGCCGAGATTAATTTTCGAGGTTGATCTTGGCCGTTCATCTCTTTTATATATTTCCCAATATTCAGAAATTAGTTAGAAATTCAATAAAAAAATCAAATAAAATAGAAACGGCACCGTTTAGCATTTAGCGAGTTCGAATCGGTCTGGACCGGGTTGACCGGTCGTTGACCGGTTTGACCCGGTCCAAATATATTAATAAAAAATAATAAAAAATAGATAAAATTTCCAAAAAAATCCAAAAAAATTGCAAAAATACTTAGAAAATTCATAAAAATTCCCAGATTTTTACAAAAAAATTTCTAAAAATTTCTAGATCGATTCGGGACTCTTATAGTCTGGATCGAAAATTTTGAGACTTCGAGGGTCGACCTATGTCGATCCGGAAAATTCCCATTTTTTAGAAAATAAACAAAAAAATCCCAAAAAATTGGAAAAATTAGAAAAATTCTAGAAAATCACAAAAAATAGGAAATGGCCACATTCAACTGGCCAAACCGAAATTTTGTGATTTTCTGGTCCCGAACCCCAAAAATGACCATTCTATCATTCTGGGCTTTCCGCCCCAAATTTTTCCCGAACCACCCCGAAACCCAAACTTGACATTTACGTGGGCCGATAGGGCCATTTTTAGATATATCGAGCCTTGATTGATTGATTTGATTACTTGCAATTATATTGATTGTGCTTTTAATTTCTGATTGTGATTGTTAGAGTAGTAAAATTCTCATCTGCATGAATACCCTTAATCGTTAGAGCCTACCTCACCCGAAAGTCCGTCCGCATGAATTCATAGGTTAGAAAATCACTCGACATAGGTAACCGAAAGGGCGTCGATAAAAATTTCGGCGTAATCAAGTCCCCGGACCCAAAAATCTCTGGTTTTCGCGGAACCGAACGGTTTCTCCCGACCGCTCGGTAGGATTTTCCGATCATACCCTCCAATAAATTGATGGGTGGCGACTCCAAAATGCATGTACACTATGCACATGCCACCCGACCACACTAAGGTCGATCCCGATATTTAATAAATTTTCTCCGACATCGCGATTCGAGTAATGGGTCTTGGGAGAGACCCGCGATCCCTAAAGATCCCGCCAACAACCGGGGTCATATATAAAATTGAGGATCGGCTCGTTAACCTCACTCGCCACTTCGCTCCCGCGAAGGAGGGTCACGACACGTATACCTTTTGACATGGCCGCAGAGTAGTAAGGACAAGGATGAGGGTCACAACGATGGAGGTGGTTAGTGGATGGTAGTAGCGTTGTGTTATTTACCAGATATTGTGAGTCACTCTAATGTAAGCATAACATATATATATATATCCCATCGCCTTGAGTGGTTATCTAGGGATTAAAGCTCGCCTGGGCTTGAAACATAGGTACTATTGTGGCAATCGAGGGTTGTCGCTGACCAAATATGAGTTCAACCATCATTAATCTCATTTGGACCATCTGGTCATTGACCGCCTTCATTTGCTCCTCCATCCGTTGCTTCATTCTTTGCTCCACTAGGCTAACAGTTCGGCTTGCTCGGCCATTTGTGTCATCTTAGAGCAAGTGTTGTAAAGGTATGGAGGATCCATGATATGTTACCTGAAAAGTAACAAGCCAAAGTAAGTACAATGAACAAAAATAGCGAGCCAGTCCATGACGTCCCTCTAGACTCAACCAACGAAGTAGATATGAACAAAAGATTGAATCGGGCAATTTTCAGTTTCATTGGCTTTTATGAGAAAATTCATCTTAATTCATAAATTAGTCAAAACCTTTCCAAATTTTACGAGCTGATAACCGATACAACGATAACAACTTTAGTGTTTGGATATAAAGTTAGAAATGAACTGATCGATACAGTTTAATGCATCTTTGGAAAATTTTCGCCCGGAAAACTACTTTGTCTGATTCTTGTTAAATGAATGAAAGGGCCCTTAAAAATGTGAATAAGGGTCTGAAATTTTGTAGAATTCTAGTTCAAAGACCATGCTACAAATTTAATTTTTTGTGATTTAGCAAAGAAACTCATTTATTAGTGGTAATCAGCAAAATGAGATTGATATCAGGAAACTGCCAAAATTCCAGCCCGTATCGTCCTCAATGGAAATTCTATAATAAATGGAAATCACTCCGGATAAATCTAAAAATTTTACACATGATAGATTAAGATGCACTGAGAATTTTTCATTCAGAGGTTAAAATTGAAAAATGAGTGGAAGATGCTCGAAAAAATAAGTCTATGCAGAAAGGTCACTTTGAAATAATATCCATAACACAATCCTAATGGAAATAATGACTTAAACTTGTAAGACAATGACTCTAACTAGCTTGAGACACTCGACTCACCTAAGTTATCATGGACAGACTCAAAAATAAGTAAATGAAAGAGAGAAAGTGTTTAGGAAATACTGTCTTTTAGTAGAACCGAATATGCCAACCACATAGACATGCACATGAAATGCTTCGTGAGGTTTGATTTCTATCTAGCATGGCTTGACAAAAATGGAGTCCCAAGGATATCCAGACTGAATCACCTTGGCTTGTGATTAAATCAAGATCTCACGTAGACATCCGGCTCAGCCAAGTAATGACCCACATTAGGGTTCAATGGCGGGTTGTGTGTGCTAAGTGTAAATGCAAAAACAGTAAAGAGATGCACAACAGTTTAAGCACTCAACACTTCAATATAAACTATACACAATCTCCTTCAACCTGCAAGAAGATGTTAGCAATCACTCATCTCCCAATCACTCCAAGTATGCAAAAACATTTAACACCTTAAAAATGAGATTCAATCAAGATCGCCAAAAGCGAGACATCCATGGAATTTTCTTTAGGCCTAAGTCCACAAAAGATTTTAATTTTTTGAAAAATTCACGTGAACCGGTTAATTCTTAATTTTTTCAAAAAATCAAAGTTAGTCCCCAGCGTAGTCGCCAAGCTGTGGTGACCTAAAAGAAATTTTTAGGTTAATAGATTATCGGGTTAATTACTCAACTAACCTAATGTAGACTCTCCCAAGCCTTACCAAATCGTAACTTTGATTAGTTTGAATGATTTAGAATTCGAAGTCGTCACTAACCATTTTTGGTAGGTTGGTTAGAAACCTAAATAAAATAGCGGGAGGACTATTTTATTCATACGAACCAAAGTTTAAGGATTTGGGGACTTGGTTACATTGGCTAACCTTAGCTAATACCCTTTCGGTACCTTAATTCCATGAGATATCTTAAATCGGCAACTCAAACTTGATTGAATTTGATTCAAGTTCAAATAAGGTGTTCTTTTTATGTTTTCACTTCTTTTTAGAATCAATGTGATATGAATGAATGCATAGATGAAACTACCTAAATGATAGATGATATGCAAAGCATGCAAATTTAATGTCGAATTACCCTACATGCAAGAGTTGACTAATAAAAATTAAAACATGCAAATGACATGTTCTAACTATATGCACCGACATGACAATCACTATATGTGCATTAGATGATAATTTATGAATGCGACATACGTATAAATGACATGAAATGATAACGGGGCAAAATATAACATGGCAAATTTAAAATATGCATTTTAACCTATATGATATGCAACACGAATTTTTTTGGTATTTTCAATGTATTTTTGGAATTCAAAATAGACTTAGTTGAAAATGACCTGATTTAAGATTTCCTCAAAATTTAGGAAATAATTTAAATTAAATCCCTAGAATTATGTAGAAAATCTTCAACCTTACACCCATCGGAAATTTATTTGAATTTTCTTGTCTATAAAAAGTAATTGCAAAGATATGCAAAATATGCAAGATGTGATATCCTAAACTACATGAGATGCAAAATAATGCATGAATGAGATATACATGAGATAATGGATATGCATGTTATGCGAATGATATTTTAAAAGTATAGAATGCAGGATATGATATTCAAAAAAATATATGGTGGATATCCAAGATATGCAGACATAAAATTTGAAATATACATGGGTGTATTGAATTTTATTCGATTTCCTTCTAGATTTTTGGATTGAGAATTTCGGCCAAATTAAGGATGTTTTGATTTGGTTCTCTAGACTTAAATTTTCAAGATAAACTTAATGAAGAAACTTTATCTTCCTAAAGATTTAATTAGATGTAGTTTCTAGGAAACTATATCTTACTAAATATTTCAGGAAATTTAAATCAGACGAGATGCTAGTTGATCACGTAATATCAATCCAATCGGATAATCCAAGATAGCAATCCACATAAATCAAAACAAATCAAACCTCATCCTCTTATAATTTTTGAAAAAAGGGTATTCCTAAATCTAAAATCAGCTTTTGAAGATAGCAAATCGGACCTAAACGGCAATAGATCAAAATTGCTAGCTTCCCATCTTTACTAAGTTGGAGGCTCGTACCCGTATGTCAAAGGATAAGGCTATCCAACTTAATATAGATGTTGCTTATTATGAAAGTAACTCTCCTAATTTAGACTTAAGGTTTTTATTTGAAACATATCCAACAAGTCCATTTAAAACCTCTTTTCGAAAATATGATAGAATTATGGTTTTGATATGTGAAAATTTTTCCTTGAATTTTTCTGAAAATTTCAGTGTTTACATCAAAGAACAGCAAGCAAACATCAATTAATTCATGCAAAATCAGCAATGAAAATACTCAGGACTTACCTTTAAGCTCCGTGAAATTCTGCATAGTTAGTGATCATAGAACATGCAAGGACGAGGTCGATTCGGACAAAACAGCATAAAAAATACATAGAAAAGCATGTGAACAATGGCAAAACAGCTTGTTTTTCAACTCAAAACGTCATCAATTCAAGCCTACAAAAGTATAGAGAGATTACCTTGAATTGAGCCCAAAAATCTGCACTTAACTAAACAATAAATCGCCCAAAATCAGCTTCATCGGACCCAAACACAGCAACGGGTGCAAAACCGCAGTAATAGAGGAAAACCGCAATAATAGGTGCAAAAACCACAGAAACAGCCTTAATTAACACTACGGGGAAAAGAAAGAAACCGCAACAATAGCTCCATAAAACCGCATGGAAAAGCGACCAACTGAAGAACTCCTCTCTCTCTCTCTCTCTCTCTCTCTCTCTCTCTCTCTCTCTCACGATTTTTTCTCTCAATTTTTCTGATACCTCTATTATTCCGACCCCCCGCAAACCCTAGGCTAAACTTCTTATTTATAGAGAAACTTGTTGCAAGCTTCGGGTTTAAAGTTTCTTAATTTTTGTAAAATAGTCCCGAGTTTAAAACATGACTTAAATCAAGTCCCAAAGGGCTAAAATACATCAATTTGACTTCAATTTAAATCAGAATTTTCTCCCCTCTCCCGAGCTTGCCGAATTTCACATCTAATTTTGGGCTCAATTGCACAATATTTTCAACTAAATATGCATTTAAATTAAGCCTTTTTCCCAAATTAAAACCTTAAAATGGATAGAATTAAGCTTAGAATAAAGATTCGACACACACATTCTTACCATGGTAAAAAATTTCATGATGCATTCCAATACGTTGTCAAATAGAGCACAAACCCGCACCACCAATCCCGATAATGCAAAATGTAATGCGTGAATGAGAAAAAATAAAATATTATATGCATTAACATTATTTTTTTTGTGAGAAATAAACTTAATTCTCATTTTTTAGAAATATGAATGATTTAAGGAAAGCCAAAATTTAGGTGTCAACAACCGCATGAGACCAAGTGGAAGTTGTCAAAGCGTTTTGACTTGAAGGATCTTGGTGAGGAATTTTTATCATAGGCATTGAGATCCATAGGGATCGTTCTCACCGTGTATTGAGTTTGTCTTAGAGGACATACGTTGATTGTATTTTGGAAAAAATTTAGTATGCAAGACCGCAAGTCAGGAATTGCTCTTGTCATTAAGGGTGATAAATTGAATATGTGACAGTATCCTCGTATGGATTTTGAGAAAGCCCAAATTAAGAATGTACCTTATGCTAATGCACTTGAAAATGTTATATATGCTCAAATTTGCACTAGACTAGACATTGCTTTTGCAATAGGACTTCTAAGAAGATATCAGTAAACTCCAAGACACAATCACTCGGTTGCTGCCAAGAAGGTTTTGAGGTATTTAAAGAGGAGAAATGACTATATGCTAATTAAAAGACATGTTCGGAACTTGCAACTAGTAGAGTAATAGGATGCAGATTTTGTTGATTGTCGGGATGACTTGAGATCGACCACATGATACATTTTTATAATAGTACGAGGTGCAGTATCATGGAAAAGCGAGAAACATAAATTTATATCATCCTCTACCATGCAAGCAGAGTTTATAACATGTGTTTTGACTGCTACTCAAGCTATCTAGCTCCGGAACCTTATTAGGAAATTGACAATAATTGCGTTTATGGATAGACGCATACAATTATATTGTGACAATAGCTATGCAATGTTGTTTATTAATAATAATAGAGGTCTCAAAGAGTCTAAGCATTTGGCGATCAAGTTTTTTTACCATAAATGACATTATTGAGAATGATGACATTACAATAAAGCATATTTACACAAATGATATGGTTGCAGACTAAGTAGCATCTACATGGATACACAACACGCCGATACGTCATTTCTAAAAAATAGAGAATTCTGACACGTGACACGTTATATGTCACATTTCGGATTCCGACCCCATTTCGAAGTCTATGAATGAATAAAATGAGTATCGATGTATTTTAGTAATCTCGCTCGTAATTGATCTCTCTAGAGTCGACCGACCAAAAGGGAATGGCTAAATAGGATCTAAGTACGTGGACTAAAGAACTCGATCTCAGGATTAGTACCCGACCAAAGGGATTGTCGAGAGTATATTTTGAGCCATCGTGGACTGATCTAGGATTGTGTCAGAACGATTTGCTAGCATTGTGCAATTGGTTCGCGGGTGATTCCACCCGACCATGGCATAATTTGCGAATCAACCTAAACCGATGTCCGACGATCGCGTCCATATGAGCCTAGTAATTACCCTTACAATTACATGACAACCGGGGTCGCCGTGATTCGAATAATTCTTAAACGTGATGCAAATCACGGGTAGATACGCGTAACTCCCGAGAGCCGCCCATCAATCCGAGATGTACCGAATTCTCAATCGATTGATTTTGAGTGCGAAGTAGACTTTGAAATTAGAGGCCGGACATCCGAGGATTTCTTCATTTATTAATTTGACGTTGTCTCATTTAGTCCAGTGCTCATCGGTCCGCCTATTAGTGTTTGTTTCAGAATTCTCCGTTTAGTCAAAGTTGTAAGTTACCAAATTGCCCCCAGATATTAATTGCAAGAGCCAAAATTATTAATGGAGTTTGAATTTTTGTCTTTTTCCCATTAATTCCCCTCAACCACCCACCTACCAATCTTTTCCCCATTAATTTCCCTCAACCACCACCACTTTATGTCACATCCAAGAACCCAAGCTTCTCCCACAAGCTTTCCCTCCATTCTTCTTCTTCACTCTTGGATAACACTCACTCTCCCACACATTTTCTCTCTCACTCACCCAAACTCTCTCTTCCCTCTCCCTCTCTTTCGCTCACTCGGCCGCCCGCCTCACCGCCACCGTGCCGCCGCCGTTCGGCCGTGGGTTTGTCGAGGACTTGAGAAGTTGATTTAGGCTCATTTGGTGGAGTTTCAAGCTTAAACTCAAGTAAGCAACTCCCTAACCCTTGAGTAGGCTAATAGGTTACTAATGAGCATGTTTAGGAATGAATTTAGTGATTTTGGGCCGGCGGGTTACTGTTCAAAGTGAGTAATCCGAATATGAGAAATGTGGTTTAGGTGATCTTGGGTGTTGGAATGTGGGATTTTATGCTAGAAATGGATGATTATGCCTAATTAGAGGTCAATAAGCATGGCTATAAGATCTCGGATTACTGTTCATTGAAGATATATTACTGTTCATTAAAGGCGGTTCATGTTCATCGCGACGGATTACTGTTCATGGCAGAACCGAAAATGAAAATAAGTGTTTGGATGATCTTGGGGACTTGAATTGGAGTTTTAGGTAGTTAAAATTTGGATTAGAGGTGTCATGTTGACCTATTGTGTATGTAAGGGCTAAGTGATTTATTGCGACTTATGTGCATGACTAGATGTCAATTAATGCGATGTTAGTCATGGGTGCAATGGGTGCTATGATATTGCCTTGAGAGTCCGATTATGCGGCTAGAGCTAATGTATGTGCTATGCCACGTTGTGATGTCGATTGGACCTTATTACTATTCGGCTATAGCGTGATGAGTTGAGAAATTATTAATTGAATCGGTGATGTGCCCTAGTGCATTGGGTCATGTGATGAATGACGCAAGTCGTTTTTTTTTATAATGACTTAATCACCTTATATTCGATCACGAAGTATTAATGATGTGAATCGGTCGAAGCGTGGGCACGAAATACAATTGTATGCACCGATTGTGATAGTATGTATATGAATACCCCGATGCGCCTATATGACGTGGGGAGTGTTGTTGACACCTAAATTTTAACTTTCCTTTTTAGTTATTTTTGCATAAAAAATTATAGCTAATTTTAGTTCTAAACTAAAAAAAAAAATCAATTTTCTTTATGCATCATAGTAGTACTCATTTGTGTCGATGGCCAAAAAAGTGATGAATAAAAAATGATGACGGGTGAGAATTCGTCCGGAGTGAAAAGGGAGAGAAGCAGAGTCGTTCTTAGGGAGCTCCTTTTCCCACGATGCACGTGTTCTTCAACACAAAAGTCCCACCATGAAGGTCAAAGCAAAAGGGAACAAGAAGAGAAGAGAAGCTCTGTTCCTTCTCCATGGATCGACATCAAGGGAGGACTTCAGAAAAATTTTCTGCTCACAATAGAGAATTCACGTGAAGATTAAAGAGCAAAAGGGAGAAGCTTCGGTTTCTAATACACCCAATTCCTCCCGGCGTCTCGTTGTTCCCGAGACTCGACATTGGCCGATGACGTCCTTGTTCGACTCAACAATGCATCCGGCGCTGACCTTGCTTAATTCAAGCATCAACTCTAACACGGCATCGCCTTTAAACCGTTGCTGTTCGGTTTGGAAAATTGCCCGATCGCCTCGGTGGACTCTGTTCATCCGCCTAAAGCACGTTATTGCTCGCTGTTCCTCCAAGCGTTATCCAAGGTCCTCATGTGCTGCAACTTAGAGCCGAACCCATCGCTGTTCGGTGTCATCACCGCCATTGTCTAGCCGATTGATTGGTGTTAGAGTTTGGTTGTTAGTGAGATTAATTTTGTCTTTGTCCAGCCTGCTTTTTCCTCTGACGGTGCCGTTAGTGGGTTTGGCTTTTATCATGGAATATCCTGAAAATCTCTCCTGTTTTGGCCAAGATTGGGTTAACAGAGAAGAATATTTGACTGAGACACAAGGATATGAACAAACAAATCAAATTGATAGCGGAGGAGATTATTTCTCAAGGTTTCATATATTTACTTTGAAGGAGATGAAAAGAAAGGTTCTTGCAAGGCTGGCATTCAGATTTTAAGAGATTTGATTTCTAAAAAAGATACGCATGAGCCATGGTGAGGATAGAGACGAAAGCTGAAATATATCTTTAAGCATTCCCAAGAGGAAAGAAGCTTTTGTTTCTTTCTTTAATCCAAATTCATCCTCGCCTATAAAAGTACACTCATGGTCACAAGTGGAGGGGGGACGGTCATAAAAAAATACACGTGAGCTTAGAGAGGCAAAAGGGAAGAGGTGTTCGGTCCAAGCAAGCTTTGGTGGAAAATCCTCCCCCGCGGCATATCATCCCGACGTCGTTTTGTAGTCCGCCATCCACCGAGACGCTGCCACCTTCTGCCATCCAAAGGCAGCGTCCCAGCTCCATCATCCAACCTTGCGTCATCCCAACTCAAGCTCGTGCAGCCTTGTCGATATCTAAGGTTCATCCGCACGCTCGAAGTCGTCAATACCCTGTTGTCCAGCCCCTGTTCACACTCAAATCAGCTTTATTTGGGTGGTAAAACAGCTCGTTCTTTTGTCGTTATTTGAGATCTAACAAAGCTACGTCTGGTGGTGGAGTCTTGGCTATTTAGAAGCTTTGATTTGCTGACAATTTGAGCTAAAAAGCGGCAATTTTGGACGTATCACGCAGTGCAGATTTTTTTTTTTTTTTGGAAAAGGTAACATGTTGCAACTTTAGATTGTGGATTTATGCTTATTCAATCGATAACTTGCACTTATACTATTGTATCTTGCTGAACGTGCATCAATTTATCATTAAAAGTTGATAGAGCAAACCCTTTTGATCATAAAAGAATGGACTTTTAATTGACTGCCAAAAGACTTTTGAGACGTTGCTTCGGTGCATCACCTTCAATCAACCTTGGCTTTTGCATTATATGTCCTTGTGCATATTTATTTATTCATGTGATTGATTGTTTGTTAAAATTTGAACTTTAGTAAACAATTGCCCATAACACATGCTCCCCAATTGTGCCTTGTCCCTCGGAAAACGTACATTAAAGGCAACATATGACTTTGATCTCGAAGTACGATCGTGCCCGTACGTATGAATTGGATATCAAATCCTCGATCTCGAGGAGCGGATCGCTAATTCCTAAATAGAATTTCAAGGTTTGCCCTACGTATATAGGGATGACGGTAATTCTATAATATATTCACTTGCTAACCCTAATCTCGGGGGATGTTGTGAATAAAAATCGGAATTTCGGATTTAAAGGTGTTTTATGGGCAATATTGTTTATTTTTGTTCAAATTTCGCTGTTTTCATGGTTTAAATAATTTCCTAAAAAATCCCAAAAAAGATGTCATGTTTTCTTAAGCTAAATCATATTTCTCTTCACTTTTTGCATGAAAATAACGTCTAATAAAATTAGGAATTTGAGAAATCAATTTCTTAGTTAAATTAGATTTTACTTCACGTTAGGGTAGTTTTTACCTTTATTTTTTCATGAATCCGAAAATACACAAAAATATACCAAAAAATACCATCCACGTTGCATAGCATTATAGTTTAGTTTGCATTATTATATTTTCCTTGTCGTGTATATTTGCCACGTCATTATGCCATGTCACGTATTTTTGCCATGTCATTACATCTCACATGTCATATAGGTAGATTGCATTAGCATTGCATTTAATAAAAGAAAACCCAAAAAAAAAAATTAATTCAAATCATTAAACTAAGGATTTTTCATGACAATCGGGTACCAAAAGGGCATTAATTGAAAAGTTAATGTAACCAAGTCCCCGAATCCATTTAATCTCCGGTTCGTATGAAATAAAGTATTTTCTCCCGAATGCTTTATTTAGGTTTCTAATCTACCTACCATAAAAGATTAGTGACGGCTCCAATTTAAAATCTTGGCATGTAATTGAACCTAAGTTGTGATTCGGTAGGACTTGGGAGAGTCCGAATTAGGTTAGTTAATCTAATTAACCTAATAATCCGTCAACCTGAAAATACCAATTTTTAGGTCGCGACAAGTGTATATAAATACCCTGATGCGCCTATATGACGCGAGGATGGTGTTTATGAATACCCTGAAGCGCCTATAAAACGCGGGGAAATGTGTTGGTAAATTTGAAGGTGATATGAATACCCTAAGGAGCCTATATGACGCAGGAAAGGTGATACGATTACCCCGAGGCGCCTATATGACGCGGGGAATGTGATTTTGCATAGTCCGAAATGATAATTGCGAACCTGATTGCTGGAACTGATCCACTTGAAATTATTGCCGCGCAATGTGATTGAAATGTTGATCGGTACCTAAGTACGAAGCTTATTACTATATGATAGGTTGAATATTGATTTGAAGCATGTCTAGTGTCAATCCTCCTTAAATGTCGATTTCAATGTTTTAATTGCGGGTGTTTGCTAGGTTTAGTGTTTTAATAAAATTGGCTTGGAGGTACTATTATCCTGAGCGAGGCTTAGGGGTTAGCTTATTGAGATTTATTCTCATAGTTGTATTCCAAAACCTTTCGGACCCCGACCCCCGAAGATGCCGATACTTTTTGGATCACCGAAGGATTTTGAATTCGTAACCACATTGTACCTAGTAGGACCGAGTCACGTATACCATAGGAAGGTTGACACCTTATGGGTAGATGATGGATGTGATAGTCGGACACCGTATACTTTTGTATCCTGGACGTATAAGGATGGAGACACGCTTTTTGGGCACCTAAGAGAGTGCGTCATACTGGATGAGGTGCCGAGAGCCGCAGGGCGGTTGGAGGCCAACGTTTCCGAGGACGAGTCTGCTGAGACAGAGTTCCGCAGCCCGAGGACCCTGGCGAGGGAAAAGGGATCGTAAAGCCGCGGGATGCTAATGACGACCCCATGTACACATTTGAGTCCGAGCCCAAGGCGAGCGTTCCCACCGAGGATGCTTCGGTTGCCGTCGAGTCCTCTATCGACGAGTTTGACCCTTAGGTGTCGTATTTTCGTGGGAGGTCCCTTTTTACCTTAAGCTGACCGTCTCTCCCTAAATCCTTATGTATTTTGTTTCTATACGTTGTAAGGATGATCGTATTTCTATGTTATAAAATTTCCTTGTCTTCTGAAGTCATCTAGTGAATTTCTTTGTATGGGGAAAATTTTGTATTGCTTCCGCTTGTGCATATCATGTTATATTAAGTTCGTTGCCGTTTCGATCCTGGTGAGAAATCCGTTAACGGTAGTCAAGGGGTGTTGGCGCACTCGAAGAACACGAGGCGTGTCATCCCCCGTTGAAGTGGTATCGAGTAAGGTCAGCTCGATCCAAGTTGATTGAGGTTTGTAGTAATAAGGAGTGATGGCTCTGGAATGACCGAGTAGCGAGACCTTAGGGATCCGCTAGAGTTAGGCACGAAATGCATGACATATGAATTGGTGCTTGTGATCGGCATATTGGATTGGCATCACCTCTGGTGATTATAAGACTACGGGAGCTTCGTACTTGGCACTAATTGTTGTGGCTTGGTGTGCTATTTATTGGACAAGTGAATGATTGTTGTGATCTTGCTGAGTTGCGGATGCGTCTGGACTCAAGGTATGAACCCGAACCCTCGATTGTGAGCCTCTTGGTTGTTTCGTTGCGTGCTTGTGAGCTGTTTATCTTGTTGTGGCTGTCACCATGAGTTGTGACCTAGACTTATTAGACAAGTCGATGACTTAGGTCTCCGACTCCCGAGTGGGGTTATGGGTGGTTCAGGTGTTGTGAGGACTAACTAAGATGAGCAAACGAACTAGAGGAACGAGGGGAGCTTCTAGCTCGAGGGCACCTGCGGTAGAGGATCCGAGAGTTGATGGAGTTCTCGGGGCCTTAGGGGAAATCGGGAACTTGATGGGCAAGAAGGCTCAAGAGAGGGCTACTACCGTTTCTCGGGCCGTTGAGGTTGCTGTGGTTGCTGCTAATCCGGCAAATGGAAATAATGGATTGAATGGGAATGGTCACGGAGGAGGCAATGGGAATATGAATCGTCCGATGAGCCAACCGGAAGAACATTTCCTAAAGTTGAAACCAGCTCGGTTTGACGGTGCCGGAGACTCGGAGATAGCACCTCGATGGATCGAGAAGCTAGAGAAAGCTTTCGAAGTTTTGGGATGCACGGAGGAAGAGAAAGTAACCCTAGCGGCTTATCAACTAGAAGGTACCGCCGATGATTGGTAGAAGGCCACCGGAGGAGGAGTCTTTCACGAGAGCACCGCCCTTAATTGGACCGCTTTTACCGAGGCATTTAACAGGAAGTATTTTTCGGAGACCGTACAAGAGCGGAAACCGATAGAGTTCCAACGGCTTCGCGGAACTCAGGTGACGATCGACCAATACGAAGCTGAATTCGCAAGGTTGTCGAGGTATGCACCAAGAATGGTTGAAAATCCGATAGATAAGGCACGGAGGTTTCGAGATGGATTGAGGCCCGACCTTTGTAACGAGATGATAGCACCGAACTTGAGGACCTATAACGAGATGTATGTGAGAGGTCGGATGATTGAAAGAGACATGAAGGAAAGGGCTGCCGCATCTAGTTCGCGGTTTGCAAGAGGCCAATGGCGGGTAACTGACGCTTCATCCCTCCAATCCGGAAAAACATTGGGAAGCCTATCTATCGAACCAACTGGAATTGCTGCCTGTGCGGAAGGAAACATGGAAACGGACCTTGCCCGAGTAGGACGGGTGCATGCTTTAAGTGTAGCCAAGTGGGCCATCATGTGAGGACTTGCCCAAGTCAAGCTCCGGGACCTCCGTTTCAAGGGCAACAACCTCAGTACGGACCGCCAACGGGGGCTGCTCCGCAGAATAACCCGAATAGGCCGCTGACTCAAAAATGAGTCTATGTTGTGGCACGTAAGGAGGTGGAGGATGCGCCTAGCGTGGTCACAGGTACGGTTACATTATGCGATCATGCTGCCTATACATTATTTGATCTTGGAGCATCACATTCTTTCGTATCCGCACGCTTTATCGATTTGGCTAAATTGGATTTGAAACCGTTGGATGTTGTGCTGCATGTCACTACGCCTTTAAAGGATAAAGTATTAGTTTCGTTGGGATGTCAGAACTATAGGATAACTATTGGCGGTAGAGAGGAATTGATAGACTTGGTTGTTCTGAACATGTTCGATTTTGATGTCATAGTTGGAATGGATTGGCTGGGTAAGCTTAGAGCCGTTATGAATTGTGGTAGCGGGGTGATCGAGTTTCATCTAATCGGTCACCCTAGATTTGAATTTGCGGGGAGTCGAGGGGGAACCTCGATCCCTTTAATCTCGTCACCGGAAGTGACTAAGTTGTTGGACGAAGGGTGACAAGTCTACTTGGCCGCAGTGGTAGATCCGACGATAGAGGGACCCAAGTTGGAGGATATAGCGGTGGTGCGCGAATTCCCCGATGTCTTTCCTCAAGAATTGCCGAGATTACCACCGGAAAGGGAGATAGAATTCGTGATCGAGTTAGCCCCTGGGACGGAGCTGATCTCGAAGGCACTATATCAAATGTCCTTGTCGGAGTTGAAAGAACTAAAGGTTCAGATGCAAGAGTTATTGGACAAAAGCTTTATTCGTCCAAGCGCGTCGCCGTGGGGAGCGCCAGTATTGTTCGTGAGGAAAAAGGACGGGTCTTTGTGGCTATGCATCGACTATAGGCAATTGAACCATGTCACGGTTAAGAACAAGTACCCGTTGCCAAGGATTGATGACTTATTCGATCACTGCAAGGGGCTACAGGTGTTCTCCAAGATAGACCTAAGGACCGGTTATCATCGCTTGAGGATTAAGAAGGAAGATATACTAAAGTTTTCTTTTCGGACAAGATACGGGCATTACGAGTTTACTGTCATGCCGTTTGGATTGACTAATGCCCCAGCTACTTTCATGGATCTAATGCATAGAGTGTTCAAGGGATATTTGGATCGGTTCGTTATCGTCTTCATCGACGACAACCTGGTTTATTCGAAGTATTCCGAGGAACATGAGCAAGACTCGAGAGTAGTTCTACGGACATTAAGAGAGCACTCGCTTTACGCCAAGTTCGGTAAATGCGAGTTCTGGCTTAATAGAGTGGCATTCCTCGGGCACGTTATTTTTGGAAATGGGATTTCGGTAGACCCCGCAAAGATTGAAGCGGTTACAAATTGGCCGAGGCCAACTTCGCACAAGTTCGGAGTTTCTTAGGACTGGCCGGCTATTACATGAGATTTGTGGAGAAGTTCTCGTCAATAGCAACTCCTTTGACGAAGTTGACCGGGAAGGATGCACGGTTCGAGTGGACGGACAAATGTGAAAAGGGTTTTCGGGAACTTAAGCATGGCCCGACGACCGTACCGGTTTTGACGATTCCTTTTGGCCCCGGGGGTTATGAAATATATAGTGATGCATCGCTCAAGGGATTGGGATGTGTTTTGATGCAGCATGGAAGAGTTGTGGCGTATGCATCGAGACAAGTGATACCCCACGAGATGAATTACCCGACGCATGATTTGGAACCGGCCGTAATTATATTTGCGTTAAAAATCTGGAGGCATTACTTGTGCGGGGAAAGATTTCGGATCAATACCGATCACCCGAGTCTGAAATACCTGTTTTCCCAAAAGGAACCGAATATGAGGCAATGTCGGTGGATGGAATTGTTTAAGGACTATGACTGTGATATTCTATACCACCCGAGGAAGGCAAATAAGGTTGCGGATGCGCTTAGCAGAAAATCAAGCATGGCACACTTGATGATCAAAGAGTGGACTCTGTTGGAAGGGATAAGGGATTCCGGATTTAAGCTTGAAGTATGTCGGTTGTCCGGACTGATGGCTACGTTGAGAGTGGAACTTGAGATTCGAGAAAGGATTAAGGCTTTACAACCTATGGGCCATGATATTCAGAAGATTTTGGAGATGAATAAAGAGAAAAGGAAACTTGATTTCCAAGTATCCGGGGATGGAACCTTAACGTTTCGCAGGCGATTGTGTGTGCCCAAAGACGAGGAACTAAGAGAAAGGATACCGTCAGAAGCCCACATAAGTAATTACGGTATTCATCCGGGTAGCACCAAAATGTATTAGAACTTGCGACAGCATTATTGGTGGAGTGGAATGAAAGTAGACGTTGCGAAGCATGTAGCGAAGTGTTTGACGTGCCAGCAAGTGAAAGCACAACAATGTAAACCGGGTGGCCTACTTCAGCCGTTAGAGATTCCCGAATGGAAGTGGGAACACATTACGATAGATTTCATTATGGCCTTACCAAGGAGTCAGAGAGGTCATGACTCGATTTGGGTGATTGTGGACGGACCGACTAAGTCTATGCATTTCTTAGCAGTGCGAAAGGACTTCGCCATGGATAGATACGCCGAATTGTATATGCGACAAATCGTTCGACTTCATGGAGTTCCAGTGACATTTACATCAAACAGAGACTCCAAGTTCACCGCTTCATTTTGGAAAAGTCTGCAGGAAGCAATGGGGACGAAATTGCGATGCAGTATCGCCTATCACCCCCGGACGGACGGACAATCTAACAGGACTATTCAGACATTGGAAGATATGTTACGGGCGTATGTCATAGATTTCAAAGGAGACTGGGAGGAACAGTTGCACCTTGTGGAGTTCGCTTATAATAACGGCTATCGCCAGAGTATTGGGATGGCACCGTTCGAAGCACTGTATGGCGGAGCGTACGTAACACCAATTTATTGAGATGAAGTCGGTGAGAGGAGTATAACGGGTCCGGAGTTGGTCGAACAGTCGGTTGAGGCAGTGAAGGTGATTAGAGAAAGACTTAAGACTGCCCGCAGTCGCTAGAAAAGCTACAGCGACAAACGGCGTAAGCCTTTAGAATTCCAAGTGGGAGACCATGTATTCCTCAAGGTGTCACCAATGCGAGGACTATCTCGGTTTGGGAAGAAAGAAAAGCTGAGCCCGAGGTACGTGGGTCCTTTTGAGATACTAGAACGGATTGGGACTTTAGCCTATTGTCTTGCCTTGCCGCCAAACCTATCGCAGGTTCACAACGTCTTTCATGTGTCAATGCCGAGGAAGTATGAGCCGGATCCGACACATGTGTTGAATCATGAAGTTATAGAAGTGGACGACCAAGTGACGTATGTGGAAAGACCGGCCGAGTTGAGGACGAGGAAGGAGCAAGTCCCGAGAAACAAGACAATTCCGCTAGTAAAGGTGATATGGGAGCATCACGGGACTAAAGGAGCTACTTGGAAAAGCGAAGAAGCTATGAAGCATCGATATCCCCATTTGTTTGAATAGTTAGGTTTTGTAAATTTCGAGGACGAAATTTTTGTAAGGGGGGAAGAATTGTCACATTCTGGATTCCGACCCCATTTCGAAGTCTATGAATGAATAAAATGAGTATCGATGTATTTCATTAATCTCGCTCGTAATTGATCTCTCTAGAGTCGATCGACCAAAAGGGAATGGCTAAATAGGATCTAAGTACGTTGACTAAAGAACTCGACTGCGGATTAATACCCCGACCATAGGGATTGTCGAGAGTATATTTTGAGCCATCGTGGACCGATCTAGGATTGTGTCAAAACGATTTGCTAGCATTGCGCAATTGGTTCGCGGGTGATTCCGCCCGACCATGGCATAATTTGCGAATCAACTTGAATTGATGTCCGACGATCGCGTCCTTATGGGCCTGGTAATTACCCTTACAATTACATGACAACCAGGGTCACCGTGATTCGAATAATTCTTAAACGTGACGCAAATCACGAGTCGATACGCGTAACTCCCGAGAGCCGCCCGTCGATCCGAGATGTCTTGAATTCTCAATCGGTTGATTTTGAGCGCGAAGTAGACTTTGAAATTAGAGGCCGGACATCCGAGGATTTCTTCATTTATTAATTTGATGTCATCTCATTTAGTCCAGTGCTCATCGGTCCGCCTATCGGTGTTTGTTTCAGAATTCTCCGTTTAGTCAGAGTTATAAGTTACCAAATTGCCCCAGGATATTAATTGTAAGAGCCAAAATTATTAATAGGGTTTGAATTTTTGTCTTTTCCCCATTAATTCCCCTCAACCACCTACCTACCAATCTTTTCCCCATTAATTTCCCTCAACCACCACCACTTTATATCACATCCAAGAACCCAAGCTTCTCCCACAAGCTTTCCCTCCATTCTTCTTCTTCACTCTTGGATAACACTCACTCTCCCACACATTTTCTGTCTCACTCACCCAAAATCTCTCTTCCCTCTCCCTCTCTTTCGCTCGCTCGACCGCCCCACTCACCGCCGCCGTGCCGCCATCGTTCGGCCGTGGGTTTGTCGAGGACTTGAGAAGTTGATTTAGGCTCATTTGGTGGAGTTTCAAGCTCAAACTCAAGTAAGCAACTCCCTAACCCTTGAGTAGGCTAATGGGTTACTAATGAGCATGTTTAGGAGTGGATTTAGTGATTTTGGGCCCGGGGTTACTGTTCACAGTGAGTAATCCGAAAATGAGAAATGTGGTTTAGGTGATCTTGCGTGTTGGAATGTGGGATTTTATGCTAGAAATGGATGATCGGGCTTAATTAGAGGTCAATAAGCATGGGTATGAGATCTCGAATTACTGTTCATTAAAGATATATTACTGTTCATTGAAGACGGTTCTTGTTCATCGCGACGGGTTCTTGTTCATGGTAGAACCGAAAATGGAAATAAGTGTTTGGATGATCTTGGGGACTTGAATTGGAGTTTTAGGTGGTTAAAATTTGGATTAGAGGTATCATGTTGACCTATTGTGTATGTAAGGGCTAAGTGATTTATTGCGGCTTATGTGCATGACTAGATGTCAATTAGTGCGATGTTAGTCATGGGTGCAATGGGTGCTATGATATTGCCTTGAGAGTCCGATTATGCGGCTAGAGCTAATGTATGTGCTATGCCATGTTGTGATGTCGATTGGGCCTTATTACTATTTGGCTATGGCGTGATGAGTTGAGAAATTATTAATTGAATCGTTGATGTGCCCTAGTGCATTAGGTCATGTGATGAATGACGCAAGTTGATTTTTTTTTATATTGACTTAATCGCCTTATATTCGATCACGAAGTATTAATGATGTGAATCGGTCGAAGCGTGGGCACGAAATACAATTGTATGCACCGATTGTGATAGTATGTATATGAATACCCCGATGCGCCTATATGACGCGGGGAGTGTACTTGAATACCCCGATGCGCCTACAAGACGCGGAGAGTGTACTTGAATACCCCGATGTGCCTATATGACGCGGAGATGGTGTTTATGAATACCCGAGGCGCCTATAAGATGCGGGGAAATGTGTTGGTAAATGTGAAGGTGATATGAATACCTTGAGGCGCCTATATGACGCGGGGAAGGTGATACGATTACCCCGAGGCGCCTATATGAAGCGAGGAATGTGATTTTGAATAGTCCGAAACGATAATTACGGACTCGATTCTTGGAACCGATCCACTTGAATTATTGCCGCGCATTGTGATTGAAATGTTGGTAAGTGCTTAAGTACGAAACTTATTACTATATGATAGGTTGAATATTGATTTGAAGCATGTCTAGTGTCAATCCTCCTTAAATGTCGATTTCAATGTTTTAATTGCGGGTGTTTGTTAGGTTTAGTGTTGTAATAAAATTGGCTTGGAGGTACTGTTATCTTGAGCGAGGCTTAGGGGTTAGCTTATTGAGATTTATTCTCATAGTTGTATTCCAAAACCTTTCGGACCCCCGACCCCGAAAATGCCGATACTTTTTGGATCACCGAAGGATTTTGAGTCAGTAACCACATCGTACCCAAGAGGATCGAGTCACGTGTACCATAGGAAGGTTGACACCTTATGGGTAGATGATGGAGGTGATAGTCGGACACCGTATACTTTTGTATGCTGGACGTATAAGGATGGAGACACGCTTTTTGGGCCCCTAAGAGAGTGCGTCATACCGGATGAGGTGTTGAGAGCCGCAGGGCGGTTGGAGGCCAACGTTTCCGAGGACGAGTCCGCCGAGACGGAGTTTCCAGAGCCCGAGGACCCTAGCGAGGGAAGAGGGATCGTAGAGCCGCGGGATGCTGATGACAACCCCACGAACACATCTTAGTCCGAGCCCGAGGCGAGCGTTCCCACCGAGGATGCTTCGATTGCTGTCGAGTCCTCTGTCGACGAGTTGACCCTTAGGTGTAGTATTTTCGTGGGAGGTCCCTTTTTACCTTAAGCCGACCGTCTCTCCCTAGATCCTTATGTATTTTGTTTCTATGCGTTGTAAGAATGATCGTATTTCTATGTTATAAAATTTCCTTGTCTTCTGAAGTCATCAAGTGAATTTCTTTGTATGGGGAAAATTTTGTATTGCTTCCGCTTGTACATATCATGTTATATTAAGTTCGTTGCTGTTTCGATCCCGGTGAGAAATTCGTTAACGGTAGTCAATGAGTGTTGGCGCACTCGAAGGACACGGGGCATGACATTATATATTAAATATATGTTATTATATATACATGTCAACGAAACATTATTATATTTAGGCATGCAAAGATTTTAGAATATTGTTATAAAAACCTCGTTTTGTGAGAAATTATTTTATTTTTATATAATTTTAAATAAAATATATTCATTATTTCTCCCCCCCCCCTCTATCTTTATCTTTAAAGAAATCTTGTCACATCAATGGAGTATTGTCAACATCAAGCTAATCTTAAAATTTACGGAACTCTCTTTTATTCTTAAGATTTCTTTTTCATTGAACTCCACCACAACCCCACCCCCCAAACACGCTTTCCCCAACGCCAAACCTTAATCAACACAACTAGACTTCCTCCTTTTTCTCTTTCTCTCTCTATCATCACCTTCCTCTTTTGTGCTCTCTCTCTCTCTCTCTCTCTCTCTCCAAGAGGCTTCGGAGTCGCTTGATCTCATCCTCGATCGTAATCATCTCTATCTGTAATCCATCGAGTTTGTAAGTCCATCGTTTGCTTTCTTTGGCTAGCTTCTCCGATCTGCATCCTCCTTTATGTTTTTCTCATGGCCCTCCCTGTGACCTACGGCCTTCCTCAACATCAACGCCCTCCTTTCCACCTTCTCGAAACACTCTACTTTAATCGCTCCTCTCCACCATCGTTGCCTCGGATTTAGATTTGGTTTATTTAGAGACATGGGTGCAACTTCGTTTTTTTTTTTTTTTTCCAAAAAAGGACCGTACGTGTCCAATATGCGTGTCCACAATGTGCCCGGTGCGTTGACTACGTATCATACGTGAGCCGATGTTTAACACCGACCTGGCTACCTTCTTTGCGTGTCCGTGTTTCCTAGGTTATAGATCCACTAACTCAAGGTCTTTAACCATATATATTTAAACAACATGTCATTAACATGGGCTTAGAATCATCATTGGATGTTGCTGTTCAGTGAGAGTTGTTTTGGTTTTGCTCTCATAAATTTTACATATATATTTGTTACATTTTGCAGTATTTAGATATGCATCGACTCTTTTGCACTCAATTAAGTGTTTATGAATGTGTTGATGTTGAATATATATATATATATATAGGCATTCAGTTATTAGCCTTAAGGATATGTCATGTTACACATAAATTAAAGTTAACTATAAGAGTAAGACATATGTAAGTTCATTGAAATTATAAGGAAATTCTATGGTGGCACATCAAGTTTCATGACACATAAGGAGAGAGGTGCAGTATATCAATCCAATCAGATAATCCAAGATAGCAATCCGGATAAAAGAGAGAAAACTGCAGCAATAGCTCCATAAACCGCGGGGAAAAGCGACTAGCCGAAGAACTCCTCTCTCTCTCTCTCTCTCTCTCTCTCTCTCTCTCTCTCTCTCTCTCTCAATTTTTCTGAATA
This sequence comes from Rhodamnia argentea, assembly GCF_020921035.1. Classification (NCBI taxonomy): domain Eukaryota; kingdom Viridiplantae; phylum Streptophyta; class Magnoliopsida; order Myrtales; family Myrtaceae; genus Rhodamnia; species Rhodamnia argentea. The sequence goes on from NC_063158.1 coordinate 8,476,344, forward strand.
CCTCTATTATTCCGACCCCCCTCAAACCCTAGGCTAAGCTTCTTATTTATAGAGAAAATTGTTGCAAGCTTGGGGTTTAAAGTTTCTTAATTTTTCCCGAGTTTAAAACATGACTTAAATCAAGTCCCAAAGGGCTAAAATACATCAACTTGACTTCAATTTCAATCAGAATTTTCTCCCCTCTCCTGAGCTTGCCGAATTTCACATCTATTTTTGGGCTCAATTGCACAATATTTTCAACTAAATATGCATTTAAATTAAGCCTTTTTCCCAAATTAAAACCTTAAAATGGATAGAATTAAGCTTAGAATAAAGATTCGGCACACATTCTTACCATGATAAAACATTTCATGATGCATTCCAGTCGCCTGTCAAATAGAGCACAAACCCGCACCACCAATCTCGATAATGCAAAATGTAATACGTGAATGAGAAAAAATAAAATATGCTATGCATTAAGATTATTTTTTTTGTGAGAACTAAACTTAATTCTCATTTTTTAGAAATATGAATGTTTTAATGAAAGCCAAAATTTAGGTGTCAACAACTGCATGAGACGAAGTGGAAGTTGTCAAAGCATTTTGACTTGAAGGATCTTAGTGAGGCATTTTTTTATCATGGGCATTGAGATCCATAGGGATCGTTCTCGCCGTGTATTGAGTTTGTCTTGGAGGACATATGTTGATTGTATTTTTGAAAAATTCAGTATGCAAGACTGCAAGTCAGGAATTGCTCTTGTCATTAAGGGTGATAAATTGAATATGTGATAGTATCCTCGTATGGATTTTAAGAAAGCCCAAATTAGGAATGTATCTTATGCTAATGCACTTGAAAATGTTATGTATGCTCAAATTTGCACTAGACTGGACATTGCTTTTGCAATAGGACTTCTAAGTAGATATCGATAAACTCCAAGACACAATCACTCGGTTGCTGCCAAGAAGATTTTGAGGTATTTAAAGAGGAGAAATGACTATATGCTAATTAAAAGACATGTTCAGAACTTGCAACTAGTAGAGTAATAGGATGCAGATTTTGTTGATTGTCGGGATGACTTGAGATCGACAACATGATACATTTTTATGATAGTAAGAGGTGCAATATCATGGAAAAGCGAGAAACATAAATTTATATCATCCTCTATCATGCAAGCAGAGTTTATAGAATGTGTTTCAATTGCTACTCAAGATATATAGCTTCGGAATCTTATTAGGAAATTGACAATATTTGATTTTGTAGATAGACCCATACAATTATATTGTGACAATAGCTCCGCAATGTTGTTTATTAATAATAATAGAGGTCTTAAAGAGTCTAAGCATTTAGCGGTCAAGTTTTTTTTACCATAAAGGACATTATTGAGAATGATGACATTACAATAAAGCATATTTCCACAAATGATATGGTTGCGGACTAAGTTGCATCTACACGGATACACAACACGCCGACACGTCATTTCTAAAAAAATAGAGAATTCTGACACATTAGGACACATTATATACTATATATATATGTTATTATATATATGTATCAATGAAATATTATTATATTTAGGCATGCAAAGATTTTAGAATAGTGTTATAAAAACCTCATTTTGCGAGAAATTATTTTATTTTTATAGAATTTTAAGTAAAATATATTCATTGTTTCTCCCCCCTCTATCTTTATCTTTAAAGAAATCTTGTCACATCAATGGAGTATTGTCAACATCAAGCTAATCTTAAAAGTTACAGAACTCTCTTTTATTCTTAAGATTTATTTCTCATTGAACTCCACCACAATCCCTCTCCCCAAACACGCTTTCCCCAACGCCAAACCTTAATCAGCACAACTAGACTTCCTCCTCTCTCTCTCTCTCTCTCTCTCTCTCTCTCTCTCTCTCTCTCTCTCTCTCTCTCTCTCTCTCTCTCTCTCTCTCTCTCTCGCTAAGAGGCTTCGGAGTCGCCTAATCTCATGCTCAATCGCAATCATCTCTATCTGTAATCGGTCGAGTTTGTAATTCCATCGTTTGCTTTCTTGGCTTGCTTCTCCGATCTTCATCCTCCTTTATATTTTTCTCCGCGCCCTCCCTGTAACCTACGGCCTTCCTCAACGTCAACGCCCTCCTTTCCACCTTCCCAGAACTCTCTACTTTAATCACTCCTCTCCACCATCGTTGCCTAGGATCTAGATCTAGTCTATTTAGTGACATGGGTGCAACTTAGTTTTTTATTTTTCAAAAAAGGATTGTACTTGTCCGATATGCGTGTCCACAATGTGCTTGGTGCGTTGATTGCGTATCATACGTGAGCCGATGTTTAACACCGACCCGGCTACCTTCTGCACGTGTCCGTGTTTCCTAGGTTATAGATCCACTAACTAAAGGTCTTCAACCTTATATATTTAAACGACATGTCATTGGGCTTAGAATCATCATTGGATGTTGTTGTTCGGTGAGAGCTGTTTTGGTTTTGCTCTCATAAATTTTGACATATATATATTTGTTACATTTTGCAATATTTAGATATGCATCGACTCTTTTGCACTCAATTAAGTGTTTATGAATGTGTTGATATTGAATATATATATATATATATATAGGTAGAGGCATTCAGTTATTAGCCTTAAAGATATGTCTTGTTACACATAAAGTAAAGTTAACTATAAGAGTAAGACATATGTAAGTTCATTAAAATTATAAGGAAATTCTATGGTGGCACATCAAGTTTCATGACACATAAGGAGAGAGGTGTAGTATATCAATCCAATCGGATAATCCAAGATAGCAATCCGGATAAAAGAAAGAAAACCGCAGCAATAGCTCCATAAACCGCGGGAAAAAGGGACCAGCCGAAGAACTCCTCTCTCTCTCTCTCTCTCTCTCTCTCTCTCTCTCTCTCTCTCTCACGATTTTTTCTATCAATTTTTCCGAATACCTCTATTATTCCGACCCCCCTCAAACCCTAGGCTAAGCTTGTTATTTATAGTGAAAATTGTTGCAAACTTGGGGTTTAAAGTTTCTTAATTTTTTCAAAATAGTCCCGAGTTTAAAACATGACTTAAATCAAGTCCCAAAGGGCTAAAATACATCAACTTGACTTCAATTTAAATCAGAATTTTCGCCCCTCTCCCGAGCCTGCCGAATTTCACATCTAATTTTGGGCTCAATTGCACAATACTTTCAACTAAATATGCATTTAAATTAATCCTTTTTCCCAAATTAAAAACTTAAAATGGATAGAATTAAGCTTAGAATAAATATTCGGAGCACACATTCTTACCATGGTCAAAAATTTCATGATGCATTCCAGTCGCATGTCAAATAAAACACAAACCCACACCACCAATATCGATAATGCAAAATGTAATGCGCGAATGAGAAAAAATAAAATATGCTATGCATTAAGATTATTTTTTTGCGAGAACTAAACTTAATTCTCATTTTTTGGAAATATGAATGATTTAATGAAAGCCAAAATTTAGGTGTTAACAATCGCATGAGACGAAGTGGAAGTTGTCAAAGCATTTTGACCTCAAGGATCTTGGTGAGGCATTTTTATCATTGGCATTGAGATCCATAGGGATCGTTCTCATCGTGTATTGAGTTTGTCTTCGAGGACATACGTTGATTGTATTTTGGAAAAATTCAATATGCAGCACTGCAAGTCAGGAATTGCGCTTGTTATTAAGGATGATAAATTGATTATGTGACAATATCCTCGTATGGATTTTTAGAAAGCCCAAATTAGGAATGTACCTTATACTAATGCACTTGAAAATGTTATGTATGCTCAAATTTGCACTAGACTAGACATTGCTTTTGCAATAGGACTTCTAAGTAGATATCAGTAAACTCCAAGACACAATCACTCGGTTGCTGCCAAGAAGGTTTTGAGGTATTTAAAGAGGAGAAATGACTATATACTAATTAAAAGACATGTTCGGAACTTGCAACTAGTAGAGTAATAGGATGCAGATTTTGTTGATTGTCGGGATGACTTGAGATCGACAACATGATACATTTTTATGATAGTAAGAGGTGCAGTATCATGGAAAAGCGAGAAACATAAATTTATATCATCCTCTATCATGCAAGCAGAGTTTATAGCATGTGTTTCGATTGCTACTCAAGATATATAGCTTCAGAATCTTATTAGGAAATTGACAATATTTGATTTTGTAGATAGACCCATACAATTATATTGTGACAATAGCTCTGCAATGTTGTTTATTAATAATAATAGAGGTCTTAAAGAGTCTAAGCATTTAGCGGTCAAGTTTTTTTTACCATAAAGGACATTATTGAGAATGATGACATTGCAATAAAGCATATTTCCACAAATGATATGGTTGCAGACTAAGTTGCATCTACACGGATACACAACACGCCGACACGTCATTTCTAAAAAATAGAGAATTCTGACACATTAGGACACATTATATATTAAATATATGTTATTATATATATATATGTGTGTGTGTGTGCATGTCAACGAAATATTATTATATTTAGGCATGCAATGATTTTAGAATAGTGTTATAAAAACCTCATTTTGTGAGAAATTATTTTATTTTTATAGAATTTTAAATAAAATATATTCATTATTTCTTCCCGCTCTATCTTTATCTTTAAAGAAACCTTGTCACATGAGTGGAGTATTGTCAACATCAAGCTAATCTTAAAAGTTACAAAAGTCTCTTTTATTCTTAAGATTTCCTTTTCATTGAACTCCACCACAACCCCTCCCCCCAAACACGCTTTCCCCAACGCCAAACCTTAATCAGCACAACTAGACTTCCTCCTTTTTCTCTTTCTCTCTCTATCATCACCTCCCTCTTTCGTGCTCTCTCTCTCTCTCCAAGAGGCTTCAGAGTCGCTTGATCTCATCCTCGATCGCAATCATCTCTATATGTAATCGGTTGAGTTTGTAAGTCCATCATTTGCTTTCTTTGGCTTGCTTCTCCGATATGCATCCTCCTTTATATTTTTCTCCTAGCCCTCCCCGTAACCTACGGCCTTCCTCAACATCAAAGCCCTCCTTTCCACCTTCCCGGAAGTCTCTACTTTAATCGCTCCTCTCCATCATCGTTGGCTCGGATCTAGATCTGGCCTATTTAGAGACATGGGTGCAACTTAGTTTTTTTTTTTTTCAAAAAAGGACCGTACGTGTCCAATATGCGTTTCCACAATGTGTCTGGCGCGTAGGCTGCGTATCATTCGTAAGTCAGTGTTTGACACCAACCCGGCTACCTTCTTCGCGTGTCCGCGTTTCCTAGGTTATAGATCCACTAACTAAAGGTCTTTAACATTATATATTTAAATGACATGTCATTAACTTGGGCTTAGAATCATCATTGGATGTTGTTGTTCAGTGAGAGCTGTTTTGGTTTTGCTCTCATAAATTTTACATATATATTTGTTACATTTTGTAATATTTTGATATGCATCGACTCTTTTGCACTCAATTAAGTGTTTATGAATGTGTTGATGTTGAATATATATATATATAGGCATTCAGTTATTAACCTTAAGGATATGTCTTGTTACACATAAAGTAAAGTTAACTATAAGAGTAAGACATATGTAAGTTCATTGAAATTATAAGGAAATTCTATGGTGGCACATCAAGTTTCATGACACATAAGGAGAGAGAATGTGACTGACAAAGGGATTGACATATAAAAAGATATCATTTGTGAGGTGTTATCCATTTGTCTCACTACCATATTGACACCATCTCGGTGGAGTTAAAGGCATTCATGACTATGGAAAGCTATGTGTCTATGATGCGAGTACTGCCAAGATTCGGGGCTTAAGTACACCTCAAGTGCTATAAGTTGTGTACGGCGCTTATTGTAGTGCCAAAACTTTCAAATCGATCACTTTAGTGCTAAGTTTTTGTAACTTTGATCACTTAAGTGCCAACTTCTTTTAAAAACGATCATTTTAGTGCCGTAGCTAACGTGGCTTGCCGAAAATTCGACATGTGGTATTTTTTATTAATATTTGAGATAACGTGACTCGGTGAATTTGACACTAAAGTAATTGTTTTTTAAAAATATTGGCACGTAAATGATCGTTTTTAAAAAAAGTTGGCACTTAAGTGATCGTTTTGAAAGTTTTGGCACTTAAGTGATCGTTTTGAAAGTTTTGGCACTGAAGTGATCGAAGTTACAAAAACTTAACACTAAAGTGATCGATTTGAAATTTTTGGCACTAAAGTGAGCGTCGTACACAACTTATGGCAATTGGAGTGTACTTAAGCCCAAGATTCAATGTTAGAAACTCTATGGGATCGGATTGACTATTAAGAATAATCTCTAGTCCACCATAAATGTGCGGACATATGTATTATAGTTTCAATTAATGTAGCCTAAGTGGCAGAATGTAAGAATTGTTCTAATGTGGGCTACATAAATTGAGTTGATATTTACCATTTAATGGGGCTATTCTATTAAGGTAAAATATGTATAGATCCTTAATAGTTTGATATTGGGCTGGTTAGTGTAGGCCAAGTTCGACCTATCCCGTGATGAGAGGGCCCGTGTCTTAAAACTCTATAAATAGGGCTTAAGTCCCTCATCTAACTCTATGATGCACGAACACACTCACATCCGTTCGTGAGTGGCATTCTCATTCGGCCGTTGTTCTAAAAGGGAAATAGAGAGGGAGCACTTGAGTTTTGAATCATTACTGTTCCGCATCAAATTTGATGGATTCTAAACCGGATGTGCAAGTTTCCTTTCCTCTATCATGTAGTGTTTCTGATTCTGGTTATGGTATTCTCGGGGTGTGCCATTTTCGTGGCCTTACAATTTTTCTTAGGAAAATCGAATCATATGTTTTGTACCAAACAACAAAAAATATTTTCCTACTCATTTTCAGGTTTGGCCAAACACCGGAAGATATTGATATTTTTCTGGAAAACGACTTCTACGTCTCATTATCGAAAAACAAACAGAGGCTTAGTAATAAAACATAATTTTTTTTTTTTTTTTTACGTTTGGTTTATAGAAGATAAACAACTCAAGAAGAAAATTTTCGGTCGGTGAAAAAAAAAATACATTCAAAAGTGGGGGAAATGTGTTCCTCTTCCTGAAAAGAAGAAATCATTTGCCTTCATTCTCCTCCATGCACTCCTTCACCTTTTTTGTCTTTTTTAATTATTTTTTCTTTTTCTTTTTCTTTCTTCCTCAGCTAGTTGCTTGTTGTCGCCGTGGCTAGTGACCGCGAGAGGAAGAAATAAAACTGAAAAATAAAAAAATTGGATATTCGAACTTTTTGGCAATTTTCCTCAGGAAAATCAATCATAATTACTATACCAAACAGGAAAAAATATTCTCCTACTCATTTTTTTATTTTAGCCAAACACATAAAGATATTGACATTTTTCTAAAAAACGACTTTCACATCTCATTTTTCGCAAAATAAATAGAGCCTTAGTAATAAATCGGCATTTAGAAATATGGCCAAAGTATCAAATGTTGAAATATAAAAATTAACGGAAGGAGTTGCTGAAGTGGCAACCGCTCAAAATTTATGAAGTCGAAATCATATTCTAGAATGAATATACTTCGGATGCTCGAAAAGTACCAAGATAACCTATCGTGAGAGAGAGAGAGAGAGAGAGAGAGAGAGAGAGAGAGAGAGAGAGAGAGTGTTCTAGTAAGATTAATTTTTTGGAAGTAAAAGGAAATTCTACATTTGGCAAAAATGTCAATGTTCACCCCATAATGATGTGACGAATTGCCAGCCCGTGGGTACCTCCGCAATTGGAATTTCATGGACAGCAAAGTTCCGCCAAAATAGGGAGGCAACAAGTGGAGGACAAACGAATCTAAAGATGCATTATTGGCAAACGGGCAAAATAGTTGCATGATGGATACAGGATGATAACATATTATAAACCCTAATATTTTCATGAATAACCTTATCTCCTTTTGTGTTTTCTTCCCGTTAATGACCCAAGCATAATATCCAGCAAGCATAACATCCCAATGTTTGCGAAACTTTATTCGCTCATTCAACCGACTTGCAATTGAAACCGCATCTGTTGAACAAGGAAAGTATCAAAACAATCATAGACCTATTGGATGGACTCAATTGTCAAATTGTAAAAAAGTTTAGAACTCAATTAGTATAATTAAAAAAATTATGACTAAAATGAAACGAGTGCAATAGATTTATAACTTTTTTTATACTTTTCCCTATGATAAATTATATCATTCATTGCTTAAGTACATAGTTATAGCGTATCTTAACTTTCATCCGGTCTCTCTCTACTTATCTAGGTTTTAATTGATTTTTCATGCCACATGTGATTTATGTCAAAAAAAAAAATCAAAAAAATCATAAACCTATAACAATTTTGCCAATTCAGCTCTAAACTTTTTTTTTTTTTTTTTGCTAATTGAGTGCTGAACTTTTTGTATTTATGCCAATTTAGTCTATCCGAGCAATTTTAGTCAGAAATTGCTGACATGGATGCCATCCACCCTACATGGTATGGTCGGCGATGACGTGGCAGGTTTTTTAATTCTAATATTTTTCAAATTTATCTATTATTTTTTTATTTACCTTTTCCTCTTCCTTTACTAAATTGGCCACATTATGATTGAATGTTATAAATGTAATATTTTTAGCACTTTCTAGGTAGTTTTCCCAAGAAAATGCTAATAGTAGATTTGGGGTAAGACCCATACTACCTGGATAAAGCACCAAAAAGTCGTAAACTTATTGCATGTTTTTTTTTTTTTTGGTAAGGTAAGAGTATATTGAACTTTGCAAAAAGACTAGGTACAAGTAGAAAAACCGAGCACAAAAACCCTGAACCATAAATGGCACCTATAGTGCCGAGAGGGGGTCAGCGGTGAGTCGGTTGCAAAATACATGGAAACTTAGCAAGCACATAAAAACAAGCCGAAACCAACCAACGGGGAAGGGAAACGGCTGATACAAAGCCCAAAGAGACGGACAAAAACAGAAGGTAAAGAGAAAGCATAAAATGCCGTAAGAACAAAGGCATCCGAGCAAAAAAACTTCTGAGCGTCGATCCAGTAGAGGTGCGGACCGGAGTTGCAAGAAGAACAGCACCATCGGCTTGGATGGGCAGCACATAACAACAACGCCGGAAGGATAAGTTGAGGAGAAGCACGGCATGAGGGCGGGCGGTCAGGAAGTGATAGCAGCCCAGTACACCATTTGCGCCTTGGAATGAGCAGAAAAGGGCCATGGGTGATCTACTGAGCATCACGGCGGTCTTCAAAAATGGTGGTGGATAGTCCCCAATTTGCCCGAATGCTTCTATTATGCGAGTGGTCTCGAATGGGCGCTAGGGAAACGGCTTTGTCTCTAACCATTTTGGTGAGATGCTCTAAGATAGCCGGTGTGAAAAGGTGTTTGTTTCTGAATATAATGTTGTTCCTCTCCATCCAGATGATATGGCATAAGGCTCCAAAGGCAAATCTAGCAATGCGGTGGCAAAAGGATGGGCTACCTAAGTGGTGCTTAACCCACCGAATGTGATCGATCCATTATTGCATTTGTACCACTTTAGTCCTAATTTTTTTAATCGGATCAATTTAGTCCTTTTTTTTTTTTTTTGAATTGGTACCAATTGAGTCCATCCAGTCAATTTTTGCAGAAAGACGTGGATGTCGGTCGTCCTACTTGGCACGGGCGACATTGGCATGGATATTTTTTATTATATTCAAATATTTTAATAATTGTTTTCTTCTTCCCTTCATTTCTATTCTTATTTTTTCCTTATAGTTGAGGCTGGGATGCCCTCAATGGGGATGGGTAAGGCCGCGCTATCTAGGCGTGGTGGCTTCGCCTAGATTGAGCGAGGGAGTTGCGACCCTCACCCGGGGACGGCGAGAGCCACAATGCCCTTGCCCTAGTTGCCAACGAGGGTCTCAAAGCCCACACACTAGCCAACCCCCGCTGGCCTTTTAGGAAAAAAATAAAAAAGAGAGGAAAAAAGATGAAAAAGGTTAAAAGAGTTATAAAAAAAATTCACAATATTGTCAAAATATTATTTAGAAATATCCACATTAGCGCCAACCATCCAACATGGAATGACCGACGTCCACATTAGCAATTTTTGGCCCAAATTATTCGGATGAACTCGGTTGGAGCCAATACAAAAATGTTTAGGACTAAATTGGCTCAATTAAAAGGTTTACGACCGAATTGATTTGGTACTTTTTGCCACTACCCTAACTGTAAAGTTATCCATCATTTTCAAAAATTACTGAAGATTGACATGATTTACATTGTTACAAGTTTCCATACTGCATTTTGTGGCACTAGAGCAAAATGCTTTCTACATGATAAGCCTAAAGCAAGAATCTTAGCCCAAATTTACATTTCATGAGCACAGTTGATTAAATTAACGTGCTCTAATTGCCTTGGCATCGTGCTTTCTGTCGGGCCCTCGTTCAATTAAAACTAATCAAACCATTTTCTTAAAATCAATCGCTTTCTTCTAATCCAGGCATATTCTTTGAGTATTTCATTAGGATACTGACACAAATGGTCCTTAAATTTTGGCCCGATGTGCAGCATGGTTCATGACCTTTTAATTTGTACGATGTGGACCTTGGACTTTGGTCCAATATGTAATGTGAATCGTGAACTTTAATCCAATATGTAATGTGGTCCATGAACTTTCAATTTATTCAATGTAGTACATGTTCAATGCAATCCTCAAACTATATGAAAATGATTAATATTGTCCTTTCATTAATTCAATATTAAAGATAACATTGGGGATTAAATTGAATATATACCAAAAATTCAAGAACCACATTGAACAAATTAAAAATTCAGGGATTGGACCACATTGAACAAATTAGTCGCGGACCCCATTGCATATTGGGTAAAAGTTGATGGACCATTTGTATCATTTTCCTATTTCATAACGTGATTGATTGATGATGATAGATTAGTGTTCAACCAAAAGAGGGACTTGCATCGCCAACAAATTATAACAAAATCAAAAGGGCTAATTAACTGCCTCTAATCAGCTGAGATTTGGATAACAACCTTAATGAAACGACGAAAAAGAAACCCTAAAAAACAAATAATTCTCTATCTAGTGTGTTTGTGTTGGTTGTTGTTTTGGGGTGGGGGGAATGGTTGGGCATAAGTACAATTAGCATCCCATACCCCTTTATAACATACCAAAAGATGATTAATTTCACTCGGGAAGACCAATGTTCTTCTCTATTTTTAAAGCATGGGGAAAGGTATAGCCAGCGAGAGTGCGGGGCCTTGCGCTAGTTTTGTTGACAAGAATGGTTAATTATATTCTCTTTTGATTCTCAAAGATCAATGATTAGACACATCTAACGATTGGTTAAACCCCACTCACTAACCTTCTCGATTCCTCTTACCTTTTTCCCCTTTCTTTTCATTAGTTTAGAATGAGGAACAAAAGGTGCGCCGACCCCTGATACCACATTTAGGCTGTGTTCGGAGACAACGTTCAGCCAAGAAAAACAAAACAAACTGATGTAATGAACATGGTTAAGGGTAGGAAAAATGTTTTATTTTCTTTTGAATCTAACATATTTCCTGCGGGCCATGTTTTCCTCCATCTCCGGTTGGCAAAAACTTCCTATCAATCTTCCGATCGATGAGTTACAAATTTGAACATCGCCCGTATTTAGTTGAATTTGCACGTCATTAATATTCACAATTTGTGATTCATCAATTAGAGGCACGATCGAAAGGAAAACGAGGATGGAGGAAAATAGAACCCACCTTATGGCATGTAAGTGGACCTCACATGTGGACACAATATGGGAAAGTAATGACATGAATTAGACAATTGAAGGTCGGAAAAGAGACGAACTTAACCGTCCAAAGGGTTGACTGAATGGATGGGCACTTGGATTTGATGCAACACAATCCCATGTTCAAATCATAGCCTCTCCACTCATGCTAACCTGAATTGGATGTCATGCTCACCACCTGTTGGTGGAGCCTTATCCGAAACCAAAGCACGGGAATGTGGTGATTCGCATCTATTCGTTCAAACATCCCGCATTATGAATAAATAGACACGCTAATGAGAGTAAGCGATAGAATTTGAGAGTGCCGAGATTCCAACATGTCGTGTGCTTTAATAAAATGCATAAAGCAATTTTTTGAGACATAATTTATCGTCAGGAAACGAAATCACAATGTATAAGAAGCATGTTTGCTAGTAGGAGGTAGGTAAGTTTAGGGCAAGATCCCTCGGACACTAGCTATCTTGTATTTTGTGAAGGCGGGCCTCTGAAAGAATATTGGTGGAACCTACATTATAGGCTCCCGTGTGCCCTTAAACTTATCCTAGGAGCTCTATTGATTGCTTGCAAGATAGAATCTCTTTTTGACGCTTTTTTTTTTTTCCAGAAAATACGTGTGACCAAAAAAGAATATTTTTCCCTTACAAAAAAAAAAAAAGAATATTTTTCCTTTCAATGATCACAAAAAGAGAAGTTTTAAGAACTTAACATGCCCATGCTTCTATGACATGCAGACGTGCTCGAACGTTTGATCAGAAAACAAACATTTCACAGTCAACCATCTACCAACCATGCATTAGACATTGAAATCGAGTAGCATTTAATCACCGCTTATTGCGAAAAATTGGTCGGAGGTCGATATCTTTTTTCAGGCGGTATCTCTAGGCTCATGGTTATAACGAGGTTCAATTTTAGGTGGTATCTTTTTTCTGCTCCTAGAGTTGTATTACCAAACGAATTTCTACTCCAAAAATATTGTCATGCATGCCCTAATTTAGTATAGTACTCTGGGTACCCCTTTTTTTTATATTTAAACTCGCCTGTTGGGCTAGTTTAAGGAAGAGGATTTGACGAATGAGGTGAAAAGGCTATAAAAGAAAGACATTGGTGGGGAAGTAATGAAAGTTAAAAAAAAGAAAAAAAAACATGTAAAATATGGATGAACTATGTATAGTGGGGTTCCTTGCGAGGCTGTAAAAATTTGCTAAACTAAGAATCATCCCGACATAAAAATGATTATTGTATTGGGGGTGAGCCAAAGCATGCAATGAGGAGGGGCATAGCCGTCCCTTAAAAAAGAGAAGAAATGCAGACCAGATTCATCAGTAACAAGCTCAAGCTCCTTGACATGATTTTCATTATTTTAGGGTTTTTAAAAGTCGTGAAAGCGTATGCTTTGTTCATTACATTATTGGGTTGGGTGGTGGTGGGGGGAATTATTTTTTTTAACGAAAGGAAAGCGGGCGCGTCACAGCCCCAAGTCATGCTCGCCGATCTGACGATGTCGCGCGTTTCGGTCGTGATCCAACGGTGGAGAAGCGGCAGTGAGACGCGAAATCTCTTTTACACAGGTGACTAGAGCATCGACGCGGGAGGTTACATTAGCTGTGAGGAAGATGATGATGGGATGGAGCATTGACTTTTTCCGATTTACGATTTCAGGTCTCATGTTCATTGGGCCTCGTTTTGTGTTATATAACCATGCCATTTATGCACAAACTGAAACTCATCTCTCTCTCACTCTCTCGTAGGGAAAACACCATCTCCTTCACCCACCATCATCATCTTCTTCTTCTTCTTCTTCTTCTTCTTCTTCCTCAGTTGCACAGCCATGAGATCTCTCAGCCCTTGCAGTTAGTCTCGTCCTTTCGAAGCTGGGTCCGGCGGTTTCCTCAGTTCCTTGAGATCGGCTCCATAAAAACCTGCAGATCATGTAAGAGTTCGTCGCATCAACCCAGAATTCTGCAAAACCCAAATCTTGAAAACCCTCAGGATAAAAAAAAGAGAGTTTCCTCACTTCTTGTTCATGGTACAGTGGGGCTCTCTGTCTGTCTGTTCGTAGTCTAAAGTGGCTCGTTTCATTTCTCCAATCATTCCTTAGAGACACATTTAGAAAAACCTGCACAGCATGTAATACCTGCCCTTTCTTACCTCTCACTCCAGGACCCCCAAAAAAAAAAAAAAATCGTAATTATTGTCACTGCCCTAGTCATGATTTGAGCGCAGTCTTGGTGTTTAGTGTGGTGAGAATCCTGGAGAAGATCGAGACGAAAGTGTGAGGACAGCCTCATAAAAGCCTACGAATCATGTAACAGTCTCCTCTGTCTGTCTCGCTCTCTCTCGCTCTATCTTGTTCCAAGCTATCCTCTCCCACCCCAAAAAAAAAAAAAACCCAAAAATATTTTTTCACTTTTGCTATCTCTAGCCGTGTTATTTGGTTAAATTCCAAAAAAAAAAAAAAAGACAAGAAAGAAATGCCAGAATCGCCAACAGCAGCATCAGCGCCGGCGACGCCGGGGACGCCGGCGCCACTGTTCCCAGGGATGAGGGTGGACTCGCTGTCGTACGACAGGAAGTCAATGCCGCGCTGCAAGTGCCTCCCGGTGAACGCTCCCACGTGGGGCGAGCCCCACACGTGCTTCACCGATTTCCCCGTTCCGGACATCTCTCTCACACGCAAGGTAACTCTCTCTCTATCTCTCTCTCTCTCTCTCTCTCTTCTGTGATTTGAGATCATTGCTTAGCGGTGCTAATGAAGGTCTAGAGTTGAATGGCGGGCGATTCTTCGCGCTCGCCGGTTCGCCATGCATCGGAAAAATCACCTCTTTCGACCCATCACATCCACCCCCATTTCACCCGATCCATTAATGGACGTGTCTGGATGACTGCTTCTTCATATTGCTCCTCGTGAGACTTGTGTTAAAAGTTAGAATTGACACAGTTTGTTTGTATCAATCTTGAAAATACTGGGAAGCATCATCCGCACCTGCACGGATCATTATCTTCCACATGCGGAGGTGTTTTCTGAGTTATGTGCAGTCATGCCCTCCAAAAAAAAAAAAAAACGCATTATTGGGTACTCTCTTTTTTCGTACTTTTGACTTTCACGAAGAGGAAGACGCAAAGCGAAATAGCTCTTTCTGACAAAATGTGCAACCTTTGTCTTCTTGTCCGAAGGGTGCTTCTTGGGAGATTTTCCATTTTTTTTTTTTTTTGTTTATGTCCTTTGTACCCCATCAGAGTAAATTAAAAAAAAAAAGATGTCTTTTGACTTAATTCAGTTTGCTTAAGTACCTCGCACAATTTAATGGTTTTCACACGAAAAAGAGATCTATAAATAGGCATTGAAAAAGAAAGAGGAAAAGGAAAAAACAGAATTCGTGAGATGTATTTTGACTTTGAGATTAGGGTGCATCTGTATTCACTTCCCCATGATTCTCTTGGAGCGAATCAACACAATTCTCTTTGGGCACCTCTTTTAAAAAATTGCGTGGAAGTTGTTGGGCATGCTCTTGATTTTGCATAATTGGTAGAAAAGAAAGGCAATTTCTCATAGGACAGACAAAGAATAGGTGGGGTCGTGCAGATTACATACGTCCATGAAAACAAATCACAGGAAAACCATATGAGAAAGGTCAAACTAGTTATTGAATGCCATAAAGTACTTGGGAATTAGGTTGGAGCTGACGCAGGGCTGTATAACGGTGACTCCTATCTGATTATGTCTCGATTTATCTTGTTTTTTTTTTCATCTATCTAGTTTAATGAATAATTTGGCCGGACTATAGTTTCAATTTGGTGGGTTTTGTTGGCATATAGAACCAAAAGTAGTACATTAAAATATTGGCGGAGATAAGAGAACAATTGTTATTTCATCGAACAGCTGGTGGGGGGCATGGCTTCATTGTGTCCATCTTCCTCGCAAAACACCAAACGCTAAAATTGCTGCACGGACCAATGGTGGTGTGGATCCATTTTGGATTTACTTAGTTTTCTTCACAACGAATATAAAAAATAATAGTGATAATAGAGTCCAAGCCGTCTTGCTTAGTTTCAATGCTTTTTTAACCACACCCACTCCAATTATTTTCAAGTAGACCTTATCTATGGACTACCAAATGGTATATAGGATTGAATGAAACTGCCACGTCAAAAGTTGTACTTGGCATTTGTACGCTTATTATACTCCATATACATGCATCGATAGACATAGACATCATGATCTGGTCGATCTCATCGTCATGGTTTATGAAACCCTTTTGGTGCACATGTGTCGAATTAATGCAGATTTCTTACGTGCTTTCTTTCCTTTCGGGTTTCAATTACCTTATCCTAGAGACACCCTTTATCAACGAGGTGTCATCGGAACCATGAGAATGTCAATTTTAACTTTTCTGAATCGAGATCAATCATCAATAGACACTTTCACTTGCGCATGCGCAATCCAAATAGCAATGTTGCTACTAGTGGGAAATTGAATTATGGAGGGTTCATTGAATGGGAGAATATATGTAAATGAATGGCATGGAGACCTATTTTTCTGAAATTACTGTTGAACTTTTGGGTCAATGCTTGGTATTAAATTGTTGTCCCACCGGCATATTCACTATGCAAAAGACTGTTGCTGTTCGGACGTCGGTGCTCACACGTCATCAGCCACTTAATTGGTCAACTCACAGTTAAGTAGGTGTTTGGATACAAAAATCAATTTCATTGGAAGATTTTGAAGCTTTGGACGGTCACGTCATATCAATGTCTAAAGTGCTCAATGTCAATTAACCTGTATGAAGTTCGTATTTTTTTTCATGTTTGGAGTAAAATGAACAGCTTTCATTTACCTTTTTTTTCTTTTTCGCCAGTTTTGGTTGTCAATTTCCATCATTGATTCTAATTTGCTTTGATCCTTAATGCAAATGAACAGCTCATGAGTATGTATTGCCGATGCAGGTTGGAGCTGAATTTGTGGGAACCTTCATCCTGATATTCGCGGCAGCGGCCGGGTCAATTGTGAACCAGAAGTACACCGGCTCCGAGACGCTGATTGGCAGCGCGGCGTGCGCGGGGCTCGCGGTGATGATCATCATCCTGTCGACCGGCCACATCTCGGGAGCTCACCTGAACCCCTCCCTCACCATCGCCTTTGCGGCCCTCCGCCACTTCCCTTGGGTCCACGTCCCCGCCTACATCGCCGCCCGGGTCTCGGCCTCGATTTGCGCTTCGTTCGCTCTCAAGGGCGTCTTCCACCCGTACATGGCGGGCGGCGTCACTATCCCTTCCGTCAGCCATGGCCAAGCCTTCGCGCTCGAGTTTCTAATCACTTTCAACCTCTTGTTCGTCGTCACCGCCGTCGCCACCGACACTCGCGCGGTACGTATATGTATCTTAAATTCTTGAAATGACGGGAAATTTTCTTGGTGGGCATTTACATAGCGCCGGACATATTTAACACCCGACAACAGCTTGTCATATTACTCTCTAAATCACTATTACCATGCTTAATATTAATCTCCTTGTGGTTTTGTATAGGTTGGAGAGTTGGCGGGTATAGCTGTTGGAGCCACGGTTATGCTCAACATTCTTGTTTCGGGGTACGTGACATTTTCCACTCCTCATTCATGTCTTCTTCCTTATGTTGTGATTGGTTTCATCTCCTATGCATTGTCTACAAATATTTTCCCAATCATATGAGGTTGGAATTACATTAAGAACTTTCTTATAATTACAACTCAGCTGATGAGGGTTAACGACCATGATTTGAAGTTTTGGGAAAAAAAGATTTTGTGTCCGAAACTTTTTCGATCCTCAAAACGATTCCGAGTCAAACAGAAGGAACCCAAATGAAAGAACAGCTAACCAGCTCAACTCCATCTGTTTCCTCCACGTGATTCTACCTAGAGACAGAGTGATTGCTCTCTTTATTTTCATTTTTCTAAACCCAAGTTGCATGATAATATACGAATGTTTTATCTGTATGGGTATATTTCCGATCGTACGTTGTCTTTGTCCAGAACCGGCGAGGGCCACTACACCCTTGCCCAGTAAGCAAACAAAAGTATAAAAGAAGAAAAGAAAAAAAAACCATGAGAAATATTGAAAGATACTTTTAAAAATGTCCACGATAGTGTTGATCATACCACGTAGTATGACTCACGTTCACTTCAGCGATTTCTGATTTTTTTAATTGGCCATTTGAACTCAATTGGTACAAGCATAAAAGGTTTAGGACTGAATGATATAATTGAAAGGTTTACGACTGAATTAACATCAATGTAAAAAATTTATTTATTTAATTTTTTTTTTGGGCAAAAAGTCGAAACGAAAGGGATTGGGAATTATTAAAAATGGGCAAGAGCGTCGTACGTCCCATGGAGTCAAAAATCAACTTAAAACCAAGTGGGGGGCTGGTCGGTCACGCCACGTTCTCGCATCGCTCATTTCTGTTGAAAAGAAGGCGATCCTTTCCGCTGTCAGTCGAGATGTCTGCATCTTCGACGGACATTATTAAAGATTCTCTCCGACAAACATGCAAATCATTCTCTAGGCTCTAGCATTCCTTTGCTTCTTTTCGATTTCTTGTCCGGGGGCTTTTAATCATTTCACAAGCGGTGTCGATGGACCGAACAGTTCTCTTCTCTCGGTTTGACAACCAATTAACAGGGGCCATTTCTTCCCATGCCAGGCCAGCTAGCGGCGGCTCGATGAACCCAGTTCGCACCCTAGGCCCGGCCGTGGCGGCCGGGAACTACAGAGCCCTGTGGATCTACCTGGTGGCCCCGACGCTCGGAGCTCTGGCCGGAGCCGGCACCTACACGGTTGTCAAGCTCCGGGACGACGAGGCCGACCCGCCCCGCCCGGTCCGGAGCTTCCGGCGCTAGAGAGGAGGCGCCTCTCTTGCGTCCCCCCGCCCGCCCATTGAGAGACCGCTCCATTCACTATCATGGGCATGTTGGTGGGTGAGGAAGAATCGATGGTGTGAGATAAAAAGTGTCTTCAAAAAAGAGAAAAAGTTCAAAAAAGAAAAGGTTTTTAATGTAAGTTTGAGAGCGAGGTATGGATGTGACCGAAAGTCCACGCTCTATAGTTTGGGAATGTTTGTGCTTGAATAAAGTTTGCTGGGCACCGCAGCTGGATCGTGAGCGCGGGTGGACCCATGGGAACTCACTGAGTCACTGACTCGGATTCGATGTGTGTGTGTGGGTGTGTGTTTTTTTTTTTAAATATTTCAGTGTGGTTTGTCTTCTACCGAGAGCTCTGGTGTCTTTGGCTCATTCCCTTTGTGTTATAAATAATAATAAAAAGTGGGAGTCGCACGTGTGTGTGATTATTCGTGTGTAGCATTTGTGCAGTACCGTGTGATTGCTTTACTGGCTGATGGCTTCAAGGATTCAGATCAAGCACTGTGATTTTAATCTTCTCTACAATCGTTGGATCTTAGCCCTCGTTTTCTTCACCAATAAAAAGCTTGAATTAGATTAGATTCTTCATTTAGTTAATGGGCGTCGCTATTTCCTTTGTTTTTTTTTTTATCAGATCGGGTGGTAAGGAAATGTCGAAAAGATAAGAGCTAGGGAAATCGCTTTAGCGCAAGCGCGATCCCGTCGAAATGATGGGGAATTGTAATTCAGGCCGTCCTTTTCCCCGAAATTGTTTGAGGGGATTCTACGATATGTTTCTTTATCACAACCAAATTCCTAAGCCGTGTCGAGAGAAAATCGATAAATAAAGAAAAGGCCGAAAGAAAGTCCTTAGCCCGCATTTCTACATGCGTAAGCACTAATGAAGTAACAAAATCTTTTTCGCTCCCCTAGGGTTCCCCCAATTCAAACTGTCGCCAAGCCCCCCCTTGCGGCAAATTTCTGATGGGGACAGACCCTCACCCCTCATCTTCTTCATTTTCCTTTCGTTTTCTTATTCCTTGTATCTTCAACTTCCTCTTGCAGTTTATTTGTTTAGTTGATTTCGGATAATCCCGTCGACTTCTTCCTTGTGAAGAGTTTTATCCGGTGAGCTCAGAAGTTCGAAATGTGAGCATTTTAGAAGTATCAGCTATTTCGATTATGCTCGCTTGTTTCGGCTCCGGTGCTTGCTCCTTATAGTCGAGCACGGTTCCTCTCTGCTACTTTTGCAGTCAACTTATCTAAAAGTTATTTTGTTATCAATTAGTATCTTTTTTTCAGATCTTCTCACGCAATTTATAGTTAGATTTAGATTTGAGTGCTCTTTCATTCCATTCTAGAAATAAATTTGGGATTTACAAGGCGTTTTCTGTACTCTTTCAACCTGTTGGTGTTGTTGTTATCTCTATTCAGTGATGGTGTTGGGGACTTCGCACCTAGGCGCGCACCTCCTTTTGGCAAAGCCTTAAGTAGAGATGGCTATCTCGATGTGTGCTCATCATTGGTGCAAGATTCAGTGATCAATCACCGTTTGAGATTTGATGTTATGACATACCCGTTTTCGTCTTTGTAGTGGAATGAGCGAGTCTCTTTGCGGAATGTATCAAGTTAATTTGTCTTTTAGATTTACTTGCTTTGTTTGTTTTTTAATCTTTATCTTGAAGCAATTTTCATCTTTTTCAAGTGAAATGAAAATAATGCTTCCGACCAGAAAAAAAAAAACAAATCAAAAAGAAAAAAAATAAGGATCTGCTTAATATGTTATCTTTATGCCAATTTGTAGAAGATGGTGCACTCAAACGATCCCTTTTTTTTTTTTTTTTTTTTTGCTTTTTGATTTGTTACTTCAATAAGCACCGGTCCTCCCTTCCGTTTTTCACTTTGCCCTAGAATTCACAAAGGCATTTTATGCTACGGCCAACCTGGAATGGCCCGCATCGCGTTGCCTTCGCGACATGCGTTCCAACCGGCTTCACGTTTGAGAAAACAAACTCACTAATTAAAAAGAGATCTTCTCCTAAGGTCACCCATGGATTCCCAACAATGAGCAGGTTGTTGAGTGATGAGTGCACGTACTAATGTGGAGGACGCTAGTCGACCCACCACGAGAGGAAGTTGTTTGATCTAGAAAAGCTTTGTTCTTCTCTTAGAGTAACTCGCTAATCGCGATAGTAATGGGTAGGTAATTAGCCCACGCCCATCAAACTCGTAATATCATGAACCCTTTTATCGCTAGGCCCAAAAAAAAAAAAAAACTACCTCGGAACATTAACATGCCGCCGAGATGATCGGCCTGGTTACATGAGCTGACACATCGAAAGGCTGATGTGTGGATTGCGAAGATGTCCAGTCCGAGCGCTCGGGCAATGGCACTTTCTCTTGTATAAAGGCTTTCCCAAGCCCATTCGGATTCGGTGCTGATCATGGACCATGACGAGAGAGAGAGAGAGAGAGAGAGAGAGAGAAGGGTTCACTAATTTGACAATAAGTTATCTTACTTCCTTGGAATTAAAAGTTGGAGACAATACTAACATTTGATAAGTTGTTTGAACTAGAGCTTGAAATAAGATTATTCGGAGCACGGACCGGATGTTCTTTGTCCCTATCCGTACATGTGTACAATGCGACGAACTGAAAGTCCCGTGTCCCAATTCCTCCCAGTCTCTTACTCATTTAACCTTTGTGAGTGGAGCTTGTGGTCATCGTGAAAAGTGTGGGATGCACAGGAGAATGATGCAACTGGTCTATGGGAGTAGTGTCAAGACGGTTTGTGCTAAAAATTTTAGGATAAATGGATAACATCTTTATGGAGCTGTGAAGGCAGAGTTGGCCTCACGTGTACAAACCGATCGGGAACTAATATCGCTCTTCTGATGAGGCAATGGCAGGTCGAAACCGGTTGTTGCACCGAAGTGAACCGTGTGATCCTGCTCCATGATCCGTTCAGCCGAGCTACGCGTGGTATGATCCGGTGCTATGAAGCTATTCACCGTCCTGTTCTTGGCAGCAACATGAGGAGGAAGGCTGACCTGGCTTGGCTTGCCAGGTGCTGCACGGGCTAATTCTAAGGCTGAAATATGCCGGTCCGTGACACGAGACATACGTAAGGGGTGGCATTACAATCATGTCTAGGGCACTGGGCATGGCCCGCATGGGGGCGTGGAGTGGATATCAGGGGCATCTCTAGTCGCCGTGCAGGCAAGGTCGAGGGTCGGTCGTCCCAACCCTGCTCCGTGGCTAATCAATCCCGTAAGCAAGCAAGCAATACCAAACAAAGGCAGAGGAACTGAAAATTCGTGCGGTGGTTCCATCCAACATCCATTCCCTTGGGACCAAAACATACGTTAAACCCTAAGAGATGACAACAAGGTTCTCCAAATGACCTCGAGCAATCTTTCCTGGTTCCTTCTTTGGATGGGAATGTGCAAAAAAGTGACTTATCAAAAGGAATTCACAGAAGTAATATGATCATCAACCAACCTATTTAGGTACTTTCTGAACTACCTCCTTTTGCCCATGATATGACGTCGGTCGAGCGAGGAATGTGACAAGGAAGAATACGAAACCCAGAAGGACGAGATGAAGACCGTGAGATCGAAAAAGGAAGAGATCAAGGCCTTTTTCTGGTGCGAATGTGGCTTCCATACATGCTAAGATCGTGGGGCAGTTCGTGGAATCAATGATGTATACATAAAGGAGAGAGGTCGTGATCATTACGACCGCTGAAAGCATTGATTGGCCATGTTGAAATGTGGTCTAAGTAAATTTCAATCCAAATCAAAGCACAAAAGGGTAAAAAGGAAGACTCGTTTCCAACATCAACTGTTGAAGAAACAAGTGTGAAAGCAGATATTAGAGAGGCGAATAAGGAATTAAGAAAGATTGGATATGAAACCGTCTGCTTGATATCATGAAGGTCTTTGGGGGGAAAACAAAATTGGAAAATTGTCAACTGCAGTCCTAAACCTATTGTGCGGCGATGCCAATTTAATCATAAACCTTTCAATTTCACCAATTCAATTTTAAACTTATTGTACGGCAGCTAATTCAACCCTAAGCCTTTTAATCGTGCGAATTTAGTTTTATACTTTTTAAAGATTTGCCAATTTAATCCTAAATATTTTAACGAATTGCCGATGTAGTCCTTCCAACAAATTTTAACTGAAAATCGTTGTGGTCTAGTCAATGCCATCTATCCTTAGTGGAACATCCGGCACCGACGTGGATAATTTTAAATTTTTTTTATAAATTTTTTCTGAATTTTGTGTTGATTTTTTTTCTTTTCTTTCTTTTTGTTTTTTCTATTGATTTATTCACAAGGCCGGTAGGGCCACGCGCCCCCACCCTAGGACCAGCCGGGGTCACCAGCTCTATGAATAAAATAAAAGAAGAAAAGATAGAAAAGAAAAAATATATATAATGAAAAAATGTTTGGAGAACTTTTTAAAAAATTTAAAAATTATCCAAGTTAACAATATCTTGTCAAAATTAACTGGAAGAACTACATTGATAATACATTAAAAGGTCTATGACTAAATTGACAAGTTCTCAAAAGATTTAAGATGAAATTAGCACAATAAAAAAGTTTAGGAACGAACTGATCGATGTACAATAAGTTCGAGACTTTGTTCAAGGCTTTTTGGACTAGTTTTCCGGGGAACTGTAGGCTGGCTTACACCTCAAAGGCCACAAAGGCAAAGTTGGCCAACCCGAGCATGGGCATTTGTTAATGGGAGGGCTAGGGCAACAAAGTTAAGATTTGACCTAAATGGCCCAGCCGGTGTTCGCGTAACGATCACTTTTTACTGTTAACTGCACTAAAAAGATTAAAGCCATCGAATAAAAGATGTGATTTTGATACTTAAAACATTGCACACGGTCAGTCCGCCGGTCCAAAAAGAAAGTTCCACAACAGGGTTCAATCCCCACTGATTCGGGAGTTGTAATTACTTAGTCTTTATTATATTGGCGATGTGTAGTTGATATTTGATTCAACCATAAATATATACATGCCGGCTTTCTTCACATTTTGTTTTAAGGAAAATTTCCAAAAAAGTCATAAACCTATTGAAATTGTGCCAATTCAATCCATCCGGTGAATTTTGCCCAGCTGGTGCCGATGTGAATCTTGGCCGGCCAACGACCTAATATTTGAATAATATTTTTGAATTTTTTTATGTTTTAATTTTTTTCTATTTTTTTCTTCCCCTTCCATTTCCGTTCCTTGTTCTTCCTTGTCCATGTTCTACCTCCAACCGGTCGCCGACCCTGTTCTACCTCCAGCCGGTTGCCGAACCTCGGCGACCGGCGAGAGGATGACCGGCAAGGCCGACTTCAATAGCCCAGATTTGACAAGGCTCTAGGCTGGCTAGGCTCAACCTCGCTTGGCCACGGTGAGACTAGCAAGAGCCTCGCTAGTCATCCTCTAGCTAGTCGTCGAGTTTCGACGACCGGATGGAGATAGAATAGGAAAGGGGAAGAGGAAAGGGAAGGGGAAGGGAAAAAAAGAAGAAGAGAAAAATAAAAATATAAAACAAATTATTAAAATATTAGGTTGTTGTAAAGGTTAGAACTAAACGGCCAAAAAAAAAAAAGTAGAACGTTGGCAGTCGGCCGGCCAAAATTCGTCGAATGGATTGAATTGACACAATTGTAAAAGGTTTAGAACTAAATCGCCAAACAAAAAAAAAAGTTTCAACGATCGGCTGGAGATAGAATAGGAAAGGGGAAGGGGAAGGGGAAGGAAAAAAAAGAAGAAGAGAAAAATAAAAATATAAAACAAAATTATTAAAATATTAGGTCGTTGGCGCATCCACATCAGATCGGGCATCCAATCATCGAATGGATTAATTGACCCAAAATTCGTCGAGTGGATTAAATTGACACAATTGTAAAAGGTTTAGAACCGAATCGGCCAAAAAAAAAAAGTTTGGAAGAACAGCTAGAGATAGAATAGGAAAGGGAAAGGGGAAGGGAAAAAAAGAAGAAGAGAAAAATAAAAATATAAAACAAATGATTAAAATATTAGAACAATATTAAAATATTAGGTCGTTGGCCGTCGCGTTCACGTCGGCTAAAATTCGTTGAATGGATTGAATTGACACAATTGTAAAAAGTTCTGAACTAAATTAGAAAAAAAAAAAGTTTCGACGACCGCTTGGAGATCGAATAAGAAAGGGGAAGGGGAAGGGAAAAATAAAAATATAAAACAAATTATTAAAATATTAGGTCGTTGGCCAGGTGGCGTCCACGTCAGGATCACCTGGCCAAAATTCGTCAAATGGATTGAATTGACACAATTGTAAAAGGTTTAGAACTGAATCGGCAAAAAAAAAAAAAAGAAAGTTTAAGGGGAAGGGAATTGGTAGAAAAAAGAAGAAGAGAAATTTAAGACCTTTTTGATAATTTTTTTCTCTTGTTCGCACAGTGTCTTTGAATCAAAGGGAATTGGCTGACAAATTGGTTCAAAAACACTAAAAAAAGAGTTTAAGAGTGACCACGAAGCGATTAGGAAGGTGGAGCTTTGATGATTCACCCTTGGCGTCGGACATTACTATTCGACCCTACCCGAAAATGAAGTTAAGTTTACCTTCCCTACCATCACTCTCTAAGTTGAGAGAAAATATTTTTCTTTCTTTTATTTCGGAGAATACCTTGGATTTTATGTTTTAGAATTCAGACGAAACAATTTAAGGACTTTATTCGGGTCCAAGTGTAAAGAAAAGGTTTTGTAAGAAATCTTTTACTTAAGAGGACGTCAATGGATGAACAAGAAAGCAAATGACTCCTGTGTCTTTTAGGTCGAGTCTCAATCTTCCACAATGAAAAGCAAACAAAAGGGTGTTCTCAATAATCCAGATTCATGTGGTCTCTATGTTGTCCTTATCCCATTGGCCATAGAGAGTGTTAGACAGGACGTCTTTCGATCCGCTCTTGTTTATACCGGAGCTTATTGAGTCGGTAGATAAGTCACGTGCCATCTCAAACCAGTCTCATCTGATTTTAAAGGGCCTATCTTGGTTGCAGGTGAGTTGTGAAGAGAGACGATGCGACAATGCCTAGAGCATCAAACCCAACATCCTCAAAATATCCCCGAGAGTCTCAACTTCAATTCCTGGCGGTTCTTCTTGACCTATTCGCCTTGTACCTCATGTTATGCAACACATTTACAGATACGGTCGATCCGAATAAACCGCTTTATTATCGTTGTTCATGAGAAATTGTGGGCTTCACTTCCGTCCAAATTCGCATCAAATTGTGGGCAATAGCTTTTGCCCCCATAAAAGGACGGGATCTAATACTCAGAATTGGGCGAATTGGGAGACATATGTCTGGCACTTTTTGAGACCTTATCCAAGGAAAGCTACACAAGGTTGATAGAGGAGGATAAGGATTGGGACAAGGGAATGGACTCCAATGGATACTCCCGGGGTCCCAAGAGACATGAAGATGACATCTTAGACTCGGGTCCATTTTGACATGTTCATGTTCAATTTCTCCTCCATTGAAGAGAGAGAGAGAGAGAGAGAGAGAGAGTGGAAGACAAAAACTTCAATCAAACGATGGAATAAACAGTGATTGATGACAGAATTACCCCCCTTTAAACAAAGTACAAAAATGGAGACGTGAGGGGCCCAAAAGAGAAGAAGATACTAGGATCCAAAAGAGATATTTTGGGGAGCTCTCTTTAGAAAATATCAATTTA
This sequence comes from Rhodamnia argentea, assembly GCF_020921035.1. Lineage (NCBI taxonomy): Eukaryota > Viridiplantae > Streptophyta > Magnoliopsida > Myrtales > Myrtaceae > Rhodamnia > Rhodamnia argentea. Next base: position 8,502,723 of record NC_063158.1, read on the forward strand.
ATTCAGCATGAAAAGTTTTAAATTAATCCACTAAACTTAATTAATTTTGCAAGTGGGGGTTATACATAACAAAATGTTTGGTCGATTGCATCATCATCCACTCTTCTTGATAAATGAATACTTTTAAGTGGGGGAAGGGTATATATATATCTTGTGGTCACATCATTCAACCTTATCTACCCCTTGTCAACAAAAGTTAACCCAAAAGAGAGAGAGAGAGAGTTGCTTTTGCGGGGCCAAGTTAATTACATCCATCAAGAATAATGAGATTCATACTAATTTTCCGCTCGTATTTCGGAAACGAGTTGGTGCTTTTCTAATGCCCGGATTTGACATAAGAAGAAAACACGAGATTCCCGTGAAGGAAATATCTTGGAAATAAGACGTTTCTATGGATCCGACCGTATAATCTATTCGAAGGAGATGGTCGTTTCCTACTTACGTGCCATGACTCGATCGATTTCGTAGGGCTTGAAGCGCGGCCACACACATTGATTGTAGCATAATTTGTCAGCACATGAACCCTAACACTAGTGGGACAACAATATATTTTTTGTCATACCCTTAAGAAAACAAATAAATAAACAAATCTATGACATGGTACTTTAACCATAGTGTCATTAAACTATTCATCTCCGTATGCCACGGATGATGCCGTCTTCCTGTCTCACCGCGTCTCATGTCGCTACAGAGACAAGAGCCAACTTTGGAGATACGAGTCAAGCTTATAGTGGTAAAAAATTATGGTAGGCCTTCTTTTTTTCCCCCAATTAATCCCACTCATCATGTGGATTAATTATAAGCTAAAAATTGTAATCATGGGCCATCACTTGATTTCCTACCTAGTTTTTTTTTTTTTTTAATTTGTCCTATTTCTAAATCTCATCTTTCTATGATCTAACTCTTTGCATAGAGCGAAAGTCAAACCCCGCACCTATGATACTAGCGTCCCCATCCTTTAATTTCTTTACTAGTAGGATTGCATGCTTATTGGCTCGCCCGCCTAGTTAATCTCTACACTTAAGCATAGTTATATTATTTTCGTTGCAAAAATAGAAGGTTGTAGAATACATATTACTGTAAATTGTATCCTGCTGTAAGAAAAGACTGCGTGACGTCCCGACTTCCGAGATAGCCTACAAATTCTTTTCGAGTATTTCATCTGATGTATGATTAACCATGGCTTTTGTATTTTATGTATTTGTAATGTCAAATCTCATCACAAGATGAAAGTAAAAAAAAAAAAAATGATGCCATTTTAAGCAAGTGAAAAGATCCCCGATGCCTTTTTTCTTCCAATTCCCATTAACGATCATTTTTCAAACTAGTATGTTTTAAACATGACTTTTGTATAATCATCATGCAAAATTTTATCGGGAAGTTGTTAGACTAACGGTGTAACAGTATTATAAGTTATTTCTGACTACACGATTTCTCAATCAATGAATACTTTATACAAAATACGAGATGATGATGTGTGAATTTATGGTTGAGATTGTGCTGTGCAAAAGGAGGAATCCGCCCGAGGAGGGACTCGCGTCTGATTAACTAGTTGGTGAGGCAATAGCTTACCAATACGATGATTAGTAGCTAGTCCGAGGAGATGATCGGTTACACTGGGACCGAGACACGACCCACACTCCTAAGGAAGGCAACAATGGGGAATTTTTTGCGATGGGCAAAAGCCTGACTGAGCAATGCAGCATGGAGGTAGAAGGCCTACAGGTTATGAATGAATTGTTAGTAAAGCATTTTTCATTTTATCACAAGGTAGAGGCAAAATAAGGAAAAAAAAATGATGTCATTTTAAGAAAGTGAAGATTTTTTCTTTTTGGGTCTCACTCTCATCCTATCATGATTACCTTTTTGGCGAAATAGGATGGGCAAAATCAAAGGAAAAGTGAAAAAAAGCAATCTCTCCTTCTTTTTCTTCCCATATAATTCATTCACTGCGTTTTACCCAAATACCAAAACCCAAAGCAAACGAACTAAAAAACCAGTCTTTCCTTTGGAGTGCGCGACAATGGTGGAACGCTGCTTCGGCTGCTGGCGGTGTTGCCCCAGAGCGCTCTCATCTGCACTCACCATAAAAGAGAACAACACTGGGAAGAAGCTTATTTCCTAATGCTGCGAAACCTCTCCAAGTAAAAACAAGAAAAGGGAAGGGAAAAAAGGAAGAAGGATTCTTGTTGTTGTTGTTGTTGTTGTTGTTCTTCTTCTTCTTCTTCTTCTTCTTCTTCTGCGTCTTATCATTCCAGAGACACGTGTTCCATTAATGGATCTTGGCAATTTCGGAAGCGGCGTCTTCTTGAATCACCCAAAAGTTCCCTCTTCCGTTTCCTCCTCTTATGGTCCCGATTCCTGCTCCAGATCACCACCCCCCTCGTGTTTGCCAGTGCCCATCATGAACCTCGCCTCTTCCGTGGACTCCAAATTCGAGATTGGTCTTGCGTTTGGAGACGCATGAGTACTTGATCCTGATAATTTCCTCTCGATTGTTTCTTGGGCTTTGCTGGTTATTGTTGCTCTCGCTACCCTTTTCACCACATTCTCTGACAGAGTGAACATCATCAATCAGCAAACGACTCCAACCGTCTCTTTCCCTTCCTTTTTTTTCTTCTCATTTGCCTCACAGATATTGATTCCAGATTTTCGGGTGTTGGGATGTTGGCATCTCCGGCGATGGCTGCTGTTGCTACAGTGACGGGCATCAGGTAATGACTTATTCAGTCAAGTGCTGCCTTTTTTCCAACCATTCAAGTGTTTAGAGTTGTTCTTTTACTGTTGTTTTTTATGCGGAAGCATTGGGGAAGCCTATGTTCTGCTTTTTATGTTTGTATCTTGAGTCAGATGAGGGATAATGTGTTAATGGTGTTTGATGTTATTTAGTCGTGCTTTATCTTGCACTTTTAAGAATTTTGAGGTGGGCCAAAGGATTCTGGAATATCCCATTTGTTATTTCCGATCATCAGGTGTGATCATGTCCCTTGTTGCCGTTGGAATGAGAAGGGGAACAAACTGAGAAGTAGAACCAAGCAGAGCCCTTTCTCAAGAATTGCTTCCATTTCGGCCTTGGCCTCCCCTCTTTCTAGCAATCACAGGACAAAGGAACTGTCTCGTTCCCAAATCTACCTGGAGGTTAATTCCATACCGGTCCTTCCGTTGTGCTTGAAAACTATGTCACATCGCGATATCTTGATCTTTATCTCATATGATGGCATCAGTTCTTTGGTTACATTGCACCTGCTCATATTTTTTTTTAAATGATTTTTTGCTTTTGCCTCGAAATATTGATGTCCTTCACCATTTCCGAGTATTCATCACATCATGCTTATTGGTTTGCCAGATTCTTAAAGCTGCCAGGGAGAAGTTCACTCAGGAAATTTCTTTCCAGTCCAAGGACAAAGACATCTCTCTTGCAAAAGTATGAGTTTTTTTTTAACTGTCTCTGTATCTTTCTATTGATTCGCTAAGTGCTACTGCATAAATTCATTGTAGTGGTACTACTTATGGTTTGTTTGTGTAAAGCTCATTCTCATGCAGTAAATTATTGTGGAACGTGATCCATCTCAATTGATCTTCCAGTCCCCTTCACCGGAATATTTCATCTTCAAGTTCTTACAAGTTTGTGGATTGGGAGCTATTCTTAATCTGCTTGGACCCATGACACACATTTTTAACATACTATCCTTCTTGATGCAATTGTGTAGGTTTTGCTGTATGTGGCAGCTGAAGATGAGGCATTTCTGGCTCTCAACAGAGAAATGGATGCAGAGTTCCTTTCAAAAGAAACAAGATCAGCTTCTGTTCCATCTGATGCCCAAAAGTGGGACTCTTTAGACAATATGCCTTTGTCCGGAAGGACAATATCTCAGTGGCTGAGTGAGCTGGATTCTATTGCTAAAGAAGTTGAGGCAGAACTAATTTCAAGAGATATCGGCTGCCATTTGGTTGAGGTTTTAGAAGCAGTTAATGTAGTCCTTTTTGGGTTGAAAGGCTTCAAGCGGACCCCTGTTCTTGTAGATTCCAAATGTTCATACTTGCACTCTGTGCTGAGTTCTAGATTTGGCAGTGGTAATATTCTGATCCGCATAATGCAGATGTAGATAGCTTTTTCTGCATATCTTGTGCACCTCATGTCCCATTCATTTGAATTTGGATATAGACGTTGTGAGATATGCCTTTCCTTTGAATCTGAATTAGATCCGATGACTGATGGTACACTTCATGCTTCCCTTGATGACAGCGATTTTGCTTAGCATTATTTACATTGAGGTTTGTCGAAGACTTGGTCTGACCATTGTGGGATCTCGTGTTGGGGAAGATTTTTTGATATGGCCCCAAACTGGGAACCCAGAGGTGCGTTGGCTGCGGATATAACTGCATTGTGATGGATATTATATCTTGGGACTGATTACAGATTTATGTATTGTACTCCACCTGCAGGAGCTCTTCAAGGTAACTAACGGAAAGAGCTTGTTTGCTATTGTCAATGGAAGGTGTGTTGATGACCCCAGATCCAGGGCATCAGACTTAACTAGCAATTCACTTTTAGGACTTGAGATAGCTTCAAACCGTGATATCATTGGGATTGCTTTGGCAAACTTGATTGTAAGTTTTGCAACGTTCTGCATTTGTTACTTGATTTTGATTTCCTCATTACATTCCTATTTTATTTATTTCCCAGCATTCTGCTACGAATTTCATGATTTATGCCTGAAAAATTGCAGAGGCTTCATTGGAAACGCGCTTCGAGGCTGAATCATGGGCTGATGTTGACTACTCCTCTTAGGCATGTTGACTATGCTTCTGAAAAATCCAACAAATTTGACGATTCAAGTGCTCCTGTGCTGCGGCCCCAAGATCTTAGGTAATACTTTGCTTCTTTTGTATGATTGTGACTCAGTTTTTAGCTTTCTCCCATGTCATGTTTTGTTTTAACATTGATCATTAGTTCCTTGTGAAAATTGAGAATATGAAGGTGCATGAAAATTGTGCTGTCCGTACATTTTGGTTGCATTTGTCATGGAAAATGATATTTGTCATCTGAGACTACCAAATTTTCGTGATTTATAACCGCACCAATCAAAATATTGTTTTTTGCCCTTATCCCACTGGCATATGTGGTCATGCCATAGATCATGATGGTCTTTTTGCTTGGATAAGTTCTTGTTAGAAAGGGGTTGGCTTCACATCAATGCTAACTCTCCCCTCAATTTGATTATTTACTGTCCGAGTGTCTACTTGTAAATTACAGATCTCATACTGCACAGTTGTCCTAACTTGGAATGATTGGCATGTCTCCTTCTCCTCTTTGCTTTGTCTTCATTTAGTTCTATCCGCTTGGCTTTGGATATGTTTTTCTATTTTTGATACCTCTAGTCTTGAGCAGATGTCCTGTATTTTGACTTGCAGTTATGTGATGGTAATAAACTCAGTCTCTGCAATGCAGTATATATTGTCCTAGAGTTGACGGATGTTTCTTGATATTGTAATCTAAGATTGTCTTCATGATATCTGGAAAGGTATGTAGCTGCCAAAGAAATGATATGAGTCATTAATCATCCTTTATACAACAACTTGAGATGGACCGAATAATTTTTTACTCTATGAATGCTTATCGGTCATCTGTTTATTTCATAACAAACATTTGCTCTTGGAGTTTGGCTTTAATGGATTGGATAGTAGCAAGTTTTCTTCTGTCAATGTACATTTTCCTTGGTCACTTCACTCAACTTTCTTCTCAAGTCTGTGGATTATTTTCGCCTCTCATCTTTGTCGAGTAAACTTCATCATGGCGTTTGAATTGAAACTCGACAGGTTGGCTATTATGGCTTCCGAAAGATTATTGATTCTGCAGCCGCATAACTGGTCTCTGAGAAGGGACCAAGGGATGATGTTGTACTACAAGAAGTATGAACCGCTACGGATTTTCCTTGAAAAAGACTCTATTTCCTTCATATCGATCGATGACCTTCTTACACTTATAATTCCAGGGACTACGGGGAGGCGGTTCAAGAACTTAGCATTTGTATGGCATTTGCGCCGGAAGAAGAGGCGGATATTTTGGAACCGTTTGTCGAGAAGCTGCATTTGCTGCGTCTGGAAGCTTCGTGGAAGTCCATGGGGCATAATCAATTGACAGTTCCTTAGATTGTACTCCTGCCCATAACAGGTTGCACTCCGCCCTTAACATCCTCTCTCTCTCTCTCTCTCGATCGTGTGTTTCTTAGTGTTGAAACAATCTGAGGCTGTATAATCTCAAGGCCAGAGTAGCTAATCCAATCTGTCCCTGACTGTTGTATGCGCATACGATCCGATATATGGCAATATAGATAAAAAGAACTCGGAGGCATTTGCTTTCTTGACACTTACTCCATCATTGTCTTGCTTGAGGGCATTGTCCTTCTCTTGATCTATCAAGTACCTTCGGTTTTAGACACAGCTTTTCCACATTTGCTGTTGCCGGATTCTCGCGAAACTGTCTTATGTTTATAATTTCTTTCCCGCTCGTCAATAAACATGCTCGGTACCGTGTTTTCAACACGACCCCTTTGTGCATTTCTCGATCTTTCTCTCTCTCTCTCTCTCTTTTTTTTTCCTCAATACTGGGCATGAAGTTCAGTTGTCTTCTAACGCCAGCCTGTTCTGAACATTGCATCTTGATTTTCAATTTTCGGGGAATTTGTATTTCCGAAGACAAAATTAAAAAATGCCACCGAAGAAAAAGACAAATTATAATCAGCAGTAAATGCTAATTAACCATATGTGCAAGATTTTACGGTCTTGTAAGCAAATTATCTTCTAATGCTGCGCGTCCATCAGGTACGACTGTCATTGATTATAATTATCAAAAAAGGAGTACGGATATTCTCGCCATAAAGGAAGAAAACTATGTATAGGGGACGTCACCATGTGGTTCATGACCCGAGACAGCATCTTTAGGGACCAACATGCTCAGGTCATTTTCAGTTTTGTACCGGAAAAAATCATTAAAAATCCTAAACTATGCTCGTTACGCTATATTTACGTCAAATTTTTAAATTTTGATACAAAAAGCTTCAAATTTGTATCCCGTATGACACATTCATTTCGCAATTTTTTTGTGAGGCACAAAAAATTCTAGACTTATAGGTTATAGCCATGTGACACATTTATCCTTATATAAGTTTGGAATAGATGGGCCACATGGGTGTAAGTTTATGGCTTTTTGTGTCACAAAAAAATGTTGAGATAAATGTGTCATAATGAACATAATTTAAGATTTTTGGTGGTACTTCAAAGTTTTTTGTGAGGCACCAAAAATCCAAAAAAAAAAATTATGCCCATATAACACATTTATCCGCTATATAAGTTTGGAGTAAATGTGTCACATAGGTACAAGTTTGAAATTTTTTGTGTCGCAAAAAAAAAAGTTTGGAGTAAATGTATTGAACATAATTTAAGGTTTTCGGAAGCATTTTTTTCCTTTATATCGTGAGTAGATTAGATTAGATCGCTTGAGGGACATTTTTTTTTAATCATTTCTTATCTTCTCCCAAAAAAAAAAAAATTGAAGCAAGTTATATGAATTTCTGAATCGCTCGAAAAGAGAATGATTTGTGTTCGCGGGAGAATGTGATTAGAAACTAAGGGTGTGTTTGTGTCAAGGAAAAGTGTTTTCTCATATTTAGTTTTACGGACTTTCACCCATTTGGTTCATTGAAAAAATGATTCGATCAAAGGAAAATACTTTCCGATCAATAAAAAGTTTATGTACAAAATCAAGAAAGTGAATTCCTCAATCTGAAGAGATGAAAACATTTTCCAAAACTGCTCATCTTTAATTTTTTTTTAAAATATTTGAATGTTTTAATATTATATTTTAACATTATTTTTTGTTTCCTTTTCTTTTCTTCCTCCCTCACCACGATTGGTCGGCGGCAGCCGCTGGCAAGCCTTAAAGTGAAATCATTTTTCAAATGAAAATCAAACACCAATATAGTCGAGTCGAGATGAAGTCTCACGTTGCCTGAGTGGGTATGTATGTGTAGAGTTTGTATCTAACATGGTTCTCGTGATCCTAAGGGTCGAATGTTGATTTAGAATTTGAGTGCTTGACTCTATATAGTTCTCTTTATCTTCGTGCTTTAGTCGTAAGTTTCGTCTCGCCGATTCTATAGACTAAATATTTACTAATCAGTTATAATTATTTGTGTAAGAAGGCATGGGTTAGACAAATGTCACATGCGTGACGCCTTTATATAAGCATAGGAAGAGCCATTCCTTGTAAAATACGTTCCGTAACCTAGCTCAAGCTCAATATTTGATCATGATATAAATTATTAAATTATTAAATTATTGACCATTATTACTTCCCAAATCCACCAAAAAAAGGCTAGGAAAAGTTATAAACTTATTGCAAATGTGCCACTTTAGTCATAAACATTTTTTTTTAATCATTTAGCTCTAAATCTTTTGCAATTGTGCTAATTCGGTCTAGTCGGCGAATTTTGACCAACCGGCGATACAATATTTTTTTGAATTTTTAAATTTTTTTCCTTTTCTTTCTTTTTTTCGTTTCCCTTCCCTCTTCTTCCTCCGGGCGGTCGCTGAATTAAAAAAAAAATTAAAATATCAAGTTATCGACCGGCCAGTATCCATGTAAGTGTCGGTCAACCAAAATTTGCGGGATGGATTAAATTGGCACAATTGCAATAGGTTTAAGATTTTTTTAGTAATTTTTTCAGAAGTGGCCTATGGTCAATGACAGTAGGGACATGTAGGGGTGTCAAAAAAGCCCGTGCCAAATGGGCCGGTCCGGCTCGAAAATTCACTTAATTTTCGGGCCTTTTCAGGCCGGGCCGGCCCATCACCCGATTTTTTTTTAACACCAATTTTTTCTTTTTAATTTAATTTATTTTTATTTTTTCTTTTTATATTCTTTCATTTGATGGGTTTGTTAATTGATTTTGATTCCAAAAAAAGAAGGAAAAAAAAAAAAAGAATTAGACCAGAATCCGGCCCAACTCGGCTCGGCTCGGATCGAGCTCGGTCTTGTTATGTTTCGGGCCGGCTTAGGCCGGGTCCCGGCCCGTTGACACCCCTAGGGAATAGAGGTGTGCTCCATGCAACGGGGGTGCATGCACAATCTCCACAGTTAGCTCTATGTTTATTGGTAGGATGCTGAATTATCCTTGTCTAGTCATCATCTTTTGGAAGAACTTTGGTTTAGGTAGGTAGCTAGGTTGGAAGCGAAGTTTGCAAAGAAAAGCCGGTCCCAATAATTCAATACGTTTAACGTTAATCCATGTCGTTACTATAACGATCCCTATGTGCCAACACCCGGTTCAATAGTCACTTTATGTCTAATTAGAATGGTTCTGTCATTTATTCCATGCCCCCGTAAATTTCCGATGGTGTTGATAAGTGTAAAAAAAGTTGTGGGTGAAAAAAATTACTAATCATCTGATGTTGCCAAAACCTTGTTCGAACTTGCCGACATTTTCATGTAATCGCAAAGTCTTTGTTTCACCATGCAAGTTATTGACTTTTCTTATCTTTTCATCAATATTCGTTTATCTTTCTTACCATTGACTTCAATTTATAAACTTTTATATGAATCAATCGATCCTTATCTAAATGACTCAGCAACCTTTTTTTTTTTTCCAATTAAATTGCCAACTAGTTTTGGGTTAACAACTCTCACTCGATTTACATAATAACACTACTTTGGTTCCTTCCTTCAACTTATTGACTTTTGTTGCCGTTTATCGACTTTTAGTTGTCTTTCTTACAAACGCCTTAAGTTTCTCGGGGATTTATCAATCTTTTATTTGTGTGATGTATCGGGTAGTCTCACATTAGGTTAATTATCACTTGGTTGTGGTTTACAAAATCTCATTCGAGTTGCTTATAAATGTTTACGAGTGTGTTTTTTTTATTCGTTTAACTTGATAACTTCTCTAAGACTTACCAGCTTTACGTTTGTTTGTCTTGCTTGTCGATGTTGCCAACTCTTTTTAGAAAATTACCATTCATACCCCCAACTATAATCCTTATAGGTTTTGTTTGAGCGACAAAACTAATTACTTCTCAACGGAAACTTAATTACTATCGTCACATTTAGATGCGATACCATATGAAAATGTACAATCAAGACAAACGCAGTCGGTGATCCCTACATTTTAAGTGTGTACAATCTGATTTCCAATAACATCGAGATTAATTCCATTAAATTCAATTTTAGAATCCTCATTTCAATTTTGATCTATATAGACGGATGTAGTACAACGATTAGATACCATACAACTTTAAATATTCTAATCACAACTTTAACTCAATGAGGCGAGATATTTTAGACAATTTATGGGAATTCTTCCTGTCTAATCTCAATCCTTGAATACAAAAAATTTCTTTCAATTATCGCTAACGAGAGCATCAATATTAATTATGAAGACTTATGCGCGCACACACACCACACACACACACACATATATAAATATCATGTTAAAACAATAGCCAATGTCATGTAAGTCTTATTTTGAATGGAAATGCAAACAATCGCACTTAAAATCTAGTCAATCAAACGGTGCGAGGATTAGAGTTGTAACAAAAGAAAGTACAAGGACTAAATTTGCACACTTCAAAAAGTACATGGACCAAAAATGTAATTTTCAATAGTTCTTTTATTTTTTTGTTTCGTGGGTTTGTAACTTTGTATTGGTTGGCAAGGTAGGAAAATGAACCGCCGTCTTCGCTAACCAAGGTGGAAAGGCGTTGAACCAGGGACGGGGACGAGGACGAAGACGGCGAAACGATGGCCTGCGCCTGCAGGCTCTCCTTCCTCCGCCTCTCTCCGCCTCTCCCCCCACAGCGTCCCCACCGAAGCGACCTCGTTCTCGCGCCGGCGCCTAGGCGCTCCCTCTCGTTGCCACCATTCCCTCTCAAGTTATTGAAGTCAACTTACTTGACCTCCCAATTCTTCGCACTCGCTTCCCCCGGAGGCCCTGAGCCCTCCTTCCCCGGCGGTGGAAACGACAACTCCGGCGGCGGCGGCGATTTCGGCGGTTTCGATGGATTCTCCGGGTGGTGGAATCACGACGACAGCGGCGGAGGCGGTGGAGGCGCTCCACTCGGTAGACTTCTCGTTCTCTTTCTCTGCTCCCGTACGCTGACCGGCAGGAGCAGCTTCCTGAACAAATCGGCGTTGTTCATCATCGTTTCGTTTGTGTCTCATTTCTGCGCATTTCAAATACCTGCTTCGGCACTGGCGAGAGCTGCTCTTGAGGAGGAGGAGGAGGAGGAAGAGAAAGGTGTTGTTTGGGAAGTGCAGGGAGGCAAGTGGACCAAGCTTGTCCGTGATCCTAGCAAAGACGCTTTCGTGGTTGCTTCGCCGGTTGGCTTCGGTTTCGGAGATGAGAAGTTGTTTACTCCCGGTGTCATCCCCAGTTTGTGGGTGCAGTGCAGGGGCTTGTTCATGCGGTTGATGCTTCCTGAAGGATTTCCTGACAGCGTTACCAGTGATTATTTGGATTATTCTCTTTGGAGAGGAGTTCAAGGCGTTGCGAGTCAAATCAGTGGTGTTCTTGCCACTCAGGTAGTACTATGTTTCCTCGAAATAGTTCTAAAGCCATGTGTTACTCTGTTACTTGCTAGTGATGCTTTTAGAGCGCCTGTTTAATGTAGGAAAGAGTATACTTATGCATCTTAGTGGGGTAATTGCTAACGTTAATGCATCGTTGTAAATGTTCCTTGGCAATAGTTGTAACTAGTTATGGAGATGTCCCTCATGACTATCGCTTTAGGAATTCTGGTTGGTTTGGCCATATAATCTCATTTTACACCTATAAGATGAAAAAAAATAGCTCAATTATTCTGAACAACTTGTTATAGCTGTGGGATTGAGCTTCAACTTTCAGTTGGGTCTGAAATGGAGGAGAGAAAGGAAGAGGAGAGAGTAATTGGTAATTTTCTTATCTTCTGTTGGGACTGATTGTGAGGAATGTAATATGCCCCCAATATTACTGGTGATTTGAGAGATTTGTCAATTGCAATGGCAAGCAAGCAAGGGTCATAAAGGACTAATCAACTAACAGCAAACCACAAGAACTAACAGCGAGAGGTTTGAATTCCTCTTCTAAGATGTAAGCAAAAGTTTGTCGCCTGAAAAGCTGAAGAACTGAAATCAAAGATATAACATGCGCATTTTTGAAAGCAAAGGATGCAGGTCTCTACTACTTACTACGTGAGGCATAATATTATTTTTCCTGGATTCATCCTCTTCTCATTTGCTCAGCAACATGACCAAAGTGTTTTTGTTGCAATTGTTGTGTGCCTTGTGGTTATGTACGTATGATATGTTATTTGTGTAGGCCTTGCTTTATGCTGTTGGTTTAGGAAAAGGAGCTATTCCTACAGCTGCTGCTGTGAATTGGGTGCTGAAGGATGGGATTGGATATATCAGCAAGATTTTCCTCTCGAAATTTGGACGGCATTTTGATGTCCATCCAAAGGGGTGGAGGCTTTTTGCTGATTTGTTGGAAAATGCTGCCTTCGGGATGGAAATGTTGACTCCTGCCTTCCCACATCTTTTTGTTTTCATTGGTGCTGTTGCAGGAGCAGGACGCTCAGCAGCTGCTCTCATTCAGGTGCTTATCAAGTTGTGCCTCTATTTCATATTGATATTTATCAGCATCCACATTCCTGCTTCTACTAGTTCAAAACAGGGTTGTTTCTAACATGTCAGACAATCACTGTTGAAGATTAAGCTTCCTGCTCTTAGATTTGCTTATCCAGTGTTGAAGGAAGTGAAATTACTTCAAGAAGAATCCTGGATTTCTCATTTGTGACCATTCACTCAGTCAAATAGTCTGACAAATTTGAGTTTTTAATCCTCCCTACCATCTCAATTGATACAATGAAATCCTTTTGTCCATGTCATGCAGAAATAAATTGATGGACCTTTGATATTGATTATTCTGGTCGGTATGTATCGAACATTTTTATTAACTGTTCTGTCCGATGTTTGAACATTCTGCTCATTTGCTTTGTTTCTATAGAAGTTAGAATGACTTGCTCTCACATTATTTGCATTTCTCTCAGCAGCTGTGCTGAGACTGAGCCCTCTGGGAATGTATATGGGTTAACTTTAATTACAGCCTCTTAATTTCACCAAAATTGGATTCCTTTCCTGAGATTTTTTTCTCTCAATTTATTCACAACTAATTTTTCTGACAAGTTATTAAGGCGTATTTTTATTATTGAATTAATTGCTTCTTTGTTTAGTTTTTACTGACTAATATATAATCATCAATAAGTATTCTCTCTCTTTTAAGGGTAACCTAATTACAACTCATAAGTGCTAGAGCTTATGACTTGGCATTGGTGTTACCCTTTGGGGTAATAAGGGGTGGTTACTTCCTGTGTACATAGTTTGTCCTGCATTTTTTATATTATTCTCATACCGAGATCATATAACGTCACACTGTTACTGAAAGTTGGAATTTATTCCTTCTCAGGCAGCCACCAGGAGCTGCTTTTATGCTGGTTTTGCTGCTCAGAGGAACTTTGCTGAGGTGAATGCAATTTCTACTGGCTTTGTCTGTTTTGTTATTAGCTTGGTAAAAATATTTGCTTCAAATGGACATACATCCTTAATTTATACCCCTTTGATCTGTATCTGTGTGCTGACATCATTATGCATTACTGCTAAAGAGTTGTGCTCAGTTCTGAATGTTACTGTCTACTGTAGGTCATTGCCAAGGGTGAGGCACAAGGAATGGTGAGCAAGTCTATTGGTATCATACTTGGTATAGCATTGGCGAGTACTATAGGCTCCTCTATACCACTTGTGCTTGCTTCTTTTACTGTGGTGACCTGGGTCCACATGTTCTGCAATCTTAAGTCATACCAATCGATTCATCTGAGGACTTTAAATCCTTATCGTGGAAGTAAGCCCTTTTCCTTTTTGTTTGTATACGTTAATTATCATGAAATTTGTTCGAATGAAGAAAAGAATCTGTCCTCATCTGTTGATTAGGCTATTTCATGATCTAGTCATTCAGAAGTTTAGATAGACAGGTTTCTTTGGAGGCCTCAAAAGATAGATGAGATAAAGTATATAGAATTGCGTACTTGATTGGGATTATAGCTCATGGGTCCAGAAAAAAATAACTAGTTTTTGTTTATCTTCCACTATGTCGTTGTCACATGGAAGAGGCAAGTGTAAGTCTGAGTTCTTCGGGGTACACTGCCCACCCATGTTGGCCCCAAAACAATTATAGAGCACGTTCTTTGACAAATGAATGTCATAGCAATTTGTCAGTTTGAATGATAGATTTTACCCTTGTGGTTGGAGTAAGGTCAATAAATATTGCCACGATCATAAACCTTCAAGTCAAAGGAATTGCATCAGACAGTCAAAAACAGCAATCCCTCAGGCTATGTCTTGTCGCACGTTATATTACTAGTATCGACTTTGATGCAGATGGTGTTTCTTGCATTGCTTGAAATGAATCAATGATTTTTTCTTTATTTACTGAAGTTTGCATGATTCTATTGTGTTATGAAGATCAAGCTCACTTTGAGCTAGGAGCTTGAATAGTAAATACAACAACTAAGCTCATTTCACTATGTGGAGTCAACTGAGTGCAATTCTTTGTCTCCATTAGGCCCTTTTTCTATCAATACTTTATATGATCCTGTTCATATCTCCTTGTCTTAGGTCTTCTTTTGCCTCTTTCTATACGCATCTCCCCCAATAACCACATTTTCTAATGGGAGCATCCAAAGGCCATCTTTCAACGTGTGCAAACAATCACTTTTCCTGCAATAATCATTATCAAGACATGTCTGTATTTGGCCATAAAGCATTCCTTGTGATAACACATCACTGGTTGTATCCCCGTCTTAAAAGATCTTCCCTTAGGCTTGGCATTCAATAATCCACAAATTGTTCAGGTGCTCCTTCGCTGGTGTATACAAAAAAAAAAAAATCTAAAACAAAAAAGTGATGCACAAAGTACGATGCTCCGGTAGGCTTGCAAACCAACTAATATCAATATGAAAAATTGACTTCTCTCTCAATTTGGATGACTTGAACTGGATTATTCATATGAAGCTGAAAGTCAAGTTGGCTTGATTAACTTGCAAATATTTGTTATGCCTCAGTACTAATAATAATCACTTTGAAATGTTTTCGTGTGCCCACTAAGCTCCGGTTTATGCCTTTCTCATTGATCATAGACCTTAAGGTGATGATGACATATACAAATTCTTGGGAATGCTTTTCAGTGCATACTTCTCAAGTACAGTTATGGTAGTTGGTAAAATTGAGTGCTGAGGGATCACTGAATCTATTCAAAATAAAAGTAGAGGGAACATGTTTTAATGATATCCTAGCTCACAACTTTTATTAAAGGTGGTATTTGGTGTTCTGTATATTCTGGATCAGGTTTGGTTTTCAGTGAGTACCTATTGAGTGGTCAAGCACCTTCAGTTAAGGAGGTCAATGATGAAGAACCACTATTCCCAGCTCTGCCCTTTCTTGATGGAACATTGAAAAAGGTGAGAGTTTTATCTTTCCTTTAGTGTACTTATATCTGCTGCTAGTTAACCACTGGTAATGATATTTCAGATTTCCAAGCATTTGAATGTTTTAAGGTTGAAGTGCTTTGTTGAATAATTAGGAAAATCATGATTGATCACTTTCTCTTATTCTAAGTTTCAGTTATGCATACGAGAGTGTTGTGCTTGTATCTCATATTGGCTTGGATGCTAGAACTAGTTTTCCCTGAGATCATTTTGTCTCAGATGCCTGTAAAACACTCGCTATTCTTTGTAGCCTGAATTTGTTATTAGTATTTCTCTGCACATTTTCAAGTTTCCATCTGTGATGAGGTAGCTTTGCCATAACTGCTAATTAATTACTTGGTTATGTGTCCTGAATTCTAAATATGTATTGATGATAAATTTCCAAGTCTTGATTCAACAATTTCTGTTGCAGCTTCTTAAATGACCTTTTCTTTGATCAAATTCTCAAATGACTTTAGTATCCATTAAAGAAGAGTGAAAACCATCAGAAAATGGGATTTCAATAATTGTGGTGTTGGAATCTCATCAATAATTTTCACCTTAGGCACAATCCAGTGCACTATCTCAGGGGAGCGAAGGAAGCAGCCGCTCAAATAGAGCGGCGACTGCAGCTAGGTTCCAAGCTTAGCGATGTTATCAACCAAAAGGAGGATGTTGTGGCACTGTTTGATTTATTCAGAAATGAAGGCTACATTCTGACAGAATACCTTGGCAAATTTTGTGTAAGTAAAATTTGGATATTATTGCTCGGAGTTGACAATTTCGCTCTTCCCTTCCTTATATCATATCTAGCTTTATCGTTCAATGTCATCCAGCACATCCTTGAGATTCCTGCTCTCCATCACTTGCTCATTGGAGGGGTACCTTGTAGTTAGGTTGACTAGTCCAAAGGACTTTGTGAAAGTACAAAAGTTACCAAGATAAGGTTGGAGACTCGGTTAATTGAAAATGGACATTCTTCATGTAACGTTAAGCCTTTGTGCTTCATTTCATGTTGGTTTAGGACTTTCACTTATATCCATTAAATTCTACTAACAAAGAAGAATATTGGTGTGGATTAGGTTGTGCTGAAAGAGAACTCTTCACCACAAGACATGCTTAAGTCATTGTTCCATGTCAATTATCTGTACTGGTTGGAGAGAAACGCCGGAATTATGGCCACAGGTGTCACTCGTGACTGTGGAGCCAGTGGAAGGCTACGTGTATCATTGGAGTATGTGCAGAGGGAATTTAAGCATGTCAAAGATGATGCAGAGACAGTGGGCTGGATAAGTGATGGACTCATTGCAAGGCCTTTACCTACTAGGATTCATCCAGGTCACATGCCATCTTGGGGTGCAGTGTGATCTAAATATGCTGATTTGGCCTGAGCTCATCCCTTGCATGGCTTTTGGTGATGCCTTGAGTTGGTCAGAGAAAAGATCTTCACATGGTCCAGGAAACTTTTGGCATGGTTTACTTCTTTAATTGTCATTAGTCACTGCGCAGGTGACTTGTACAGATTTTGGCAAATTCAACGGAATGTGACTGCAGTTACCCAGCATGACTAGGAGAGTAGGCTCATGAGGTACTTCTTCGGACCAGTCATTTGGGTGCGATAATATACTGCTATATTGGTGGGCAGGAGCTAAAGATTAACGAGGTGAAAGCTTTGGGGAATCAGAAGCTTCCAATCAAGTTGTCGAGTCACTGCCATGTCCTCCAGGAGTTTCGTGTGGTGCCTGTCTTCAGCAATGCATGTCCACTGATTGTCTTATCAACACGGTGCATCGGCTGAAAGCATTTGTTTTTTAACTTCTATTTCTGCTTCCCGTGAAGTACTTTCTGCAGGAGGTATTGCCCCTCGTGTGACTGTAGTAGAAAGAATCGTAAGTGTTTATGTTCCTATTCCTAGCGAACCAAATCTTCAGCGAGCTGGAAAAGCCTTCCTTGGCATCTTATTTGAAGTAGCATATCGTTTCTAAGAGTAATTTTGACTTTGCATCGTCTCACAACTATGCGTTCTTCATTCAATTGCACTCTGATTGAAGCACTGGGTACTAATCACCAATGTCTTTCAACCAACGAACTCAACATTATTCTTTTGTGTTCTCTCTTTTTTTAAACTCCATTGACTCGAATATTATGTTTATGGTTGATTAAGTTGGCCTTTGATTCTATTCAATCTTTCCCGGCAAACAATATTTCGATACGTGGATTGCTACTTATGAAATATGGAACATGGTCTGTTTTGATCGAAGCTGGATCGTTGGAGATTCTTTCCAGATTCAGGGTAATAAGCTGCCCTTACTCATGATTCATGTCTTATTTTCTTGAATTGATCGATGTCGTCCTCAAACACTTGCTTGGACACCAGGGTTCTTCTTCTTATAGGATGCTAGAGCTTGTCGGAGTTTTACTTTGTTGCATTGTGAAAATTTTATAAGCGGACTTTCATGAACAATTTTCATGTTTCTGCTCCTGGTTTTGACTACTCAATGTCAATTTCTGATATGTAAAAGCAAGCCGACCTTAATTTGTCATGAATATATTGGTTTGCCTACAGTTCTATCTGGAAACAAGGAGAAACTTAGGTCTCTTTGGCGTAGGAAAACACTAGAAATGTGCCGGCGCTCCGCGGCTGGAAAGTATTTTAAACTGATAGACTTCTATCATATTTATTCATAGGCTACCGTACCATTCGAAGAATGTTGTCTTTTATTCTCGTTATAAGGTTGCATGGTACCAAGTCGAATATCCACCTCTTAAGTTTGCAAGATACCACGTCAAATATTCACCTTTTTCTAAGGTGTATGGTACTCACAAAAATAGAAAAATCTCAGAATTTCTTTTAATCTGAATTCTACATAAATTGGGATATCCTACTGAGATCAGTGCTGAGAGAAAACTGTGTTGACATAGCCACAAAAAAATTCACGATTAAGATGAACTATTATGCTTACAGGTTGATTACTATGGTTAAGCGCTTAAAGCTTGCATAGTACATACTGATGCGCCGTAGCGATTAGAATGAATGATTGATATAAGTGAGTAAGCCTACGAAACATGCACGTAACATAAGAAAATGAAACATGGAGAATAACATTCGTAAAGAATATATATCAACCTTATGAATCTTCCCTTTTTTTTTCTCATATCTAGAGATTATCGTGGCAACTATCCATGTTCAAGTTTCAAATTAATGTTGAACTCATAACTTCATACAACTTAAAGCAGTAAAGAGTTAAAAAAAAAAAAAAACCACTTCTGATTGATGAAACAATAATCAACACAATACAATCAAATGAGGAAGACCGTATGATGAAGAAAAGACAATCGAAGGGGGAATATTAATGATAAACTAATAATAGTAGCATGTAAGCAAATGGGTATATCTTGCAAGGAGAAATAAAAATTCAAGGGACCAGTTTGTTCATATCATAAAAAACAGAAAATGCTTTTTTATTTTTCCACAAAAATTCGAAATATCAATAATATAAAAAAATGCAGGAAATTACATTTGTATTTTGCGAAAGCTTTCAATTGTATGGGATTTTGAAAATGAAAAAAAATGTGTGAGTTGTAAGATCCTAATTAAAGGAAAAATAGGAGGCAAAAAACAAGCAAGACAAATTAGAGGTGAATATGTTTCTAGGGTATGCGGGGTAGGTTTCAGGTTTTAAAAATTGAGAAAATAATTCGACGTGTAGGTTTTACTTGAAACAAATCTTTGTATTTTTCTTGTACTATGTATTCATACGATTCTGTGGTATTCCATGCATCCGAAGATGAGTATGTAATTTGAAATCATTAGTCTAACCTTCCATTTCTAATGATATTCATGACTAAAACATTTACTTTATTTGTGACACCTCGATTGCTAGCGGAAAAGGGGGATTACACAACCGTTCGTCCACCCAAAGGATGCAGCTTCAAACACAAGCCTTATATCAAAATATATATTTGGAACTATCTCAACTGTGCTCATGTCCAAACACCAACTAGAAGAGCAACTACCAAAGTTCCCCGTCGATATTGCTCTCTTCCTACTAGCCGCTAGCTGAAGAACCCGAAAAAGATTGGAAGGAATGGGTGAGCAACCATAGCTTAGTGAGTAATATGTATCTCTTCTAAGCAAATAGAGAACCCATCATGCATATTTACAAAAGTAGATAAGAAATTCATAATTCGAATCCAAGATATGGCTTATAACCAAAGTTCCCCGTCGATATCACTCTCTTCCTACTAGCCGCTAGCTGAAGAACCTGAAAAAGATTGGAAGGAATGGGTGAGCAACCACGGTTTAGCGAGTAATACCTATATAATTCGAACCCAAGATATAACTTATATATCAAATCAAGTATGGATTGTTTAATTTCAATAAAGTTTATATAGCTTAGAAACACTCATTTAAATCACTATCAAAATTCAAATATCAATGGTTGAGACCATTGATAAATCTCAATCATATCACATGTTAATGGTCTATTCCATAGACTAAAATTGAATTACAAGCCAATGATCTATTCCGTTGACCAAACTCGTGCTCAATTATTTTATTGTGATCATGCATAATGCTCCATGACAAGGCAACAAAGATTTCCCCATTGGCACTCTACCTATAATGTCGGTGGCTTGGCCCATAAAGATATCCCGACTAGTATGTGCATACTCACAAACCCCTTATTCGGGTTCACAACAATATTGAGCATCCAATCAACATCCTCCAAAATCCACAAACCAAAAGCACAATCAATATCACAAATTGATTTACAAATAGAATCATATCACCTTTCACAACTCACTTCATCAAATTCCAATCATTTCATGAACCATTTCACAATTCAATCATTCTAACTTTTCATAAACATACTCAAAATCAAGAGTTTCTTCGTAATTCCTTCACAAAAAGATTTAACAAACTTGAAATATATAACATTTTTCAACTCCGTTTTATATATATTTCACAAGACATTTCTCACATCAATTCGGAACTCGTTTCATAATTCAAGTTTACAAACCAGTATTTTTTATATCATTTTTCACAATACATCTCCTAAATTATTTCCCAAACCATTATCAAATACCAAAACATGATAAATGCTCGATCCAAACTTTTATGCGTTCAATATGCCCTAAGCACCACTTTTTCTTTCAAAAGAATATCATGTCATGTGATGCCTTTAACTCATAATATATATTCCTATCATTTTCAAGATGTAAGTCTTGCAAAATTCATAGAAGAGATAGTACCACTTACATAAGAAAGCTAAACACCAACCTATGGTAACTCGAGTCGACATACTTGAATTCCTAACAAATAATTGAAAAACTGAGTAAAATAATATTTTAACGAACGACTCGACTAAACTAAACCTATCCATCGATAAAACAAAACCTATGTGCCAACAAAAAGCTTGCCCATAGCGAAAACCCATCACTGTCCGCTATGGATAGCTTGCACACTTAATTTGTCAAGGCCATAACTCCCTTCACGGAATTCCTTTTCAAATAAGCTTAGAGTCTATGAAAAGCACTTTCAGTGCACTACAAAGCCTCTAACTTGGCTGACCCAATATCTAGTTGAAACCGCCAAAAAATGGCCCGAAATTTACCATACAACATGTGAATCCAACTCCAAAAATTCGTTTCGGTCAAATCGTAAGTCCAAATTGAGATTTCTCAACTTCCATGGCTCCGCAACACCCTAATATTTCATTTTCATAAATATACGCAGCTCAACAACCCCTTACTCAGACCTCGCAACTCAAAATCAACAAAACTTCAAATTTGAGCCATAATCCACAAAACTACTTCGATTAAAAGAACGAGGGGCGCGGTACTTACTGAGCATTGCGAAACGATGTTAATTCAGCCTCGGATCGAGAACGCACAAGGATTTCTCCTCTTTCTTTCTTTTCTCCCCTTCCTCTTCATGGACGATCACTTTCTTATTTTTTTCTTGTTTTGTCCGTCGCTTCCCACAATCAGGATCATATCTACTGAAGGAAGAATTAAATGGGTTGCGCTTGAGTTTGGCTTAAAGAAAAATGGGCTGGCTAGGCCTATATTTTAACTAAAAGTGAAAAAAGAAAGAAAGCAAACACAGGCAGGGTGGCAGACGAGCCCATCAACCAGAGGTGAGGGCCTGTTGGCCCTCTCCTGAACTTGGGATAGGGTCATCAGCACTTGCCTAGGTCCGGGGTTGCCTGCCTAGGACGGCGACCACAGGCAAACAACCTCGTTGACAAGAGGCATGGGCCTATTGGCCATTGCCGCTGCCTCACCAGCAATGGGGCAGTAGCCATAGGCAAGCGGGAGGGCAACCCTCCCTCTCGCCTGTGTTTGTTAGTTTTTTTTTTTTCACTTTAAATTTTTTTAATTTAATTTAATTAAAAATAAGGTTAAAATTGTATTTGATGAAAATGTTCTTGATTGACCGAAATATTTAGTTGGCTAACGAGGTTAGACTTTTATTTGAAACAATCATGCCACTTCATATCTTTATTTGAGATAATGATGGCACTTTAGGTTTTTATTTGAAAGAATAACCACTTCAACCCTTTATTTAAGAAAATGAGCATACTTGAGCCCTTTTTTTTGAACTTTTTTTCATTTTTTCCGTGGATCTAAATAAGGGTTGTGGTATGTGGATTGTAATACAAGTAATAGTTATTAAAGATGATGTGTCTCTGTAATTGAATTCAAGCAATGCACGGTAAGTTTCAAGTTCAAAAAATTAGAGAATTGATTTCGACGCGTGAGCTTTAGAATCTGAAACCAGATCCGAAACCGCTCACACTCTTTTTTTGCCCGATGCACAACCGCTCACACTGTCGGGTTGGTGACTAAAAAGCTCATTTGCGATCTCTCCCCTCTGCATATGACGCTAGACCCGGATTTCTCTTTCGAGTTTCGTCACCCGCACGTGCGTCTCTCGTCTTCAAGGTCGGAGTCGTAGCCGTAGAGTACTCGAGTTAACTGAGCTCGCACTCGCTCCCCTGAATGATCATCGCATGAAATCGAAAATGGCATCATCTTCGTCATCACCTCCATTTTCAACACCACCGCCTCGAACTTCTCTTTACCCACGCACAGCTAAAATTCGCTCCCTGATGGTCACCAAAACCTGCACCACGAAAGGTCACCCTCCATCGAGCGCTCCTATCCATCTTCCTCTTCGCAGCCCCAACAAGCTCGCTGCTCGCCCCCTCGAACTCCAAACTCCACCCCCACAAACGAATCCTTCCACAGTTCACCCGCATCCCGCCTCCGAAAGTTGCAAGACTCCGACCCAGGAGAAGAAAAACAACGCCTCGAGTGCGACCACGGACGTTTTGCGCTTATTGGATGGCCTCGGCGTGACTGTTTCACCTGATATCTACGTTTCGTTGATCAAAGAGTGCACGGCAAATGGTGACTCTGCCGGAGCACTTGAGCTCCATAAACACATCAGGCGTAGCGGGTTGAGACCCAGTTTGCATTTGCTTAACCGGGTCTTGCTAATGTACGCGGTCTGTGGTTACTTGGTTAGTGCCCGCAAAGTATTTGAGGGAATGCTCCAGAGAGACTTCAGTTCTTGGGCTATCTTGACTGTCAGTCATGTGGAAGAGGGTGAGTATGAGGAAGCTATAGGGCTGTTTTTGAGGATGCTTTGCTGTATCAATGTGAGTGAAATTCAGCCGTGGATAGTTGTGTGTATATTGAAGGCTTGTGTACGTAGTGCGAATAAGGATCTTGGTGAGCAAGTTCATGGTTGGTTATTGAAGCAGGGTAGTGGGGGTGAGAATCCCCTGCCTAGGTCGTTGATCGATTTCTATGGGAAATTCAATTGCCCTGAATGTGCTAACATTATCTTTCAGCAATTGCCTAGCCACAATTCCGCTATCTGGACGGCCAAACTTGCGTATGACTGCAGTGGGCATCAGTACGATATGGTCTTTAGTAACTTCAGGGAAATTGACAGGGCGGGAATTCGGAAGAGTAGATCCATGTTTTTGAGTGTTCTCAAGGCATGTGGCAGGGTTAAGGACGACAGAAAATGTGGTCAGCAGGTTCATGCTAAAGCCATTAAGGTTGGAGTGGAGTCGGATGCGTTCGTGCAGAGTGGGTTGGTTGACATGTATGGACAATTGGGTTTATTGAGAGACGCAAGGACAGTTTTTGACATGGTTAGGAACAAGAAGAGCACTGCATTTTGGAATGCCATGATCAAGGGTTACATAAAGCATGGGCTCTCAGTTGAAGCCATTAAGCTTTTATATCAGATGAAAGAAGCAGGGTTGATATTGCGAGAAGATATCCTTGATGAAGTGCGCATTGCTTCTGGAAGTTGAATTATTAAAGGAACTTAAAGGAAATCTTTTCCTCCTAGTCAGAAATCGTGGATTTCTGTAGGGGAAATTTTGTGTCGATAAGTATTTGGCATTACTTATCACTAGTAGTCTTTTCCATCTTTAAGGCGGTGTACAAGACAGGTCGATAGAGCCAAGACATGGGTTAGCTTGTTGATTTTGCTGCTCTTGTGGGTGGTACTGAACTCCGCTACAGATGAGTTGCATGAGACGATCAACGAATCATACTGTATGTAGACTCAACTATGCAGCAGAAGGAGGTTGCCTTGCTCTTATCAAGTGGTCCAGTGAACCTGCAAGTTTTTTGTCTTTTGGGTAAAAATGCAGCTGTATTAAAGTTGGAGCTTTTGAGACCATATCTTTTTGCCTTTCTTCAGGTACTTGCTAAGCTTCTATGGTCGTGAGGTTGTAAAGGGCTATTTTAGTAGTACGGGAGATATATGTTTTATAGTGATGCTGAAAGAGTGAATTATTGCCTCAATGCTTTGTATTGTTCTTAAGGGCATCGTGAAGTTCTCCTTCATTGAGATTCAATCGCAGCAGTATATTGACTCGTGACCTCTTTCCACCCCAAAATCATGTGCTTAGTCTTGTTCACTTCATGACATTTTTATGAAGCCCCTTATGATTGTAGCATCTCTTCTGTAATGAATGTTAAGGTGCCAGAGATGGATCTTTTACTTTTCCTGAGTCTATTCATGAAAAAAAAAAAATCTGAAGTATTATTGTCACAATCTCTTTAGGCGATATAAATGATGGTACTGAAGCTATTGCAAATTATCTGAGCACCAAATATTGATATTACTCAAGTTCACTTTATTTTATGCATTAACTACACAAGCATAATAGTATTCACAATTGGATAAGCAACTGCATACAACCTCTCATGCATTAGATACTACTGGATCTTGCTTCCTAGAAAAACTGGTCTTAATTATTATAACCTTCATCCTCTGGTTGTACAGGAAACACTTTACTATCTCTTCCCCAGTTTCGTGTAGCTTGTTTTGGTGGTTCTAGCATATAGCTGGACTTTGCCAGAATTACAGTTCAGAATTTACGAGGTATATACTACTTTTTTGCACTTAATGTCTTGGTAGATCACTTAATTGCCTAGTTTCATGCATTGAACTCTTATTTATATACCAAATTTTACTTGTGAAAAAGGAAGAGAGAGAGGTGTGTGCTGCACTGGGCAGAAGAATTAAGGAAAAAAAAAAAGTTAAAATAGCATAGGTCCAAGTTTTAGCTCAGCATTTTGAAGATTTAATTGTTCAACTCGTTTGGCCACTGATTTGAAAGCTTTTTTCTGATTAATTTCGTGTTATGGCTGGGATATCTGTTTGCATATGTGGCTTTCAGCAGTTGAACATGTTTTGTGTTGACCACTTTATAATAGAAGCTGGTAGGGGACCATAGAAGACATCTGATGGGTGATGCATTGGCATCCTGTTTGAATTTGTGCCGTAATAGGACTATGGTCATCGTTTTCTTTGTATAGTCGTGTTCTCTAAATATTTTGATTCAAATATTGTTTTTTTGTGATACTTTCTTACATGATACTTGTGAAGTTTTAATTAAGTTTGGAAGAATGATTTGTTATTTATGTAGAATTATTGGTCTCATACTACATGCTTGATCCCCACAACTAGTAGAGGTTGTATCATCGATGCTGTACTTGAGAAGTGAACCAAAAGAAAAAAGTTCAGAAACTAAAAGCTATAAACTCTTTGGATTTACTACCACAGAATCCTTAAATGTCCTTGAACCTGAAACATTACTAGATGCTTTCAAACTCGAATCCTCAAGATGCCAGTACCATAAAGCAATCAAATAATTAAGAACTAACTGACATATACTTGCCATGACTCTAATGCCAATTTTGTTTCCTCAGAATCCTATGAATTCTGAAACTGCAACCGAGTCGGCCTCAAAGCTCTGCAAATAATTCATCAACTCAGTGAGTTCTCATTTATTGCAACATTCAACTATGAACTGAATCAGACATAAAGTTTTAACATCTCCCCATATGCAAAATAAACACATGAGTATGAAGAAGCAGAATTTGCATCAAAATCGTTTGCCAAACTTTCACAAATATTGGACAGTTTATTACGAATCTTTAGTTTATATGAAGTACTAGTCATAAATTATAAGAAAATCGCATCTGGCAATTGCTTCGCTACAAATATCCAAACAAAATACCAACACCTAACCTGATTGGTCGGGTTTTCAGATCAAAGTACTTCTGGAAGCCCATTGTAGAACTTGTCGAGTCAAATATGCCCGAAGATGGGCAGTTACACATACAAGCAGTTTCCCTACCATGGATTGGGGTACAAACTATGAAATATCCCAGTCTGATAAATCTATCTTAAAATCTGTCTACATAGAATTCTCAGTTCTGAGGCTGTCTCAGTTAACATTTAGATTTGTTTCCAGAGTGGGATACTGGGTGGCATGACCCTAGCATGGTTAATTCTCGATGATTAGATGGTAATTCTTATTGGATTGTCTGAGCAGCATACTCATGTGTTTTGACTTTGTTCTAGGTAATCTTTTGCATCACGTAAGGTTTGTAGGCATTGTTAATCATCCTTGGTCTTCCAAACTCGTGATGCTAGATGATTCTTGCATAATTGTAGTTCAAGCAAAATGTTTCTTTGATTTTATAGCGTAATGTTTACTCGTGTAAGGTCCAGGTTTATAATTATTAGCTTCTGAATTTCAGTTGGTTCACATCACTGTTTGGGTGCTGGCAGATCTTCTATGGAGTATCGGACGCTCTCAGAGAGTACACGAAACCAACAATTTCTTGTTACTGGAATGTGTACACCCTGTTTGTCTAGAAAGAAAAAAACAAGAATCCAACAGCCGACACTAAGAGGAATAGTCCAAATAAACCGGAAGAACTAAGTCACGGTAGATATGAGCAACTTTCCTGTTTATTGGCCTTGTGAATAGAGATAGAATAATACGATATTTTAAATGCTATAGGAATTACGCTTTCAGCTGGGTAACTTGGATGCAATGACATTATTACTTTTTTACCCTGCTAAGTTGTGGCCTGATTCCCAAACAACCCCCAACTTTAGGTTCTGTCCCAATTTTTTTTTTTTTTTTTGGAAAACACCTCAAACTTAAGGTATAGTTTCAAATATGCCCCGAATTTTATTTTATCTAAAAAAATCACAAATTTTCAATGTATTCTCAAATCTACCTCTTCATCTAGTCCCAACTTCGTGATATTTCCGCATTGATAAAAAAATCCACATTAGTAAACTAATGGGGCGATAGATATGGAAGTTGGGGTTTTTTTAGACCAAAAAAAGTTCGGGCCAGATTTAGGATTTGACCTAAAGTTGAAGGTTTTTAGGAAATTAGGCCATTTGTACGTTATTTCAGGTCACTCTGAGTGTGTGTGTTTTTTTTTCCCTTTTAAAAGTGTCTTCATGGCTTTAACAATAGTGAGTGCTTTATCTTCCTCCTTCCCAGCTACTCCATATCAATGAATATTGTTCCTCCTAAAACTGAAGAGTCCTTCATGGCATATAAATGTTGAAAAAATGTTAGGTAACATATAAAAATAACAATCGTAGGAAATATATTGGAAAAGACTAGAAAATAAGAAAAAATTGTCCGAGGCGTGCAAGCACTGTCCTTAAGGATAATTTCGCCCCTCGGAGTACGAAACTCTGTGCATAAGGCTTTTAGTGGCTATTCTCTTCTCAAGATACAACATGCCTTCTTCTATATTCCGCACTGAATATTAGAAGGAATATGAACAATGTTATGTATATAACCCCGCGAAGAAGAAAAACTAAAGAAGGAAAAGTTCTCTTCTTGTAATTTGTGAGACACTCTTTTTTAGTTGTGATTAGCGAATTTATATTCAAACAAAAAGAGCAATTAGGAAAGAGCCGTTAAGAAATAGCCGTTAATAAATCGTTACAAGACCGTTAGTAAATGATTAGAAAACTAACCGTTAGAAAAATCGTTATATGTCCGTTGGGAATCTGACCGTTAGAAAATTGTTATACGACCGTTACAAAATCAATGTTGAAAATAATGATGGCTAATCATTGCTACGATAATTCTATCAAAACCTTTGTAAAAGAATACTTCAAAACTATTGAAATATCCAACAATCCCCCACATATTTCAAAAAGTTTTAAAAAGTAAAAATAGAATAATGCTAGGTTATTGGAGCGCAATGCATCGGAAATGGTGCTTATTAGGTTATGAACCAGACCTAAAAAGAATGAAATATAATACACGAAATCATTGGTGAAGCCTGAAACTTTTATGGTCCAAGAATTCCTTTTTGTGGATTATAATTGTCACCAATCGCATTACACTCTTATAAGGTTTGTTGTTCAACATGATTTTGCCCTATAGGCCATGCGCATGCTTGGTTTATTCATCGGTGCTCTAGAGATTATCGCCAATAATTCTCATATAAGCGGCCCCACTCCACACTTATATATGATTCCATTAAGTGTGTTCTACAGCTTAATATACCACTAGTAATAGCTATGGAATTCATTAAGAGCTTAGCTCAACCTCTTTTTCTTGTAGTCTTCCATTATTCTCACATTAGGAGAGAAATTTTAATAGTGCATAGCTTGATCAACAATTGATCTGTTATTACGTATATGAATATAATTCATGGGATCGCCAATCACATAGGTTGGGTTACCATCACCGTTGATTTTCTTCAACTAGCTTGTCCCACTTCCCTTGATGAATAGTTAGAGAATTGGCCAAATTCACTTCTGACTTCATATAATCAATGGACATAATTTCATCTTTAAGCAATTGCTTTACCACATCACGTCTCAAGCGGACGTGTCTCTTTCTAACATATAAAGTGTCATTCTTTGCAATGGCTATTGTCACTTGGCAATCACAATGCATAGACACGTAAGGTGTCGGTTTCATACCCTTTTTGAAGAACTTGAGGAATTCTCGAATTACCAAGATAAATATATTTTTCTCCTTCTTCTCCTATTAAAGTGTAGGAGGATAAAGCATTATGTTTTCACATATATGCTTGGTAGCAGCTTAGTCTACCACTTATCTTTTTTCACATTGGCCACAATATTAGCTTGAGAAATGACCGCAACAATTTCCGTCATTAGAATCATCTGCTTTAACCAAGTCAACTTTTAATTTAGCAGGATTTCCATTTCCCATACTATATTTTGTTTGGCTGAGTTCCAAACTACAGTATCTTCACCAAAGGTGAACACATATTAAATAGTGGATTTTGTCTCATTCGAATCTAAGTTCGAGTTGGCATTATAGTATCCTTATGATACAATGAAAAATCCACGACATAAAATTCCTTGATTATATCATAGCAAGGCATTCCAAGAGTTAGGAACATAAGCCTTTAGCCATGCTTCCATCTCATATTGTCAGACTAGAAAATAATCTCGATAAATGAGACATCCCTAATAACGGAAAATGTCAATCGAAAGAGAAGAATGGTCCATGGCTAGAGCCCATATCATATACAAATATTCACCATGTCATAAACACGTAATTTGACTTATATTGACATCATACCAAACAAATAAAATGTGCATGTTCATGTTCATGTTCATGTTCATGTTATAAAACGAACGATGCCAATTATATACGTTTATCTCCAAGTGCATCACTATAAATCTCAATTGCAATCTACCAGACTACTTTATGTGTTGAAAAATAATAGATCAAGCAACATTTTTCCACCGAATCAAACATCATTTTTCCACCAAATAAAATACATGTTACCAATACGTGCGACTTATTTCGACCTTGAAAACAACTCGACGCTATAAAGCTAGACATATGTTGTTCTTGCTATTCTATAAATTTGACGACACGATTCAGGGAAGGAACTTCCACAATGTTGACAATGAGGATCATAAATAATCACGTTCCATCTGTATCAAGCAGGTTACACAACCCAGCCCCTCTCTCTCTCCCCCCCCCCCCCAAAAAAAAAAAAAATAGCAAGAAGACAATGGCATAACTAATTTTGCACTGGGCATCAAGTTTTATAGAAGGTGCAATGGTCAAAGTCAGCTCCATGGAGGCCGGTACAACATACCTCCACCACAATTGTGCCACTCAGAATCACAACGTGGTTATAAAGATTTTTCCAATAAGTAATTCCAAAATGTGTAAGCATCCTCCATAAAGCGCATAAAGCCACAAATTCATGAAATACGCTTGACTCGATCAAATCAAATTCGAAGAGAACACACATGACAAGAATTCAACAGAAACTCGCTTACATGACGGCGAATTTCAAAAATTGGAATGAAAAGATGACAAGCTACGTGTGTGTTCATCGACTTCATGTGCTAGAGCAATGATCCGAAAAGCTTGACCTCATTCGTTAACGGAAAACAACCAATTACCATCATCAAGAGAGCATTCACTTACCTGAATCAGTAATATCGTTATCCGATTAATCATTCTACTCCTCCCCATCGATGACCTCACCACGCTTCTGTCGTAATTACTGTCCATCGCTTTCTCGTGTGGTGTTACGGCGCGAACGACAACCAAAGTTCGCCCATGATTTTGCTTAGCAGTTGAGCGATGACACTAGCGACATCTGATGCAGGATCCATCATATGCACGACTTTTTCTCTATCCGTTAGCTGAGGCAAAAGCCCATGGTGCAATAAACCCTTCTCTAGGAGGTCTCTTCATATCAACAATAACTTTTCTAGGGCGCAACTCCAAGATAACAACACGATCATTCTACACATCAACTGTGGCTGTGGCAGTTCGAAATACATAAGGCATTATCCTTAAGATTGTTGGAAAAATATTATATAACATATAAAAATAACAATTGTAGGAAATATATTATAAAAGACGAGAAAATAAGAACAAATTATCCGAGGCGTGCAAGTACTGTCCTTAAGAATAATTTCGCCTCTCGAAGTACAAAAGTTGGTGCGTAAGGCTTTTAGCGGCTATCCTTCCAAGGTACAATAGATCTTCTTTTATATTTCGTATTGAATATTAGAAAAAACATGAATAATATTATGTGTATAACTTAGCGAAGAAGAGAAATTAAAAAAGGAAAAATCTCTTCTTGTAATTTGTGAGACACGCTTTTTTAGTGCTTGTAGTGAAAGCTGCCGCAATAGCTTGCCTGGAATTTGGGATGGTGACAGTGACCTCAACAAGCTCTGAGTTCGATTGTAAGTTGGGTTGGTGCGACCACAAAGTTAAGTCGAAGAAAATGTACCATGGAAGAAGCACGAAGTACATCATCAAGATATAGGTTTTTAGCAATCATATCGATATAGATATTCCTCATTCCATGGAAACTGTGAAAAGACTGTTACTAGAGTAGGGTAATGTAATTTTTACCCCCGGGAGCTTCATTTTCTTGGTCTAGAAATTTAAATTAAGAGCTAAATCGCGATTTTTCTTGGTTTTGGTTTGTTTCAACTTATTCGAATAATCTGTTACGATTGGTCTTGTGGGTACACTCAACTAAAATTCCTGGGGAAAAATTATTCAAACGGCCATAAATTTATTACATTTTTATCAATTTAGTTCTAAAACTTTTAATTTTTCCAATTGATTCTTAAACGTTTTAACATTTTACCAAAGAGTCCGTTCGGCCAATTTTGGCCTAAAGTCGCTAATGTAGATGCAGGCTGTCCCACATGACACGAGCAATGCCGACATGAACAATTTTTATATTATTGTACTTTTTTTTGGAATTCTTTACTAAATTTTTTTCTTTTTTCTTTTTTTCTGTTCTTCTCTTTTATTGATTTTTTTAAGTGGTAGGCCTTCCCTCGCTGGCCACCTTTAGAAAAAAAAATCAAAGAAAAAAAAAGAATAAAAAATTGCAAAAATATTAAAAAAATTATTAAAATTTATCAACGTTAGCGCTAATCGATGCGGGAGCATCGAACTTCATTGGTCCAATCTCAATAGTCTAATCTCAACCATTCGCAAGCTCAACACGGTTCTCATCGGTTAGTCAAGATGCTAATGCAGAAGCGGTCAATTCATCGGAACAATTCGAATTCCAACATGGTTCCATCAGAAAGTCAAGCAACATTGGTGTGCATTCAAGCCAAAGCAAATTTTGGTTATAACTTACTGTGGTGGATCAATAATGGAGTTGCCGACGACCAAGATGCGGACTAAGGAGTTGCTGATTCTTACATGCTGATTATGTTTCAAGTTATTGATATGAAGGTTAGCAACCAAGAAACCAAATAAGAAAGATGTCGATTCTTGCTAGCCAATTAAGTTTTGGTCCACCAGAATAGTTGCTAATTTTGAAGCTAATCATCAACATATCAATGGAAGGCTATTCTGAGCAATGTCCTTGATCATTTGGTGATACTTAAGATGGTTATTTGTTGGACTAGACTTATAGACGAATTTTGAATAAGAACCACAAGGCTGAACAGTCAAGACTACAAGTCTCCATGTTATTTAATGTTGTTCTAGTTACTAGGAATTTAATTGTTTTCTAGTTCTCGTGTCTTTTTAATATTCTGGTAGTTCCCATGTGTCTTTACTGTTCAAGGAGTATCTATATTCGTCTAGTCTCTATGTCTTTATTAGTTGGAGTTTTTATTATTTTTTCTATTTTCTATGTCCTAGTCCCTCTATAAATAGAGACAGAATCTCAATTACAACGCAGACTTGTTGATGATTTGATGAATATAAAAACTTGTGAGATTTTTCTTTGTTAAGTTAATATTTTTGGAGAGTGGATAACTCCTTGGTCTCTTTATCCTTGAAGAGTGAATTACTCCTTAGAGATGAGCCAAATAGCTCTTTATCCTTGGCTAGTGGATATACTTTAGGCCTTGGTGGTGAGCTTTTATATCCCTAAGCCTTCCATCCTTAGTCGATGGCGTTGCCTTTAGATCGTCGTGGTGAGCTTCGTCAATTATGATCTGTATTGTTGGTTGGTGGCGTGTTCTTTGTGCCTCGGTGTAGATCTTATCTGTCCGGCATTTCGCATTCATCCATTGGCATTCGTCTAATACATTCTGTTCTATCCTCCATTCCTTCATCCATCATAACATTTGGCCCATCCCGTGCACGCATCACTAGCTATGCCATGTGGCACGTCAACGATTTCCTATCAAAATTGATTGGATGGATTCAATTGGCAAAACGTGAAAACGTTTATGAATCAATTGACAAAATTAAAAGGTTTAGTACTGAATTGACAAAAAGTGCAATAAGTTTAAAAATTTCCAGATAATTTTTCCCAATTGAATTTGTGGCTTAATTTCGATAATTATTCCGATTAGACGAAAAAAGGGTTTGAATTTTCACCGAGTGTTGCGAATCGAAATAAATCCGGCTTGATAAGGTGTCTGCGGCGTTTGTATGCGCGAGTCCCTCTTCTCCTTTTTCTTTTTCCCTTCTGCCTCTCCTTTCCCTTTCTTTCTCCTTGATTCTATCTTGTTCTCTTTCTTGTCCATGCGTGCCTTTTCAAAAGGCTGAAGTCCACTTCCTTTTTTCGTTTCCTTTTGTGTATTCAACCCCACTTTTGGGAATTAACAAAAGGGTAATGTTACAGGGGTCACTCCACTTCTTTTTTTGGAGCTTAAGTACATTACAAGTACAAAATTTTGTGTACGGTGCTCACTTCAATACCAAAACTTTCAAAACGATCATTTAAGTGTCAAATTTTTTTAAAA
The DNA here is from genome assembly GCF_020921035.1 of Rhodamnia argentea. Taxonomy (NCBI): domain Eukaryota; kingdom Viridiplantae; phylum Streptophyta; class Magnoliopsida; order Myrtales; family Myrtaceae; genus Rhodamnia; species Rhodamnia argentea. Next base: position 8,536,327 of record NC_063158.1, read on the forward strand.
ACGATAATTTAATTGTAATTTAAAAAAAAACAATCACTTCAGTATCAACTCCACCGAGCCATGTCGGCGCAAATACTAATAAAAAATAGTACGTGTCGAATTTCTGACAAGCTAAGTCGGCTCAAATTGGAGTTGGTATCGAAGTGATCGTTTTTAAAAAAGTTGGTACTTAAGTGATCGTTTTTTAAAAGAAGTTAGCACTTAAGTGATCGTTTTTTAAAAAAGTTGACACTTAAGTGATCGTTTTGAAAGTTTTGGCATTAAAATGAGCGTCATACACAAGTTTTGACACTTCTAGTGTTCTTTAGCTTTTTTTTTTTTTGTAACCAAGTCGTGCCACTCTTTTATTTTGCCGACAACATCACGTTTATGTCTCTTTTATTGTCGATAAAATCACGTGCATGTATCTACTAGCAAGTTTCAATCTTTTTACCCAATTGAGGACTGCACCACGCTAGGTTTCGCTGGCCCCTTGCAGAACTCTCTCTCTCGTAACTTCAATCTTTTTGAATTCTTTCCTTAGCTCTCTCTTGTTCTTGGTCCTCAACTTCATTAAAATGGATAGTTTGCCTTCCTCCTTCGTCCGAGACATTAAACATCAGTTGATCACCAAAGCTTTGCCCATGTCAACCGTGAGATTACCACCAGCGCTGCTGCCGCTGCCGTCGTCTTCGTCTTGTGCTTATATCACCACCATATCCTCCAATAGAACTGGAGGAAAACCGAAATCCTCAAAGTCCCATGTTCCTTCGCCGACATCACGCAAGAAGGGAGAGAGCCCCTCACTGCCGGCGTTGATGTTTAAAGCGCTAGATGATATCATAGTAGACTTCTTGGACCCTCCTATCAAGCCGTCCCTTGACCCAAGAACTGTGCTCTCCGGGAACTTTGCACCGGTCGATGAGCTCCCTCCTACCGAGTGCGAGGTGTTGGAGGGCTCGCTACCGCAGTGCCTTGATGGCGCATACATCCGCAATGGCCCGAACCCGCAGTTCGTCCCCCGTGGGGCCTATCATCTCTTCGACGGCGATGGCATGCTTCACTCCATTCGGATCTCTCGAGGCCGTGCCACGTTCTGTAGCCGATACGTGAAGACGAACAAGTACACCGTCGAGCACAATCTGGGCTTTCCTGTGGTTCCCAATATCTTCTCGGGCTTCAGCGGAGGAATGGCCTCGGTGGCTCGTACCGCTCTCTTCTTAGCAAGAGCGGTCACCGGTCAGTGAGACATTATTGATGTTAAACACATATCCCTAATTGCTTAAAGTCTCGAGGTTGCACTCATTTAGTCTCCCCTACTTCATGACTTAAATTTTTGGATTGAGTTTGCCAAACACACAATGTAGTTAGGAATTGGCTACTTGGCAATTAGATTTTGTGACAATTCGGTGATAGGGTTTTTCTTTTCTTTTTTTCTCCTTTTTCTCTAGGGAGGGTAATTTGACCATACCTATCTACTATGGAAAATGGTAGGGTTATGAAAGTAAATAATGTAAACCTGGTCTGGCTATGGAGCTTCGTCCCCAGAAGCAAAATTAGGGTTTTCAAAGTAGAGAATGTTTAAGTGATTTTGGTGCAGAAAGATGGGGCTTGTTTAAAGCGATTTTCATGAAGATATTTCTCTCCAACCAGGAAACAAGTAAATTGAGACAAATGGATCCTTGTAGTAAAGAAAACCTTTATTAAGGCTAAGAGAAATTTTCGGTGAAAGCTCCTTCACACCAAATATTACTAGTTACTCAAGAATAATTTAATCGACTCGAAATTGTGTCAAACTGTCAATGTCAATTTATATATGGACCAGACTCGTACACCCATTATTGAGTATTGCCTTATCAGTCATATAAGTTCATTTCATAAATTAGATTTTGTACCTCATACATTTGTTATAGTGTTAATATAATGTTCGTCTTAATTTGCTTCTAGTTGTGACAAATAATAAAATAAAATACACACGGGACTAAAAGCACTTTTGGACCCATTCAAGATTGAATATGGTCCATGAGGATAATCATAGATTCATGAACAGAAAAAACTTCGTTGAAAACTATATACCCCACTTTATGTGCGTCTCGACATGTTTCGTCAGAATTAGATCTGTCAAAATGGGTCACACACACACACACACACACACACACACACACACACACATATATATATATATAGAGAGAGAGAGAGAGAGAGAGAGAGAGAATAAATGGGGTTTAAACACAAAATAAGTGTCGGATGGATCATAAATGGGGGTACAACTTACTTAGACCCAATCCACTTTTATAACTCTCTCTTCATCTTCTCTAGTCCTCACTTGATCTCGAGCGTTCACTTATTCCGCACTCTCACCTCAATTTAGCCATGAGTTTTTCTAGACTGAATTAAATATACATGTATTTTAGGAATATAAATTCAGTTTGGTATTGATTGGATATGACTCGGATCGGGAATAAGTGACTAGATTTGCATTGTAATAAATGGGTCATAAATAGATTAAATGGATCTATTTATATCGAACCTTTATGATTTGATCGAAACTTAATCGCCCACCTGTTTGACGGGTCTAGTCAACACAATAAATTAAGGAAGCTGCTAGCATGATAACTTAACTATCGGGCTAGCAGCTCCCTACCCAAAAATTCATAAGCATAGAAAGAGCGTATGCAGGCTATCCCAAAAAGATTAACCTTACTACGTATGTGGTTCTATGCTTGTTGGTAATGACTCTTGATGACTCTTGCCTCGCACACTTTTGCAGGTCAATTCAATCCCTTCAATGGCTTTGGTCAAGCAAACACCAGCTTGGCCTTCTTTGGCAACGGCCTCTACGCGCTCGTTGAGTCCGACCTCCCTTATTCCGTGCGCTTGATGCCGGATGGCGACATCAAGACCCTCGGTCGGCATGACTTTGACGGCATGCTTTCCATGAGCATGACTGCCCATCCCAAGGTGGACCCAGAAACAGGTGAGGCCTACGCTTACAAGTATAACCCCTTCTTCCCTCCATTTCTGACCCTCTTCAAGTTTGACCGGGAGGGAGTGAAACATACCGACATGCCAGTCCTCTCCTTCTCTTGCCCGCCGTTCATCCACGACTTCGCCATCACGAGGAAGTATACTGTGTTCCCCGACACCCAGATGGGAGTGAACCCCATGGGACTGGTGTTGGGAGGATCCTTAGTGGGCCTGAACCCACGCAAAGTGCCGAGGATTGGGATCGTCCGTCGAGACGCGGGAAGCGGGTGCGAGATGAGGTGGTTCGATGTGCCGGGCTGCAATATCATGCACATTGTGAACGCATGGGATGAAGAAGACGATTATGGCAATGATGTGGTGGTGATGGTGGCGTCAAACATAATGTCAGCGGAACATTTTTTGGAGAGGTTGGACCTTGTCCATGGCTTAATGGAGAAGATTACGATCAACCTCAAGGACGGAAGAGCGTTGAGGCGACCGATTTCGGCTATGAATTTGGATATTCCGGTGATAAATCCGGCGTATATAGGGAGATATAGTAGATATGTATATGCAGGGGTTGCCGACCCGACGCCAAAAATGTCCGGGATAGTAAAGCTAGATCTGGCGAAACGAGTGGGTATCGGCGGATGTGTGGTGGCTAGTCGGAATTATGGGCCAGGTTGCTACGGAGGCGAGCCGTTCTTCGTGGCGAGGGATCCTGAATATCCAGAGGCCAAGGAAGACGATGGGTATATCGTGTCCTATGTCCACGATGAGAAAGTTAACGAGTCGAGGTTCTTGGTGATGGATGCCAAGTCGCCGGACCTTCATGTGGTGGCTGCTGTGAGGCTACCCCAGCGCGTTCCTTATGGCTTCCATGGAATTTTCGTTAGGAATAGTGACCTAAATAAGCTCCAGGATTGTTACTAAGTTGAAGGATGTAGATCGAAATGGTATTAAGTTAATCATTACAAGTTATGATATCATGAGCGAAGAAGACAGTTACATGATAATGTGACAAAGGATGTAACTTTTTTTTACCCGCACCAACTAATAAAATTCGGGATTTAAAAATTTTCTTGCACATTAGATCGATTTTAAGTTAGGAAATGCTCTAGAAAATTTGTATTTTTGAAGTATTCAATAACGGAGTGGTGCATTTGGCAACGTTTCTGTTCTCGGGAACAATTTCCAATCGGTAATGATTTTTTTATGATTCCGTTCACGGAAACATTTTCTGAACAGAAGAGCGCATTTGATAACTACACAAAATTTCTATTCCCGAAGTAGAAAAAGAAAGAAATACGTTTGGTACGACTCTAAAAATTTTGTTCTCAATTTTTTTTATTTAACTATAAATATATATGTGGAGGCGGCGGTGATCGGTGACCGGCAATGGTGATTACGGATTGTCGCCAAGGGCGGTAAGCTCGTGATTGTAAAGACAAGTATTAAGTCACATTGACTTTGTTTTTCTAAAATGTCATTATTTCTCTTTTTGTTCGTGAGAACAAAGAAGTGAAATTCTTTTTACTTCTTATTCTCTCCTCGAGAGCAAAAAATCAATGTACGTTTCCAAACGGATTTCTATTATTTTTCTGTTTTGAGGAATAAAGGAACAAAAAAAAAAATAATCAAAAACGTTATCATACGTGTCCTTATTAATCAGACATGAACGAATTGTTCATGCAACGCATTGCCTTTATCTCGACCCTCTGGCAATGAAAGGAAAAAGACCAGCATTGTAGAAGGCGCAATTAAAAAGAAAAAAGAAAATTGAAATATGCACTATGCTATATTTAGAAATAAACTATTTTGTTTTCGAATTTTTCTTGAACTAATATGCTTTCGAATTAATTATACTTATATAGATCGACACATTTTACCAAAAAGAAGAGATCCGGATGATTCTCATTTAGCAAATATTTTAGGAATCGTCTTTGGTCCGCCTTATTTTAGTAAAAAGAACAAGCTTTCTAAGGAGATTATTTAATTAATGTGCTGGAAATTCTTGTGATTAACGAAAAAGAAAAAGGGATTAGAAAGTGTGGTTAAGTGGAATTAATTTGTCTAGAACCATATATCGAAAGTGTTTGTTATTCATCTCGGTCACATAATCTTCAGAAATTAAGCTTAAAAGTATCGTGACAATTATGTTATTGTCCTCAATGAAGCACGCAAACATGGATGCGTTGTCGTCGATTCTCATACACTGTGTTCAATGATTAAAGGAGGGTCATTATAATCTCTTACTTTTATTTGTTTTCTTGATTATAATGATAAGCACCCTAAGGCTTTGTTTGCCTCGCGAAAGCTAAGTGATTTGAAAAATATTTTCCTAAAAGTGATTGCGTGTACCGCTTGAAATAATTAGTCAATACAGTCGACAATAATTTATGATTGAATGTTTGCGTAGACGATGAAATATTTTTCGTTCATTCATTTTAATAAGCCATATACATAATCATTTTTTAAAAATATCTTCTACATCCCTCAGTTTTAGCCTAGCACCACTCTATGCGGATGAGATTGGTGATAATTTTCCGGAGCATGCAGACAGACAAGAATCCAATCGGCGGCATCGGGGCAATAATTTGAGCAGAACACGAGAGAAAAAAACGACTATATGATTGATAATGCTAGACAGGAAAAGCTAAATAAATACCCACCCAAAAGCATTATTTGTAGCTGGCTCTCTATTCCATGAGAAAAAAAAAAAAATAGAGAGAGAGAGAGAGGAAAAACCCAACAACTTGAGTAGATAAGGCGAATAAATAAAATTCGGATCACGCATCTGCAATAACCCAAAGAAAAGATACTGTAAATAGGACCATCATAGAGACCATCTTTCTGTTGATCCATGATCACACACCATCTCGTTCCCATCTTGTAATCAACCAGAAATGGAGAAGTAGTCTTTCATTCCTACAAGGGAAAGAAACTTAATTCATTAATGAACCAAGCAAATTGGAAAGAATAATTCCATAAATTTTACAAACCATTTCGTTTTCCCATAAAAATGATGAGAATAAGTTTTGTTAGCAAGGAAGGAATTTACCAAAAAAAAAAAATATTGTGCGGATGCTAATTCAGTCATAAACTTTCGATTTGACTAATTTAATTTAAATATTGAAAAAAACCCAATATACATGAATGCTAATTCAGGCAGACTTTCTTGTGCTTCCCAATATATTCTCAGGCTTCAGTGAAGGAATGGTCTCGGCGTACCGCTCTTTTTTTAGCAAGGGTGGTCACCGGTCGGTGAGACATTATTGATGTTGAGCGCATATCCCTAATTGTTTAAAGTCGAGGTTGCACTCATGTAGTCTCGCCTGGTTCATGACCCAAATTTTTGGATTGAGTTTGCCAAACAAAGGACAATCCCCTCGCAGAACGTTGTCGGAGTGGAGAGACTAGTTAGGAATTGGCTATTTGGCAATTAGGTTTTGTGACAATTCGGTACTAGGGTTTTTCTTTTCTTTTTTTCCTCCATTTTCTCTGGGAAGGGTAATTTGACCATATCTATATATTATGGAGCTTTATCTTCAGATTCAAAATGGTGGGGTTAGGGAAGTAAAGAATGTAAACCCGGTCTGGCTATGGAGCTTCGTCCCCAGATGCAAAATTAGGGTTTTCAAAGTAGAGAATGTTAAGTGATTTTGGTGCAGAAAGATGGGGCTTGTTTAAAGCGATTTTCATGAAGATATTTCTCTCCAACCAGGAAACAAGTTAATTGAGACAAATGGATCCTTATAGTAAGGAAAACCTTTATTCACACCAAATATTACTAGTTACTCAAGAATAATTTAATCGACTCAAAATTATGTCAAACTGTCGGTGTTGATTTATATATGGACCAGACTCATACACCTAGACATGGCCGGTTCGGAACCGCCGGTTCCCAAGCCCAACGGCTCTTTTCCCTCAGGCCTCCCCCCTCTCTTTTTTTAAACAAGTCGGAATCGGCGGTTCCGAAAATTATGGAATCAGAACCGGCTCTTGAGGCCCGGTTCCGGTTCCAGGTTGGAACCATGGGCCCGGTTAACGGGCCGTTCGGGGCCCACGGTTCCATTTGGCCATATCTATATACACCCATTATTGAGTATTGTCTTATCAGTCATATAAGTTCATTTCGTAAATTAGATTTCGTACCTCACACATTTGTTATAGTGTTCTCTTAATTTGCTTCTAGTTGTGACAACTAATAAAATAGAATACACACCGGGCTAAAAGCACTTTGGACCCATTCAATAATGAATATGGTCGATAGAGATAATCATAGATTCATGAATAGAAAAAACCACGTCGAAAACCTTATTCAATGACTATATACCCCACTTTATGTGCGCCTTGACATATTTCGTCAGCATTAAATCTGTCAAAATGGGTTATACACGCGCGCACGCACAAAGTCAATGGATGGGTCATAAATGGGGTTTAAACACAAAATGAGTGTCAAATGGATCATAAATGGGGTTACAACTTACTTGGACCCAATCTACTTTTATGACTCTCTCTTTATTCTCTCTCGCCCTCACTCGATCTCGCACGTTCACTCATTCCGCACTCTCACCTCAATTTAGCTACGAGTTTTTCTAGACTGAATTAAATATGCATGTGTTTTAGGAATATAAATTCAGTTTGGTATTGATTGGATATGACTCGGATCGGGTATGAGTGATTAGATTTGCATTGTAATAAATGGGTCATAAACAGATTAAATGGATATATTTGTATCGAACCTTTATGATCTGATCGAAACTTAATCCGACCCACCTTGTTTGACGGTTTTAGTTGACACAATAAATTAAGGAAGCTACTGATAGCCTAACTATTAGGCTAGCAGCTCCCTTCACATAAATTAATAAGCATAGAAAGAGCGTATGCAGGCTATTCCAAAAAGATTAACCTTACTATGTATGTGGTTCTATGCTTGCTGTGAATGACTCTTGCCTCGCACACTCTTGCAGGTCAATTCAATCCCTTCAATGGCTTTGGTCAAGCAAACATCGGCTTGGCCTTCTTTGGCAACGGCCTCTGCGCGCTCGTTGAGTCCGACCTCCCTTATTCCGCGCGCTTGACGCCGGATGGCGACATCGAGACCCTCGGTCGGCACGACTTTGACGGCGTGCTTTCCGTGAGCATGACCGCCCATCCCAAGGTGGACCCAGAAACCGGTGAAGCCTACGCTTACAATTATAACCCCTTCTTCCCTCCTTTTCAGACCTTCTTCAAGTTTGACCGGGAGGGAGTGAAACATACCGACATGCCAGTCCTCTCCCTCTCCTGCCCGCCTTTCATCCACGACTTCGCCATTACGAGGAAGTATACTGTGTTCCCCGACACCCAGATGGGAGTGAACCCCATGGGAGTGGTGTTGGGAGGATCCTTAGTGGGCCTGAACCCGCGCAAAGTGCCGAGGATTGGGATCGTCCGTCGAGACGCGGGAAGCGGGTGCGAGATGAGGTGGTTCGATGTGCCGGGCTGCAATATCATGCACATTGTGAACGCGTGGGATGAAGAAGACGATGATGGCAATGATGTGGTGGTGACGGTGGCATCAAACATAATGTCAGCTGAACATTTTTTGGAGAGGTTGGACCTTGTCCATGGCTTAATGGAGAAGATTACGATCAACCTCAAGGACGGAAGGGCGTCGAGGCGACCGATTTCAGCTATGAATTTGGATCTTCCGGCGATAAATCCTGCGTATATAGGGAAATATAGTAGATATGTATATGCAGGCATTGCTGATCCAATGCCGAAAATGTCTGTGGTGGGAAAACTAGATCTGGCGAAACGAGTGGGTATCGACAGATGCGTGGTCACTAGTCGGAATTATGGGCCAGGTAGCTATGGAGGCGAGCCGTTCTTCGTGGCGAGGGATCCCGAACATCCAGAGGCCAAGGAGGACGATGGGCATATCGTGTCCCACGTCCACGACGAGAAAGTTAGCGAGACGAGGTTCTTGATGATGGATGCCAAGTCGCCAGACCTTAATGTGGTGGCCGCGGTGAGGCTACCCCAGCACGTTCCTTATGGCTTCCATGGAATTTTCGTTAGGGATAGTGACCTAAGTTGAAGGATATAGATCGAAATGGTACTAAGCTAATCATTACAAGTTATGATATCATGAGCGAAGAAGACCGTTACATGATAATATGACAAAGGATGTAACTTTTTTTAAGCCGCACCAATTAATAAAATTAAGGATTTAGAAGTGTGCTTGCACATTATATCGATTTTAAGCTAGGAAATACCCTAGAAAATTTAAAATTTTGAAGTATTCAATATCGGAATGGTGCGTCTAACAATGTTTTTGTTCCCGTGAATAATTTCTAAGCAGAAATGATTTTTTCTGATTATGTTCTTGGGAACAATTTCTAAACAGAAGAACGTGTTTCGTAATTGCACAAAATTTCTATTTCCGAAATGGAAAAAAAAAAGTGGTTGGTATATCCCTAAAAATTTTGATCTCAATATTTTTATTTAATCATAAAAAAGTCGGTGGAGGCAACGGCGACCAGTGATCGATGATTGGTACAGGGGGCGGTAGACTCGTGATTGTAAAGACAAGCATTAAGTCACATTGAACTTATTTTTTTAAAATGACATCATTTCTCTTTTTGTTCGCGGAAACAAAGAGCCACTTTTTTTACTTCTTGTTTCTATGCTCAGGAACAAAAAATCAATTCAAGTTTCAAAATGGATTTCTATTTCGAGGAATAGAAGAATAGAAAAAATAGATAATAAAAAACGTTACCAAACTCGCCCTTAGTAATCAAACATGAACGAATTGTTCATGCAACACATTACCTTTATATTGACACTTTGGCAATGAAAGGATAGAGATGATGTAGAACAACTGCCGAGTGATTTTTTGAAAAAACGTGATCGTCAGAAATTAGGCAGATTTCACCGATATGGGGCCGGCGAGCTCTGATTGCGCTCAAATTTGGTCAGTTGAAGCGAAATGGCCTTCTGATTAATAACCACCGCTTTGCTATGATGTATGATGGATTTTCGCATTTCAGAGTCGTTTAGATAGGTTTTCGGGTAATTTTTTAATTTTAGAAAACTTAGCGATATAGATAATCACAATATTTAATTTGGATTCCATTTGATTATATTAGATTTGATTCATTTAATGTTATCTTTGAGTAATTCTAATTCCTAAAGAAATCCTATCTATATAATGGACGTCCGCCTTATGTAATTTTTACGTTATCATTCTATCAAATTCAACTTACCCTTTGGAAAGCTTTTCCAATTATCACTTCCACTGCGTTATTTGGTATCAGAGCCGGGTTCTCCCTGTGAGGATGTCTCATAACGTGAATAGAAATACCTCCGTAGCCGAGGGCCGTGCCAACGAGCTTGTTACATGAGAGGAGTTTACCTAGTTTGTTGAGGAAACTCGACGAGCTTAGCAAGACAGCCAATGTACGATGCAAGAATTGCTTGCCGCAATCCAACGGTTGTCTACAAACCCTAACCCTAACCACAACATTCTTTTGGCCGAACGTGTCCCGATCGATCGCGTTCTAGAAGTAGCTATGGGATGTGGGGCAAATCCCCGACAAAGGTGACAAGATTATGTCGAGGATTCTGAAGAATAAGATGAGGAAAAATTCCAAGATGTGCCTGTTCGTGGAGGTCGCCGACAAGGGGAGTTCCTAGGATAAGCCTGTTTGTGGAGGCCGCCGACAAGGGGGATACCGACGAGACCCCGAACAATAAGGTTGATCTTCCTACTTTCAATGGTAATCTCAATATTGAAGACTTCATTGATTAGCTTTGGGAAGTCGAGAAATTCTTCGACGCCATGGATATTGAAGAGGACCGCCAAGTGAAGCTGGTGGCTTACAAATTGAAGGGTGGTGCCTTGGCGTGGTGGGAACAAACGCAATTATCCTATCGCCATCAAGGCAAGGCTCCTATCTAAACTTGGAGTCGGATGAAGTAGATGCTCAAGATGCGGTTCCTTCCACGTGACTATGAACAAGTCTTTGTTCCAACAATTTTAGGACTGTAGACAAGGAAATCGAACGATTCAAGCTTACACAGAGGAATTTCTCCGGCTTTCGGCCAGCAATAACCTTGTAAAGTCGGAAGTGCAACAAACCGCCAGGTATATCAATGGTCTACGTTTAAATATCCAAGATCGTGTTTTGCTGCATCATCTATATTCTTTAGAAGACGCGCAAGAGATGGCTAGAAAGGTAGAATTGCAATTGGAGCGAACCAACTTCTCAAATCAAGGGGGCAATTATACTCCTCGAGGGGCATTCGGACGAGGAAAATTGCAGGAGGCAGCTGAGTCTTCTAATCAGTAATTCAACAATACGAACCGAAATTAGGGGAGTAATGTTGAAGCACCCAAGTCTTACGAAACCCCTGCATCAAAGGCCCATGATGTTGCTCCGAATCCCTACGCGAAGCCCTATCCAAGGAAGTGCTTTAAATGCAATGACCCCGGGCACCGTTCGAGCGACTATCCGCAGCGAAAGATGAGCTTTATGAGAACGATTGGGAGGATGAAGAAGAAGTGGCCGAAGAAGAGGGAGAACGTGTCAATTGCATGGTCAAATGGCTGCTGTTAGTTCTACGAAAGGATGACTCACAGCGGAATAACCTTTTCTGCACCCATTACACTATCATCGAGAAGGTCTGCGACGTCATTATTAATAGTGGAAGTTATGAGAATATCGTATCAAGGGCATTTGTCGATCATCTCCAACTGAAGACAGAAGCTCATTCCTCACTTTATACAATTGGTTAGATTCATAAGGGGCCATAACTTAAGGTAACTCGGACTTGTCGTTTACCTATTTCTATTGGAAAATCGTACAAGGATACAATACTTTGTGATGTTGTTGAGATGGATGCATGCCACGTCTTACTGGGACAACCGTGGCAATATGATATAGATGTTACCCACCGAATGCGTGAGAATATTTACTCCTTTGTGTGGAAGAGGACGAAAATCACTCTTCATCCTTTAGATGAAGCTGCTCATGTTCCACGAGTTGCTCGGAAACGGAACAAGGCTGGTGTTCTACTTAATGTTTGCAAGAGGAATGGTATGTATTTGATTGTAGATAATGGATCCAAGTAGAAAACCGTCGTAATTCCAAAAGCGCTTCAACCCTTGTTGAAGGCTTTCTCCGGTCTTATTCCCGAGGATTTATCTAATGGGTTACCACCGATGCGAGACATCCAACATATTGATTTTCTACCCGGCGCTAGCCTTCCAAGCCTGCAGCATTATCGCATGACTCCGAAGGAGAATTTAATACTACGAGAGAAGGTGGAAGAACTTCTTTGGAAAGGGTTTATACGAGAGAGCATGAGTCCATGTGCTGTTCCTGCCCTCCTTACATTGAAGAAAGATGGAAGCATGCGAATGTGTGTCGACAGTCAAGCAATTAACAAAATTATTGTGAGATATCACTTTCCTATTCCTCGTTTGGATGATATGCTTGACAGGTTGGCAGGATCAAAGGTCTTTTCAAAGGTCCTCGAGGATGAGTTCTTCTGAAGAGGAGGAGAATGATGTAGAATAACCGGTGTGTGATTTTTTTTAAAAACATGATGGTCGAAATCGAGGCAGATTTCATCGATTTGGGGCTGGCGAGCTCGAATTGCACTCAAATTTAGTCGGTTGAAGCGAAACCGCCTTCTGATCAATAATCACTCCTTTACTGTGATGTACGATAGATTTTCGCATTTTGGAGTCATTTAGATAGGTTTTCGGGCAATTTTTTAATTTTAGGAAACTTAACGATATAGATAATCGCAATATTTGATTTGGATTCCATTTGATTATATTAGATTTGATTCGTTTAATGTTATCTTTGAGTAATTCTAATTCCTAAAGGAGCCCTATCTATATAATAGACGTCCGCCCTATGTAATTTTTACGTTATCATTCTATCAAATTTAGCTTACCTTTTGGAAAGCTTTTCTAGTTATCACTTCCATTGTGTCAAGAGATCAGCATCGTAGAAGAAGCAATTAAAAATAAAAAATAAAATTGAAATATGCACTATGCTATATTTAGAAATAAACTACTTTGTTATTGAATTTTTCTTGAACTAATATGCTTTCGAATAATTATACTTATATAGATCAACACATTTTACCAGAAAAGAAGAGGTCTGCATGATTCTCGTTTAGCGAATATTTTTGGAATCATCGCCTATCTGCCTTCTTTTGGTAAAAAGAAATAGCTTTCTAAGGAGAATATTTAATTAATGTGCTGGAAATTATTGTGATTAACGGAAAAGATAAAAAGGGATTAGAAAGTGTGGTCAAGTGGAATTAATTTGTCTAGAACCATAAATCGAAAGGGTTTGTTATTCATCTCGTTCACATAATCTTTAAAAATTAAGCTTAAAAATATCATGACAATTAAGTTACTATGTTCAATGAAACACGCAAACATGGAAGCGTTGTCAACCGATACTTCCACACACTGTGTTCAATGATTAAAGGAGGGCCATTATAATCACTTACTTTTATTTATTTTCTTTATTAAAATGATAAGCACACTATGGCTTCGTTTGTTTCGCGAAAAGAGAGTAATTTGAAAAATATTTTTCTCAAAATGATTGCATATATCGATTGAAATAATTAATCAGTAAATCCAATGATAATTAATTTTTGAAAATTTGTGCAGGCAATAAAAATAATTTTCGTTTGTTAGAAGTCATATAAACGATGATTTTAAAAAATATAGTTTTTAATTATTTATTTTTTACAAAATAAACAGGCTGAATCTTAATAATTTTCCAAAGCGTGCAAACAGACAAGAATGCAATTGGCCGAAACGGGATAATAATTTGAGCACGACACGCAAGAAAACGACAGTATGATTTATAGTGATAGATAGGAAAAGCTAAACAATACCCACCCAGAGCATATTTGTGGCTAGCTTTTCATTACAGGAGGGAAAAAAGAAAGAAAGAAAGAAAAAAACCCAACAACTTTAGCAGAAAGGGGGAAAAAAAAACCCCAACAACCGAGGTGTCTTCTTTGCTGACATTACTAATTGGAAATAGGACATCCCAGCTTTTCCTTTCCCCTGCTTTGGTGGGGCACTTGTAAGTGCTCACTGTACACTGTGTTAATACACAAGATTACGGATGAACTTTGGGTCAAATCCAACTCAACCTTGAAAGGTGGTATGAATTTCATGTAGTTAATACTCAAGAAACTAATGTTTTTATGCTAATTTATGAATTTTTGGTCCAGGAAATGATACTCAAATGCTGCTCTTACCAATGAGAAAGCTAGCTTACACCTCTAGCCCACGGAAAAGAGAGAAACCCTAAAAAAGAAGATACCCCATCTTTATCACATGCACACGGAGCTATGAATCAAAAGTCATCTTTATCTCGAATCCATTTCCAAGAGAATTTTGGAAAGAAAGGGATGAGCATAGTGACCCTTGGGCTATCAGAAAATTCGAGATAGAAAAAATTTCACCTACAAGAGAAGGGGCACATCAATCGCACCATCACCCCATATTTTGAATGGGGACTTTTGAGCTGCATATGTCACCACCTTTTCACATCATCTCCATTTGGCATGATTATCAGATCCAAGTAATCCTCTTGGTGTTTGCTAGGCTTTTTCCATGGAGAAGAAATAGGATTAGTACTGATGAACTTCTTGGGGATAGGGGTGGGCATGGTCCGAATTAGTATGGTTCCCTCAAGAATTGGAGATCGGATTAGTGATCCGAATTCTCAATTTTTGGAACTGTGACCCGGTCCCATCAGGTTCCTGAACGGTAAAATGAAGATAAAAAATAAAGGGAAATTCAGACCAAGCTTCTGCAATATAACCCAAAGATAAAGACACTGTAAGCAGGACCATGGCAGACTCCATCATTCTATTGATCCCTTATCACACCCGATCACATTCCCATCTTGTAAAATCAACCAGAAATGGAGAAGTAGTCTTTCATTCCTAAGGAAAAGAAACTTAATTCATTTAATGAACCAAGCAAATTGGAAAGAGTAATTCCATAAACTTTACCAAACATTTCATTTTCCCACTAAAAATGATGGGAATAAGTTTTGTTAGCAAGGAGGAAAACTAAAAAAATATAAAAAAATCTATTGTACGGTTGCTAATTCGGTCATAAATTTTCAATTTGACCAATTTAATTAAATATTTTGACAGTTTGTTAATGTAGTCATTCCAATCAAATTTTCTTAGTGATCGTTGACGTGCACGTCGACCATCCTACATGCCACGATCATCGCAAACATAGGCACTTTTTGCAAATATTTAAGATTTTAGTTATTTTTTTCTTTTTTTCCATTGTGGGCTGGCAAGGATTGTTACGGTGAGGGCTTGCATGCCCTCCTCAGCCATCATCGAGGATTCGGAAATCCCTACCAGCTCTTTCGAGAAGTGAATAGTGAAAAAATAGGAAAAGAAAATAATTCAAAAATTCAGAAAATTTAAAAAATAATTATAAAAATCATCCACCAACCACCGGTTGTGCCACGTAAAATAGCTGATAGCCATGTTAACAATTTCTGACTAATTTTGGTAAGAAAAATTGCATTGATAAACTGTCAAAAGGTTCATAACTAAATTGATCAAATTAAAAAGTTTAGGACCAAAATTTATATAACATGTTTAGACTTTTTCAACAATTATTGTGACGTTCCAAAATTTCGACGTTCATAAGATAAATGGATTCGATGGATTTTAACCACGACTTCTAGCCGGGTAAATAATATTGGATTTTTTAGGATTAAGGGACAAAAATTGGACGTTGATTTATTCGTCAAAAATAGATATTGGATTACCCTAAGACGTCAGTCAGAGAAAATTAAGCTCGGGTAGTCAAACCGTCACGTCGTAATACCGAGACCCTTCGTACTCGAGCGGGAAAAGTACACTAGAAGTGCCATAACTTTTGTACGGCGTTCACTTGAGTGCCATAACTTTCAAAACGTTCACTTAAGTGCCATAACTTTTAAAAATCGTTTACTTGAATGCCATGTTGACGTGGCGGCCGGAAAAACCGACGTGGCAGCCGGGAAAGTTATCGTAACACGCCGGAAAAGTTACTGTAGACGACGGAAAGGCGACGTGGCACGCCGAAAAGCTAACGTGGCATGTCGGAAAAGTTACTATAGCACTCAAGTGAACGATTTTGCTTCGACGTAGCACTCAAGTGAACGATTTTTAAAAGTTATGACACTTAAGTGAACGTTTTGAAAGTTATGGTACTCAAGTGAACGTCGTACACAAGTTATGGCACTTCTAGTGTACTTTTCCCTACTCGAGCCTAGTTCTAACCAAACCCTAGTTGTGAAATTACCAATATATCCTCAATCGTTTGTGCCAAATGACTAACCTACCCTTAATTACCAAATTACCAAAATACCCCTAGATATTATCCATAAAAGACGAAAACATTAATGGTGATTTAGCCCGTGGGCCCAACCCTATTAATGGCCCATCATCTCACATCACTCACCTCAAATCACTCTCTATCTCTTCTCTTTACTCTCTTCCCCTCCCCCTCACCTCTCGGTCGCCACACTCTCTTTTCCCTCCTTCCCTTGTGCGACGCCACCACCATCCACCATCACCGCCACCTCCCCCTCCCTCCATCCTCCATTGCTCCTGCTCAAGCACCCTCACCGTTGCTCTACCACCGCACCTTTGTGCCTTGCTGGTCACCGCCCTCCACACACGTGCTCCGCGCTCTGGCCCAAGCCGATTGCCTCACTCATGGAGCCGCCCAACCAACCGTCCGGCCGCCCTCACCGGCCCGTGAGCCTGCCGTCCTCTGTGTCACCGTTGTAGTACCGCCTCGAGCTCTAGCCGCCACCCTAGAGCCCCTATGACCCCTTGACCCAAACCACCCCATGCCGAGCCTCCTCCACGCGATCCATCACAGTATCATTGTGGACCCGCTACCTCCACCCACCTCTGAGACAGCTGTTCGTCCTCTGCTTGCCACAAGCTACCGTCCCCGCCGCTAAGCCGCTGCTGCCCGTCCCCCAAGCTTACCCGCGAATCGCTTTGCTCTGGCGCCCTCAACCACCCACCCCCTAAGGATCGCCGTGCCACCCCGAGACTTGTGAGTCACCGCCATTGTCGCACTCGAGTAGTCCCGCCTATCATTGTTTGTGAGTAACACCTAATCTCTAATTATGTCATTAATTATGTTTAGGAGATAGATTAGTTTAGTTAATTATGGTTGGATTAGTTAATTGACCGTGGTTAGGTTAATTAGTTCACCATGGTTAGGTTAGATTAATCCTGGTTGGATTAGAGTAATCGTAGCTACTTTAGTTTAATCACGATTACTTTATATCAACCATGGTTAAATTAGATTAACCATAGTTACTTTAATTAACTATGTTACCTTATTTAATCGTGATCGGAATAATCAATTGAGATCGAGTTAGCAAATTATTATTCGGGTAATTAATCGAGATGGACCATATTAATTACATTCGAGTTAATTAATTAAGGTGAGTTAATTAATTAAAGTCGGGTTAATTAATTAAGATGGACTTAATTAGATTAATTAATTATAGTTATGCTAATTAACCTTGATTGGAATAATTAATTATTATTGGGCGATTGTTTGGTGATTGCTATGTGCATTGATTGTATGTATGTATACATACATACATACATACATACATACATACATACATATGAGGATTAATCACTAATGTTGGAGTTTCATGTTTAATGAAAAAAGTATGTTCATGTGACCGTGTGAAACTCCCTTTGCATTTTTTAGCATGAAAAATGGCATTGAGCCAAGTTTTGAGCACGACAGTGTGTACATTGGACTAAATGCAAAGATATAAATTAGCTTGGTTGTTTGGCGTGTTTGTGTGGTCACATGATAGTTACCGTCACCTTTGGGTACTTGGGGACAAAACCGACACCCTTTGGTACTTAGGGTTGAGCCTGGTATCTTCGTGCCGATGGTACTTGGAGCCATACTACTTATCGGATGCCGATTGCGACAAGTTGCTGACCGACACTCTTTACGGGAATACTTGATTGTCGGTCAATACCGATGGTACTTGAAACCACATGACTCATCGGTCGTCTCGTCGAATGAATGGGATGAAGCCCGGTCATGCTGGAAGAGCACCAACTGTCTAGTATGCTGGGGTCAAGTGGTTGTTAATAACCTGAACATGTTGTCGCGACCCTCTCTCGGATGAGGGCTAATGGGTCGCCCTTCCGGCCCGATTGCGCGTGGACCTTCGGACGCGGGCCTCTCCCAAGGCCCGGTACCCAAATCGCAACGGAGGATAACATCGCGGTCGACCTTTCAGTGTGGTCTAGTGACATGTGCTACGTGTGCATGCCTCGGAGTCGCCACCAATCGTTTCGTGAAAGGTACGATTGGAAACCCTATCGAATAGTCGGGAGTTTCTATTCGATTCTGCGATAACCAGAGAAGTGGGTTCGGGGACTTAGTTACGTCAATTATCCTAATTGACGCCCTTTCGGTACCTAAGTTGACTGAATTTTCTAACCTTAGATTTCATGCAGATGAGTGGGGTACGAATCCTAAATCTAGGAGTTCATGCGGATGGGAGTGACTATCCTAGCAATCACAATCAATTGAAGTAAATGCGCAAATCAAGGAATCCATAACGTGCGGATAAATCGCATCAAATCAGCGTGGCATTCCTAGTATAGCCCTATTGGCTTAGAGAAGGGACATTCAAAGCATAGGAGGGGATCGGGAGTGATTTGGAAGCGATTCGCCCATGAGGGGCAAAATCGTAATTTTGAGAAAATTTGGAGACGATTTGCCGAGAAGGGAAAAATCGTCATTTCAGAAGAGATTTGGAGTGAGAAATATTGGAAATAGGATTGGCCACCTATACTGACCCATTTCCTAATTTCCAACATTTTTTTGGAATTTTTCGGAATTTTCTATGAATTTTTTGGGACAATTTGCCCTTAAGGGGTAAAACCGTCATTTTTGGAAAGATCGGGAGGAGAAAACTCAAAAATAGGATTGGCCAGTTGATTGTGGCCATTCCTCAATTTTTGAGAATTTTTGAAATTTTTGGGAATTTTTGGGGATTTTCTACAATTTTTCCTAATTTTTTTTCGATTTTTTAATGATTTTTCGCTTCTTTTTTTTTTTTTTTTTTTTGGACCGGGTCAACCCGGTCCACGAACCGGTCCGCCCGGTCCCGGTCCGCGCCCGGACCGGAATTCCTCTAAAACGACGTCGCCCGAACACGCGCGTGGAATATTGAAAAATTCCCGCCCTAAAAAAAAACGAAGGGTTCGGATTGCGCCACGTGGCGTCTCCCCGACGGTCGGATCACATTACAGGAACCAATGGCTCGGATTAAAGAGAGACTCAATCTCGACCGCACGTTCTTATCATTTTTTATTTATATGAAAATGATTTTTTTTATTTATTATTTGAAAATCCGAAAATTTGATCCAACGATCGGAATGGTGACGCGTGGCCAAACCTGGGCCATGCGATCACAAAATATTTTTTTTATTTTTTCGAAAAATGGAATATATTTGAAAAATGATTTTTATTTTTCAAAAATCTGAGATCTTGACACGTGGCACTCTATGGACCGTCGGATCAATTTTTTTATTATCACTTTCGGTTATAATAGAATGCTGACGTGGCCACCACGTGGTGCCACGTCGGCGCCACGAAGACGTTGACCCGGTCAACTTGCGTTGACCGGTCAACGTCGCATCGAGGAAGACGATCGGCGCCGGCGAGTTTCGCCGGCGCCTCGTCGGAAATCATATTCCGGCGTCAAAACAGTCCCAATCTCTACGAAATCTATACTATTTGATTCCCAAACGTATCCAGATTGACATATCTCGACTTTAACCCCCAAAGTTCACTCTGCTACACGCACGCAATCGTTGGACTCCGGCCAAAAATGCAGAATCCGGCGAGCTCGAAAAATGACACAAAAACAGCTACGAACTTCGACAATCTTTATACATGCTTGCTTCCCCATCTCTTCGAACCAATACCTCTTCGTAATACATGAAGATCCAAACTAGAATCTTATGAATCAGAGCCATCCGAACCTAATATATCTCAGCAGAAAATCAATCATTTTCAGCATATACTCATCTCCTAAACCTAACCATCCATCTGCATCATTGGAGGATCGAGAACTTACCTGCTGATTACACGAGCTCTATTTCAAGTGAAATGAGCTAAAGAGCTTTGCAGCAATCTTGAGGATGTTCGGAGAAATCAACTCGGCGATTTTTGGGTAAAAATGCAAGGCAAACACAGAGATCGAAACGGAAGGAAGTCAACAACCATATAGATCCAAAGGCTCCAAAAACGAACTCCAGAACTTAGATTGCAAGAGGATAGGTTCGAGAACGAGGATGAGATTTACCTATTTCGTAGACTAGCGAGAAATCGATCGGACTCGATGTCTCTCCGCGGCTGTGACCGATCTAAAAAGGACGGCGACGTTGTTCGATTCTCCTTGGATCTTCGGACCGGCGAGCTTCCAAGCTTTCACTCACGTAACTTCCATGGCTAACTCTCCAGAGAACCTTCACCTCCTCCTCCGTAATGGCGTCCTCCCCCTTTTTCTTTTTTCTCCGAATCCTCCCCCCCCTCGTTTGCGAGCACGAGTCTTTTTGTTAAATCCCCTCTCTAACCGTCTCCCCGCTTCCAGAAGCTTCATGAAGCTTCGTTTTGTTGAAGGTTCGCGCCCGCAAAACGGCCTCTTCTCCTCTAATTTGCGCCGGTGAGAGCTTTGGGAGAGATGATGAACAGATCTGGGTCGCCGGGTCGGACCCGCCCGACCCGGCAGACCCGGTTCGTGCAATAAATGGCCAAATTGAACTATCAATTAACATTTTTTATAAAAATTGATGCCAAAAATTGATTTCCCATCATGGATTACCTCTAAAGATGTGATTTTCGTAAAAAATTCCCTTGAAATTGAGTGAAAACCCCAAATTTTGAGTAAGATCCGAAATTGATTTTTACAAAATTGGAGTCCTTAATGAAGGAATTATCCTCAATTGAGCCTACTATTAGATTCAGGAGGTCAAAAACTATAGGATAGGGATCTTGGGATTCCATGGGTGTCTCTCAAGAAGATTTAATTTCAAATTTGGCCTTCTAGGGACTAAAATGAAAGAAATTTTTGTGCAATTAAGTCCCTAATGCCAAAATTGAGCAAATTAACATGCAATTGGATCAGAATGTGAAATGGAATGCTAGAGAATCATGCCACAACCCTAATAGTAAAGAAAGAAAAATAAAATGACCCCAAATGGTATTTTTATGTCTAATTTGTGGGGTACATTTGTGAAGGAACACACAAATCCGAAATGGAATTTTCAAGCTTTAAGAGGTCAAAATGAAAAGGAAATTAAAAGAAAAATGTTGACTATTTTTCTGTATTTTTGTGACCTCGAATGGTATTTTTCTTGATTTTTTTGGGTATTTTCTGAAAAATATCAAAAAATGTGAAAAATATGAAAAATTATTTTTTGTTCAAAAATGGTTCCTTGAGCTTGGCCAAGGCTACCAAAGTTGATTTTGCAATTTTTTAATTTTTTGTGAATTTTTTTATGAATTTTCAAAAATAAATCGAAAAAAAGATGATTAAAAATCGGGTGTCAACAGGTGCCCCTCTTTGGGAGTGATCTCGCAAGAGGTCACTTCCAAAGATAAGGTGACACCTGAAATCTAATCGACTCAATTGGGGAAAGAGAAAAAGAAAGAGTTGTGACATTTGGTCTTCAAGCCTTCTCGCCGATAAGCTCTTATCCAAAAAATGAGGTCCCCCGCAGTAGTTATGAGAAAAGAGTAGGAAGAGATTTACTTGGCGCTTACCTGTCCGAACTCGAGAGGCTTTCCCGTGAGTGCGAGCGGATTCTAGAAGATACCTAGGGATTCATCACCAGAATTGTCCTAGGGAGGTTAAGCTCTGACCCGTATGGTAGGTCAAACCATAATGGAATTCCTAATTAATAGGAATGTGAAGACGACCTATCCCGTCCGTGGGATTCGTCGGATGATTTGATCCGTATGGTGGATCAGCCCATAAAAAGAATTCCTACTTGAAGGGATTCTAAAGACGACCTATCCCGTCTGTGGGATTGGTCGGGAGATTTGATCCGTATGGTGGATCGGCCCAGGAAAAGAATTCCTACTTGAAGGGATTCTAAAGACGACCTATCCCGCCTGTGGGATTCGTCAGGAGATTTGATCCGTATGGTGGATCAGCCCAGAAAAAGAATTCCTACTTGAAGGGATTCTAAAGACGACCTATCCCGCTTGTGGGATTCGTCGAGAGATCCGATCCGACTAGTGGATCGGTCCGAAAAAGGCTCACCTACTAAAAGGTTTTACCTGTAAGATGATTTATCCCACTTTCGGGACTTGTCAAAGATCTTTAGAAAAGGCTTACCTACTAAAAGGTTCACCTAATAAGATGACTGATCGGGGATTTAGGGGATACCTGAAATCCTGCAGAAAATCGAATCTGAAAATTCTTCTTAACGAAAGAGATGTCATTCTGGGATGCGGGGTTACCGTAAATCCTGCAGAAATTCAAACCCGAAAACTTTTCTCATCAAAAAGTGGAAATTCTTTCTTACCACGAAAGGCGTCCTTCTGGGATCCGGGGTTTCCATGAGTCCCGCAGAAGTTTAAACCTGAAATTTTTTTTTCTCCACCGGAGAAGATTATCAATCTTTTATGGGGAATCTGCTATCGAACCGACAAAATTTCTATGACTTAAACCGAAATCATGAAAAAGTCTGAATGGATGCATTATGATGTCGGAGGTTATCCAAAACATCTTGCAACATACTAAAGTGATCAAAAATTCCTTGTGAGGAAAGTTTGAATCTAACGATCCGAAACCACCAAAAGAGTTCGGTTAAAACATCCATTGGAGTATTCTCGTCAAAGAGGGCTTCTCACCATTTTGAGATAACGGTTTTTTCATTTTGAAAGCGCTCAAATTTCCTATTGAACCTATGCCTAGGATTCGGGATCATTCGCAGCGCATACATCTTGATCGATCGGGAGGTCTTCGAAAGGACCGTAATGTTGGGCTTGGACAACGGTTTCCAAGTGGGACTCACAATTGAGTCAAGGCTATTTGAACGAAAATCTTCAACATCTGCTCCGGGTTTACAAGTCAAGAAACCTGCAAAATGAGAAAGAAATGATCTTGCTCGTACTTCTTCGAGCTAAGCTTCTACGTTAATCCAAGTGCTTTAATCGGAAAAGACTTTTCGGGGTTGTAACGTAGGTGAGGATTGGGGACCGAAAAAGGCTTATTTTTGGGCCCATAACATGTAAATGGGTGTGTCGTTGGTGATCATTGCAGCTTTACCACCGATACAAACCCTCGGGGATTGTCCTTTGAAGAACGTTTTCAATTTTGAAGGTATACCCAAAATTCTTTGGAGAGCATCCTCGGTCTTCAAAGTACACATTTTGCCTTTAGAGAGCACCTCAATCTCGTCGGGATGGTGCAAAGTTTTACCTCCGCTGAGGGTTTTCTTTTACAACCAAATTTCATTGGAGATAAAGATATCATGGAATCTTTTGATACTTACAAGATCGAACACATGGTTCACCGGTGTACGAATATTTGAATGGGCATTGGCCTTGCTTTTACCAGGCACTTTGCTTTTTCTTGATGCCCGGGAACGGCTTTTTCTTTCTCGCTCTTTTTCAAAATCCCACCTTTTCCTTTCTTTTTAGGAATAGGATTTTCAATGGTTGTGCTAAGTATTCAATTAAAAGTTCTAGCATGCCCCAGTATGGGCTTAAGAATTTCTTGTAAATCCTGTCTCTCGAACTCTTCCGTTCTTGGAGTGTTGTCGCTTACACCTTGAGATATGCAACGATCACCAACGGGGTTCATGAAACGAATATGCAGGCTCGATTGGGCTATGCAAAGGATAAAAGTGTATAGGATAGAGAAACGAATGCTTTTCGTCATCCTAAAACACTTGAATTATCGTATAAGCAACACACGAAGATTGATGTTAGTCCAAGCAAGAAAATTTCTAACCATTTTCCTCCCGATATCGCCCGATTTACCTCCATTTGACCCCAATGTGGGGTGGTTCTTGACAGGGATAAAGAATGAAACCGCCGTTCAAAGGGGTTATCAATGGTCACCTGTAGTGTTTAAGATAGAGAAATGAACGCCTCCGTCATCTCAATCCATGTAATCGCTGCGAATAACCCCTATGTCCGTAGGTCAAGGTTTTACTATACCTTCCACTCCACTCATCTCTCAAGTGTGTATGGGACGTGTTTGGATAAGGTTTGCCTCTCGTCCGAGGAAATATCCAATGGATGGTTTAAACAACTCTTGTTGAAAAAGTTTATTTTCTGTTTTTCAATTCATACCCTCAAAGGGAATTTATAGTTCACTCTGCATGTTCCAATTGTGCTTGAATAACCTCCATTTTTTTGAAGATGAATGCAGATGATATGACCAATAAAAAGTCTAATTTCGAAATCAAAGGCCTCTGCGAATTACCGACATTTACAATCGTCTCTCGTCTTGTGAGGTGATGGAAAGAACTCTTGCACCTATTCCGACGTCGATCTTTGGTCGTCTTTTGTGCTTGATCGTCGTTCCCTGGCAAAAAGAAACGAGCATTTGATGAGCAATATGATTGAAATGGAAGTAATGGAACAGATACATATCACCTGTTTTCATTGTTTTGAGATGAACAAACCCCCAGTTCTTCTTGAACAGGTTGGGTCTCGGATTTCCTGTTTTTGAACCCCGCAAATTTTGTGCATGTATGCATATATGCATGTATGTATGAATGCAATGCAGTAATTCTATGGCAACTCGGATCCTTCTGAGGAAAGCCATAATCATTTCTGATTTTATTTCGGGGATAATATTTCTTCACTGCGTCGGCGTTTACAGGATATCCCAATTCATCTCCCTCTGAATTTACAAGAATCAAGGCCCCTCCCGCAAGCACTTTCTTGACAACATATGGCCCCTCGTAATTTGGAGTGAATTTACCCCCCGGATGAGCGGCGTTTCGTAGTGTCTTTCTCACCACAAGATCTCCTACCTCAAAATATCTTGGTTTCACCTTGCGATGGAACGATTTGGCTACTCTTTTCTGATAACTTTGGCCATGACGGATAGCCTTGAGACGCTTTTCGTCAATTAGATTCAGCTGCTCGCACCTTTGCCGTATCCATTCAGCTTCGCACAGTTTAACTTCCGATAGTACCCTCAAGGATGGAATCTCCATTTCTACGAGCAAAACTGCTTCCATGCCATAAACCGGGGAATAAGGAGTTGCCCCGGTTGAAGTTCGGATCGAAGTTCGATAAGCCATCAATGCAAAGGGCAACCTCTCATGCCAATCCCTATAATTTTCCGCAGTTTTCGACGGGATCTTCTTGATGTTTTTATTTGCGGCTTCAACTGCCCCATTCATCTACGGGCGATAAGGAGACGAGTTAAGATGTCGAATGCCAAAGTGATCGAACGGATCATCGACAATCTTGTTATTCAAATTGGACCCATTGTCCGTGATAATTGCCTGAGGAGACCCGTAGCGAGAGATTATATCTCTCTTAATGAATCTTGCTACGCTCTTTGCGGTGACATTTGCGTAAGAATTGGCTTCGATCCATTTGGTGAAATAATCAATCGCTACCAGAATAAAGCGATGACCATTTGAAGCAGCGGGGTTTATTGGCCCAATCATATCTATCCCCCACATAGAGAAAGGCCAAGCTTCTGACATTTGATGAAGTTCATTTGGAGGAGCATTAATCCTATCTCCATACATCTGGCATTGATGACATGATCGTACATGTTGACCGCAATCTGACTCCATGGTCATCCAATAATAACCGAGTCGCATGATCTTTCTTGGAAGGAGATGACCATTCATGTGAGGCCCACATACTCCTTCGTGAATCTCTTTCATAAGTATGTTTGCTTCCTTGGCGTCTACACACTTGAGCAATACCGAATCAAATGATCTTTTATATAGGGTTTGGCCACTCACAAAGAATTTGGTAGCCATCTTGGCTATATACTTTTTATCTCCAGGCTGACTCCCTTCGGGAAATTCTCCTTTCATGAGATAATTTTTGATATCATGATACCATGGTTCACCATCAAATTCTTCTTCTATCAGCATGCAGTAAGCTGGCCGGGTGATTACATCAATTCTCAAAGGCTTTACATCCAGCCCGTTCGTCACCCGCAACATAGAGGCTAATGTTGCCAAGGCGTCTGCAAACTAATTCTGCGTTACGGGCAAGTATTCGAAAGATATTTCTTCGAATTCAAAAGCAAGTTCTTCTAGAAACTCATGATACGGGATGAGTTTGGAATCCTTCGTTCTCCATTCTCCTTGAGTTTGAAGAATAATCAGCATAGAATCGCCATACACCTGTAATTTCCGCACATTCATGGAAATGGCTAACTGTAAGCCCAGGATGCATGCTTCGTACTCAGATATATTATTGGTACATGGAAATACCAACTTTGCCGTAACAGGGTAATGTTGACCCTCCGGGGATATCATTGTTGCCCCGGTGCCCGCTCCCGATAGGTTAACCGCACCATCGAAATACATAGTCCATTTGTCTTACGTTAACGTCGGGACTTGATCTTTAACTTCTGTTTTATCCGGAGTTGGTTCTAAGCGAGAGCTTTACGCTAGCAAATCTGCTATAGCGCGTCCCTTAACTGATTTTCGAGGTGAACTTCTTATGTCAAATTCTGACAACATCACTTGCCACTTGGCCGGTTTCCCAACCAATGTTGGTTTTTCCAATGTATACTTAATCGGGTTATTCTCTGTCACCAATTGAATGTGATAATGCAAAGTGTATTGTCTCAATATGCGAAGTACCCAAACTGTTGCAACACATGTTCTTTCAACAGGAGAATAATTCATTTCTGAGGTGGTGAACTTTTTGCTCGGGTAGTAAATGGCTCTCTCTTTTCCATCTTTAGGATTGGTTTGCGCCAACAATGCTCCTAGCGACTCTTGATGGATCGTCAAATATAAGGTCAGTGGGTACTCCGGAATAGGTGGTACCAGATCGGTGGGGAAATCAAATCTTGTTTGATCTTTTCCAATGCTCGATGACAATCGGCATCCCGGACCACTTTGGCGCCTTTCTTCGGAAGTTTGAAAAATGGTCTAGCCGTGTCAGAGAGTTGGCATATAAACCTGGCAATGTAATTCAATTTTCCCAAAAGGCTTCTCACTTGCTTAACTGTCGAGGGAGCAGCTATGTCGAGGATTGCTTTTATTTTGGACGGGTCCACCTCAATGCCTCTATTACCGACCATGAAACCGAGGAATTTTCCGGATCTTGCCCCAAATATGCATTTGTTGGGGTTTAACCTCAGCTTATACTTTCTCAAGCGATCAAACAATTTTCTCAATATTTGGACGTGATCTTCTCCGGTCCTGGATTTGGCGATCATGTCGTCAACATATACCTCGATCTCTTTATGTATCATATCATGAAACAAGGTCACCATAGCCTTCTGATATGTCGCCCCGGCATTTCTTAGTCCAAAGGGCATAACCTTGTAACAAAAGTTTCCCCAAGGGGTGGTGAATGAGGTCTTAGCCTTGTCTTCCTTCTTCATCGATATCTGATTGTATCCAGAAAACCCGTCCATAAACGAAAACAATTCAAACCCCATTGTACTATCAACCGTTACGTCAATGTGTGGTAGAGGAAAGTCATCTTTCGGGCTCGCTTTATTCAAACCCCGATAATCTACACACACTCGAATTCTCCCATCCTTCTTCATGATAGGGACGATGTTAGCAATCCATCCCGCATAAGGAATGGCTTCAATAAAGCCAACTTTAAGAAGTTTCATCACTTCCTCTTTAATCTTGTCTGAGAGCTCGGGTTTCATCGTCTCGCATGATTGCTTCACCGGTTTGCATCCTGGATTAATGGGTAATGCATGTTCCACAATGTTTGGATCCAATCCTGGCATATCCGCATATGACCATGCAAAGATATCTTGATATTCTTTGAGCAACTCGATAATCCTGGATGCGTCTGCCCGCGATAAATGTCCTCCGATTTTCACCTCCTTGGCATTTTCGGATTCTCCAATGTTAATGACAACTGGCTCTTCTTCGGTGGGAGGCTTAGATTCTTCAAAATTAACCCAATCCCTCCGGATAGCTATCTGACCCTCGTCTTCTTCTTCTATATCGCAAGAATAATCCACCCGCCGATCCGAGTCGCACAACAACCTAGCATGCATGTTTGGGATGATATGCCCGAAATGTCATGGAAATGGTCGGTATATGCAAATCATAATGGATGACTTTATGGGAAAAATCTCTTTTTGTTTGTGAAAAACATTTTAAAATCAGAAAATCTAGAAAATGGAACTAGTCCTCATACCCTCGGACATCCTCGTTCCAAAAAGATTATTTTGGAAACCGGGAAGCATATGGCAAATCAGGCTTCAAGCTTCGATTCACGAAGACGAGCGTCATCATTAGACCGATTTGTTATTCCACATGTCCTTAATGAAACATGAAAAGCTTTATTGGATGTAAAAAGGACCGCATTAGAAAGTGTGCTGTTTGGACCAACGGTCGGAGGTCCAATGGCATTTTCCTTTTACATTCAAAGTAAAGTAAAAAGGCACTAAATCAAAATGCGGAAAAGGAATACAGCAGAAATGCAGTAAAGTAAACCAAATGCCAGTAATAAAGGAAGGACTGCAGAGAAGATCTCTTTACTCAGTAACATCTTCATTTGCCTCGAGCCATTCGACTATCACATTCACAGTGTTGTCCTCGAGGAATGGATTGGTCGAGTCCGTCTCTGTCGGAGGGGACACCATCTCGTCTGCTGGCCATTTAGAATCCTTAAAGAAAAATTGGTTCAGCTGATTGTCGAACATTTTAGCTTTGCCTTTCCAGGTGGGAGAGCCGATAAAAGAATCACCTCGGCCTCCTCGACGTCCTCGGCTTCCATGGCTTTTGCCTTTGCCTCGGCCTCGGCCTCCATGGTGATTTTTCAGAGTGGCAGGATCGCTGCTATCGACTCCAAAACCCAATCCCGTTCGGTGCTCATTGGACTCGAGTTGTAAAGGAGTGCGGATCCCTTGGCCAAATTTTCCTAGGCCATCTCCGGGAAGGTACCCATATGCCAACAGCATTTTTGGAGGTAAAGCGGCGAATTCAGAAAGAATAGGAACTCTTAGCTTGGTCCCGGTCGGTGTATGGACCACAGCCACTAGTTCCAAAGAATGATAATCGGCCTCCTCTTTGGCCTCGGGCTCTATATAGGGTATAGCGCTGTTTCGATAAGACCGGAGATCCACCTCACCATGGATGGTAACAATTTTCCCATCGACTATGAATCGCACATTTTGATGTAAGCTCGAAGGGACAGCCCCGACTACATGAATCCATGGCCTTCCCAATAAAAATCCAAAAGCACTCGGAAGGTCCATCACCTGGAAATCAATAGAAAATTTGGTCGGGCCTATGATGACGTCCAGCTCGATTTCCCCAACCACAGTTTTTCTCATTCCGTCAAAGGCCTTGACGGTTGCCTTGGAAGTTCGAATCATCTCTTCTTTTATGCCCAAATTCCTTAACGTGGCCAAAGGGCAAATATTGAAAGCGGATCCATTGTCTATCAATACATGGACTACTCGTCTTCCATGACACTCTGCGGTAATGTATAGCGCTTTGTTGTGCACTCGCCCGTCCATGGGGAAGTCTTCATCCGAGAAGCTTATTTGATCCTTCAGCAAGATCGCCCCTACAAAGTTTTCCAACTGAGTTTCATCAATTGTCTCGGGAACGTGCACCTCATTCAACACCTTCAGGAGTGCTTGTTTATGCTTCTCTGAATTAATGAACAGATCAAGCAAAGAGATGCGGGCCGGCATTTTCCTCAATTGCTCTATCACTTCAAACTCGCTCGTCTTGACGATGGACAAGAGCTTTTCAGCGTCATCCTTAGTCACCTCTTTCTTTTCGGGTTCGGCTTCCCGTGGGGCATAAAATCTACCCGATCTCATCACGGCATCTATTTCTCCGGTTCCATAATTCCAATGGACCGCTTTTGGATTATACGGCTCTACGGGTGGAACTTTAATCACCACTGGCGTCGCTTTTTCCAGTTTAACCTCCGGTTCATCACCCGTCTCATCATCGGAAAAGCAAATCACTACTGGCTTGACCGGGCGCTCGTCTTTGCTGTCGCAGCCATCAACTTTATCCAGTCTAATCACAATGGGAGCTACGGTCCCAATCATCCCAATCGGATCATCTAAATCTTCCGAATTATATCCGCACTCGAGCTCTGGGTAAAATACATCGTGCTTACGGACGGTCGACGAGATTCCTTGATCTAAGGCAATCTCACTATCTCTTTTGCTTGAGGATTCAGCTTCTCCACTTTGAAATTTTTCAGTCAATAAGCTCCTTTCAACCTCTTGGCCCACTCGCACGGGATGAGCAAAAGAGCGGAAAGTTGACGGAGGGCTTTGCTCGAAAACTTCGCGTGAGAGGGGTCCCGGAAAATATCCCCCCAATTCCTCTTCAACCGTGGGAGTATAAACCTGCGAAGTTCGCATCCACTCTCTACATGCATCAAATCCCGGTTCTTCATCAACCTCATGGGTCAAATCAGCCTTAGTAAAAATTGCTTCGAGACGAGCGAGTTTCCGTGAAGCAAATGATTCGGTTGCTTGATCAGCGGCGGGGGTGATTCCAAGTGAAGCCAAAGAGCTCGGAAGTTCTTTCGTTTCCGTCAACAATGCACTCGGATCCCCGAATTGGCAAATCAATTTCATCACCTTGAGACTTTGTTCATAACTCCGAGTGCGGGGTTCTACAGCATGCGTATCACTCGTCTTCTGCGATTGATCTATCATTGCCCGTTGTTGAGCAAAATTTTCCAATTCATGAGAGAAATCAGCCACGTATTTTTCCATACCGGATAATTGCTCCATAACCTCGGCATCATTCGTGGCTCCTGAATCTTTCGGATGAGGTACGACTTCGAAAGTATCATCAACTACATCCGGCTTGATAACCTCATCCATACCTCCCCATCCATCTGGTACAATATCCTCGGCCTTTATGAAAAAGCTAGGAGGAGCGGAGTATTTAACTTTGAAATTGTACCTCCCCGAGTCTTCGCCCAAATTATCCACAGTTTCACCCCTTTCATGAGCCTCCAATACGAATCTTAGATCACCCACACGAGTCTTTTCGGCTTCCGGATCATCTTCATCCACTTCGGGCTCGGGAGTCGTGATCGGCTCTAGATCCCCCATCAAACTCTCATGAGGAACCTTCCAGGAATCGCCTTGCTCGGTCTCAATCACGAACCGATTCCAATCTAAACTCACAGAAGCAAGCACTCCTTCAAAGGTTTCGTCGGTGACATCCGCAACTATCCCGAGGCTCATTAACTTGGAGATACACAACATTTTTCGTTCAATCGACATTTCCCCTTTATTCGGATAAGACGAAGCAATTGCCAAGATGTCGCGCGGTTTGCTCATGTTCACCTTGAGCTCTAGGTGATTCTCTTCTTCTCCGTCAAAAATCATCCCTACCACCTGGTGATCGGGGAGTGGATTCAGCTGTACATTAGGCGCCGTCTTGTCGAACTCTACCAGGTGGTTGTCAATAAGGGCTTGCACCTTGAGCTTTAGGATGTAGCAGTTGTCGACATTGTGTCCTCTCTCCCCCATATGGTAGACACACGATTGGCTTTCATCATATCCGGGATATTTCATCGGGTTCGGCCTTGGCGGTTCCTTTGCCACTAATCGCTCCTCCAACAGCATCGGAAGCAACTTGGATAATGGCCTAGGAAGGGGCGTGAAGCGCTTAGGAGGTGGCTTCTTCCTCGGTTCTTGTACCTTTTGCGTCGACCATGACGACCCTCCCCGTGTCGGGTTGGAATTCGAGAACTGTTTGGGCTTTGGTGGATTTGGTACAAAGGCAATGTCGACTCCCGCCCCACCTTCTTTTCTCATCGCATACTGGCGTCTTGTCGGCGCTTCCGGAGCTTTTCTTTCTCTCATAGCCCATTCCAGCCTTTTCGCAACCTTTATCGGATGGACGAATGTCTGACAACCCGACGTGTTCAACTTGTCAAAGTACTCATAGGGGAGTGCCTTCAGAAATAAGTCCACCAATTCGTCTTCTGGAATAGACGGCTTAACTTGCGTCGCCAAGGCTCGCCACCTCCGGGCATACGTGCGGATCCGCTCGTTCTTTCTTTTCACGGTTCTAAGCAAGTCTTCTCGAGTAGGGGCGGTGGCGGTGTTAAACTTGTGCTGATGCAGAAAATCTTCAGCTAAATCCTCCCGACCATCATAATCTTCCAAGTCTAACTCGATGAACCGGGCCAAAGCGGCGCCGGCCAAACTTTCCTGGAACGTGTTCATGAGGAGAGGGACGTAATCCGAGTAATGCGCCATCTTGCGCAGATAATACTTCAAATGAGCACGGGGACGGACCTGTCCCATTGTACTTCCGACAAATTCCGGTTCCTTGTAATCCGCGGCACCTCAATTTTCGCGAAAGGGGAGATCTTATCAAATCTGGCTAGCTCATAGCCTTGGCCGCTCCAGCACTCTTCGATCTTGGCTAACCTCTTAGCCCCTTCTTCCGTTTTAACCGCAGATTTTCCTCTTTCTTCCTTCTCCAGGTTAATAACTACAGGAGATACTTTAGGCTGCGGATTAGCATGAGGAGTTTGAGTAGCTTACGGAACAAGATGGGCGTCTTCGGGTTGCCCATTGTCGGTAGCGTTAGACGATGAAGGACGAGCAGGATTGTTCAGATCCGGTATCGACGGCTGCCTTGCATGAGAAGCTTCCAAGAAAGCTTTCATCTCTGTTATCATAGAAACCAGCGAGTTCACTTGTGTCTCGAGCACACCAACCCTCGGGCTCGGTTCTTCTTGCTCCATTCTGGTTCTCAAACGAGTTCTAATACGGTCTCTTGGTTGTTCCGTGATTAAAAATCACCTATTTCGAAGAACGAAAATAAAGTAAGAATACCGAAAGGAAGCAATAGTAAAGTACTGAATCCTTTTAATTGCATGTTTTCTTTCGATTAATGAGAGAAAGGACAACTTCATGAGCCCTATTCTCATATAAGTAGCTCTTTTCCTCATTCTCCGAGAGAAATCATGTAATTAAAAGAAGCGTAATCCATGGCAATAGTTTTAATGCCTCATAAAAAGAAACATCTCAACATGTATATATATAAGAAAATCAACCGAGTTCATTACAATTGAAACCTCAAAGAGTGTTTGAAAGTTAAAATGACATAATATTTCGATATCCTAAACTTGATGGAGTGATTCTATCCAAGTCCGGGACGTTTGGGATCTAGGGTGTCCCGAATATCCCAAGAGAGGTTAAGTTCCCCCATCCGAGACTCCCCATCTTCATGATAAATCGGCGATCTCATATCTTCGGGTACATAGGGCTCCACTCCAGGCATATGAGGAACGATGTACTCCGGCACGTATGGCTCGACAAAACTACGTCTGACTGTCTTGAAATGGCAGATGTACTCGGGTGATGCCCCGTGAAGGTTCATCTCGTCGATCATATCTTCCGGCCACTCTATATCCCCAGTCTGGGATTTCTTGAGGGAATCCTTAATGCACTCAACTTTGGCCTCGAACGGCTCCTTATCTTTGCCTTTGAGAACCTCCTTCGGCATGTCAAAAGAGAAGACTCACAGTGCAGGCGGTGTCGGCATCTTCCGTAAAGCTCCAAAGCGTCCGATGACCCTCATCGGATAATATCTTTGTAGCTCGGTAAAGCCCAGTAAAGGAACTAGATCTCCATCACCACAAGTGAGTCGAGCCTTATATATCCTTGGCCATTTAAGCCGCCATCGGAGTTGTTCTGGTTTTAAGGTTCTAAGAAATTCTCTCCAATCCTTAAAGTTGAGGTTAGGGACTTGTGTATGAGTTTGGACAAAGGTTCTAAAGGGATTGGTGTGAGGACTAATCTCAATGAAACCCATACGGAGGTTGAATTGTTTGATGTGAGAAGTGAACCACATATACAGAAATCCACTAGAAGCCCTAAAGATCCCCTTATTCCTAGCCCGGAAACGGTCTAAAGACATGAATGTTTACGCTAAAATCAAGTTGGAGTAATCCCACCCACAACAGACCTGTCTAACTACCACAGCCATAATTGGATCAAAAGTGGTGGTGGAAATAGGAAATAACACGAAACTAAAGAAGGCTAAGATAAAGACCCTACCCGACTTAGTCCCCTTATCTGCAGGAAGGTTTGAGAACCTATTTATGAGAAAAGCAAGAGAAATACGCCCACAATTGCTCTTGGCATTTAGGGTTACCTCGGAGAGGCTAGTATCTAAGAATTCGGCTAAGGAACTAAGGGGTTCATATCCTATCGGGGGTTGGACAAGGCGAGGTGTAAATTCTACTCCGATGGCGACACTATACTCCTCCAGAGTAGGAGTGAGCTCGAGTCCTTCCATATTGAATGTGGCGGTGATCGGATCCCAAAATTGCGCCATGGCTTGGATGAAAGCGGGAGGGCATTCGATCTTCATCAAGTCCAGCAGATATCCCAGTCGTGTCTTGGCGTACGTCCGATTGGCTTCACCCATATTATCCCACCAAGCTAGGAGCTCATCTCGAGGGATCTTGAATACTTGGATATCATTCTTCCCCATCAAGTCTAGAATATTCAAATGATGTTGAAAAATCAATTGCCTTGGATTACTTTAAAATGCATGGATGCCAATGTCATGAAACATGCATGATGCGACCTAATTGCATATTTCGATTAGTGAAATAGAAATTAGGCCATCTCATCTAGGCTAAAGACCCAATATGAGATCTAATTTGAATTTCAAATAAGCGGATTATGCAATTGATCGTGATCGTCTCGGTGATTAGGAGAAATAACAAAGCCACATTCCATTGATCAAAACAACAAATCGAACAAAGTAGGGAAAATATACCGGAGTAGATTCCTAATACATTGATATCTAATAGAGAGGAAGTGGTAGAGATAAGAAGAAATCCCATGAAAAGGGAATCCTATACATGTAGACTAAAACATGAAAATGGTAAAAGATCAATGGAATGTGAAACCTAAGCTTCGAACTCCTCGAGATCGCCATGTTTTAGTTGTCTTCGTCTGATTCCTCATCGGGGTAATCTTCGTTGTCTTGGGTAGATTCTTCAGTCGGGACCTCCTCGGATGAGTAGTCCATCGGGGGTTCTTCCTCGAGGGACCCCTCACTAAGCTCCTCTTCCGGATAGGGGTCCTCGATCAATACCTCTTCTTCAATTGGTTCTTCCTCTAGAGGCTCTATCTCCGAATCTTCTCTTGAAAAGGCGTAGATGATGGTCTTTCTTCCCTCAATGGATTCTCCATGTTGGCGTAATTCCTCCGACCATTCTTTCGTCCATGTCATTGTCGCCTCGGGGGACTCCTTAGCCATTTTGAGTTTAGGCTTCTTGAGCACGATATGCTTTGGCTTGGTTTTGATAGCAGGACGCTTCCCCTTCTCCCACGGAGCCAGCATGGGTCGGTTCACTTTGGTCTGACGTTCAGCCTTTCGACGAGCATACGCTTCTCTAGCCAATTGGTTGCGACGCTGTCTTCGTAATTCCATAAATTCCTCATGACGTCTATCCATTTCGCGTTTGAATTGCAAGTTCATCACATAGTACTCGGTGTGGCAATCTTCGGCGTATCCTAACTTCTTCCCCGTCGGTTCACGTCCATGCACGAACCTGGTAAAGGGTAGGCTCGTATTGGGTCCGGGCCACACTACCTTCCTCCGATGGATGAATGGCTCCGGCTCAGGAGAACTTCGGAGAAATAGCGGCATCCTAATCTACCATTGTTATTTTTCTTAATCACCGGGACGATTTATAAGCATATGTCGTGCCCATGAATGCGAATGATATGCAATATATGAACAAATTATGATGAAACGGCATTAAAAAAAAATACATCACAAAATAAAATGCCTTACCAACCGATACCAAAGGGAAGGCATGATTTTCCCTGCACATTTTTGGTTTTAGGTATACCAACCATCCACAGACATGCGCATGAGACAAGTGAGGGGTATACTCTAAAAATCAGCAAACCAGGTATGGAACCTATGGCTAAAGGCTCCCACGATCCAAATATGACAAATTCGCCCTCGAGGGTACCTACCCGAGAGGGTTGGAACTTGCCAATCAAGATCATGAGCGGGAACGAATACGAAAGTCTCAAGTGCCATCGAACACAAGATCCTTTCACACCCTTTCCCTATCTAAGGTAACCTATGGGTGGTTGCGGTCGGGGTTTGACCGCCAGTGTGTGCAATGTGTCGTGATCGCCAAAATGCACTTTCATGCACAACGGTTTATATCAAAACACCGCTTCTATAATCACATCCACAAACATACATTCCTTACTCCAACCTGCAAGAAACAATGTTAACAATCACTCCACCCCTTATTTCTCCCATCCGCAAAAACATCTAACACATTCGTTAGCATACGTACCTCACCTTCAAGCGCATCTGCATAAAATAGGTTAGAAAAATCAATCAACTTTTTAATCGGCTCAAGTCCTCTAATGGCTTCGTAACCGGTCCCCAGCGGAGTCGCCGATCTGTCGCGACCCTCTCTCGGATGAGGGCTAATGGGTCGCCCTTCCGGCCCGGTTGCGCGTGGACCTTCGGACGCGGGCCTCTCCCAAGGCCCAGTACCCAAATCGCAACGGAGGATAACATCGCGGTCGACCTTTCAGTGTGGTCTAGTGACATGTGCTACGTGTGCATGCCTCGGAGTCGCCACCAATCGTTTCGTGAAAGGTACGATTGGAAACCCTATCGAATAGTCGGGAGTTTCTATTCGATTCTGCGATAACCGGAGAAGTGGGTTCGGGGACTTAGTTACGTCAATTATCCTAATTGACGCCCTTTCGGTACCTAAGTTGACTGAATTTTCTAACCTTAGATTTCATGCAGATGAGTGGGGTACGAATCCTAAATCTAGGAGTTCATGCAGATGGGAGTGACTATCCTAGCAATCACAATCAATTGAAGTAAATGCGCAAATCAAGGAATCCATAACGTGCGGATAAATCGCATCAAATCAGCGTGGCATTCCTAGTATAGCCCTATTGGCTTAGAGAAGGGACATTCA
This sequence comes from Rhodamnia argentea, assembly GCF_020921035.1. NCBI lineage: Eukaryota > Viridiplantae > Streptophyta > Magnoliopsida > Myrtales > Myrtaceae > Rhodamnia > Rhodamnia argentea. Next base: position 8,573,528 of record NC_063158.1, read on the forward strand.
AAGCATAGGAGGGGATCGGGAGTGATTTGGAAGCGATTCGCCCATGAGGGGCAAAATCGTAATTTTGAGAAAATTTGGAGACGATTTGCCGAGAAGGGAAAAATCGTCATTTCAGAAGAGATTTGGAGTGAGAAATATTGGAAATAGGATTGGCCACCTATACTGACCCATTTCCTAATTTCCAACATTTTTTTGGAATTTTCTGGAATTTTCTATGAATTTTTTGGGACAATTTGCCCTTAAGGGGTAAAACCGTCATTTTTGGAAAGATCGGGAGGAGAAAACTCAAAAATAGGATTGGCCAGTTGATTGTGGCCATTCCTCAATTTTTGAGAATTTTTGAAATTTTTGGGAATTTTTGGGGATTTTCTACAATTTTTCCTAATTTTTTTTCGATTTTTTAATGATTTTTCGCTTCTTTTTTTTTTTTTTTTTTTCGGACCGGGTCAACCCGGTCAGCGGACCGGTCAACCCGGTCCACGAACCGGTCCGCCCGGTCCCGGTCCGCGCCCGGACCGGAATTCCTCTAAAACGACGTCGCCCGAACACGCGCGTGGAATATTGAAAAATTCCCGCCCTAAAAAAAAACGAAGGGTTCGGATTGCGCCACGTGGCGTCTCCACGACGGTCGGATCACATTACGAGAACCAATGGCTCGGATTAAAGAGAGACTCAATCTCGACCGCACGTTCTTATCATTTTTTATTTATATGAAAATGATTTTTTTTATTTATTATTTGAAAATCCGAAAATTTGATCCAACGATCGGAATGGTGACGCGTGGCCAAACCTGGGCCATGCGATCACAAAATATTTTTTTTATTTTTTCGAAAAATGGAATATATTTGAAAAATGATTTTTATTTTTCAAAAATCTGAGATCTTGACACGTGGCACTCTATGGACCGTCGGATCAATTTTTTTATTATCACTTTCGGTTATAATAGAATGCTGACGTGGCCACCACGTGGTGCCACGTCGGCGCCACGAAGACGTTGACCCGGTCAACTTGCGTTGACCGGTCAACGTCGCATCGAGGAAGACGATCGGCGCCGGCGAGTTTCGCCGGCGCCTCGTCGGAAATCATATTCCGGCGTCAAAACAGTCCCAATCTCTACGAAATCTATACTATTTGATTCCCAAACGTATCCGATTGACATATCTCGACTTTAACCCCCAAAGTTCACTCTGCTACACGCACGCAATCATTTGGACTCCGGCCAAAAATGCGAGAATCCGGCGAGCTCGAAAAATGACACAAAAACAGCTACGAACTTCGACAATCTTTATACATGCTTGCTTCCCCATCTCTTCGAACCAATACCTCTTCGTAATACATGAAGATCCAAACTAGAATCTTATGAATCGAGCCATCCGAACCTAATATATCTCAGCAGAAAATCAATCATTTTCAGCATATACTCATCTCCTAAACCTAACCATCCATCTCGCATCATTGGAGGATCGAGAACTTACCTGCTGATTACACGAGCTCTATTTCAAGTGAAATGAGCTAAAGAGCTTTGCAGCAATCTTGAGGATGTTCGGAGAAATCAACTCGGCGATTTTTGGGTAAAAATGCAAGGCAAACACGGAGATCGAAACGGAAGGAAGTCAACAACCATATAGATCCAAAGGCTCCAAAACGAACTCCGAACTTAGATTGCAAGAGGATAGGTTCGAGAACGAGGATGAGATTTACCTATTTCGTAGACTAGCGAGAAATCGATCGGACTCGATGTCTCTCCGCGGCTGTGACCGATCTAAAAAGGACGGCGACGTTGTTCGATTCTCCTTGGATCTTCGGACCGGCGAGCTTCCAAGCTTTCACTCCTGAGAACTTCCATGGCTAACTCTCCGAGAGAACCTTCACCTCCTCCTCCGTAATGGCGTCCTCCCCCTTTTTCTTTTTTCTCCGAATCCTCCCCCCCCTCGTTTGCGAGCACGAGTCTTTTTGTTAAATCCCCTCTCTAACCGTCTCCCCGCTTCCCGAAGCTTCATGAAGCTTCGTTTTGTTGAAGGTTCGCGCCCGCAAAACGGCCTCTTCTCCTCTAATTTGCGCCGGTGAGAGCTTTGGGAGAGATGATGAACGATGCGGGTCGCCGGGTCGGACCGCCCCGACCCGGCAGACCGGTTCGTGCAATAAATGGCCAAATTGAACTATCAATTAACATTTTTTATAAAAATTGATGCCAAAAATTGATTTCCCATCATGGATTACCTCTAAAGATGTGATTTTCGTAAAAAATTCCCTTGAAATTGAGTGAAAACCCCAAATTTTGAGTAAGATCCGAAATTGATTTTTACAAAATTGGAGTCCTTAATGAAGGAATTATCCTCAATTGAGCCTACTATTAGATTCAGGAGGTCAAAAACTATAGGATAGGGATCTTGGGATTCCATGGGTGTCTCTCAAGATGATTTAATTTCAAATTTGGCCTTCTAGGGACTAAAATGAAAGAAATTTTTGTGCAATTAAGTCCCTAATGCCAAAATTGAGCAAATTAACATGCAATTGGATCAGAATGTGAAATGGAATGCTAGAGAATCATGCCACAACCCTAATAGTAAAGAAAGAAAAATAAAATGACCCCAAATGGTATTTTTATGTCTAATTTGTGGGGTACATTTGTGAAGGAACACACAAATCCGAAATGGAATTTTCAAGCTTTAAGAGGTCAAAATGAAAAGGAAATTAAAAGAAAAATGTTGACTATTTTTCTGTATTTTTGTGACCTCGAATGGTATTTTTCTTGATTTTTTTGGGTATTTTCTGAAAAATATCAAAAAATGTGAAAAATATGAAAAATTATTTTTTGTTCAAAAATGGTTCCTTGAGCTTGGCCAAGGCTACCAAAGTTGATTTTGCAATTTTTTAATTTTTTGTGAATTTTTTTATGAATTTTCAAAAATAAATCGAAAAAAAGATGATTAAAAATCGAGTGTCAACACATGTGTGATGCATTGAGCATAAAAGTTGTAATTAGTGTTCTGGTTGCATACCTTGATTTACGTGTGGTTGAATGCCATATTGAGTACTATTTAATGTGTGAACCAAGGTGAGGTAAGCTTGCATGTGATGATGATTGACTCGCCGAGTCGTGTCTAATCATGTGGTAGCTAGAACGTTGCGAGAGTTGCACGCTATTAGTCTCGTTATCGTTTTGTCCTACGTGTTTAGGTTGCCCTGAGCGAATCAATGCCCTGTTCGGACTTAGGCGTTGACTCATGGAGATTTTATATCTCAGCCGTTGTTAATTGTTTTTAGGCCCCTAGCGATGGAGACTCGTCAAGGTTATGTTCGGGGTACCACTTGACCGGTTTGTTGATATCACGCACCATCCGACCCCAAGGTCGGACCACGCCCGGGAGCACCATATGATGACTCTCTAGCGAGGAGGGATTGGGGTACCTAGTACCTCATCGCTTCAAGGCCTGGTTTATCCATCAAGGGGATCTCCTCTTCGGGCCAATTTGTGGGTTTGATGGACCCTCGATTGCGACCCCGAAGATCCAAGCCCGGGATCCCATAGACATCGACACCCCGAACGGAGAAGTGGAGGACCCGAAGCTAGATCGAGACCTAGACTTGGAGGAGGACCTTGAGACCCCGGCTAACTGTTATCTACGAGTGGACGTGGTCGAGGAGACCTTTTTGCGGGAGCCGAGGAGGGTGACGTTGGCCCCTCTTTTAGAGTTTGTGGTTGTAGTGTTAACCCTACCATGACCCGGTATCTTTTTGGTGGTCGTAAGAAATAGCCTTGAAGAGCGAGGTTGTAAATATTTTCGCTTTCCAGGGTTAACAAATATATACAAATAAAAATGAGCTTTTATTAAGGTTGTGATTTGATTGCCTTTTGTTCTATTCCTATCGTTTTATTCATTGCTCGGGGAAGTAGCATGTTCTACATGCTATTAATCAAAAGATAAAATGAATTAATCGACGACGTGTCTGGGACATCACCATTAATGACTTGAGGCGTTTGGTAGAGTTGCTGCGTGCTTGGAGATTGGAGCGTGACAACCCTGCCCAAGATTGGTATCGAGCCAATTTAGCCTCGAACCGTCCGGTCATAGCCTGGAGTGATAAGGTGTGCTGAGTTTTGGGATAGTTAGTAGGGTTAAAACCCGTACTTGTGTTTGTCAACTAAGTTTTAGGCTGTAGACCTAAGTTCTCATTACGTGTTGATTTGGGGTGAGAAGGGCTTCGTAAGGTACCTACGGGATGAGCAACCGTAATGCAAGGGAGCCCAGAGGAAGGGCAACTCGGGAGGATCCTAAAGTGGACGGGATTTTGCGGGCGTTAGAAACCTTAGGAGACATCATTGGGCGATAAGAAAAGAATCAAGTTGTTGTCGCCGCCACCCCGAATTAAGACCCATTGGTTGAAAACGGGATTGGAGGTCAGCAAATACATAAATTGGTGGAGCAATTTCTAAAGCTTAAACCGTCAAAGTTTTTGGGAGTTGGTGATCCAAAGGCTACAACCTCTTGATCAAGGAGTTAGAGAAGGCCTTCGCCTTGTTGAGGTGTTTGGAGGAAGATAAAGTGACGTTGGTTGTTTACCAATTGCAAGGTAATGCTAGCACTTGGTGGGAAGCTTCTCGAGGAAGAATCTTTCTAGAAGGTATGGCCGGATATGGGATGCCTTCGTGGAAGATGGCTGAGTTCCTACTTCTTCGACAGAATCAAATGTCGGTGGATCAATATGAGGCAAAGTTCGTCGAGTTGTCGAGATATGCACCAAGGATAGTAGAAGACTTGTAGATAGGGCAAGGAGATTCCGGGATAGGTTGAAACACGAAATTAATGATTTGCTGGTACAACTGAACCTCAAAGACTATAACGAGCTATATGAGAGGGCCCAGCTGGTGCAAAGGAACATGACTAAAGGGGCAGCTGCATCTGAACCTCGATTTGCGCCCTCTGCTAGGGCCTGTCATCGGTTTGGGAAGAAACCGATGATAGGGGGAAAGCACCATATCCCACCAAACGGGAGGAATGTTGTGGAGAAGCTGGTGTCTAATCTCAATAGAGTGTGCCGATTACGTCGTCGAGGGCATGGAACAGCCCTTTGCCCTTTTAGAGGAGGAGCTTGCTTTGGATTGGTCAGTATAGCCACCAAGTGAGAGATTGCCCGTAAAGGAAAATGGAAGTGCAAGCGCCATCGCCGTAAAGAGAACAACCACGAGGAAATGCTCCGCAGAACAACATGAATCGACCCCTAATTCAAGGACGGGTGTATGCTGTCACCCGAGAGGAGGCGAAGGATTCGCCAACCATTAGTGGTACAATTTTCTTGCATGATCATGTAGCTTATGCGTTGTTTGATCCGTGAGCCACGCATTCGTTTGTTGTTGAGCAGTTCATTAAATTAGTTGGGTTGAGTTCGAAACTGCTGGGGATGGTCTTTAAGATTTCTACACCTTTAAATGATAGTGTAGTGTCTACGATAGGTTGTCCCTGTTGTAAGTTGGTTATAGGTGGTCGGAAGGAAAGGTTAGACTTGATTGTGCTGGTGATGTTTGACTTTGATGTGATTATTGGTATGGATTGGCTTACAAAGCAAAGAACTACGATGGATTGCTATCGCAAGGCAATTCAGTTTAACCCGTTAGATTGGGTTAGTTTTGAGTTTGTTGGAGACCGAAGAAGAACCTTGTTGACACTCGATTTTTAATCAATTTTCTTTTAATTTTATTTTCCAAGATTTATCAAAAATTCACAAAAAATCAAAAAATTAAAAATCAACATTGGAAGCCTTGGCCAAGCATAAGGAACCAATTTGGAACAAAAAATAATTTTTCATATTTTTCGCATTTTTTATATTTTCGAAAAATAGGAAAAATATTTGAAAAATCATAAAAAATACTTTTAGAAGTCACAAAAATACACAAAAATATCCAATATTTTTATTTTAATTCCCTTTTAATATTGACCTCAAGAAAAATAAAAAATTGAGTTCAATTTTAGGTGTTTCTTCACAATGCCTAAGGTTGAATTTGCACAAAAAATACCAATTGAGTCTTTTTTATTTGCAATTTTTGCACATTTGGAGTCTAGACATTCAGTTGTGGTCCCTTTGAACTTCAATTTCATCAATTTCACCCTCAATTGCGCCAATTGCACGAATTAGGCCAAATCCCCAAATTATTTGCAATTAAGTCCCTCAACTTTGCAATTTTTGAAATTACTTTCAATTGAGGAATTTTCTATACACAATTGGATCACCCCTAGGGTTTTAACACATTCTGAATCTATTGGCATAGGTCTCATAGCCCAATTTGGTCAAATTGACACTCAATTGAACTTTTCCCCAATTTGGGCAAATTGAAAATTTTGGGGTTTTTGTGCAAATTGATAAGAACTTTTGGGCAAAATTGCATTTCTAGATAATATTCGGGGCCCTAAGTCCAATTTTGAAGATTAATTGCAAAAATTCCAAGTCAATTTTGTTTAATTTTGAAAATTGCGCGAAGTTCATTGTCCGAACCGGTTCGGACCGGTCTGACCGCCGGTCGGACCGGTCGAACCGGTCCCAGCTGATGCTTCATCTTCTTCGCGACACCCGTGAGAATGAACAGTGTTTGGGCGGATTTTGACGAGCAAATTGACGGGGCAATCAAAGGTAATTGGACTAATTGACTTGGGGGTTTTGTGGTTGGAGTAACCGTGCGTCGATTAAGCCCGATTTCGGGGATAATGGCCGCCGGACGAGCTCCCGCGAGCCGGTCAAAGTCTCGGTGACGTTAAAAGGTCAACACTCTCAACCCGGGATGCAATTTGTGCTCATTTAAGGCTCGACGGACTTCTAACAGACTTGGACGGAATCCTAATGATTCCGTCACCGTCCGGCGAGCCGTTTGGCACGTGTGTGCGCGTGTGAAGTGCTCGGCCAGCTCACACCCGTGCGCGCGAGAATTCAAAAACGAGTATAAAAGGAACAAGAAGATTCCAGGCTGAAGGAGGCCGATTCCGTTCGCAAGTTGTTGAGAGAGCTAGAGAGAGAGAGAGAGAAAACGAGAGAGAGCTCGTTCTCCCGCTCGCTCGGTTGAGAACTCGAGCTCGATTGTGAGCTCTTGGCGAGGCCAATCCGGAGCGAATCAAGACTTGAAATCACATCCAGAAGCTTCGTCTAGGCTCCAGGATTCGATCGCGACAGCTCGGTCAAGTTGCGAGCTCCGGAATCGGTGAGTTAATCTTCCTATCTCGCTCTTGTGTAATCATGGCATCTTCACATCCTAAGCATGATTCGTGAAATTGTTGTGTGCCTTTTGATGCACGAGCCTCACCGACCATGCTCGTATCTGGTTTTTACATCAATCTTGCTCGAACATCCCGAGTCGAAACCTCTAATCATCGCGGTCTCGCCGAACGCCGGCCAAACCTCTCCGGCCTTCGCGAGTCCGATCGGGACTCTAGGTAAGTTTCCTCAACCCATCTTCGAGCTTACGTGTGAAGGAATTGAACTGTAATGCTCTTTTTTGCTTGATTGAACCATGCGATCTCAGCATCGTGTGAGCTTGATTTATGTTGATTCTGTGGATACAATCACTTAATCTTTGGATATGTTGATCCGGAAGTCCGAGCGAGTCGTCCGGTGTTGGTCTCGCGTCATTCCGGCGAGATCTCGCCGTCGGATCTCGCCGGAGCGTTCTCGGCCGTCCATTCCGTGTCGTCGCTAGGTTGAAGAAGAAGGCGACATGTCATAGTCAACGAGTCAGAGTCCTAGGTGTTATTCGGTGATAGGTCCGGTCCATGCTGAGGTGGCTTCGTCATTGGCGCGAACAATCCTAGTCGGATCCGATCGGACGGCTAGGAATATTAGGCTAGTTTGATTTAGGACCGTCGGATCGTTATTTTATATTTTCGGATATTAGGTATATTAGTTAGAAAATAAAAGAAATCAAAAACGTTGCCGTTTAGCTTGGGAATGAACGGCGTCGTATTAGGCATATGAAGGTTGAACGGTTCGGATCAAGTCCAGAATAGATCCTGACCGTCCGAGATTTCAATAGATACTGCGTCGTTTCATGCATAGAGGATAGAAGCGTCGTCGTTTTTGGCCTTAGATAGGATAGACGGTCCGGATCTAGTTTAGTTTTAATCTTGACCGTCCGTCTATTAGAATGATACGGCGTCGTTTAGTTTAATAGAGGTCGACGGCCGAGATAGAGTCTAGGGATTTGATCCAGGCCGTCCATTCAATGCCCGGAAGCGGCGTCGTTTTAGTGAAAATGAGTCGACGGTCGAGATGGATTTTATAGTAGATTGTGGCCGTCCATTCCATTTTAGTATATTCCGATTATTAGGAAATAGTTTTGAAAAATTAAAAAGAGATAAATAGAAAATAAACACGGTGTCGTTTTGGGGTGCCGAGCGGGTTTGTGTGCGGTCGGACCGGGTTGACCGGTCGTTGACCGGGTTGACCCGGTCCGGTTTAATAATAAAAAATTAATAAAAAATAATAGAAATATTCAAAAATTCAAAAAAAATTGTAAAAATACTTAGAAAATTCAGAAAAATTCCCGGATTTTCATAAAAAATTTCTAAAAATTCGTAGATCGATTCGGGACTCATAAAGTCTGGATCGAAAATTTTTGAGACTTCGAGGGTCGATTAATTTCGATCCGAAAAATTCCTAATATTTTTGAAAAATAAATAAAAAATTCCAAAAAAATAGAAAAAATTAGAAAAATTCAAGAAAATCACAAAAAATGGGAAATGGCCACGTTCAACTGGCCCGACCCCAATTTTGTGATTTTCGGGTCCCGAACTCCCAAAAATGACCATTCTACCCTTATGGGCCTTCCGCCCCAAATTTTCACCAAATCACCCCGACACCCAAGTTTGATTTTTTGTGTGGGCCGATAGGGCCATTTTAGACATATTAAACCTTGATTGATTTGATTTGATTGATTGCGATTATATTGATTGCGCATTTAATTTTCTTGATCGTGATTGTTAGGAATAGTAAAATCCCATCCGCATGAAAATTTAGAATTGTTAGGACCTACCTCACCCGATATCGCATCCGCATGAATTCTTAGGTTAGAAAAACACTCGACATCGGTAACCGAAAGTGCGTCAATTTGAAATTTGGCGTAACCAAGTCCCCAAACCCAAAAATCTCTGGTTTTCGCGGAACCGAATGGTTTCTCCCGACCACTCGGTAAAGTTTTCCGATCGTACCTTCCAATAAATCGATCGGTGGCGACTCCAAATTGCATGTACACCTCGCACATGCCACCCGACCACACAAGGTCAATTTCGATATTTTATAAATTCTACCCGACATCGCGATTCGAGTAATGGGTCTAGGGAGAGATCCGCGATCCCATACATGAAAAATTTAAAGAAGGGGATCAGCTCGTTAACCCTGCTCGCCCCGCCGGGATATCTTTTTTTTTTTCGAACGAACCAACGGAGGAGGGTCGCGACAAACCTCAACTCCCTTTATTTCGTCTTTGGAAGCAATTTGTCTATTGGATAGTGGTTGTCAAGGATATTTGGCCATGGTAGTTAATAATATTTATTGAGGAACCAAGGTTGGAGGACATCACAGTAGCATGTGAGTTCCCCGATGTTTTTTCCGCAAGAACTACCAGGGTTGCCACCAGAGAGGGAGATAGAGTTTGTGATTGGGTTAGTCCTTGGGATAGAGTTGATTTCCAAAACACCGTATCGGATGGCGTTGTCAAAACTTAAGGAGTTGAAGGTACAACTGCAAGAGTTGCTCGATAAGGGATTCATTCGCCCTAGTGTGTCTCCATGGGGAGCGCCGATGTTGTTTGTAAGGAAGAAGGATAGATTGTTGCGACTATGCATTAATTATCGGCAACTTAATCAAGTGACGGTTAAGAATCAATACCCATTGCCAAGGATTGATGATTTTTTTGACCAAGCGCAAGAAGCTTTGATATTTTTCAAAATCGATCTGCAGACGGGATATCATCAATTGAGGATTAAGAAGGAAGATATACCAAAGATGGCATTTAGGAGGCGCTATGGCAACTACGAGTTCACCGTAATGCTGTTTGGTATAACAAGTGCCCTTGCTACTTTATGGATTTGATGAACAGGGCGTTCAATGAGTATTTAGATCGGTTCGTCATTGTGTTCATAGATGATATCTTGGTATACTTGAGGAGTTTTGAGGATCATGAACATCCGAGGATGATATTGCGAACCCTTAGGGAGCATAAATTATAGGGAAAATTTCAAAAAAAGGCTCGAAGTGGTCTCGTTTTCTCAAATAAGGGCCTAGAGTGAACATCGTTTCAAATAAGGGCCTGAAGTGCTCAAATCGTTTCAAATAAGGGCCTAGTTGAAGGACATTTTTGTCTTTTAATCTTTTGGCCTTTTCTTTTCCATTTTTATTTTTTTCTCCTCCCCTCCCCTCCTGTTCATCATCTCCTCCAGCACGTCTTATTCAACGGGTCCTCCATCCCTCGCACGACCAGGAACTCCCGCTTATTGTGTAGCACGTGCGTGATCGCCGCCACCACGGGGTTGCTCATCAACAGCGCCCCCTCCCACCGCCACGCACCGCGTCCGCCCGTCCACCGACCACATCGCACTTGCTCCCGGGACGCTACGCTCCGCCAATGTGGCCCGGCACACTTCCCAGAGCCGAAAGTCGAACTCGTCCGTCTCTAGCGCGTCTGCGAACGAGAACAGGAGTGGTGCCGAGCTCGTCAGGCCGTAGCACGGCACCAAAACCGGCTTCGGCGTGTCCCTCAACGTCGGCTCCCTCTCCGCCCCATCGCTGAAGGACTCCCTCACGAGCCTCTCCGGTGCTGCCGTCGCCACGTCATGGAGCTGCGAAGCCCCCTGCCGGAGCCTCCGCAGGAACTCGCTTTGGCCGGAGACGAGCTGCGAGCGGTAGAACTTTCGGCCGTGGTCGGCGAGAAACTTCCACGTGTCGTCTTCCCGGAAAAGTGGGTGGCTGTGGTCCTTTGTGGAGAAGAGCATGGCAGTAAAGATGATGCCTACGCCGATGCCCGCGGCGACGTTGAAGTAATCGGGGATGCTGGCGTCCGGGTTGCCGGACTTCAACTTGATGGCATGCTCCGGATAGCCGAGGGCTTTGCCAAGGAGGATGCCCTACAGGCCGCCGCAATCGACCTAACCCTCTCTCTCTCTCTCTCTCTCTCTCTCTCTCTCTCTCTTTTCCCCGTTGCGTGCGTCGGTAGATGGAAGATGAAGACGACCTTGCATTCAAGTCAGAAGAGATGATGAACAGGAGGGGAGGGGAGGAGAAAAAAAGAAAAACATAAAAGAAAAGGCCAGAAGATTAAAAGACAAAAATGTCCTTCAGCTAGGCCCTTATTTGAAATGATTTGAGCACTTTAGGCCCTTATTTGAAACGATGTTCACTCTAGGCCCTTATTTGAGAAAACGAGACCACTTCGGACCCTTTTTTGAAATTTTCCCTAAATTATATGCCAAGTTCAATAAATGCGAGTTTTGGCTAACTTGTATAACTTTCCTAGGCCATGTAATTTCTAGTGAAGGGATTTTTGTGGATCCAGCCAAGATTGAAGTGGTCATGGATTGGCCGAGGCTAGCGATAGCAACATAAGTTCGAAGTTTCTTAGGATTGGCGGGCTATTGCAAACATTTCGTGGAAAGGTTCTTCGCCATAGCCATGCCTTTGACGCGATTGCTGAAGAAGGATGAGAAGTTTGAGTGGATTGATAAGTGCGAGCGTAGTTTCAAGAGCTTAAACACAAGCTAACCGTGGCTCATGTTTTGACAATATCGTATGGTCTTAGAGGTCATGGGATTTATAGTGATGCATCATTTAAAGGATTGGGCTATGTCTTAATGCAACGTGGAAGAGTGGTTGCATATGCGTCTCGTCGGTTAAGGCCTCACGAGTTGAACTATCCGATGCATGATCCGGAGTTAGCAACAATCGTTTTCGCTCTTAAAATTTGAGGGCACTATCTGGTAGGAGAAAGGTTTCAAGTGTACACCGACCATCAAAGCCTTAAGTATCTGTTCTCTCGTAAAGAGTTGAACATGAGGCAACGTCGTTGGATGGAGCTTCTTAAGAATTATGACTGTGAGATTCTGTACCATCCGAGTAAGGCTAACAAGGTCGCAGATGCGCTAAGTCGGAAGTCGGTGATTGCCCGGATGATGGTCCGAGAATGATTTCTTCTAGAGGAAGTGTGAGATTTGGAGTTTAAGTTGCAAGTAAGCCATTTGTCACATCTCATGGCTACGTTGAGGATTGAGTCGGAAGTGTAGGCAAAGGTTAAGGCTTTACAATTGACGGATCCCGCAATTCAAAAGATTATTCAAGAGGGCTTAGCCAAAAGGAAAGCCGACTTCCAAGTAGTCGAGGATGGAATACTAAGGTTTTGAGGACATTTGTGCGTGCCTACCGATGAAGGTCTTAAGGAGGAAATCTTGTCGAAAGTACATTGTAGCAACTATAATATTCATCCAAGCAGCATGAAGATATACTAGAACTTGAGGCAGTACTACGGGTGGAATAGCATGGAGTCGGACATAGCCAAGCACGTAGCAAAGTGCTTGACTTGCCAACAAGTGAAAGTGCAGCATTGTAAGCCTGGTAGACTGCCGCATCCGCTTGAAATCTCAAAGTAGAAGTGAGAGTACATCACAATGAACTTTGTGATGGGTTTGCCGAGGAGTTAGAGAGGTAATAATTTGATCCGAGTTGTAGTTGATAGATTGATGAAGTTTACACATTTCATCGCTATACGGAAGGACTATGCTTTGGATAGGTATATAGAGTTGTATGTGTGACACATATTACGTCTTCATGGAGTGCTAGTGACGATCACTTCGGATCGTGATCCCAAGTTTACTGCCATGTTTTGGAAAATTTTGTAGGCTGCGTTGGGAATGAAGCTGCGGTTTAGTATAGCCTATCATCCGCAGACAAATGGCCGGTTTGAAAGGACGATTCAAACGCTCGAGGATATGCTTCGAGCTTGTGTTTTGGATTTCAAGGGAAGTTGGGATGAACAACTTCATTTAGTTGAGTTTGCTTACAACAACAATTATCAGCAGAGTATTAAGATCGCACCTTTTAAAGCGTTGTTTGGTAGGGTTTGCGGGACTCCAATATGTTGGAACGACGTTGGTGAAAGAAGGATCACCGGTTTTGAGTTGGTGCAACAATCGTTGGATGCTGTCATGGTCATTAGAGAAAGACTTAAGACAATCCAGAGCCGCCGGAAAAGTTATGTCGACAAGTGGCGTAGGCCATTAGAGTTTCAAGTGCATGATCATGTTTTTCTGAAGGTGTCACCTAATCGAGGGACATCTCATTTTAGCAAGAAAGGAAAGCTGAGTCTGAGGTTTGTTGGACTGTTTGAGTTTTAAAACGAATCGGGAATTTGGCTTATCATCTTGCATTACCGTCGAGACTTGCTCAAGTGCATGAGGTTTTCCATTTATCGATGTTGAGAAAGTATGAGCCTGACCTAACTCATGTATTGAATTTTGAAAAGATTGAAGTGGATGACCGAGTATCGAACGTGGAACGTCCAATGAAGATTATGGATAGAAAAGAGCAAGTGCTTCGAAATAAGACAAATCCCTTGGTAAAAGTGATTTGGAAACACCATGAAATAGAGGGAGCGACGTGGGAAAGTGAAGAAATTATGAAGCATCAATACCCTTTTCTGTTTGAGGAGTAGTAGTGGTGTAATTTCGAGGAAGAAATTCCCTTAAGGAGGAGGGAGTTGTGACGTCTCGAAATTTCGACGTTTAGAAGATAAATGGATTCGATAGATTTTAATCACGAATTCCAGTTTGGTAAATAATATTGGATTTTTGAGGATTAAGGGATAATAATTGGACGTTAATTTATTCGTAAAAAATGGATATTGGATTATCCCGAGACGTCGGTCGAAAAAAAATCAAGCTCAAGTAGTTGAATCGTCAAGTCATAGTACCGAGACCCTTCGCGCCCGAACCTACCCCCGACCGAACCCTAGTTGTAAAATTACCAATATATCCTCAATTTTTTGTGCTAAATAACTAATCTGCCCTTACTTATCAAATTACCAAAATACCCCTACATATTATACATAAAAGACAAAAATATTAATGGTGATTTAGCTCGTGGACCCCACCCCATTAATGGCCCATCATCTCACATCATCACTCTCTCTCTCTCTCTCTCTCTTCTCCTCTCTCTCTTCCCCTCCCCCTCACCTCTTCGCCGCCCCACTCTCTTTCCTCTGCTTCCCTTGTATGGAGCCACCACCACCCACCATCACCGTAACCTCCTCATCCCTTCATCCTCCATTGCTGCCACCCGAGCTCCCTCACCGCCGCTCCGTCGCCGCGCCTTCGTGCCTCGCCGATTGCCGCCCTTCACCCTCATGTCCCGCTCTCTAGCATAAACCGAACGCCTCACCTCACCGAGTCGCTCAACCCACCATCCAGCCGCCCTTATGGACTCGTGATCCCGCTATCATCCACTTCCCGTTGTCGTCCCGCTCCGAGCTCGAGCCACCACCCAAGAGCCCCATGACCCGTGACCTTCGACCCAAACCACCCCCTGCCGAGCCTCCTCCGCTACATCTTATGGACCCGCGACCTCCACCTGTCTTCAAGACAACCGCCACGCCTTCGCCCGCCACGAGTTGTCGTTCCCATCACCGAGCTACTACTGCCGTGACTCGAGCCGACTCGCGAACCGCCGTGCCGCACCCTCGTCAACCACCCACTACCCGAGAATCACCATGCCACCTCAAGACCCGCGAGCCTCGTCAACTAACCATGCCCGCGAGTCGCCACCGTTGTTGCGCCCAAGTTGTCGCCAACGATCGTTGTTTGTGAGTTAACCCATAATCTCCGATTAAGCCATTAATTACGTTTAGGGGATAGATTAATTTAGTTAATTATGATTGAGTTAAGTTAATTGACCGTAGTTAGGTTAATTAGTTGATCATGGTTAGGTTAGATTAACCCCGATTAAGTTAGAGTAATCATAGTTACTTTAGTTTAATCATGATTACTTTATATCAACCATGGTTAGATTAGATTAACCATAGTTACTTTAATTTAACCATAGTTACCAATCGTGATCGGAATAATCAACCGAGGTCGAGTTAGCTAATTTTTGTTGGGCTAATTAATTGAGGTGGACCTAATTAATTATAGTCGGATTAATTAATTAAGGTAGTTAATTAATTAAAGTTGGGTTAATTAATTAAGATGGACTTAATTAACTATAAGTGTGTTAATTAATTACAGCTATGCTAATTATTGTTGGGTTAATTAAATCGAGGTGGACCTAATTAATTATAGTCGGATTAATTAATTAAGGTGGTTAATTAATTAATTTCGGGTTAATTAATTAAGATGAACTTAATTAACTATAATTGTGTTAATTAATTACAATTATGCTAATTAATCTTAATCGGAATCATTAATTATTATTAATTAATTACTATTGGGTGATTGTTTGGTGATTGCTATGTGCCTTGATTGTATATATATACATGGATATGAGGATTAATCATCCATGTTGGAGTATTGTGTTTAATAGAAAAAGTATGTTCACGTGACCATGTGTGAAACTACCATTGCATTTTTAAGCATGAAAAATGGCATTGAACAAAATTTTGAGCACGACCGTGTATGCATTGGACTAAATGCTAAGATATAAATTGACTTGGTTGTCTAGCGTGTTTGTGTGGTCATATGATGGTTACCATCACCTTTGGGTACTTGGGGATAAAGCCAACACCCTTGGGTACTTGAGGACAAAGCCAACATCACTGGGTACTTGCGATCGAGCCTAGTATGTTTGTGCCAAGGGTACTTGGAACCACACAGTTTATTAGATGCCGGTTGCTGTAAGTTGCGGTCCGACTCTCCATACAAGAATGTCTGATTGTCGGTCTATGCCAACGGTACTTAGAACCACATGGCTTATCGGTCGCCGTTACCGAATGAATGGGACGAAGCCCGGTCATGCCGGAAGAGCACCAACTATTTAGTGTGCTGGGGCCAAGTGGCCATTAATAATTGGAACACGTGTGATGCATTGTGCATGAAAGTTGTGATGAGTGTTCTAGTTGCGTACCTTGATTTGTGTGTGGTTGAATGCCATGTTGAATACTGTTTAATGTGTGAACTAAGGCGAAGTTAGCTTGCATGTGGTTGATGGTTGATTGCTGATTCATGTCCGATCATGTGGTAGCTAGAGCTTTGCAAGAGTTGCACGCTATTGATCCGTTATCTTTTTGTCCTACGTGGTTAGGCTATCCTAAGCTAATCAATGCCCTGTTTAGACTTAGGTATTGACTCACGGAGATTTTATATCTCACCCATTGTTGTTAATTATTTTTAGGCCCCTAGCGATGGAGACTCGCCCGGTTAGGTTCGTGATACCACTTGACCGGTCCGTTGATATCACATACTATCCGATCCCGGGGTTGGACCGCATCCGGGAGTACCATGTGATGACTCTCTAGGTTGGGAGGGATTGGGGTACCTAGTACCTCATCGCTTCAAGGCCTAGTTTATCCGTCTCGGGGATCTTCTCTTCATGCCAATTCGCGGGTTTGACGGACCCTTGACTACAACTCCGAAGATCTAAGCCTGGTATCCCATGGACATCAACACCTCGGACGGTGAAGTGGAGGACTTGGAGCCCAACCGGGAGGATGACCCCGAGACCCCGGACCGGCTATTATCTCTGAGTGGACATGGTCGAGGAGACCTTTTTGCGGGAGCCGAGGAGGGTGACGTTGACCCCTTTTTTGGAGTTTGTGATTGTAGTGTTGACCCTACCCCGACTCGATATTTTTTTGATGGTCGTAGGAAGCAGCCCCGAGGAGTGGGCTTGTAGATGTTTTCGCTTCCTAGGGTTAACAAATATATATAATAAAAATGATCTTTTGCAAAGGTTGTGATTTGGTTGCCTACTATTCTATCCATGTTGTTTTATTTATTGTCCGGGGAAGTAACATGTTCCGCATGCGCTTAATCAAATAATAAAATGAATGAGTTGACGACATGCCTAGGACGTCGCCATTAATGACCCGAGGCATTTGGTAGGGTTGTTGCGTGCCCAAGAATCGGGCGTGATAATTATCCTGTAAAAAGTATAGAAAAAAATTAGTTGTGCTTTCTCTCGATAAATAGCGAATAATCATCTCATGGATAAGATTTATTATTTGTATTGAGTGAGTGATTTGCCCTTATTTGGAGTTTTTTCAATATAATGATGACATTTGACATTTTAATATAGTTCAGACACAAAATTGAAGCAATTGAAATCTTAGATTTGACATTGCAAATTGAGTGAAAGTTGAAGAACCTAGATGGACGAATTGGACATTCACGAATAACTTCGCACACTGAACAAAAGTTCGTAGATCGGTGCTTGAATGACTATTGCATGCAAATAATTACGTTGAGCTTTGTTATTTCCTAGATGAGGTAAGGAAATAAGTACACAAAATATGGAGATGTAGCCACAACTGCACATAACAGTATAGGTATCACTTAAATTTAACCACAATTAGCCAACGAGGGTTAGAGTTATTTCATATATAGCCATTATGTTTTAAGCTAAATTTAAATTTATTTTTTCTGATCATAATCTATAGACAAATGTAAATAACAATTACTTCATATTTATATTTGTAGACAAAGCAATTGGGATTCCTAAATGTGAATTACATTCTTGTTCACAGTTTATAATCTTTACAAGTCAAGCTAAATAGCACGATGACAATTGTAGAAGAAATTTGAATCAAATATGACGTGAGGGCTCTGATGTCGTTCCCGCTGTCTCTCCCTGTGAAACTTTAGGGAGCCAAACAAACTTATTCATTTGATATCTCAATTTTGCAAACCCAATGTATCGCCAGCGGCTAGTGACTCCCGCATAGTTCAACCTGCTACCGTACGACTAATCAAATTCGCACCGTTATAGACTTGGAGAGATGGGAGGCCAATGCTTGAGAGACGAACTCCCAATCTATGTTATGAAGCTAGCTTTTAGAGGCAGGCTAAATAATTTGGCAACCATTTTAAGAAATTGCTGAAGGAAAGCCTTCGTCGGACAAGAATGTCGACTACACAAACCAGAAAAATAATAATAATAATAATGTTGTTAGTGTCGGAGCTAGAGGTGGCCGGTTCGACCGAACCGCCGGTTCTAGTTCCACGAAAAGGTGGAACCGGCGGTTCCGGGTCGGTTCGGGTTCGGAACCGCCGGTTCCCGAGCCCAACGGCTCTTTCCCCTATGCCTCCCCTTTTTTTTTTTTTTTAAACGGGGTTGGAACTGGCGGTTCCGGGCCCCCGGGCCCATTTGGCCATGTCTAGTCTGAGCAAGCAATGAGCATGTATGACTAACTTCCCTCCAAACAGGTAAACACCCACAAGCAACTCCTGCTTTTTCCTTTTTTCGGTTGCCCCCCATTTGCATTTTTCTTGTCCTAGCCTTCGCTTCAAGCAGCAACGAAGTATAAATGAAAGTGAGATCACCACTCTTGCAATACCCACAGCACCAGGAAAAGAAATAGAAAAGGCTATACATCTTATTGATCCATGAGGGCATATGGTCTGTCGTCTCAATTAGAAAAATCAACAACAAATGGAGAACAGGTCTTAAGCCCCACAGGAAAAGAACCTATGAGAGATTAATTCATCACCGGACGAATCTAACGAGAAAGAATAATTCCCAGAATTTCACCCATCATTTCATTTCCCCCCAAAAATAACAGCAATAAATTTTCTTAGAAAGGCTATAAGAAGTGTCCTGCAGAGGTGCAATATCACGCGATAGTGTAAGAGATTCCGATAACTTCAAAGCGAATGCCTCTGATTTAGTGTGCGTCACATTTATTTCCCTCCAGTCACAGTTTCTGCATCTGATCTGCTTAGGTCAAAAGAAACTACATAGAACAGTGAGAAGTTAATTTATTCAATTCCAGAATTATATGGACATTGTGTTTCATTTAACGTATGTGTTGACAGGTCTGTCACACTGTTCTTTTCCACTCCAGGTCAGCCATCCAAAAGCCCTGGCGTTTTCCCCCGTCACTTGCTTCCTCATGAGACATTCTCTTCAGGTTAACAGAACAGTAGTTCTCAGGAACGTCAAACACAAGGGACCTGATAATCATCCATGCTTTTCGCAGTCTTTGGTCAAGGTTTTAGGCGTACAATCATCCGAAGCCATAACCATGGCTTTTAAGCTCGAGATATGTAATATTGATTGATAAAACCCAGCGTGGTAGTATCTGTCAGATATCAGTCAAACCAGCTCATCAGCACTATGACCGAGAGACGCGGTAGAGGAATCACATTAGTATGCTTGAGATCTAATATTAAAGTCAAGGTCACCCATGCTCAATTAGCATTGGAAACAATTAACAGAAAAGCAATACAGAAAGATTTATCTAAAGGAATATAAATTGATTGCTAGAAGTAATGTTTTTGGGACGATGCAATTGATTCAATTGGCTGGTGCCCATTATGAGAATATTAACTGCTCTGAACAGACTCTGTCTCAGCATGCTCAAATAACTTGGGAGACAATGATTAAGAAAGGAATACAGAGAGATATCTATAAGGAATATACGAGGGTGCTTGCCCCCATTATGAGAAGATAAATTACTATGAACAAGCTCTGTCTCGGCAAAAACTATGCAGAAGCTGTCATCCTTTTTTTTTCCCTGGATTTTCGAAATGGTGATTGACCTTATTAAATAATAAAGAAAATAGAAACCAATAGATGCCAATGAAAAATCAAGTTCGCAAATG
The DNA here is from genome assembly GCF_020921035.1 of Rhodamnia argentea. NCBI lineage: Eukaryota > Viridiplantae > Streptophyta > Magnoliopsida > Myrtales > Myrtaceae > Rhodamnia > Rhodamnia argentea. The sequence goes on from NC_063158.1 coordinate 8,593,306, forward strand.
TGTCATATCCTGTCTGTTGAAATTAGGTTCTGTATGATACAAAGGAGATGCGTAGGTGAGAGGAGCCATACCCAAAATTTCAGGGGAAGAGTGCTCTAAACTTTAGCCATGTGTGCCTCAGCGAAAGAAGAGTTTAGATCTTCTCGAGATTGTGATCTCCTACTCTGTAGACGCATTTGACTTCTGTGAGGAGACCAGAAAGGACTCATGCCACTAGCATCATATTGCATCTGCCCCAAGCTATTAGAAGAAAAACTATGAGAAACACTGCTAGTTGATGGATTTAGAGACGATTCTGTTAGCTGGATGCCACTCCCACCAAGACCATGTCCAAATCCAAAAGGTCCTTGCTGAGAATCGCCAATTGTTGGACTCAAAGGCATCTTAACTCTTTGATCCCCTGAGACACCATAATTTGTATATGCTTTTAAGGATATAAAAGAACTCATAGGAAAGTGATTACATCAGAACAAACAAATAGCTAAAGGATAGCGAAAGAAACTAGTAAAAGAAAGCTAGCTGTAGAGAGGTTAATGAAGATGACAACACTCCTTATGTAACGCTCATTATATTCTGTGGAATCAATGCAAGTCATCCACCTGATTGGAGAAAAGGAATTACAACATCTAGAACCTAAGGGAATTTGATGATGTTCATGTGACAAGCCAACAAGTGCTTGGATGTATGACTTTAATGGTACCCACATTATGCTGACACATGTTATACTAGAGACTTAAGTCAAGTTAAAATTTATGGTTAACAGTCCAATATAAATGCTGAACCTGAAGAAGGAATTAATGGAAGAGCAGACATCAAGGAGCCTGTGCCTCATGCGAGACAAGACTTGAATAGATTATTACATGGCACCCTACATGCCTATTCAAGTAAAAGAAAAATCAAGAGACTGCCTCAAAATTTCAATGCAAGTATCAATCCTGATGCAGTATTAAATTATAAACTGGCATGAATTGGGACTACGAATTAAACTAGTCTGTAAAGATACTTACCTGAACTGATGGGACTCCACCGCTGGAATCTAAAAGGAGAAGGAACATTCAAAACAGACACTGCAGAAGCATTATTATGCTTGAAAAGTGGGAGATATGGCCTCCTGAAAAATCTTGGCATCCAATTGTAAACACGTGACAGTGCACAAAGCAGGACAAACAGGGATGCCAGCAAAATTGCGATAAGAAGTACAGGATTTATCCTCATTTGGAGGATTTCGTAACTGTGAAAGCCCATTCTCATTGGAAATGCTTTTCCTGATTCCAAAAGTGCAACTCCAAGTGTCCAAGTGATACCTCCAGATCCAATAGTAATTTGGTTATCCGTAATGTGCAATCCCTCTCGCAGCAATAAAGCTATGTAGGGTGCCCTGAAGCAGTATTGTTCAATAAAGGGCTGTGGGGCCACGCTGTTTTTTGCAACTTCCCAAGTTTTTTCACAGAACTCTCGTCCCTTCTCCAACACATCATCAAGTGCGGCATCAGCAGTCAGGTTGAAGAACCGATATACCACAAAAAACCCAGACATGGCGTAAAAATGGCCATGAGGGCGAGCCAGATTTTCCGGTAGAGCACATGGTTGCAACTCACAATCAATTCCTGGGCTTAGACGTGACCACTCAGAAATATTTACAGCAACCTTTGCAAGTGCACTGCATTCGTCCCAATTTGGGGCACCAACGAGATGCAGGGAGATTCCAGGTTTTCCACCTTTACCCAACTTTCTTCCCTGAACCACAGGGCTTCCACCTTCTTTAAAATTAGATGCACATTGAGAACATATATATTGCTCCTTGTATCCGGAATGCAAGCAAGGGTGTTTGAGCTCTACATTGCCATTCACCAAATCTGTATTTTTGCCTTCAGGAAGGGTCTTGACAAGACGAGCAACAGACTTGTCAAACGCATCATTCAGACCATATCCAGAAAGGGAATAGGCATTGAGATGATGGTCAATAGCACCTATTGTAAGATTTAGGCTTGAACTGTCATGCATATTTTCCTTGCTCTCAAATGTAATCTGTAAGGAAGAGCCGCCAAGATCGAGTGCACCAAATGTTGCTTTCTTCGGCATAGCACCTAAGATGTGTGTGCGATAGTTAAGAGCAGCCCATCCATAGTAAGCTTCCTCCACTCCGGAAATGGTCTTAACCCACTCTTTCTTACACAAGAAAGGTGCAGTTTTCAATATGGACCATGCATTGTCAAGAAGCCACCTTGAATCAGCATCTGGTAGTCTCCGGACCCCAGCAGTGGCATAGAGAAAGAGAGATGTAGTCTTGTGAGACTGCTTGGGAATTTGCTTCTTTGCCCACCAAACAAGTGGATTTATTGCAGCAGTCAAGCCAGATACATTATGGACCAACTTGTCGAATCCAGGTTCAGTCTCCATTCGATCATATGCACGTCCGCTCTGGGATTGGCGTTTCTTCTTTCCCCCTTCATTGAATGACCTGATCACGAGAGGAAGGCTTCCATCTTTCTTGTAATTAAGAGATGCTTGATATACATAAACTCTAGTTCCTGTGCTCCCGCAATCTAAAACAACGTAAAATTTGGATGTTCCTTGAGACCAATATGCATAGGCATACATTGACACCATGTACATCAATAGAGAAAACAAAAGGAGACATAAAAGAACCAAGATCCTCCGAATCCACTTCCTCCGCGGAAATGCAGTTCCTCCTGGCAAAGACTTCTCCTTTGAAAAGCTAGACACAACATTATCTCTCAACAAAGGGTGGGGAGGTTTAGAGTGCGTCCCATTGAGATTGCCATCATTGAAAACAAGCCCGTGATATGCCGATAAATCTTGGAGAGAAGATGAATGCCGCAAATTGTTCTTATGCCCAGTGTTGGTGAAGCCAGAAGTATAAGCAGAAGAACCCCCATGAGAAGGCAATCCTGGTGGCAACATATACCGAGCACCAGAGGCATGTGGACCCGAAACCCGGCCCTTTACTGCCGAAAAGAGATCTGCAATTTTACTAAACATCATTTTCTCCCCTTGTCGACACCAGAACACCAGAGGTCCACTCTCACAGTTAACCCCCCATCTGGAAAGCACTCAGTCGCAGTCAACTACATGAAAACAACCTTACGCACTGTCCTTCGCCAAGATATCCCAAACCTCCAGTGCCGAAAAACAGATAAACACCAGCTTTCTTGGCATTGCCGTGGGAAGTTGCTATTACACACCACTTGATCCCGCAAAGTGCGAAGCCGCTATCCAGCAGGAGAATGCGAAGGAACGCAAAGAGCTTCCTAGCCAATCAGCAATTAATCAGGAACCGTCGAACCTAAACAGAATCATGGACATCGCAAAAAAAATCAGATTTCCCCGAAGTTATGAACTTTCCTCCGAAAGAGCCCCTCGTTCCTAATTGCGCATAGCATCCACCGCCCCATGACAGTACCGATCGACACAGACAACGATCGAATTCGAGAAGCCCAATGCAGGTAGGTGACCACGGATAGGGAATCGGAGGTACCTGGCGACGGGCGGAGGCGAATGGTGGGGAAGGTGACTCGCTTTGCTTCAATATGCTGATTTAGGATACAGAGTCACTGCCGATTCTTCTTCTTGTCGTTCTTCTTCTCCTTCTTCTTGTCGAGCTTCTTGGAATTTTTTGCAGATCCAACAACTGTGAAAATGGAACCGAGAGAAGACGAAGAAGAATCGATGAAAGATTTTTCACATCGACGAGCTGTTAGATTTTGTCTCTGTGATTCGCCTACGTATTTACCGTGGCCTAAAGGCAGATGCCGTCAATACAGTTTTGAGCGTCATATTTTTGTTTTGTCAGGACATTTTCATTGAAATTCCCAAAACTTGTCATCAAATTTCTTAAAAAAACTCAAACTTTAAGTTCAGTCTCAGATTTACTCTGAATTTTTCTTTATCTCGAAAAAAAACCCAAACTTTAGATATAGTCCCAAATCAACCCAACAAATTTTTAATATATTCTCAAATCTACTCGATGGTCCAATTCTAATTTGACATGGTAGTTTCAAGTTAATAAAAAAAAAAAACAAACATTAGCAAATTAAAAGGGTAATAAGTACAAATCGACGTGATATTTGCATGCCAATATTAAATCCACCCTAATAAAGAAATTCTCTAAAATGATATCGTTCTAGGATATGAAAATTAAGGATGACAAATAATGACTTTTAGATAGATGGCTAATGGAGCAAGTTTGATATTAGAGTAAAAATTGATTATTTTTTCTTGAACAAAAAAATTCGGGGTAGATTTGAGATTGAACTTAAAGTTTAGGGTTTTTTTTTTTGAGAAAAAAAATATCGAGCCAAATTTGGGACTTGACCTAAAGTTGGGAGTTTTTTTAGACAAAAAAAAAAAAGTTTAGGGCAGATTTGGGACTTTATCAAAGTTTGGGGTTTTTTAGGGAAGTAGGCCTACCAAAGTATAATTAAGTCCTAAAATTTGTAAAAGTACAATCAAGTCTTAAAACTTATCAAATTAATGTAATCGAATCATTTCATTTACTCCCTTTAATTTGGCTAACGAAAAATATTGACATGTTTTTTTCATATTTTCTCTCTACTATGTGGTGATAACGTGGTTAAAATAGCATATCGTTTTGGTTCGAATATGATTTTTAATATAATTTTTATTAAATTAATTTTTAAAAAATAAACTAAAATTAATTAAAAATTTTTAAAAAAAGGGAAAAATCATAACTAATGGCGAGGCTCGTCGCTGTTGCCCCACCATGACCGAGGAAGGGCCGGTGATTGTGAGGAAATGGTCGGCAAGGTCGTTGAGCTCTAATAAATGGAGGGTTTGCAAGTGTCCCCGTTGCAGTCCTAACCACTGCGTCCCATGCCAAGGTTTTGGTCCCTTGTTGGTTTTGCTCCTTTGTATTTATTTATTTATTTTTTGTCATTAAATTTAATTAATATTTATAACAAAAATTAAATTTGAACCAAAGTGATATCATTTTGGATTTATCTTTCTTATTTTTAGCTGCATTAACGCCATGTAGGACTGAGAAAGTAGTAAAAATGGTCACATCAACATTTGTTGTTACTCAAATTGGATGGTCTTAATGGAAGGACTTGATTTGACAAATTTGACAAATTTTTAGTTTTTGATTACATCATTTTGACAAGTTTTATGACTCGATTGCACTTTCTAAAAGTTTTAGAACTTAATTGCACTTTATTAACAAGTTTTAGGATTTTCAATGAACATATCTCTTTTGTTAATGTAATGTTTATGTCTTTAAAGTATGTTTTTGAATTTTGATTTGATGTTTATCTGCTTGTTTTTGCCGCTATAGAAAACAAATAACAATTTGCTCACCAAAATAATAATAACAATGACAACAATAATGACAAAATAGTCCCTCTCAAATGTGGAATAAAATTGGCAAGAATAAGATTTTTTTTTATTAAGAGGATATAAAGTTGAGAGTCTCCGATTGATTAATTCGGGACCATCAAATAGTATTCTTATCTGACATTTGTTCGAATATGAATCGTGTTTAGAATTAAAGAAAAATCTCTTGATGCAAACTATTCAGAAAAGTTAGAAGTGCACGCTACTATTAGACCATTCGAAACTGTGTTAGGCCAAACAAGTTTAAGCACACGAGTCAACTTAATATTTTCGTAAGTATTACTAATTGCGTGATTTGTAATCTTTGCGCCCATAAGGATCATCGAGCCCTTGAAAAAAATCATTTTTTGGTTTTTATTTTGCAAGAGTTTTTTGAAGACGAGAATTATGTTACAGTGGATTAGTTTGATTTTTTGATGGGGAGGTTTGAGTAAAACACAATCTGTTTAATATTCAACGAAAAAGGGTGCGAGAAAGATATAAAGACGGACATATTTATCATACTATACGCATATTAATGCAAATCGACTTAGCTCGATGTCTAAGAGATGGACTATGGAAGCACTTTACTAAGGTCAATGGCGTGTTCCGCCAATGTTTTGATTTTAAGCTTTGACCTTATCGATTTGAATTTGATTACTGTTGTTTACCCAAAAAAGAATTGGACCGTCTGAATTTTCTGTGTTTGGCTGGTTGAGGAATTCTTTTTCATACCAAACACGAATGACCCTTATCATGCTAAAGGATATAAGAAAGGGTTAATACCTCAAAAAATTTTAAATTGATTCACGTATAACAAATTTACCTCAAATTAATTTTTTGACCACACAATCTCAAATTGGTTCACTTGTGAAAAATCTACGACAAACTAATTTTTTTTATCATAAAAAATCTCAAACTAATGCACCTATTATAAATTTACCGGCTTGAGATTTTTTATAATCAAAAAACTAATTTGGAGTATTTTATCAAAGATGTCCCTATTTGGGATTTTTCGTGATCAAAAGATTAATTTGGAGTAAATTTATCATCCATACAACAGTTTGAGATTTTTTGTGGTTAAATAAATTATTTAAAAAAAATTTATCACAAGTATACGAATTTGGTGATTTTCGTGATATTGACCCAAAAAAAAAAAATGAAAAAACTGCAGAGATAGGAAAATCTTACCATAGCGAAGACAGAAAGATAACTCACAAAGAAACCATGAACAGAAATGGATATCGTAACATATATCACAACACCATGTGTTGACGAGAACCGCTTATTCATGAATCGAATTAACTTTTACTATCAAGTACATCGATATACCTAAAGTTCAAAATAAACAGAAAGCATTTCAGTTTTGCATTCATATTCCTAAAATAGTTCTTATCTGATCTGGGGGATGTCTTGCCAACGATCTGGGATCGGAGTATCCGTTGCTCGGATCCATAATCGCGTTATAAATGATATCATATGCTTCTGCCAGGGACTTAGCCACCTCAACACAAGCTTCGGACCGCAACCTCGGCACTTGCATCTGCTCGAATTCAGGAAGAGAACTCTCACTTCCCAAAATAAGGCCAAAGAAGGCCTTCAAACAATCTGACAGAGCGGACGGAGATGTCTCTTCAGAATTGGCTAAACAGGCTCCGCTGGTTGAGCTGCTCGTCTCCTTGTTGAGTGCATCCTGAAAGAGAGGCATCTTATCTGATAAACCACATCTGCTGAGAATGGCATCGACTTCTTTCTCCACAAGAACATGCAAGCGTTTATCTATCAAGGATCCCAGGTTCTTCACATATTCAGCAGCTACGGCATGCCCGAGCAGTGGCTGTTGAATGGCACATAAGCAGTTGATAAGGAATATCTTGGAAGGCCGCTCGCTATTCTGCATAGTAAAGAAAAATTGGAATCAGAACTTAGAAGTGCGAAGAAAACCAAAGTTAACAAGAAGTACGTGCTAGACCATGGCCAATTCAGGTTTGTGACAGTCAAATATTGTTGTCTTCCCAAAGCAAGAAATATGTAAGTCAAATATCATAGTCTCCCAAATCAATTTCTTGCAATTCAATTACTTTGAAACACTCTGCAAATTGAATTTGATTGAATACAAGAGTAAGCAAAAGAGTCAAGCTCGGTTTCAGCTCGACCCTCGAAGGATACCCAGTCAAGTGGAGTCAATATAGATTATGGAGCATTTCGAATATATTCTGAGACTTGAGTTCAAGTACAGAAAAAAGTATCCTATTCAGCTTGAGCAGGATTTCCAGTTTCCATGTTTTAGACAGTGGCCGGAAGGTTTGTGACAGTCAAACCCTCAACTAACCAGGCTCAACTACGTGGGCCTAAATTGACAGCCACTGTGAGCTGTGACATTCTCCTAAGTGGAACTAGGACAGATACCACATCATTTCCTGATATAAAGGGTTGATTGGTGGACTGGAAAGGGTTTGAAATGAATAGCACATTCCAGTACCGATTTTGTTTACAGTGTTTGGATACAATTGAAGAATCAGAATGTTCTTTTAAATGAAATTGAAATTGCTGCATTTTGCAGGATATGAATATTCTGCAGGACAATGTGCACAACTATGCTCTACTCATCCAAACCATTCCATCGTGCATGATGATTAGCTAAAAAAACACAAAGTGAGTTGGACTTTGGAGTAAGAGCAATTGTATGAATCCCCCCAGTATAAGCCTTCTTCCTCATCACTCTCATTAAACAACAAAAAAATCCACTACACCCAAACAAAATTTGCAATCCATCTATTTTTTATTTTATTTCAACATTAGTTAAATGACAGCCAGTTGAAAAAGGTGCAAAAAGAAATGATCAGAATTTTGCGAACTAACATATAGTTACTAGATCGACTTCAACATATGGGATCTATTTTAACTGGACACATGCAATGAAAAAAGCTCGAAAAAAATAAATGGTTGGAAGCAAATATCATAGAGGAGAAGTTCTAATAACCTGAATTGAGGGAGCAGGGCTTCCATTTGACAAGATGGCATCAACAGCTGATTTACTAATCTGGCTCGAGTCAGAACTCATTCTCCGTCTTGATGAAAGACCAGATCCTTTTGATTTGTGTGCTTCTGCCGCTTGCTCGCACATCTACATGCAAAAGTAAAAAATAACAAGTTTTTCATCACCCTTCTCATGACAGGTTTATCAGCAATCTCAGCAATTAATTCTGCAGGGAGGATGTCAGCTTGGAACAATCCTTATCTTGACTAAGATTCTGGAGGACTCTAGTGACTTGACTGGGTCTGTGTAAACCTCATTAACCAGAAACATTTTGCTGTTATATTGTCTTCTTTCTACATCAAGCTTAGAAAAATTCAGTACACAGCACAAAAGTGAACCTGAATAATGGGATCAAGCATGGCCGAAATCACTGGATCAAAGTCGGGTTTCTTAGCAGACGCAGGTACCATCATGCTGTTGTGGGTCTCAATTATTTCAAGCAACACTGAGACTCCATCCCTAACTGCTGATGGAGGAGAAAGATCACTAGCAACAAGTGGAGGATAACGCAATAGCTTTTCTCCTCTGCTTCTCAAAATTTCAAAAAATGTCCTCTGAGCTGCATCTTTTAGGGCCCAAATTGTGTTACAGAGAGCTGTGTCTTGGCCAAGCAGATCTGATATCTGCACTAAACAGTCATTAACCAGTAAAAAAGGCATGCGATTAGAAAGAATGTATACGAGAATAAAGAGCTCAACTGACCGTGTAGCTGTAAAACTCAAGGGTGTTGCTAAGTTTATATGACACTATAAGGCTGGGTTGAGATTGCAAGGCTTGTTCAACTCTCACTTTGAAGGGCCGACACACTCCTTCAAAAATTCTATCCAGAACAAATGTCATGTCGGATTCTGCTTTCCCAGAACCATTTTCTAAGTTCTTCGAGAAACGAGTAGCAGTTGGCCCAGTATCCACTACTGCATCTGGATAGAGTAATGCCAGAACAAGCTCTCTCTCAGATGCCAAGGACTGCAAGAAAGCAACATACACCATTACTATTAAATGTGATTATCTATCAGAAATCATGTTTCACCACCAAACATTTGCATTCTTACAATATTGAACCATTAATGGCAAAAGAACACCTCAAGTGCCAATATTTGTGTATGGAGCTTACTTTGGTGCCAATATTTTTTTTTTTTTGATCACTTAAGTGCTAATTTTTTTTTAACAACAATTATTTAAGTGCCAACTTTGGTGAGGTCGCCGGAATTTCTCGTCGTTGACACTAAAGCGATCGTTTTTTCTCCAATTTGGCACCAAATTAATCATTTTTTGGATTACTTAAGTGCCAATTTTTTTGAAAATCAATTATTTAAGTACCAACTCCGGTGAGATCGCCGGAATTTCTTGCCATTGGCACTAAATAGATTGTTTTTTCTCCGATTTGGCATCAAAGTGATCCCAAAAAAATATTGGCACTAAAGTGAGTGCCTTATACAAATATGGGCACTTGAGGTATCCTTATGCCAAACATTAATAGACACCACAGGGATTATGAGTCCACAAGTAGCAGTAGAAATCAGAAGATAGCTATCACAACAAACCTGATGTAGCCATCCCAGCATGTCGCCTACATATCGTAGAGGATCATGAGCATGTACTTCAATGGGTCTTGGCATTCCACCTGGTCCTCCTCGTGTAAGAGCACTAATAAACCTTCTAAACAATGCATTGTGTCTCATATTAGCAACCTACACAGGGAAATAGTCAATAATATTAATTAAATAGGGAAGATAAACACTTATCTTACAGTATGCCAAACTTCACCCGTGGCTTGATATGGAACTCTACCACAAATAAAGTAAAGTACCTCCTCTGCACAATATTTGAAAAGCACCGGCCTCTCTTTCAGGCAGCGAACAGCCGTTCTCAATAGCTCACTGACTTCAGGATTATCAGTGTCACCCAATTTTCTGCACTCTGCCTGAACCCACCTAAATGAGAAGTAAGAAGGACCATCAACTGCAGTACCAACAGGAAAATAAGGATAAAGAGATCAATTTTTAAAGATAAGTTAAAAGGCTCAATATATAGGACAAATTTAGAAATAAAAAGGAGAAAAAAGTCACGAAGAAAGTCACCTCAAGCAATGACAAAGTTCAAGCCACCAACAAAGTAAGGGACAATATCACATCAGTCATGCACACCGATATTTGTATCAAAAGAAATAATCTAAAAGAGATCTTAAATCATGAATTTTGTGTTTTAACTACTCAGTAACTATTTAATTACATTCCAGGAGAAGACACTAATTAACTGGAGGGATTGCAACAAATTGTGCCCGCTAAGATACCACCATCTTTAAATGCTGGTCTTTCTGACCTAAGAATAAAACCATAAAAAATCATATCATTTATATATCGGAGGATAAAAGTTTCTTAAAATGGTAATTCTGAGAACCGCACAACGGAAAATATAACAATGAGTGAACATAAGATGGGACGGTCTATCCTACATGTCATGACTTTTATTAAGTTCATCTTTAAATACTTATTGCTGATTGAAGCAAGACTTGCATCAGCTTCTGCATATTAAAATCAATCATTCTCTTGCTCCTCAAACTTCGTCTCAAAATTTTGAAAGCCCAAGCCAGGTAGCTGTGAAACCATGCAGAACAAACTGATAGTAAATGAAGCTTTTTAAGACAGCTGACCTGCACAAGCGCTCATAGGCCCCTTCTTGATACACAGCCATCATATCCATGAGTTCCAAGCCTGCACGCTGTGAAGCAATGTGAATGAGAAAGTGTCACACACTTAACCTTCATTTAATCAAATTTTGTTACAGGTTTTTCAGCTCATAATACAGAAAATTGCAACTACTGAAAGCAATGATGTGTTGCTAGAACTACTGAAAGCTATGATGTGTTGCTAGATGTGTAAGAGGAGCACATAAAGTTCAGCAAGGAACGAAGAGAAGCAATAGGGCAATTAAACATTGAAAGAGAACAATGCTGGAAAACAGGCATCGTGCCTAAACCTCATGCTTCTAAGCAGATCGCAATCTTGCTTTGTGTCTCAAGTCAACTAATTTTTTTGGGCCACCACCTCCTTTGGCAATGCATGCTGATTTGGTAAAGCAGCCCATGAAAAGAAGGGGAAAAACATAAGATATTTTTAGGACATATGTTGGGAAACAGAAGGACCCACAGAACCCTCCTAATGCTAGATGACCCATCCCTTTTAGATCTTTCTTTTTCTTTTGTCTGTATATTATTTACACACCTTTTTTTGGGGTATGGTGTGACTTGGTGAAGACAAGTGCAATAGGATGCTGAATTTGAGAGAAAAACCAAGTGAATCTCCAAAAGTTCTTGATGAATTTTGTAATTTTTTCTGTCCTGAATGAAGGTATCATTGATTGAACAACATAGATAAGTATGTTCTGTTCAAGGTTTACGACTGTTTTCCTTAACACAAACATAACAAGATGAATATAGATGGAATAATCGTTTCCATCAAAATAATTAGCTTGACTGCACCTTGAAGAAAGTATGTCGCCAAGGAGTGCTGTTACAAGAAGTAATAAGACACAAAAGGAGACTGGGCAGAGGTCTCTGACATCTGCAGTAGCACCAATTGTGAAACTTTGCCCGCAATGTAAGGGTGAAGAAAGAAGGGAAAGAAAAAATAAACTATCCCAACCAAGCCTTCAACATCAACATCAACATCACCTTTATTCCAAACCAAGCCTTACACCATGTAAATGTTCTCTTTCGCATAGCAATGAGCTTTATTTCTTAAGGTGCCTAATTCTCCATCAAAACTCAAGTACAAATAAAACCACTCTTAGAGAGGCAGATAAAGTACACTATTTTCATATATATAATGCTTATCATTGCCTGTAGCATCCTGAATGTCTATGTAGGAGAGAGGATTTACCTGGTGATGTGTCCGAAGAAGTAACTTGCAGTTAGCATGAATTTCTTGAACATGGCAAAGGGCCTTGAAGAATTCCTCGTTAAGATCTTCACCCCTCAGTGCATTTATCTAGTAACACAACAACCAACTTCAATGCATATGAAGTGCATTATGTGGAGCCAAGCAGTAATAAAGGGCCTAAATTAAGTAGCCAGATGTTAAATTCAGGGTCAACCTCTTCATTAGAGAGCTGATAGTCACGTAGGAAGTGTGACACGATCTCCTGCCGCTGTGTGGTCATTTCTAATTCTTGTTTGAGCCTCTCTGTGGTACTGATGATGTCCCCTGTGCTAGCAGTGCAACTGCTCAATGCTTTTGCTATCCTGCGCAAACATATAAGTTCTAGTGAAATTCATGTTCAGATTAACCATTTTCTCAGCTAAAACTGGAAAAGAGAACACCTCCTAGCAAATTTAGTTCAGGCCAATCTATCGTAGCATCTTTCTATATTGTCAATGATTGTAATAAGTTTACATGAGAAATCAGATTAACCATTTTCTCAGCTAAAACTGGAAAAGAGAACACCTCCCAGCAAATTTAGTCCAGGCCAACCTATCGTAGCATCTTTCTATATTGTCAATGATTGTAATAAGTTTACATGAGAAATCAGGTTATACACGCATTAGCGAACATCTACATGCGTTCATTTGAAATGCATCAGGCCGACTCTTCATCTTCTCTGATCTTTATGCAGAAATCTGAAAGCACTTCCAAGTCCAAGTAGCCAGTAACTGCATTTATCTCCTTCATAACGCATTTATCTCCTTCGAATAAATCCTTTCCCTTTTCACTTGAGAACTAAAACTCCAGCAATGTGCGTCCTTTTATAAACCTAATCAATTATGTTGCATCCAGCTACATTCATTGGATTCCACAATGCAAGCCCAAGATCCAGAGCAGAAATTTGATTTACCCTCATCTAGCAGATGGCCAAAAGCAACACGTTCCGCTTTATCTCAACAATTTGAACACACAGAACTAAGTCCAAATCTAACGACCACAAGCAAACCATCGGCAGACAACAATCAAATTCCAACATACTCAGACAGTACAATCTCGCAGCTTCCCACTAACTCACCTATCGCAGCACTCGGCGAGCGCATTGACCTCTTCCTCCACTCGATCCAATGCCTGAGGAAAAAAACCGCAATCACATTAACTCCAATCCATCCACCACACGTTCCAACGCAGCAGATACCTCACCCAACAGAGCAAGAGATGAGAATACGAACTAGTTGCACCGTATCCGAGGCTTGCAGGAACTCTCGATTGATCCCAAGGCCGCGCTTCTCGATGGTGGATCTGAGGTTGCGCCGGGCCTGGGGCGTGTTGTCGGAGTAGAAAGTGGAGAGAGTGTTGAGAGACCCCAGGACCTCGGGCGTGTCCGTGCGCGACTCCAACACTTTCTTCAGCTTCCTCGAGAGCCCCGGAGCTAGCGTCCCCATTCTCGTCGCGCTCTCTCTCTCCGATGAGTTCGATCTCGATCTCCTCCCCGGCGTCTCCGATTAGTCTACGTGATGGAACAATTCAGTCGATCTGATTCTGCTTCTGCTTCTGCGTCATCTTCTCCTCCTCCTCTCCCCGTGAAATGGACAGCGATTCCGAGTTGATGTTGGGCTATGCCGCTATGGCGCGTTTTGGGCTGGACTCGGGCATATCTGTCAAAAGCGCGAACGAGTCGGCTCGGTGGGGAGTTTCTCGGGCTCCATTTTTCGTTTTTCGGTCGGATCTCGGGCACCATTCAATCACCGGAAAAAGCGGGTCAATTTCATCTAATCTATTTTCACTTCATTAGCAATTGATGCACTTTAAACGTGATCCAAACAAAATTTTCCGGTAAAATCACTCGCGCGATAGTCTCAAACATGTCATTCAACATGCATAGTGTCGGACTCTCATCGAAAATCCGATTGGAGACTAGTAAGGTTATATCGCTCGTACCTACACAGGTTCAATATGCATTTTTGACTAGGGAAATCAAAATTTGGTTATCCATATTCAAACTGCCTCAAGGTACGGAGGCAAATCAATGAGAAGTATGAACATAGTACCGAAACTTATAAAGCTTCATTCGGTTACTCGCACTTCGAGCGCATCCGCCTCAAACTAATCATGTTCTAGCCTCATAGAATTTGAGTTGTTGAGTAAAAGAACTCATGATGCATGAATATGCAATTAAGTACACACAATATTACCGTTAAGTCGAGCTCGGGCGCAAGTGATACTTCGTAGGATCGAGTTTGGAGCTCGTGTTTAAAAGCATAGGTTGGAATCTAAAGCAAGGTGAGAATTAAAATGTTAAATTTGCCAAATCAAATGAGATCTTGAGCGCCAAGTTTTGAGCCCTCCCGGCTCAATTGAGTAATTGCCGTTTCCTAAGAAGTTTGGTTATGAAGCCCATGAATAAACCCAATGTGGAGTCAGATGGCCTAGCACGGGGTAGATGTCCTTGTGGGCCGTAAATGATCGATCCGGCTGGTCAAAACTTTGGTCGAAATCATCGTGAGCGAAGGAAAAGAGAAAGAAAGAATTAATTCGGAGTAATTTGCCGTACTTCAAATCTTTGCCAAGAGTTCCATGACGGCCCATCGACGTTATCGGAGCAATAGTAGGTGTCCTATGACGGGCCTACTGTTTTGATCTGCAAAAATGTTGTTTTCGTAAGTTCGATTCCTCAACATGCATATTTGACTCACGAAATCAAAGCTCATTCTCATGAAAAACACGACATCAATGGCGACAAGCCCAAAATCGGACGTGAGATCATTTTTTCAAGCGTCCATCGATAGCTAATAATATGTTCGCGCGAGCTTCCTTTGCGTGTGTCGAGATCGAGATCGAGATCGAATCCAATTATTCGAACCCAAAGGGAACGATGGGCAGTACATGAAATCGGAATATTGGTGCACTATAGGGACAAATCTATTTGCAAGTTGGGTTGAATGGACGTAACCAATGATTTCCTCTACAGCAAAAGGCTATAAAGATAAGAGCTCATGGGCCTCAAAATTAGAGCATAATCAATTCAAGAGACCACGAGCTAAAAGAAGGTCATCATCATCAAGCGCCGATGTGTATAAACTTGACGCATGCCCAACATGCTTAAATATTGATCAACCTTTCAAATATGGGAAATTACACAAATAGTTCATGAATTTCAATTTAATATGCTATGCCGTCCCGAAACTTTTATACTTGTTCGGTGTGGTGCTTGAACTTTATTCAAGTTTAGGGATAATATTAAACACTTTCATATAGTGCAATGATTAAATTAAACATTTACCATTAAGAGACTTCATTGAACAAATAAAAAGTTCAATGATGACATTGCATATTACGCTAAAGTTCGGATACTACACTGAAGAAGTTAAAAGTTTGTGGCGACATTACATATTAGGCCAAAGTTTAGGGACCATCTATGTCATTTTCCGTTATAAGATCTACCAAAGTCAAAGAGAAATGTTATTTGTATTGAGAAAGCACGCCGAATCTTGTTCACTAAGGTCCCCGTTTGGAGGTGTTTGTTTATGTTTCCATTTATAAACAATAAAAGAATGGGGAAAATGACACTATAGATGCCATAACTTTCTTATGGCATTCATTTGAGTGCCATGACTCTTTTTTGATCACTTGATTGCATTAATTTTTGTACAGCTCGTTTGGGTGTCATAATATTTTTTGGATGATTTGAATGTCATATAACTTTTTAATCAATCATTTGAATGTTATAATTTTTTAAAAACGTTTATCACAAGTGCTATGCCACGTTAGATTTCTAGCACTTAAATGATAGATTAGAAGTTATGTACTCTTGTGAACGTTTGTTAGAAGTTATGATATTTGAGCGGTAAAAAAAAAAATTATGTCACTCAAATGAATATCATACGAAAGTTATGTCACTTGTAGTGTCCTTATCCCCAATAAAATCATTCGACTTGTTTCTTAATGAAAAGCAAAGTTTGGTATGCCTTATAAGAAATGTGTATGTGACACCATTTTATTTCAAATCTAATTGCTAGTATACTTTTTTTTAATCAAAATAAGCTATATATTCAAATTAACAACTAGTTAAAACAAACAAAAGACGCACATTTTCATCTTAGTACTTAAAAATAAACGAAAGTGCGACAAATGTAGAGTGCATTATTCATCATGTAGATATTTTAAAGGACAGGATTAAAAGAAGAAAAAATTATAAGAATTCCTACAGTTGTTGTGTATTTTAGTGCAATACATATATAGAACCTACATAAATTATGCATTTTGGTAAGGTTCTTATCATTTATAAGACGAAATTTTATAAAAAAATATTTGAAACTTTAAGATGATTTTTTTTTTGGTGATTTTTGTTTATGAAATAACCGATCGTATCGGAAGCTATCTAAACAATATTCTCACTTGAAATCTGCCTTTTTTTTTTTTTTTTCTTTTCATTTTTCATTTCAACAAGATTTGTTTAGATAAATGAAACAAAACATCACCTAAATGATTAGGGAAAGTGATTACTAATGAATCAAATGAATCCATTCATTTAGCTACGGTCACATACTTCAAGTAATGAAAAGATTTCTAGCGGAGGCACGGTCGTCGCTTTGTGTTTACGGGTCATAATCGGGCTTCAAAATAAGTGTCGTATCGTGTGATTGAATTCATGTCAATATTGTTACTTTAGGATACGTCATATAATTGTGTTAAAACGTACTAGTCCACGTAAGGACCATCCCTACGCTGGTGTCGTGTCATTCTTTTCATAGGTAAACTTGTCATAAATTACCAAAAACGAGTACATGCACAACCGAAGGGCGAATAGAGAGTACAATATGTCTCTTTAGTGTTGAATCTTTAGTGAAGATTGAGTCCCCCAAGCGCACATTGCTCGTTTAGGTAGATGAGCTTACATGATCATATTTAGCAACTTTCCTTTTCCTTTTAGGGAAGTCATATGTAGCAACTTTGATGTAAAATTTCTTAACATTGAGCACAACGGTCTTAGTCCAAGATTCTCCATTGATGAAAATGAAAAGAAAAGCATAAAAAGTCACAAACCTATTGTATCAGTACTAATTCAGTCCCAAATCTTTTAATTGGACCAATTTATTCCTAAACATTTTTGCATCAGTACCATTTCAACGCCAATCATCCTACATGGCACGCCGGGCTGACATGGACATTTCTTTATATAATCCTTTAATAATTTTTTTATTTTTATTTTATTTTTTGTTCTTTATTTTTTCTTTGGCGGAGGACCAGCAAGGGCCGCCGGCCAACCCTCTCTAGCCATGGGCGAGGGTCGCGGCTCTATAGCATGGCCTAGATCTAGCGAGGACGTCGCGGCCCTTGCTAAATTTGGGCAAGGGGCTACGTGCCCTAGCATTGGCGGGGCTTTCATTGGCCACGGCAAGGGGCTCGCGAGCCCTCGCCTAGTGCTGGCGAGGGTCAATCGATTACCCTTGCTAGCCCTTAGTAGAAAAAATGACAAATAAAGAAAAAAAAGAAAAGAAAAAAAGAGAAAAACCAAAAAGTTATAGAAAATTCAAAATATTATTAAATAATGCTCACGTTAGCGTCGACCTTACCATGTAGTACGGTCGGCGTTCATATTAGTGATTTTCGGTCAAAATTGGCCAAATGGACTCAATTGGTACAAATGTAAAAAGGTTTAGGACCAAATTGGTCAAATTAAACGGTTTAACACTAAATTGGTATGAGTACAACACATTTATGATTGTTTTTGGTACTTTCCCCCGAAAATGTATCTATCGCGTGCTTCTGTCGGGACCAATCTGCTTTTTCTCTAGAGGATTTGGCCCTATATTGGAGTAAAGTAGTAAATACTCATACAATATGTTGGGAATTTTAGCGTCGAATAGGATGAATAACAGAATCAAACTCTGAGTGGTGATAGCACTCTCTTTAAGGAATTATTTGCCGCAAGCATTACTAATGGTTACCGGCAAAGATCCATCAGGATATAACGGATTCTTAAGCAAGATTATTAGATAACAATTCTAACAATTCTCCAAGATCTCTCTAGGAAACAATAAGAAAGGAAGGCTGTATATCTCTTGTTTAGAAAGAACGAAAATTGAAAGTGAAGATGTTCTTAAAATGAGCACAACAATTGAATATATAATTAGGAAAGTACACATCTTTTCGTGTTTGAAAAGTAGTTAATTCTCTTGCAACTCTTCGTGTCTAATAATGGATAGTTTGAACATATCTCTTTATGTTCGAAAATGTGCATGCAATCACACCTTTTCATGTCCGAATAGGTAGTTATTTCCGAACGGACACAAACACTCCAAAGGTTACGACAGTGTTAGTTTGGTAATTATGTCCGAATGGACATATACCTTTCAAAAGATGTAAGAGTGTTGTCGCGACCCGCCTTCGCCATCTCCCGAGGGTCCGGCGGGTTTAGAGGTATTGCCATCGGTCAATGGCGTGGACTCTCCTAAGTCCCGCCTCGCATGACTTTGGATTTCTTTTTACCGATTAGCAAACTAAAATGCTATTAAGAGTCGCCACTAGCCTATTGGGGTCAGCTAGAAACCAATCGAGACATGGAAGTGTTATCTCAATTCTTACGCAACCTGAGCTTCTAGGTTCGGGGACTTGTTTACGCTAACTAGATAATTAGCGCTTTTTCGGTATTTAACCAGCCGATATTTCCTAAGGTGACCACACATTCCGCATATCATTTTAAGCTTATCGGGTATCTAACAAGTACTAAATGATCATGCATAATGTTTTTCTATCATGTCGTGCAATTACCTATTTATCTTTAACCTAATAATATAGGGAAAACGATTAACAAGCAATTTTGCAAAAGACAATGTTGTAAACACTCAATCGGATAAATATACCAAATAAAAGACTGGAATAAGCACATGCAGTCCAAATCTATGATGGCGATATTTAAACAAACAACTTCGACTCGAAGGTCAAATTACAATAGTATCAGACCGGATTGGACATCGGTCTTCAATCAACGCCAATCTAAGGCTTGAAAATTCACATCAGGGGTAAAAATGTCAAGAAAATCATTTTTCTAATTTTTTGAATTTTTATATTTTTTGGAATTTTTTTTATTTTTTTTAATAATTTTTTTTATTTTTTATAATTAAAATGGGAACCGAGCCTGGATCGGGTCGTCGAACCTCATCAGGCCCTAGAAAGAGGACCCGAATCGGGCCCGGTCGGCACGACACGGGCTCAGGCCCACTTTTCTTTTTTTTCTCTTCCGAATTGGGTCTAAGCTTCTTTGTGGCCCGGCGCCCAAAAGCCCTGATCGCCCACTTTCTTCCAACAAAACAAACCAGGCCTAGCTTCCCTTTTTTCTCTTCCATGCCACCCTACTCGAACAACCCAAATCTCTTCTCCTTGAGTCTTTTCGGGCCAGCCCACTCTCATATGCTCTTCCTCCTTGGACTAGCCCATCTGCTTCACCCTATCCAACTAACGAAAATGAAGAATACCATACTGCTACTATTCATCTTCTCCTTCATGCGTCTGCAACATGCACTGCGACCCCGGCCGTGATAGAAGCTGACGTCATCCCCCGGCCATCGCTCAGCAACATCGCCTTCCGTCGGGACTCGCTCGTCCCATCTGCTGGGTCGCGCTCCTGTGGACGCTCTCACCATATCGCCGGGTCCGCTTGTACGGTTCCAAGGCCACGATACCGAGCTCCGCTAGCCATGCCACCGCCTCGGATCCGAGTTGCCAAGCGCGGCCACGGGTTCGAGCACATGTGTCGTCACCCGCTTTCCACCTGACGGAGCTTGGGCTTTTTTCCAAATCAAGTGGAAAAAAAAAAAGTAATTACCAAATCAGGTGTTGACTTTTTTTATTTACTAGATTAGGTGTCACTCGGCGATCATAATGCCGAGCCACGTGCGGCTCGGCATCCACACTGTCGGTCGGTCGATGGAAATGCCGGGCTACCCCCGCTCGGCACCATTAGTGCCGAGCGGCCGCCCATCCCCAAACCCGCACATTGGCCACTCGATCCGCCATTTTTATTTTTATTTTTCATTTGAATTTCATATTTTTTTTATGTTTATAATTGTTGCGACCTAAAATTTGAAAACTCTAAGCTAATGGATTATGAGGCCAATTATTCAACTAACCTAACTCGGACTCTCCAAAACCATACCAAATCGCAACTTAACATGCAAAGATATTTGAATTGGAGTCGCTACTAATCGTTTTTGGTAGGTCGATTAGAAACCTAAGTAAATTAATGGGAGAACTAAATTACTTCTATGAACCAGAAATTCTAAGCCCGGAGACTTGATTACGCTAGATTACTCTAACGCCTTTTCAGTACCATTTTATTTCATAAAAATGAATTTTGTCAAGCAACGTTAATTGATTTTAACCTAAGTCACTAACAAAGGTTATCATGCGATTGCACAATCAATTAATTGAACATGCAGAAGTCAAGGTAACTGCAGGAAGCATACACCAAGAGAAATTGTTCTCGCTTTTGGATTTTGGCTTTTTAATGGAAATAAAGTAAATGCAATGCATGAAATCATTTTAAATGCAATGACATAAGTAAATGCAAACTATCCTAAAAATGCATGTGAATTTAATTAAACTACATGACTAATTTAGAGGGCATGCGATTATAATCTAATTAAATTAACTATATGACGTATGAATTAAAGACCTAAACATGCAGATTCTATATGATCTAAACCTATCATGCAAATGACATGGCAAGATTGTTTTGATTTGTTTTTATTTTCGGATTAATAAAAGAGCCTAAATAAAACTATACGTAAAGATAATTATCTTGCATATTTTACTGTTTAAGTTTGCCTAATCCCTAACATATTAAAGATGAATTATTTTAGACATCAAAGTCAACTCAAATATGCAAATTCTATCCTAGAATGCAAATCTAAATTAAATTAAGCGTGCAAATATGTATATGATTCTAATTTAAGGATGCAAATTTATGTAAATATGATAATTGATTCAACGCAACATCTTTCAGAATTTTAAATGTCACGCAAGAGAATATTGATTTAAAGATATTATGCCAATCAAACCAATCAAGAAAATGGATATCCGAACCGATTTTGAAAATATTTTCGCGATGTTTGAGTCAAATTGTAATTCGTAATCGTACGATTAACGATTGAGCTCAAACCCTTCCTTGTATGTGAAGTTGCGGATTAGGAAAATAAACTTTTCCCGATCAACCTGTATTTTTTAAAAAAGAGATATCCACTAAACTCGCAGATTAGCTTTTCAAATTTGAATTTTTTACACCCGATTCGCAGATAACACTTCGAATTTGCAGCTGGCTTGGGAAATAACTATCGTTCGGATCCGCTTCGGCTTTGAGGAGGGACTTCTCGGGCAACGCGGTGACGACGGGATCGGGACAAGACGAGCTCGGGGTTGCAATGGCGGGACTTGAGCAACCGTAGGACTACATTTAGTTTGGCGATGTCGGCATGACCGAGTGGTGTTCGACGACGCTCAAAGGAATGGCGCTATATGGGCATCGGAGGACGCGTGGTCGATGAGCGTGAAGACGGGAGGCACGATCACCATGAAATGACAGTGACGTGGTTTACGTTTGTACTTGAGAAACAACCTCCCCAATCGTACAACTCACGAATCTTTTTGGGGTGAGAAAACTCCTTGTTTTGACAGTTAAGTTTTAGATAGACTCCATCTTTATAAGGGATGAAATTTTTTTCAATTCATCAAGCCGATCGCTTGTGTACAATAAAATGCGATCTTCGTAATTCGGCCTAGGTCCGTATCGACAAAAGGAAACACTATTCTGTATACCGTGCCATTAAATTGATGCAATTGCATGGTCTGTTCCATGATTCAGCGGGAAGGGAAGAAAAGCTTCTCTTGCATAGTCATTGTGGCATTTTCTTCCAGCATGGTCTATTCCATGATTCATCGGGAAGGGAAGAAAAGCTTGTCTTGCATAGTCATTGTCACATTTTCTTCCAGCATCATCTTCTATTTTTAGGTCCGACTTTGAATTGCCAGTTAAGCATGGTATGTCAATGACCTGGAACTATTGACTTGGGACGATTATGTGACCTATTTGGCTTTTGGAAAATACAATGTCATACCAACCTCGGCAGTGTCGGCGTGTTTTTGGAGAAGATGGTTGGGCTCATCTTTCTGTCATTATGTTTCCAACGTAAAATTTTCAAAGTTTAAGAGGCCAAAATGAAAAGGAAATTAAAAAAAAAAATTCACTATTTTTGTGTAATTCTTGCAGCCTCAAATGCTATTTTTCTCAATTTTTCGAGTATGTTTTATTTCTGAAAAATATCAAAAAACGCGAAAATATGAAAAAATATTTATGGTTAAAAAGTAGTCCCTTACTCTTGGCAATTGACTTTTGTTGTTTTTTCTTTTGTTTTTATATATATTTTTATAATTTTTTTTTAAAAAAATTGAGTAAAAGTCATGTGTGAACATCATTAAGCTCCTAAATTCGAACCTTATCGGAATGGCGGATCGGGTTGGTCTTGCATGGCTCAAACAATAGGACTTCGGGCAAAATGAGGACTCGGATTAAGGTAGTGCTTTCGGCTTAGGGCTGATTTCGGGGGTGATGTTCGTGGTGGTTAGTGACTCCTTTTGTCGAGAAGAGAACTATACATGTAAGATTGAGAAACAAAACCACAAGAAGATGAGGAGTGTACCCTGCTTCTACCGATTACACTTGCTTTCCCCGACTACACACTCTCGAACTCGGTCGGTGAGAAAAATAAAATATAAGTTGAGGCCAAAGATGAAATTCAAAAGGTCACTAACTTGGAATAGCATATCTAATTTACCTTCTTGAGAGGTTGACAAATGAACACCAATAAATTGAGATGAACACCAATAAATTGAGATGATTCATTTATCAAGAGAAAATTGCTTCTGCTCACTACTCTGCTATAAAAGGTAGAGGTTACATCTATTTTTCGTTATTTCTTTATATGAGATTTAAGTTAATTGCCTTCTCTTGAGATTGAACATGTAAATGAAGTGGTAGATATTTAGGTTATTGATTCTATATTTGTCAAAGTTGCATGTCTTCTGCAATTATTTCTTCTTCCGACCTTTATATCCCTTCACTCCAAACTTTTCGAGGCCAATCATCATGATTTGTCTATTTTCCCTCAATAGAATAATGTTTCCTCCAAACTACATATTTTTGCGCATCTTTAAGAATATTTTCTTTTTCCCCGCCCCTATGTCTTCAATTTTTTTTGCACATGGTCAACTCCAAATTATACGATTAGGGATGCTACCCATTTCTAGAACATCTTTTCCTCTTTTAGATAGTTGCTGGTTGAATTTTCTGCAAGTTCTAACTTCTTAGATGAAACACGGTAATCTTTTCCTACTTTTTTCCGTCACCAATCATCCTGTTACTGTAATTGAGGCCTAATTTAATAAGTTTAGTCTTCAATTGTTCGTAGTCTATCCGATTGATGAACAAGGTTTAGGGTTTTTGGTGGTAGATCGAGAGGTTCTTTGGCACCTTAGAACAATTTTTAAGGTTTTAGTGATGAACAAAAAATTTATGTATTTCTATTACTATGGGCACCGTTTCCGTGGTTTTTTTTTTTTTGTTGGTGTTTTCTTCAAATAAATAAAAATGGGTACATGTAGAAACACGACATATTTATGTGCACAAAGTAGCAAACTATTGACCGTACATTAATTAAGTACGAGATAATACGTTGCAATTAACGATGGACATCAAGGACCATTAATGAAAAATGGGTACGTCTACAAACACAACATATAAATTGAAATGAGTGCAAACTATATGCAAGATGATTTAATTATTTTCATTAGGAACTAAGGTTAGTCCCTATTTAATGACTAAAAAAAAGATTGCCAACATTTAGCTGTCAACAATAATGTTTGATTTATATTTTTGTTCTTTTGAAGCTCATTCTTCTAATGTAATTATCAACATTTAATTGCATAAGATAGACAAAAACACGAAATTGTCATAATAGATAACAAGTTAACTGCAATTACATGTACTAATGATGCCGTCTTCCTACATGACCTCATGTTCCGCAATGAGGTTGTCTTCGTTGATCGGGAGGCCTAGTGTCATACCGACGAGAACGAGGGTTCGGCCGAGTAGGATATCTTGATAACGAAGGCATATCTTGTGAAAATATGCCATACCCTTATGTAGGAGGGACTGGATAAGAATGAGAGAAATCGAGTCCATATTCTGAAGGAGAACTAGCCGGAGTCTGCGGATGTTGATCGTCAAATGTTTCGGCGAACCGGGTGAAGCTCGCATCGAAATGCTGGCTGAACCCCGGAGTGAACTCGGGAGCGAAATCCATCGTATGATATTCCATGGAATACGGGACGACATCATCATATGTATGAGCTCGAGGATTTCTCCGGGTCGGTTGAACAGTCTCAGGGGGATCATCCTCCTCGTCCGGCCCAATGGGTGTTGTTGTAGTTCTTGGTTGAGGTGCTGACATCATTGTTAGCCGCCGCTCCTCATTCTGGGCATATAACATTGCCATAGCTATCGTCATTACTTCTTCCCAAGCCTCGGGAGATGGACCAACCGAATCCATGATATGTACGATCCGTTCGACGCCATCACCCTAGTAATGATATCAAAATTAACAAAAGTTATCAATATGACAATAACTTATGTTACTTAAAAATAAGTAGTGAAATAAATTGAAATTAAAATGCACGAACCGTTGAACCCGTTGCAGCTCCCGCAACAGAAATCCACTTCCTTGTATGTCGACGGAACCACTCCATATATCCCGAATGAAAGTGGAGTGCTTCGGTTGTATGTCTACCCCGCACTATACGTTCGGCACGTTTGTTCCACAAATCGATCCACCGTCCGTGCTTATTCGCCCAATCAGTCCTGGGTGGCATGTTATCAAGACCATGCAAGCCACTATGATCGTGAGGATTCCTAGGTATTGGCTGCTGCAAACGAAACCGCCGAAGTACACGGTGCGGATAGTGCCACTCAATTATCTAGTGACGGATGAGTGGGACCTTTGCCCTCCAATAGTGTTGTCCGTGCAAGCGGTAATCTAGTACATCCGCTTCAATTTCGTCATATGGCTCCCAAGTAATCCATTATCGTAATGAAATATATCAAATTACACCAAAGCTAAATTTAAATAGTAACATGATATTAAACCCACTCGTTGCTATCATTACTTACATTATCGGTCTCCATTCGATCAAATTGGTAGCGTATATGTGTAACAATATGTGTGGGGACGTCGGTTGTAGTTCGGCCTCGACTCCAGCTGCAGAAACGTAAAACTTTAGATTTTTATGTACTATATACGCATTGCAAAGAATTAATGACGCATGAAATGAAAAAGGCAATACATCACATATCGATTATCGAAAGGTGTATCCGGGAAAGGAGCACGGAAAGTCGGACCGGGGGAGACACATTTGAAATGCTCCCACGCCCAAATCTGCGGTACATGTAGGGCACCGCCCATTTGCCTCGCGTTTGAGTCCGTTGCACGGCATAGCTCCCGATACAACCATGCTAGTGCTTCTGAACCCCAATTATACTGCGTAGGGGCCTTGATGTTCGCCAATAGTGGGAGAAATAGCAAACTAACCTGGACACCTGATTTGTCCGCGAAAATATATTCTCCAATCGGGCGGAGAACGAATGCCCTAGCATGATACAAGACGGTGACCTCATCGGCATCTTACGGAAGATGATGAAAGTTCTCACTCAACCATATTAAATTTATTTGTGTGCTGCGCAATTGAGCTGGTCGAACACCAAGCAGTTGATCACATAGATTGCTCCAATTCCAATCAGTAGGGCCAATATCTGCAAGTCCATTGATAGGAAGCCCCGTAATCATCGCAATGTCATGCAGCGTGATCGTAACTTCACCTTCCGGCATATGAAATGTATGGGTCTCGGGCCTCCATCGCTCGACCAATGCTGTAATCAAATGCCAATCAAGTTGGACAAATCCCATTTTTTAAGCACCGTAAAATCTCGAATCTTGCAGATAAGGGACTATTCGCGGATCAAGTTCACCTACGTATTTCGTCGCTCATTGACATCTAAGAACTACAGTTGTAGGTATCCGAAAATTGTCACATGAACTATTAGTGTCAATTTTCATAATGTCGTCATAAATGACATTTAACATGCTAAATTCCTCAATTATCTCGGCGTCCCATAAAGCTTGTGATCGATGTCGGGCCTGCTCGGTAAATCTTGAATCATTCTCGGGCCCCGGCTGAATGTGACTCCTCTGTGCCATATCAACAAAATTGTGAAGAATGACAAAATTTCGTAACTTTAGTGAGTGAGCGAGGAAGAGCGCGAGAGTTGAGTAAGTAATCGAGGGAAGATAGTTGCTGATGAGGAGTGAGAGCCTTTGACTCTATTTAAATAAACAAAGCTGAAGGCTACTTTGCATCGCCCGTGAAGGCGCTGCGGAGGCCACCTACGGTTGCAGAACCATTATTGGCGCTGCGGCGCATGTGGAGGGGCAGCCCCCTCCCCCCTACGCCTGCGGCGCCATATGGCGCTGCAGAGGTACGAGGGTCTCCCCCTAGGCTGCAGCGCTATAATGGCGTTGCGGCCGTAGGAGGGGGGTGCCCCCCACCCCTTATTCTTGCAGCGCCATTATGGCGCTGCGGCCGTCCTAACAACTAAAGGGGCTCGGCCCCCACTCGCTGTAGCATCCGCAAAGGTGCTGTAGCGCCATTATTTCATGCTCCAGCACCTTCACGGGTGCTACTGCCTTTCTTAAGCTGTGTTTAAAGCACAGCCTGAAGGCCCCCCTCTCTCTCACTCTCGTATTCTCAGATCACTCTCGCGCTCTCCCTCTCTCGTGCTCCAACTCTCGCACACTCTCTATTTCACACAAAAACCCTCTCGGTTGCCTTGGGCTTAGAAACCGTTGCACTCTCCGTTGCTTCGGTAAGTGTATATTACAATGTGTATTTGTTAATAATATCTGCATTATATTGACATTAATTTGTGAATTTTTTTTCCAGAAGTTGTGATTTGGTGAAAAGCCAACCTTGTTGCTCGGTACATTCTCTTGGAAGTTAAGAAATATTCATTCGACACGTACTCTCCATCGATAGTTTGAGGTTAATTTCGTTGTACCTATTTTTTATAGTTTCGTAAGTATAGATTTATTTTTTTTGTTGTTATTTATACGTGAAATAATTGCAACATTTAAAATTCATTGAATTTTATTTTTGGAAACATTTCTTAAAAGCAGAAGTTAGCCTTTATAGCTATACAAGGATGTTTATTTCATTTGATATATTGCTTGTTCTAATGTTTGGTAAAATGTAGCCGCCAAATAATTTATAATTTCTTTAGCAGAATAACGTCTACATCTTTTGTGATTGTGCATTGGGGAGGTAGAATAGTGCAAAAAGATTATGGAAATGATTACGAAGATGGAGAATCTACCTAGTTCGAGTTTGCAAACATATGAACATTAGATGCATTACGTGCTACGATTGAGGAGGCGTTGAATATTATCGGAAACCGGTACATTCATAGCATCATCTATAGATACCCGAATGTCACACAAGGGTTTGTTGTGTATGATATAATGGACGTGCATGATGATAATACTGTTCGGATGATCTAGCGATTTGCCAATCAGGCTGCTGGAACGGGGTTTGTAGTGTTTTATGTCATTGTAGATGAACACCAGGTGATACATGATTACCATACGGGGGAAGGGTCCAATGTTTGTGAAGAAGAAGAAGAAGAAGATGGTGTGGGTAATCGACCGGGTGAATCCGATGATAATAACGATAATAATGATGATGATGGTGATAATGATGATAATGACCATGATGAGGTTAGCGATAAAGTAGATGATAGTTGGATGGACACTGATGATAGTGATGTCGAAGCTGTCGAATCTGACAATATGGAGAGTTACTACAACACGCAGCGTAGTAACCCCATTCAGCCATTGGTACATCCACCGCCCTATTCGGAGATCGACTTTGATATGATGGAAGACGATACAAGAACAAAGCCGGGCGGTACGGTATTTGATCCGTCGAAAGAATTTGCTGTTAGGCAGATTTTTCCATCACGGGATACGCTTGTGTTGGGTGCCAAAGAGTACTCAATGAGAAGAAATCATAGGTTTTGCTATGATACTACAAAGAAGAGAGAATATGTCATCAAGTGTGGTAATCCGAATGGACCATACGTTTGGAGGCTCCGCGCGATCACAAAAGTGGGTGGTATGTTTTGGAAAATAAGTAAGTATAATGGCCCACATACATGCAATAATTTACATGCATCCGCAGATCATCCGCACCTCGATCAAATGTACATATGTAGCTTCATCCAACAAATGGTTTCCGCCCAACTATATATCAAAATTAAGGCAATGATGGCGGAGATTCAAGACAAGCTGAACTTCCAACCTACTTACCGTAAAACCTGGAAGGCCAAACAAATGGCGATTGCCAAAGAATTTGGAGGATGGGATGAGTCATACGGTAGGTTGAAGAGGTACATGAATGCAATGATGAAAGAGAATCCTAGTTCTCATTTCGTGATCGAGGATCGCATGGCCGAGGATGAGAGCTGCACGGTTTTCGACCGGATGTTTTGGACTTTCAAGCGGACGATTGAAGGTTTCAAAAGTTGTCGGCTTGTTATATTTATTGACGGTATTTTCTTGTATGGAAAATACCGAGGAATGCTCCTTTGTGCGGTCTCACTTGATGGGAACAATCATAATTTTTCATTGGCATTTGCTGTGGTTGATCGGGAAAATGTTGACAATTAGCGGTGGTTTATGAGTATGTTGCGGAGATATGTCACCAGAAGGGATGATATTTGTGTGATATCAGACAGACATATCGGGATTCGGCAAGCAATGCAGACAACATAGTGGCGTCCTCCACATGCCCATCATAGATATTGCATTCTTCACATTGTCAGCAACTACAAAAAACATTTAAAAAATGCCGACAGGATAAAACATGTTCGGATAGCGGGTAAACATTGAAATTCGTGAATTCCCAACTACATACTTATTCAAAAATTTTACTATAATGTACTTATTATTATTGTAATGTGTAGCTTATGCGAATCAACGACGGAAGTTCGATTTCGTCATGAGCTGAATTAGGGAGGTCAATCAACCCACAGGTGAATGGTGTGATCGGATTCCAAGGGAGAAATGGACAAAGGCTTATGATGGAGAGAAGAGATATGGATCGATGACCACAAATTTGGTTGAATCGGTCAACGGGATGCTGAAACCCGTTCATGGTCCGCCAATAACAGCCATGGTCGAAAAGATATTCTACCAGTTGTTCCATTATTTCAACACGAGGAGAACGATGTACACGATGCAGAAGGCCAACCAATGGAAATTTACTCAAATTGTGGGTGAAACGCTCCTAAAAAATAGCGAAAAGGCAAAGAAGCATCGGGTAAGATGTTTCGACTACGAAAGAGGGATTACGAAGTGAAAGCTGCACGTGATACAACCGGAGGATCTCGGGGCAACAAATACAAAGTGTACCTAGACGTGCGAACATGCACATGTGGGAAATTTGAACAGTTGAAAATTCCTTGTTCCCACGTAATTGTAGTATGCTAACTACATGCAATTGATTACACTGGGTTCGTAGATGAATGCTATACGTTGGACAAAACCCTTCGGTGCTATCGGTACATGTTTCATCCGTTAGGGCATCATGACTATTGGGATAAACCTAATGAGTTGCCATTAGTGCCGGATCCAAGGCGTATTAGGAAGAAAGGAAGACATCGTGCATCCCGGATACGTAATGAGATGGATTGGAGAACCCCGAGCGGTAGCGATTCGCGTAACCATTGCACGAACTGCGGGAAATCAGGGCACAATAGCCAAACATGTACGCACGGATCGGCCTGGGATTAGATGACAATTGTGTCAATTATGTAGAATAGTTTGATGACACATTTGTAATGTTATAATATCGTTCAATGATCATATTTAGTACGCTCATTTTTTTAGTTGATTTTTATATTACATGTGTAATTTTTTTGTAATATTACGATATCTCAATTGCGCGATATTTCATCATTTATCCGTTCGATGTCCACATTACATAGTTGAAGAGATGTTGTCCTATTTCGTGTGAATCTGAAATGAATTTGGCCTGAAAGAGGTATAATGACACTGCAACGGGGGGCCTTTTTACCAAATAACAGGCCCCCCACGGTTGCACCTGCAACTTCTGTAAAACGGAAACACGGAGAGAGAGAGAGAGAGAGAGAGAGAGAGAGAGAGAGAGAGAGAGAGAGAGATTCCCAAGTCAATAATGCAGTTTCCATTATGTACTAACGTCATCGCATGTCCGGAAATGATGCAATCTACATTGGAGCTAAAATGCTCGTCTTGCAGTTTCCCAATGAACTTCTGGTCAAAAGATATCAAAAAACAAATGATCAAAATACAGGAAAAAAGATAAAATCCTGGTCAAAGCTTATGACTTATGCCGGTTCTTCGCGGGTCGAATCAGAGCATAAATGGTTGAGGAAAAATGACGATCGAAAATTGGGAAAAGGGGGAGAAATAGCTGAGTGAATTGGACACGGTTTCTCTGGCTTTTGGATGGCCAAAGAGAGTCAAAAAGAGACCAAAAAAATTTCAGCAACTCCTTCCTTCTTGGTCCTTGATGTCCATCGTTAATTGCAACGTATTATCTCGCACTTAATTAATCTACGGTTAATAGTTTGCTACTTTGTGCACACATAATTAGTACATGTAATTGCACACATATATGTCGTCGGAGTAGCCCTTGCCACCTCGTTTGGAGCCAAAAATCTTGGGCATCATGGACTTTTCAAATGCAAAAAGAGAAGAATTGAAACCGAATTAATCGAACCCGTGAATGGCGCCGCAACGACCCCCGCATGCAGACGGAACTGAAGCTACGTCCGCACATAGTAGGGTGTAGGGGAGGCCCCCCATAGGTGTTGCGGTGCCATTTATTGGCACCGCAACGTACTTGGTTGGGGGAGGCCCCCCCAACCAAGTACTCGCCTTTGCGGCACTCATGGGCGGTGCTTTGGAGCCGGGGGAGGCCTCTCCCAAATATAGATTTCGCAAAATGTAATCGGACGGGAAGGAAGTCGGTTTCGGAGCTCAAAAACCAAGTTAGTGCCGGTCATTTACTCTCGTTCTTAAGAGCTTCGTGAAAGAAATGAAGGAGAGGATGGTTTCTCTCGTCCAACAAGACCGAGCTGCCGAGTGCGGCGACTACCCCCGCCACCACGGCCGGGACGGAGATTCTATGTTCGTGGCGGCTAATCCGGCGAAGGAAGTGGTACGGAAACTACGGCCGTTAGCGACTTTTCGTCGCTAATTTCTCGGAAAAGGTTCACTCGTCATCGTTGTTTTCCACAACCATCGCAATTTTGGTTTCCATTTTGTGAGAGTTAGCTTGATCGGTTTTAAAGGCCGTATTTAAATGCCTAAAAATTCCAAATAAGGTTTGAAGTCTACCCTGATTTTATGTTCGTGCAGGCGATTATGCGCCTTCAATGCTGAGATCTTGGTTTTGACGAGACTTTGATCTATTGTAACGATTGTAAGGAATACGTTGTCCACCGGTAAGTTCGCCCCTCACACCCTCTACAATTACATCACATAATGATACATGTGTGTGCTCGTGTGCATGCATGTAAGAGAATGCTCACTGTTAAAAATTTTGATTGTCGGCCTCATTTTTTTTTTGTTTTTTATCGTTTTTTTAGCTATTGCCTAGAGATCGTAATTTTTCATGGGGACGTTCTTTGGTTCTACGAGGATTGTCAACCCGAGATTGGAAAGCCCGACACGAATGGGGAAGGTTGTACTCCCACGGGGCGGAAGAAGAAGAAGAGGAGGACTAAGAACCAGAAGTGGACGAGGGTGAAGAATGGAAGAAAGAAGAAAATGCTCAAGCCACGAGCATAAAAGGGATGAGGAAAGAGAGCATCTGCTGGAGAAGGGCACAATCGTAAATTCCCCCTTTTTTTTTTTTTGGGCCACATAATCATTGAATAAGTCATTTTATTGTCTTGCTTCAAGTTTGGCCGATCTATTTTTTTCAGTTGGCTTTTTGCACTGTCAAAATGGGAGATTAGGGATTTGCACGTTTTTTCCACGCATTATTGCAAATTATTGACGATATTGCCCCTCCCTTGACCATTTATTGACCATATTACCCCTTTCTTTTTCTCATACGACGTTCCTCTTCTTTCCCTCTCTGTGTTCTCTCTCGGCAAACCATCGCCACCATAAGAAGAAGGAGACCACGTCAACGACGATGAAGAAGAAAATGCCATGACAGTAAATCGCTCGCTCGCAAAGCTAGTTCTTCAACTCCATTTGCAACTTCTTTTAACTCCGCCTCCTCCTCCTCCGCCACGATGATTTGACGATAGTGATGGTTCTTGAGAGAAAAAATCTTCGATCACATCGAGGATTGATTATTGTATGTACTTATCCAATTGCGAGATTATGCCGATTTTTTGAAGTCAATTCAATCACCTAGAAGCTTTTTTTTTCATCTCACCAATTGGTCCAAATTTCTACTCGGTGATTGTGAAAATGCCCTCCAATATACTTTCATCATGATGGCCAATTAAAATCCGATGTTGATCAAACTTACATAGTAACCTCCTACACGTGAAAATACCTTTCAATATATTTTTGTCACGACGTGGCAATAGTCTTAGATATCGATAGACAAATGGGTTTGATGTGGCGACGGACGCATGCTTATATGTACGTCGAGAGTATAGTCGCGCTAGATGTTTAATGGCCACACATGATGTGACATTGGTTTTTCTTTTCGAGCTAATGGCGTAAAATGATAGATATTAGTAAGAGAGAAAGAATATTTGGAGTGTTGATCAGCAAAATTTTTCAACTTTTTGAGGATGATAGCACAAATTGAAAGTAAGCTAACTCATCCACATTTGCAAAAGCAATAGCAGTAGATGCCCTTGCAAAATCCATTAGTATGAAAGACATTAGAATATTTTGCAAAAACAATGAAGGATTTATGTTCATGTATAAAATTCATATGAAGACCTTCAAAAGAGCTGGTAGCTATCGCACCGACCTTGGAATCTCAAATCCTGGTTAGCAAAAGATTAGAAACTTGCATTATTAAGCCTAAGCAGAACAAATGTTTCATGCTTTTTGGTCCTTCTCATTTCACTCAAATCCCGACAAAATTCATTTTTATGAAATAAAATGGTACCAAAAGGGCGTTAGCGTAATCTAGCGCAATCACGTCCCCGGGTTTAGAATTTTCGGTTAATAGAAGTAATTTAGTTCTCCCATTAATTTACTTAGGTTTCTAATCGACCTACCAAAAATGATTAGTAGCGACACCAATCCATATATCTTTGCATGTTAAGTTGCGATTTGGTATGGACTTGGAGAGTCCGAGTTAGGTTAGTTGAATAATTGACCTCATAATCCATTAGCCTAGAGTTTTCAAATTTTAGGTTGCGACAATTATAAACATAACAAAAATATGAAATTCAAATGAAAAATAAAAATAAAAATGACGGATCGAGTGGCCAATGTGCGGGCTTGGGGATGGGCGGCCACTCGGCACTATAAGTGCCGAACGGAGGTGGTCTTGCATTTCCCGCGACCGATTGGCAGTGCGATCGCCGAGCCCGTTGTCGCTCGGCATTATGATTGTCGAGCGACACCTGATCTGGTAAATAAAAAAGTCAACACCTGGTTTGGTAATTACTTTATTGTTTCCACCTGGTTTGGAAAAAAGCCCACGGAGCTTCTTGCCACAAAAGCCGGTCTGTTCACCCACTAAGGCTGCGGATCTTCTCAAGCACTAGGACTGGTTCGGTCATCTTTATGCCTCTCGTCTTTCCGACTCAACCGGGTTGACTCGGCGAAGCTCCCAAGCTCTTGTCGGTCTCGCCACTGCCTTCATGAGCCTTCTTCTTTACGAAGTAATGTCTCGGTAGCCTCTGCGTGATAATACCCAAACCTACCGGAACTTGCTGGGTTTTTTCGCAGGCCGAGGAAGCTCATCGGTAGTCTCCCGAACACCAACCCGACGCCAGGCTGATAGCCTTCATGTTGGACACAGGCCATTGAATTGGAAACATCCAAACTCCCGTCACGACTCCACCTCCACCCGAGCTCGGGTCACCTCTACTCGGTCGGCCTCTATCAAAGCCGATAGCCGCTCTCGGACCTCAACGCCGGCTGGTGGGAGGCCTTGTCTTCAACCTCACGTCCTCTATGCGATCTACTCACTGAAATATGACTACCGCTGTGTTTCACGGAGACACTACTGGCGTCGCTTCCTTCACGGTCGACCCATGACAGGTGACCCATCCACCAATGGAGACTCAAGACCATTCTAGTTGGCGAGCCGAGGAGAAGCGTGTTTTAGGGAACTTCTTGGAGCCTTTTTTTTCTTCCCCTTTTTTAGAACCCCCCTTCTTCTCTCTGCGACCGAACCAGCAACCTTCCCCCTCGCTTCACTTATATACTCATTTTGCCTCCTTCTCCACGTCTCATTACGTGGACGGGAGTGAAATCAACTTGACATAGACGTGGATTGGTGAAAGTGTGTAGTGAATTTGTAACCGACGTGAGTTGAATGAGAAAAACATGGGGGGAATGAATGTGGACTGATAAAAAAAAAAACAAATGAGAGAGATGGGCTGTGGGAAATAAAAGGAAAAGGTGGGCTGAGGAGAAAATGGGTTGAGGAAGAGAATTGCCCAATTGGGCAGCGCGTGAGAACAAAATAAAGAGCTGTGGGCCCGGGCTTTGTCCGCGGGAAAAGTAGATAAAATGTGGGCCGAGCTTCGCCCGAGCGGGCTTAATCGGCCCGATCGGATTTTATTTTAATTTTTTAATTAATTTTTTTTAGTCATTTTCTTATAAAATTTTTAGATTTATGTATTTTTATTTAATTTTCTATTTGCAAAAGAAAAACAATAAAACATGCATATTTAATAAATGAGACATATTCTATTTTACAGAGAAAAAATAAAGTACGAGACCGCCAAAATTAGGTATCAACAGCTGTCTCTCTTGGAATGGGAGCTCGAATAGGTTCCTTTTCAAGACGAAATAACGCCTAATTTTTTAAGTAAACTAACTTGACAGTGCTTGGGAAAACCACTAAAGCGACTATCGAGACCGAAAATGAGGAGACTCACTCGGAGAACCTGCTCTAGGGCTCCACGCCCGTCAGCACCTACGCGTGCAAGGTTAACTAAAACAAACAAAACTGCGGGATGACCGTATAACGATACGGGCTTGACCCTCGGAGGGAAATGACACGATTCACAATCTTTGACCCATGAAAAGGAGATTGAAAAAATCTCAATTCACGATCTTTGACCCATGAAAAGGCTATTGAAAAGTCACGATTCACGATCTTTGACCCATGAAAAGGAAATTTTGAAAAAGTCACAGTTCACGGTCTTTGACCCATGAGAAGGCGATTTTAGAAAAGTCTCGGTTCACGGTCTTTGACCCATGAAAAGACGATTGAAAAGTCTCATTTCACGGTCTTCGACCCATGAAAAAGCGATTTTGAAAAGTCATAGTTCATGGTCTTTGACCCATGAAAAGGCAATCTGAAAAAAGTCTCGGTTCACGGTCTTTGACTCATGAAAAGGTTATTGAAAAGTCTCAATTCACGGTCTTTGACCCATAAAAAGGCGATTTTGAAAAGTCATAGTTCACGGTCTTTGACCCATGAAAAGGCAATTTTGAAAAATCATAGTTCACGGTCTTTGACCCATGAAAAGATGATTTTAAAAAAGTGATAGTTCACGGTGTCTGACCCATGAAAATGCGATTTTGAAAAAGAAGGGAATTTGGCTTAGCATTGTATTATGCTCACCGGAATGAGGAACCTGTTTATGGAATGGGGTTCGGGAAGCTAAAGTTCACCTTACCTGTCCAAAAAAGGTTAGCTCCAACGAATAATTATACCAATGGGGAGAGAGTGCTACTCGGGGCTAAACTTACACTTCGGCCTCTGGAGTACATTCTCTGGATTACACGGGGACAAGCTCTCAACCTTAGCGCTTGCATATCGATCGAAAATTGCTGAATGAAGTGGAAATATCATCAACGAACTACGCCACTGCGACTTACACTCGCGTGACTTGGCTCTTGACAAGCACTTAGTGTCATATCTATCCAAACAAGGTTAGCTCCAACAAATACTAATGCCAATCAACATTTGTGATATGTTCGCTTCATAGCTTGAAACTTGTTGCCAATAACTGAACTGCTTAAGCCGGGTCCGTACATAACTCGGGACTTATGAAACATATTCGGAATGATGGGTAGATGACATTAAATGCATGGGCAGATAGAGCTAAGTCTACTTGCTGGGGAAGCTACTTGGGGTGATGCGATACCAAAAATTTCGGGAAAAGTACACTAGAAGTGCCATAACTTTTGTACGGCGTTCACTTGAGTGCCATAACTTTCAAAACGTTCACTTAAGTGCCATAACTTTCAAAAATTGTTCACTTGAGTGCCATGTTGACGTGACGATCGGAAAACCGACGTGGCAAGCCGAGAAGTTGACATGGCTCGCTAGAAAACCGACATGGCTCGCCGGAAAGATGATGTAGTATGCCGGAAAATTGACGTGGCACGCCGGAAAAGTTGTTGTAGCACTTAAGTGAACGATTTTGCTCCGACGTGACCTATAATCTCTAGATATCCATATCTATGGCACCCCGCAGCCCAAGAATGCAGGCCTCGTATTCAGCGATGTTATTAGTGGCACTCAAATGAACGATTTTTGAAAGTTATGGCACTTAAGTGAATGTTTTAAAAGTTATGCCATTTAAGTGAATGCCGTATACAAGTTATGACACTCATGGTGTACTTATCCCTAAGAACTTCTTAGTCGGATAGACAACATTGCCCATCGTTAGACTCCATGGGGAAAATTAATTGATAGGAGAACTGCCGTTCCCAAAAATGATTTTTTTTTTTGGATAAAAACCTTGGTTCGGAAAAACAACAATTTTGCTTCACGAAAAGGGTTTATTGAGCATGCCAAGCTAAAATCCTTAGTTTGAAAGGGCTTCTCACACACTCTCGTTGGGGGATATTCTGTTGATCCTAATCGCTCGCTTGAGAGTTTTGGAACAAATACTCTCGAGACCTTGCACTATTTTCGTGTCTAAGGTTTCGGATATATTCGCAATGCATGCATCATTGATCAATCTGAAAGGTCTTTCAAGGACCGTAATGTTAGCTTGGTCAATGGGCTTACACATGGGGTTTCTCCCGCTTTGAGGCCACACTGGGGAAATATTTGAAATTACTATTTTCACTGGGCTTACAAGTCAAGAACCTGGAAGATAAGATAAGAAATGATTGGCCCCACTCCTTCGAGCAATAGCTTCTTTGTAAAGTCTTCATGTTTACTCGAAACATCCCGATCGTAAGAGTCTTCGGATGGGTTGTAATGTCGGTTCGGGAAGGCTTCTAAGGCTTTTTTTTAAGGGTTTAAGAGTTGGTGACCATCTTGGTGTCTTTACCAATCTCGCTCCATTTGCGAAAAGTAACTCACTCTGGGGATCACAACCTGTCTCTAGGGATCACAACCTGCCTTTGGGGATCTACACGGGAAACGACCGTCAGAGCTTCTGATTTTATTCATGGGAAATACTTCTTCATTATATCGGCATTTACGGGATTTGACCGGACCTAGCCGTCCATCTCAACTAAAGTCAACGTGCCACTATGGAGGATTTTCTTGATCATATATGGCCTTTCATAGTTTGATGTGAACTTGCTTTCGGGGTGCGGTATAAATGCCAATCTCTTATTCAGTACCAAGTCACCGATCTTGAAATCCCAGGGACGAACTTTACGGTTGAACGACTTCGCCACACGCTTCTGATAACCCCGACCGTGATGGATAGCCCGCGATCTTTTCTCGTCGATCATATTCAACTATTCATATCTCTGCTAAACCCACTCTGCTTCTGATAGTTTCAAGCGTGACAGAATCCTGAGTGATGAAATCTCTGTTTTTACCGGTAGCACCACTTCCATACCATATACCAATGAGAAAGGAGTTTCCTCGGTTGAAGTTCGGATCGACGTCCGGTATGCCATTAGTGCATAGGAGAGCCTCTCATGCCAATCTCGATAATTCTCTGCTATCTTGGACAAAATCTTCTTGATGTTCTTGTACGCCACTTCTACGGTACTATTCATCCGTGGGCGGTAAGGCAAAGAATTCAAATGCCGAATGCGAAACTCACCAAGAACCTCATCAACCACCTTGTTATTGAGGTTTAAGCCGTTGTCGGTGATTATAGCTTCCGACGCTCCGTATCAAGCAAAGATATCTCGACGCAAAAATCTGGCCACGTTCTTGGCTGTGACATTGGCGTATGAACTCGCTTCAATCCACTTTGAGAAGTAGTTAATTGCCACAAGTATAAAACGATGTCTGTTTGAAGCTTTGGGGTTAATTGGCCCTATGACATTAATCCCCCACATTGAGAAAGGACACACCTCGGACATCGGGTGCGGCTCATTGGCAAGAGGAGCGATTCTATCTCTGTAAACCTAACAACGATGGTAGGAACGAACGTGCTGAATACAATTGGCTTCCGGTGTGAGTTAATAATATCCCAATCTTATGATCTTCTTACTTAGCAGGTGGTCATTCATATGGGGGCTACATTCACCCTCATGGATTTCACTCATCAAGCGATTGGCTTCCTTGGCGTCAATGCACCTCGGGAGAATGGAGTCATATGACCTCTTGTACAACGTATCGTCGTTGAGAAAAAAACTTTGAAGGTTGTTTCATCGGATACTTCCCGTCAGCCGCTTCACTACCTTTAGGAAACTCTCTCGTCCGCACGTAGACCTTAATGTCTTGATACTAGAGCTCTCCATCTGTCTCTTCTTCTATTAGCATGGAGTAGGTAGAATGCTTCAAGATTTCGATTCTCAATGGCTCGATGTCCGAACCGAAAGTGACTTGGAACATTGATGATAGGGTGGCTAATGCGTCTGCAAACCGGTTCTGGGCCCTGGGAAGATACTCGAATGATATCTCATCGAACTCTTCGATTATATCCTCTAGAAAATCGTGATATGGGATCAACTTCGGGTCACGAGTCTTCCACTTGCCTTCTGTTTGAAGGATAATAAGGGCAGAGTCGCTATAAACCTATAGTCTCCGGATATCTATATCTACGGCAGACTGCAGCCCAAGAATGCGAGCCTCATATTCGATGATGTTATTAGTGGACGAGAACAATAACTTAGCGGTTCTTGTATAGTGCTGGCCTTCTGGGGAGATAAGAACTGCCCCTGTGCCGGATCCGTATAGGTTAACAACCCCGTCGAAGTACATGACCCACTTTTCTATAGTGACCAGTAAGACACAGTCATCAAGATGGTCTATCTCATCTCCAGCCTGCGGTCCTGCAGCATTCTCTGCTAACATGTCTGCTATAGCTTGACCTTTCACCGACTTATGTATCATGGTCCGCACATCGAACTCAGAAATGAGAATCTGCTACTTGGCCAATTTGCCGACCAATGCCGATTTTTCCAGTAGATACTTAATGGGATCACATTCGGCGATCAACATGATCCGATGGTGAAGGGTATATTGTCGCAATCTGTGTAACACCCAAATCAGAGCTACGCAAGTATTCTTGACCTCCAAGTAATTGGCTTCGGAATCTGAGAATTTCTTGCTAAGATAGTATATTGCACATTCTTTTCCACTCGATGGTCTTTTCTACACCAATACAGCTCCCAAAAACTCCTTGTGGATGGTCGGATAAAGGATCGGAGGCACGCAGGAACGAGATGGAACCATAACAGGAGAATGGGTCGGATAATGATGAATCTTCAAGAAAGCGGTCTGACATTCGATATCCCACACAACCTTCGCATTTTTCTTGAGAAGCTTGAAAACGGCCTAGCAGTCTCCGACAGCTGGGATATGAATCTTGCCACGTAGTTCAATCTCTCTAGCAAACCGTGAACCTCATTTATAGAAGATAGGGGTCGCAGCTCACATATGGCTTTCACCTTGGACGGATTAATCTCAATGCCCCTACTACTGACCATGAAGCCCAATAATTTCCCGGACTTTGCCCCAAATACGCACTTTGCGGGATTGAGACGTAACTAGTATTTACGTAGGCGCTCAAATAGCTTGCGGAGAATTACAACATGGTCTTCACCCGATCTTGATTTCGCGATCATATCATCGACATATGCTTCGATTTCATTGTGCATCATGTCATGAAACAAGGTCATCATGACTCTTTGATACGTGGCATCCACATTTTTCGGACCGAAAGGCATAACCCTATAGCAAAAGGTTCCCCATGGGGTTATAAAGGAAGTTTTGCTCCTGTCTTCTTCTTTCATCCGAATATGGTTATAACAAAAAAAACCGTCCATGAAGGAAAATAGCTCGAACCCGGTCGTATTGTCAACTAGCATGTTAATATGAGGGAGCGGGAAGTCGTCCTTCAGGCTAGCTTTATTCAAATCACGGTAGTCAACGCACACCCCGACTCTCCCGTCTTTCTTCATCACCAGGATGATATTCGCTATCCAATCCGGGTAATGAGCGACTTCAATGAAATCGACTTTCAAGAGTTTCATTATTTCCTCTTCAATCTTCTTAGACAATTCAGGCTTTGTCCTTCTCAACCGTTGTTTCTTCGGCGGTATATCCGGGTTAGTTGGTAGAGCATATTGCACGATATCCGGATCCAATCCTGGCATGTTGGTGTATGACTAGGCGAATACATCTTGAAACTCTTGAAGAAGGCTGACCAATTTGGCGGCTTCTGCTTCTTGTAATCCTGCCCAATTTTGGTCTTTCGGATATTATTTTCAGTACCCAAATTCACTATCACGATCGACTCACCTGTCAACGGCTTTGATTCTTCGTGGCAGCTCCATTTGATCTCAATCCCTTTCGGGTTGTTACTATCATCGCCTGAGTCCGAGGAATCGTCGCCCGGCGAGTCCGAGTCACATGTGCTCTTATCATGAATATGAAGAATGCTATGCCCGAGATACGATGCGTAAAGGTCAATTCATTTCAATGAGATATAAACAAGAGCAGAAAAGTGTATTTTTCAAAACAAATTTGCAACGACATTTTTCAAATGAGTAAGCTCCGGGAAATACCCTCATATCATCGGGTCATCCTAATTTTTTTTGGAAAAGCAAAAACTAGGAAGCGTGTGAAAGTCCGGTCCAGTCCTCAAGCTTATACTTAGGTTCATAATCGCATCGTCATGGGACTGGCAGTATACTTTCACACGTCCTTAATAAACATGTGCTCGTTTTATTTAACTAGGACCTGCATTACAATATGTAGTCCCCCTAAGCCAACGGCACGAGACTTAGGGGTATGCAAAAAATAGTTAGCACATCAGAAACTTGTTCCCTGACAGGGAGCAGGGCAACAAAGCATATGTACATGACAAAAAATGAATAAACCCACGATCCTACTCTAGAGAGTTGGGGGAACTGGCCGACGACTCCACCTCCTCCGATACGGTAGCACATGTGGAAGGCTCATCCGGGATGATCTTCCGAAAATCGGTTGGCTCACCCTTGAGAGTTTGCTCTTCAAAGAAGGCGTCAATATCAGCGGGTGCGATGAGGATGTCAGCAACATGCTCTTGGAATAGCTGCGCTATCTCTTCTAAGTTGGAGAGACTTGTGTCCTCTAACATTACGGGCGGAAGAGGAAAAAGCAGCTTGGGAGAATTTCTGATGGGCAAGCTACCAGAACTCTCACCTACCACCAGGTGAGCGACATTATCCACACGACCTCCTCGATTGTCCCGACCTTTTTGTCTGTAGCGACCACTTTGGAGGGGAAATGAATAGGGACTAGCTGCATTACGATGCTTGCGTCGAAGCAAACGGACGGTGGGGCCGTCGGTTTGGTTGCGACCTCTTGAATATCCAAGTCCAAAAGGACAGTTATTTGGTTCTCCAAGGATGGACTCTTTGGAAGTGAAGTCAATGTGGCCTTCTCCTCAAGCTGGTAATTGCCTATATCCTTTTCAATGGTCAAGTCGCCACAACAAGGCTCT
Source organism: Rhodamnia argentea (assembly GCF_020921035.1). Lineage (NCBI taxonomy): Eukaryota > Viridiplantae > Streptophyta > Magnoliopsida > Myrtales > Myrtaceae > Rhodamnia > Rhodamnia argentea. Next base: position 8,635,787 of record NC_063158.1, read on the forward strand.
GCCATACTAATGAATGTCTCATTTAAATCCGGCACTATTTCGGGGGTAGCTGCATCATCGAGAGCAACCTCTTTAGTGTCGACAGGCTATTCCGATTTAAGTAGAGTGACCGCTTCGTCGGTGGACTCTAGCGTGTCGAACTCATCCCCATACTCGTTCCAATAAGCTCGTGTTTTAGGGACGGACTCCTCAAAGAACTAAGACGGGGGTGAATACTTTACTAGAAAATCATATCCGCCATTGGGCTGCCCCAAGGTATCTACTATTTCACCTGTAGCATATGTGTTTCGCAGGAATTCTTGATCCCAATAGCGCCAGTTACACAGGGAATCGTCTTCTAGGTTATGACTTTCATTTGGCTGAGTGGGCGCCATCTCGGGTACAATTGCGTTCTCTGACTCGGCTAACAGGTTATCGGGCTTGATCGCGATCGTCTCCATGCTTGCCATTACGGACCTAGTGCGAATGAGTGAACGTATATGAGTATTTTAGTCGGTCAATGAACGTAACAAAAGTATCATTGAAAGAGATATAGGAAAAATTGGGACGAAGTAGAGATTATACTCATAGTGGTTGGTGAATGGTGTACATTAATGACATAAACACACGCACGCTAACGGTGAGGTTTGATACATAAAGGGTATGGTAGACTAATGGCTAAAAGCTCCCATCACAACGGAATGATGTACCGCCCCCAAAAATCCGACAAAGATAATCGGGTCGAGGCACATATTTCGAGATGATGAGCCTGGATCGAAATGATAGTGCCATTTGCAGACTTGCGTATGGCCCAATCTATTTCTGACACCTCCTAAGGATTTCCCGAGGTCGTAGTCTGGGTTTGACCACTGGACGTGTGTGCAATAAGTATAATGTATGAGAGACATGTATAGTAGGGTATATCAAATATCGCTTCAATCGGTTATTAAGACCTAAGTCTTCACAAAATAGTCCCCAGCGGAGTCGCCTAACTGTCGCGACCTGCCTTCGGCCTCCCCCGAGGGTCCGGCTGGTTTAGAGGTATTACCATCGGTCAATGGCGTAGACTCTCTTAAGTTCTACCTCGCATGTCTTTGGATTTCTTTTTACTGATTAACAAACTAAAATGCTATTAAGAGTCGCCACTAGCCTATTGGAGTCGGCTAGAAACCAATCGAGACACAAGAGTGTTATCTCGATTCTTGCACAACCAGAGCTTCTAGGGTTGAGACTAGTTTACGCTAACTAGATAATTAGCGCCCTTTCGGTACCTAACTAGTCGATATTCCTTAAGATGACCACACATTCTGCATATCATTTTAAGCTTATTAGGTATCTAATAAGTACTAAATGATCATGCATAATATTTTTCTATCATTTCATGCAATTAGCTATTTATCCTTAACTTAACAATATATGGAAAGCGATTAACAAACAATTTTTCAAAAGACAGTGTTGTAAACACTCAATTAGATAAATATGCCAAACAAAAGATTGGAATAAGCACATTCAGACCAAATCTATGATGGCGATATTTAAACAAACAACTTCGACTCGAAGGTCGAATTACAACAATATCAGACCGGATTGGACATTGGCCTTTAATCAATGCTAATCTAAGGCTTGAAAATTCACATCATGGGTAAAAAGGTCAAGAAAATCATTTTTCTAATTTTCTGAAATTTTTTTTGAATTTTTTGAATTTTTTTTCGATTTTTTTATTAATAATATTTTTTATTTTTTATGATTAAAATGGGAACCGGGCTCGGGCGGGTTCTCGGACCTGGGCCTGGATCGGGCCGTCGGACTCGATCGAGTCCTGGAAAGAGAACTCGAATCGGGCCCGGTCGGCACGATACGGGCTCGGGCCCACTTTCCCTTTTTTCTCTTCCAAATTGGGTCTAAGCTTCTTTTTGGCCCGGATTGCCCACTTTCTTCCACCAAAACAAACCGGACCCGGGTTCCCTTTTTTCTCTTCCACGTTAACCCACTCGAACAGCCCAAATCTCTTCTCCTTCGGTTTTTTCAGGCTAGCCCACCAGCATATGCTCTTCCTCTTTCTTGGACCAGCCCATTCGCTCGGTTCCATGCAGCCAACGAAAATGAAGAACGCCACACTGCTCTTGTTCATCTTCTCCTTCGTGCATCGCAACATGCACTTGCGACCCCGGCCGTGATAGAAACCGGCGTCATCCCCCGGCCATCGCTCGGCAACATCGCTTTCCGTTAGGACTCGCTCGTCGCAGCCGCCGGGTCACGCTCCCGTGGACCCTGTCACCATATCGCCGGGTCCGCTTATACGGTTCCAAGGCCACGATACTAAGCTCTGCCAGCCACGCCACCGCCTTAGATTGGAGTTGCCAAGGCAGCCACCGGTTCGAGCACATGTGTAGTCACCCTCTTTCCACCCGACAAAGCTTCTTGCTACAAAAGTCGGTCCGTTCACTCACTAAGGCTTCGGATCTTCTCAAGCACTAGGACTAGTTCGGGTAATCTCTACGCCTCTCGTGCCGCCGACTCAACCGGGCTGACTCGGCGAAGCTCCCAAGCTCTTGTCGGTCTCGCCACTGCCTTCACGAGCCTTCTTCTTCCGGGAGTAATGTCCCGGTAGCCTCGGCGTGACGACACCCAAACCTACCAGAACTTGCTGGGTTTTTCCACAGGTCGATGAAGCTCATTAGTAGTCTCCCGAACACCAACTCGACGCCAAGCTGATGGCCTTCATGCTGGACACGAGCCACCGAATTGGAAATGTCCAAACTCCCGTCACGCCTCCACCTCCACCCGAGCTCGGGTTACCTCTGCTCAATTGGCCGCCATCAAAGCCGATAGCCGCTCTCGGACCTCAACTCCGCCTGGTGGGGGGCCTCGTCTTCAACCTTACGTCCTCTACGCGATCTACTCACTGAAATATGACTACCGCCGTGTTTCACGGAGACACTATTGGAGCTGCTTCCTTCACGATCGACCTGCGACAGGTGACCCATCCACCAATGGAGACTCGAGACCATTCTAGTTGGCGAGGCGAGGAGAAGTGTGTTTTAGGGAACTTCTTGGAGCCTTTTTTTTCTTCCCCTTTATTTAGAACCCCCCTTCTTCTCTCTCTGACCGAACCAGCAGCCTGCCCCCTCGCTTCACTTATATACTCATTTTGCCTCCTTCTCCACGTCTCATTTTGTGGATGGGAGTGAAATCAGCTTGACATAGACGTGGATTGGTGAAAGTGTGTAGTGAATTTGTAATCGACGTGAGTTGAATGAGAAAAACATGGGGGGAATGAATGTGGGCTGATAAAAAAAAAAAAAATGAGAGAGATGGGCTGTGGGAAATAAAAGGAAAAGGTGGGTTGAGGAGAAAATGGGCTGAGGAAGAGAATTGCCCAATTAGGCTGCACGTGAGAACAAAATAAAGAGCTGTGGGCTCGGGCTTTGTTCGCGGGAAAAGTAGAGAAAACGTGGGCCGAGCTTCACCCGAGCGGGCTTGACCGGCCCGATCCGACTTTATTTTAATTTTTCAATTATTATTTTTCAATCATTTTCTTATAAAATTTTTAGATTTATGAATTTTTATTTTATTTTATATTTGCAAAAGAAAAACAATAAAACATGCATATTTAATAAATGAGACATATTATATTTTACAAAGAAAAAATAAAGTACGGGACCGCCAAAATTAGGTGTCAACAAGTGTCTTATATCCGTGAACTGTCATATTGCTCCAATGAGTCATGAAATTTATTTATATGATAATAAATTTTGAAATAATAAATAAAAAATAAGAAAAATTAATTGTTGAATAGATCCAAATTCCATTTTGCGTCCACGCAAGTGTGTAAAGTGTGCCTAATAATCATGCAATCACACGCGGGTATAGTGGGGGTGTACCCCAATTTCCCATTTCTGTATTTAAAAGACTATATTAGCCTTCTAACTAATAAAGTGACTTGCTCTTTCGAAAAAAAAGAAGAAGAGAAAGTCACTTTATTAGTTAGAAGGCTAATATATGGCCCGCATGAAAACACTTCTCCAATCGAGAATGGCTTCTAGCAAGAAGTTGGTTTTTTGGGTTTTGCTTTTGAGCAGAAGTTGATTTTTTAATTTCTGCTTGAGTAGTTGATTTTCGTTTGAGAAATGCGTTTGATAACTAAAATAAATTTCAGTTTCTGAAATAGAAATTCAGAAGTCATTCTGGACCGAGAGAAGTGAAATTTTTTTACTTCTCGGATGAGACTTAAAATCTGATCATGCAAGATTTTTCACTCAAGAATTGAAAAACACAACTAGAAGTCAATTTTTTTATCAAACGGCTTTCTACTTCGATCGGGTTTTTATCAAACGCATTTCTCTGGCGGACGGGCTTCTGCGAGAGAAATGAAAATTTTGAAGTGTTTTCATGCGGGCCCATAGTCTTTCAACTAACTATAAAGTGACTTGCTCTTCACCTTTCATAAAAGGCACTATTTTGTTTGTTTTTCAAACAAACTTCAACGCCATCTTGCTCAAGCTGACTCGAGCGTGACAGACAACGTTCATCTCTTTTCATACAAAGAAAAGACACCAACTTAGAATTTCTCCGAAAGCTCGGATGATCGAGAAAAGGCACCGCCGAAGATAACGCTCGACTCATGCAACAAGAAGTTGGTTGGTCGATCATCAGCAGCCGATCTTTCCGATTGATCAAAAGGAACGCAACTTGGAATAAAAAAGAAACAAAGACAACCATTCATGCATTTCACGTAAGGCATATGATTTCTTAGCTCGGATTCGATATTCCAAGACGAGAGAAAGAGATCTTGGCGTCGGCGATGACGGTGGTGGAATTATTCTACGTAAAGGAGTACTTTAGCCTAACCTTTTTCCCTCTGAATGGATGAAGCGAAGAGAAGCCACACAAGTCGGTCCACTATGACATTGCCCATAAGATGTCTTTGAACAAAAGCAAAAGTTGCTCCAAGATTGGAAGAGTCGATGAATAACCTTCGTAATGCGAGAGTGACCGAGTTCATGTAATGGAATCTGGGGAATAAAAGTCCCTCTCTCTCCTCTCTCTCAAACTTCCCCCTGGCTTTGACATGTGCCATGACCGAATCCTCTTGAGCCAATGTCCATCCATATGGTTTCACAAAAAGGGGAATTTCATTGCGACGTTAACCAATCAGAGTTATTCAATTGTCCAAGAAAAAAAATCGGAATATTCTTTGACGCCACACAATAGAGAAAAATTACCCTATCAGTCCTGAAGTTATTATACGAATGCCAATTCAGTCGTGAAGTTTTTTTCCATTTTTTTCAATTAAATCCTAATTTTTTTGCATAAAATTACAATATATTCGTTCTGGTCAATTTTTGGGGATTGGCATCTCCTTACGAGTTAAACCATAAGTACTCTCTTGTACAACTTGAGTGGAATGGGGTGCCACAAGGTCCTCTAACCCACAAACACAAATTGAGCGGGCTTAAATGAGTAGTTCCCTTTCCAGTCTCCGGCCTACCCTGACCCGATAATTGTTGCAAATAATATAACTTCTCTTAAATCATGGACGGGTTTGGACAATAAAAGTTCTTTTAAGGTCCAACACCTGGCTCAACCGATCCAACCCTGTTCATTGATCAACTTTTAAATCGAGCCCCCTTACACCCAAACTATGTCACTCCATAATCATAAAGAGGATATCCACCACGTAGCTCATCATGAGAAAGTACCAATACTTAAATGAAAAGCTACACGGGACCAAAAACGAGATTTATAAATTCAGACAAATAGGTCCCTATAACTCCCCGCTTTCTATTCATTTACTATTAGAAATGACATAAGGAAGGAACGAGAGGTTTAAAAATGGAAAATTGTACAAAAAGTTCTAAACCTTTTAATATTTCGTCAACATAGTCATTTTTGCTAATTTTTATCTGAAAGTGCTTACGTAGCAGTCTAGTTAGTGCTGGCCGTCCTACGTGACATAGCCAGCACTGACATTGGTAATTTTTTAATATATTTTTGATTTTTTTTTTTTTCCTTTTTTTTCCTTTGGCCGATGGACGGTGACCAACCACAGAAAATGTTGGTGAGGGTTGGCCTCCCCCAGGTGATGGTCGCCCTTAGCAAACCCTTGTTAGCCACGGGCGAGGGCTAGCCTTGCATGAGCGAGGGTCACCACCACCCGATTTGGCGAGGGCCGCTCTCATTGGCCATAGGCGAAGCGACTCTCGCCCTCACCCAAGCCTTGCCGGACGCCGGTGATGGCTTGTAGGCCCTCCCTAGTGGTCGACGAGGGTCGAAAAGAAAAGAAAAGAAAAGAAAATGATATAAAAATTTCAAAAAATTAATAATCATATTTTTTTCAAAAATACAAAAAGTATCCACATTAGTGCCGGTAGTGGCAAGTAGGACGACGGACGTCCACAATAGCGATTTCTTGCCAAAATTGATCGAATGACTACATTGACAAATTGTCAAAAGGTTTAATAAGACTAAATTGCCACAATTGAGAAGTGTATGACTAAATTGACATTTGTACAACAAGTTCAAGACTTTTTAGACCATTTTCCCGGTCTAAAAATGTAAACAGAAGATTTTGTAAGACAATTGCCCAAAAAACCCTAATTCTGTTATATGGTGGCCAGTTCGGTTTTAAACTTTCAACCTTTTGAAGATTTTCAATGTAATCCTTCCAGCCAAATTTTGTTTGAAAATCACTAACATGAATGTCGACAATTCGCCACCGTATGATAGATTTAGAATTTTTTAGATATCTTTTCCATGATTTGGCTTTAGCAAGCCAAGTGGATAAGCATTTTGTGTAAGACTGGCGCAACCTCAAATCTTTGAGACGGTAAACCCTTTTTTAGCTCGAATATTTTCGCCTGATTAATTGAAAACTTATTATATAATCGAAACATACCCTTAATTTGGTTGCTTACGGTCTATTTTAGGAGACTATGTCGTGCACTAGTCATCCCATATAAAAATACATGAAATAACAAAAAAACAATTGTAATTTTAAAATTAAAATGTAAAGTCAGTTGAGGTTCATAATTACTCGAGTATCATGATTGGTTTGTCACCCCACGTTAATAATGAAACGGATACGAAAAGTACTTTTGCTAATTTTAAAGACTCCAATGCACAAACCATCAAGGGTGTGCTTGGTAACGTTTTTGGGGAAAGCCTTTGATAAAATGCAAAGCACTTTAGGTGAAGGAGTTTTATAAAAATGGTTGCTTGATAAGTGAAGTTTACAAAAAAGCATTGAAAAAACTACACTTTCTAAATGATTTTTGCTAGCTTTTCTTTTTTCTTTTTTAAAAAAATCTCAATCGTTTACCAAAAATGCTGCATAAGGCGAGGGCATTTTTTGTAAGTATGAGAGCTTAGCGCGGATAAATTTGGAAGAAAAGAAATATTAGCATTTAAAAAATGCTCAAAGCCCAAAGCACTTCTGGACTTGCCTTGGATCAAGGGCTTGTTTGGTTCGGCTTTGGGGAATGCCTTTGGGAAAATGCAAACATCTCTAGGCTGAAGGAGTTTTTTGAAGTGCAAGTAGTGTTTGATAGAGTGTATTTTAGAAATACATTAGGAAGCAACTTTGACCTAAATAACGTTTGATAAGAACTACACTTTGTAAAGGACTTTTGTTAATATATTGGTAAAAACTAATGAGATGCGAGAAGTTTGCTCGCAAGACTATTCTTGTGTTTGATGTATGGACGTCGATACTTCCTCCCCAAAGCGTAGTAGGAAACGCAAACCGTTGGAGCTAGGCGAAGGCTTTGTCATAAACCAATAAAGAAGGGAATAATGCATTGAAGACTCTAGGGTTTTAGTACTCAAATACAAACAAAAGCCAGGACAGAAATGCAACTTCGGTGCTCATGCTTACGCTAGAATGAGAACTTTGGGGGCCTTGATGGTGCGCGTGCACGCCCCAAACGTGTAAAAGATTCAATGGATTTTCTTTCCAACCGCACAATCATTCCAATTATCATAGTTCTCCCACTCACAACAATCCGAGAGCGCTGGATTCTCTCTCTCTCTCTCTCTCTCTCACATAAACACCAACCCCATCAACATCGATGGCAAATATCCCTAGTTTTATTTGGAAAAAATTACCAAAAAAAGTATTAAACCAATTATAATTATCCTAAACATTTTTTTACCAATTCAGTCCTAACCTTCTATATTTGTGCCAATTCAGTCCATTTATCCAATTTTGTCCAAAAATCGCCGACATGGTGCCGCCGTAGCTGATGTGGTAATTTTTAATAATATCGAGGCTGGAGGAAGAAGAAGATAGGGAAGAAAAAAAATAAAAAAATAAAAGTAAACAAAACATAAATGGGATAAATAAAAATTACGAAATACTAAAAATTGCCACGTTAGCGCCAGCAACCCCACGTTAGCGATTTCTGATCAAAATTGGCTGGATGGATTGAAGTGGCACAGATACAAAAGGTTTAGGATTGAATTAGCAAAAAAAAAAAATTTTATAATTGAATTGACACAATAGCAATATGTTTAGGAGTTTTTTGGTAATTTTTCCGTTTTATTTGCCTAGCTAGCTGGATGATCTCAACAAAAGCTACTAATCAGTTGTGTCGACGGATAATCGAATGGTGACAAGGGACTTATCCCGACATCGTGTGGCGAGAGTCTCTGGTCTCTCCACGACACATCTCCCGATTACCACCCATGTCTCATTGGCACACCGAGATCTTATATCGCCCTGCTCGCGAGTCATCAGGGTTTCGAGGGGGGGAGGGAAGAAAATAACGAGGATGCTCGATGTCTTTGTGGCCAAAATAACATCATAGTTTAATATTCCAAGTGGGAATACGACTAGAAAAGCAAAAAGGAATGAAAACAATTAGGCACACGCGGGGATCTGTGGGTTCTTCTTGTCTAGTGGAGGGAAGATCTCAATATGAACTACTAGGCTCTTTGTGTTTTTCTTACATGTCACTCCTTCCACATCACCCCACTTCCCAAGAGAGAGAAAATCTCTCTCTCTCTGGCTCGCACACATGGTGGGCGATGTTTGGTATCTATCACATGGGAGTGTATCACACTAAAGGGACGATCTCTCTCCAATGCCCTAGCTATGGCGGAGAGAGAGAGAGAGATTGTGTGTGTTTGCACTCAAATGTGTAGGGTTTTCATTGAAAGGCTTCACCTTTTCTCTAGCCCCTATGGGAGAGGAAAACTGGGCATCATTCGAATCGCCTTTAGAAGATCTCCCTTTTCTTCACTCAGGTGGTGTGTCCCTCATGATGAAATCCTCGAGACATATTCTTACGACCCACAAGGAAAAAACGAGGGGGAAAACACGAGAATACGATGCCCTTTTTGTCTCGAGAACGGCCTGTAAGGAATTCATGCTAAAATTTACGATAAATTTGGAGATATTATAAGTCTTTTGTTGGTGATAAATGATGTAGCCGAGGTATAAACACTTTGTCATGGTTGAAAGTTAGATATCCTGAGCGTGTTAAGATACAATACATGTAAGCAAAAATAATGTGATAAATAAAATCCTAACTGTCTTTACGACACCATGTTTATTGGGTGACCACATCGGATGACACATTCGCTGGATTTGCCCAAATTTTGCTCCGACTTTGATCATATGACCTAATCAATTCAATGGCCAGGTAAAGGAAACAAAATCCGGATTTCAGACAAATTACAAAAGATCCTTGGAGCACAACTCTAGAGATTTTCCTCACTTAGTAATTGTGAAATGTTCTAGCACAACATATAGCTGCAGTCCCTATTTGGCAACAATTGCATAGATTGCTTATCACTTACATGTATTCTTAATCTACAAATTCTATCTACATATGAAGGTTTTGAGTTCCCGCTCAATCACAATCTCGAAGTAATAACATAGCTCCTATAGGAACTACATAACTTGTCAATGTATATATAGTAGGTAATGGTGGTGGTTGTGGTCATGATGCAACTCCACAAATTAGGGCTAGCAACATCTCCAGAGCATTATTATAGGAATTCTATAGCCAGAGTCGAAAAGTATGAGTCATTACTACTACTCATTTCGAGCAAGTCGCCGACCACCGCAACACCGGATGCCAAGTTGAAATTATCATGCACTTGGTAGACAAGTCGAACCTACACCACAAATGAATAAGGATTTCCTAAGGACGAGGAGCAACTTGGTCGAGTCTGTGTAGAAAGGAGACTCCAATACACATGGGAACGAGTCTTATCCAATTCAACCAACTACCGAATGGTTTGTGGCGACTCCTCGTAGTCGGATACATTAGAAATGGCATCCAAACCTAAGCCTAGCAATTGATAGTTTAGGGTCCTCATGGCAACTCTTCTACTCTATAAATCAACTTCCGGCCAGAAGTTGATTCTTTTACTTCTGCTTCGGAGTAGAAGTTGATTTTTCTACTTCTGGAGAGAAGTAAATTTTTTACTTCTTCAAGCAGTTTCAAAACTACTTCTAGAGCAAAAAAAAAAAAAAAAGCTCTAGAAGTAGAAAAATGAAGTTGCGTAACCAAATAGATATCTGCTCTAGAAATTGCGATACCAAGTAGATTCTTGTTTCAGAAGTATTGTCATGTGCGCCCTTAGTTGAGCTTCCATTAAAAAAAAATAATCAAGAGTCGGTTTGGTATATTTGTGATTGCATAGTGGACGTCTCATGTTGTTGGTGAGTGGGACTTACGTTGTGCGCTCATGCGGGCAATCACCCACCCACTAGCAGTTATTTGCTAGTTTAAACGTGAAGAGTCACGTTTCTTCACAGGCGTAAAAAGGGAAAACGTCTCTTCTCCTCATATTATTCATTTTGTCCGTCGTTTTTCAAGAAAGATACAGAACGACATACGTTCTCTCCCTACTCATTGTTGATTGGCAATCAACATCAAGGAACTTCCAAGATTGCAAAGGGGGCACTTAATGCGTGACAATTAAGGTATGTCCTTGCGATATATCCTCTTCGATCGGTGATTCAAGTGTTCTAATGGGCATGTTTCCGCATTTAGATCTTAGATCGAAATAGAGTTTTGAACCCTTCATTGGTATCAGAGTGATGATTACTTGTTTCCTGATTGATTTGTCTCAAGATTTCAAATAATTGAGTGATTAAAGCCCTAATTGCATCGTTCTTGTTCATGTGTGATTGTTTAAGTTCTATGTAACAAAAATGCATTTTGAATACATAGTTGGATCGGGCTCGTCGAGACGATTATTTCGAGTAGTGGATCGTTCTTGGCGGCCGCCAGAGTGGGGCGCATACGCCGCATACGCCAAGGGCGTCCGGTGCGCGTGGGAGTCACATGCCCACACGTAGCACGTGCTCGGGCCTATTTTCGATTTATTTTCGTGTCCTAACCAAGTTTTAGACTATCCCAGTTCCGATTTTAAGCAATTCTAACCCTATTATTGATTAGACCTAATCTAGGTTTGGGATAATAAATATCCGATTCTGTTTTAGCACAAACCCGACCTGTTAACCCATTGACCAGTTGAACTCACCCGTTGACCGTTGATTGTTAACCGTTGATTGTTGACCGTTGACCACAAAAAAAGAAAAAGAAAAAGAAAAGAAAGGTCAACCAACCTATAAGGGCTTGTTTAATACCTGGATTTCCATGTTCTTGATTACAATATGTTTGTAATAATTACATGGTTAATGGATTTCGATAATCCATTTTGTTCTACATTTGTTGTAGAAACAATGTCACCAAGACTAGACTTTGTGATTATATGGGTAAGGCGAAGTACGACAACGCCTATAAGACCAAGAACAGATGAGCAAAGACAAGCTCTAAATGAAAAGGATGAGAGATTGTGTCATTATAGATGGGATAATGTGTGCGACATTATGACCCATGTAAAGAGAGTCAACAGCATGCTCCAAGAAATCATATGGGGAGGAAATGAAATATCGTCTATGGATGCCTTTTATGCATTGAGAAACTTTATGCCCGAGGAATGGCATAAATTACTCACTTGTGCAATAATTGAGCATGACACATACAAGAATTCTGTGCTATATTTCTTGCATGAATACATGAAGATTGGGACTGCAAAAACGTCATCGCTAGGGATGAACGGATCTTTGTACAAATGATATGCACCTTGGCGTATCAATAGAGATCCTCGGAAGGGCTATCCTAGGGCACCAATGTGGGTTCCCAATATAATAGAACATTCCATAGAGATCTTGAAGCATCATTTCCTTGCAGTAAGAAAGTTGAATGGGTCGAAGTTGAAACCGGAAAAAGGAGCAAAACACGTTATTACATTTGATTTTATTCTTATGTTAGCTTATTCCATAGTACGTCTAAGAGTTTATTTTTTGTTTTGGAATATGGAATTGATTATTCAATGTAATATCTTCTCTACCTATATAATTGTATTGATATTAGTTTCAGATTAGAATTCTAGATGATGATAGAGAACCTCGTGAACTGTCGATTCTAGAGTCTACTATGAAATTGTATATTAGTACAATTAAAATGCATGAATATAATGCATTTGTTGCATTCAAATAGACTTTATTAATTCGTGCAAAATTTCTAAATTACCCCATATTCGGATACAATCACAATGGCTTCAAAGAACATTGTAACTAAGCTCAATAAGAGCGAGAAGTTAAACGGTGAAAATTATGGGATCCGGAATATGGAAATCCAGTATGTGTTGGAAGAGCTAGATGCATTGGAAGCTCTTAACCCGATCATGACTGAGCCGGAGGATGGCAATACTGCACAACACGGGAGGGATAAAGAAGCTTTTGCTGCCTGGAAGAAAAAGAACTCAACTGCTCGCATTACGTTATTGATCAATATGATAATGATATCATGCGAGAGTTCAGGCAGCATGAGAATGCAAAAGATATGTGGGACGCATTGAAGGCTAAATTTGGACAGGCTTACGTCACCAAGCTAAGGCAAGCTTACAATCAGATTCAACACCTACAAGATGCCATAAGGGCATAATGTGAAGCAACATTTGAGAAAAATGTCGAACATGATTAGTGAGCTGAAGGATACATGTCACACATTATCTAATGAACAATAAGTATAGTCGGTGATTCGCTCTTTACCCCATAGTTGAGAACGCATGAAAGTTAACCTGACCCACAATGAGAACGTCAAGACATTCGAGGATGCTATGCGCCACTTGGAGCTGGAAGAGGATCATCTTCTGTTGGCTAAGATACAATCTAATGTGTATTTTGCTGGTTCTAGCTCACATGGAGCTTCGGGCTTCAAGCGCAAGTGTCTAGCAAGTTCATAAAGAGAATAGGTAAAGGAGCGGAACCATTTGGCAAGAAATCGAAGTTTGAGAAGTATGGAAAAGGGAAACGTCCCATGAAGAAAAAACATTTTAAGGATGAAGTGTTATAACTGTGGCAAGAAGGGTCACTTTGCTCGAGACTATGGTGAGCCGAAGAAGGTACAAACCCTTAATACACTTAAAAGTGTAAGTTATGTATCAAGTTATGTATTTTTAACTGAATCCCATCCTTTGTGGACTATAGATTCAGGAACCACAAACCATGTAGCCAGAGATAGAAGTTCTTTCGTGGAATTTCGACGAATTCCAAGTGGAGTGAAATGGATCTATGTTGGAAATAATTCGGGAGTAGAAGTTAAAGGAATTGGCATACGCCAACTTATCATGCGTGATGGACGCACTTTATTCCCGCACGATGTCCCGTACGCTCCGGAGATTCGTCAAAATCTTGTCTCTATGTTGGTGTCATCGTTGTAAAAAAAAAAAGTCCAAGAAGGCGTGCTCCACATGCTCCTCTTTATAAAATGTCAAGATAGGCGGGAGAGTTTGTGTTTTTGCAATAATGACTCCTTCAGAAGTCAAAGTTTGTTGTAAATTATTGTATCGGCTTGTCGGACCTCAATTATAGATGATCCCCGTCCGTTCGCCTATATAAGGTGTGCTTTCCCTTTGTAATGGCCAAGACTTGGCTTCCTTTGTGAAATCCAAGTAAAAGTTTGCTTCATAATGAGTTTCTAAAATCTTCCTCTTTTCTCTTCGAGCAGATTCTTCTGCATTAAAATGTCTCTACTTCTCTATTACAATGGTTGGTTCAGTATACTCTCCACTTGCCACAAATTATGTGATCATTCGGGAAGTTTATTAGATCTAATATTGGGTTAAAGCATGCGTAGAGTCCGGCGATTTTAGTATGAATTTCCATAACAATGGTGTGGATTTATTGTTAGGTATAACTTTCTATGGTTCGGGTTGTTTCGTTGATGGCTTTATCTTCTTGGATGTTGAAAATATAAATGTGAATGTTTGTTATTCTCTATTTGTGTCTTCCAATTCTAGTGAAAATGATGTGAACATTTGGTATACTAGGCTTGGTCATATTGGCCAACAAAGAATGAATAGATTAGCTAAAGATGGCTCATTAGGCAATATTGAAAAAGTCGATTTGCCTATTTGTGAATATTGCCTAGCTGGAAAAACTACACGAAAGCCATTTGAAAAGGGCACAAGAGCTGAATTTCCTTTACAACTAATCCAAACAAACATCCGTGGTACAATGAATGTGAAAGCAAGGCATGGTGCTGTTTATTTCATCACATTTATTAACGATTTTACTCATTTTGGATATGTCTATCTGATATCTCATAAATCGGAAGCATTTAGTTGCTTCAAGAAATTTATGACCTTACTAGAAAATCAGTTAGAGAAGAAAATAAAAGCTTTGAGATTCGATCGAGGTCGAGAGTATCTGTCCGATCAATTCGGAGATTTATGTGATGAAAATGGAATAAATATACAGTTATCCATTCCATATACTCCTCAACAAAATGGAGCAGTTGAGAGAAGAAATAGAACCTTACTTGAAATGGTTGGGTGCATAATGGCACAAACTAATTTACCGATTACCTTTTGGGGGTGATGCTTTATTGATTGCTACCTATGTGATTAACCGTGTGCCTTCAAAATCGGTCTCTTCCACCCCATATGAGTTGTGGACAGGTTGAAAACCCGGTCTCGCCTTTCTTAAATCTTGAGGTTGTGCTACCTATATTTATGAGTCTACTCGTAAATATGGAAAATTAGAAATAAGAGGTAAAAAGAGTATCTTCATAAGATATTTAGAACACTCAAAAGGGTATGTATTCATAGGTGAGCAAGAAAGCGAAAGTGTGACTGAATTTGAATCACGAGATGTCACATTCTTAGAGAATGAATTTCCGAGAAAGGGTGAAATAAGTAAAGATTATTCCCTATTTGAGACCTTAGATCAAGATAATGGGACAGTTGGATATAATGATCCAAGTGGGAGCAATGTGAGAAGTAGGGAGTCGAGTATGAACCGGTCTCAATTGTAACCACTTGATGAAATGATACCATTATCTGGTTCAAGTGGGAGCGTAATGGAGAATGAAGTATCCTTAGTGCAATCTCCTTCTTGGCGAACAAGTCGCAAAAGCATTCCTCGTCGACGCTTTGAGATTGAAGGGGAAGCTTCCATGATCGCTCCACTAGAAGAGGATAGGCCAAGAAATGTAAATGAGGCTTTATCTTGCCTTGATAAGGAAAAGTAAACGAAAGCAATGGAAGAAGAATTAGAGTCAATGAGATCAAATCACATTTGGGAACTAGTTGATCTCCCAAAAGGACGTAAGGTTGTTGGGAACAAGTGGGTTCTCAAAATAAAGCGAAAATCAGATGGCTCAATTGATAGGTATAAGGCTCGCCTTGTTGCGAAAGGATACAACCAACAAGAAGGATTGACTACGAGGAAACGTTTTCCCCTGTGGTAAGCTTTACTTCGGTTCGCCTTATCTTGGCAATAGTGGCTAGTGTGGATCTAGAGCTACATCAAATGGATGTTAAGACTGTTTTTCTCAATGGAGAATTAGAAGAAGAAATTTATATGGAGCAACCCATTGGGTTTATAGCCAAAGGCCAAGAACATAAAGTATGTTGACTTCTGAGATCGATATATGGCCTAAAGCAGTCTTCTAGGCAATGGTATATACACTTTTATAATGCCATAGTGGCATATGATTTTGATATGACTAGTGAAGATAATTGCATGTATATCAAAAGGTCCAAAGGATGTTTTGTAATTCTATCATTATTTATTGATGATATACTTGATTGCCGAAGCAATATTTAGTTTGTCAAGACAATCAATAGTTGGCTATCTTCTAATTTTGAAATGAAAGATATGGGTGAAACTACATACATTCTCGGAGTTAAGATTTCGAGAGATCATTCGAGAAAGTTATTGTCTCTTTCCCAAGAGACGTACATTAATAAAGTTCTTGAACGATTTCGTATGCAAGATTGTAAACCCATTGATACTCCTATTGCAAAAGATGAATGATTAAGCTGTAGAATGTGTCCTAAAACTCCACATGAACAAGAGCAAATGAAAAACATACTATATGCCAGTCTTGTTGGAAGTCTCATGTACGTAATGATGTGTACCGGACACGATATTTGTTAAGCGGTAGGACTGGTAAGTAGATACCAATCCAATCCAAGTTAAGCACATTGGATTGCCGTTAAAAGAATCCTGAGGTATTTGAAAGCAATTACTGATTACTCGTTGACATATCAAGGTAGTGATCCGCACCTTGAGGGCTATACCGATCTTGACTGGGGAGGAGATTTGGATGAGAGGAAATCCACTTCTGGAAATGTGTTCTTACTGAATAATGACACTATATCGTAGAGAAGTAAGAAACAATAGTATATAGCCTTATCCACCATGGAAGTTGAGTTTGTAGCATTATCATCGGCAACATAAGAGGGTGCTTGGCTTAGAAGATTTTTGGATCATTTGGGTGTTATAAGAGATGCTGCAAATCCTGTGAAAGTGCATTGTGATAGTCAAGCAACAATAGCTTGCACCAAGGATCCTAAGTTCCATAGCAAGACCAAACACATAGACATTAAGTATAACTATGTCAAGGACATGGTAGTACGAAAAGAAGTGAACCTACAGAATATATTTACACATAGAATGTTAGTAGATCCTATGATAAAGCCGATTGCTAAAGATGTTTTCCTTAGTCATGTAAAGACACTAGGACTGGGTAGAGGTTGATGTATTGACTATTTATTTTTTCCCTTTAAATGTTCACATTTGATGATTTTGTTTATCAAAATGGATGTCTATAAGTCTATTTGATATTTATGCATATTTAATGCTTGGAGCATTATATTGAGAAGGTATGTCGGACGGATGAGAGATTAGCCCACTCACACGGGTAATCGCCTCTATTTGATGTGTGATGAATAGAGATGAGGTAATTTTAAGTTTATTGTCTAGGTGATAATTGAGAGCTCAAGCTTAAAATACTTAAGCCGCCTTAATATAATGTTAAGATGAGGACTTAATATATATAATGTCCGAAAGTGAAATAACCCACATATTTCATTTTATCTGTCTTTGTTGCCGGATGAGAGTTCTGATGAAAACTCTTGGTTGGAGTTCTTACATGAACTCGAGTTAGACATTGAGTGTGTCTAAGTTATCATCTGTTTGTTATTAAAATAGAAAGACATATGCTCAATGGGAAAGGAGAAAATACTATAATATGTATTTCATATAACGTATGCATGAATCGACTAATGAGAGTAGGCAAAAGTTTAGATCTCAACTTTTCAAAGCTGTGTGAGACTCTCGAGGATAAGAATCCCTCATTTTTCGTACCCTCATGACTATTCATTATTCTCGAGATTTCTTTTTAGTGTTCGCTATCTTAGAATGTTACTTATGGTCATGAAATTGATTCGGTCTAATGGAGGAGGAAGATTGATTTGGAGTTTTAAAGTCACATTATGGATTGTATTCACAGACCGGTCAGTTATGATTATTTAGTGTAATCATAATTGTGAATATAACGTGTTGTATTTTAAATTAGATCCGAAGAAAGATATATATGTGACCGATCGATCTAGGGTACAACATATAATTTTTTTTTTATTATTTTGTCCATTATGAGTCGTCATATACTTCCAACGGATGTATGACAACAAGCTCTCGGTGTATACCGGTCGCACGGGTTATTTGTCAATATGAACTTTGCGAAGATAAAGATTTTTGTGTTTAGTCCTCAGTGGACGAGTGGGAGTTGTTGGTCCTCCGTGGGCTTGTGAGAGCTGTTTGCCCTACATGGACGAGTGGGAGATGTTGGTGCGGGGGCTTAAGGTGTGCGCCCATGCGGGCAATCACCCGCACACTAGCAATTATCTGCTAATTTAAACATGAAGAGTCACGTTTCTTCACAAGCGTAAAAAGGAAAAAAGTCTCTTCTTCTCATATTATTCATTCTGTATGTTGTTTTTCGAGAAAGATATCGAACGACGTACGCTCTCTCCCTACTCATTGTTGATTGGCAATCAACATCAAGGAACTTCCAAGATATATCGCAAAGAGGGCACTTAATCTGTGACAATCAAAATATGTCCTCGTGATATATCCTCTTCGATCAGCGATTCAAGTGTTCTAATGGACATGTTTCTGCATTTAAATCTTAGATCGAAGTAAGGTTTTGCACCCTTCACATGTTATAAGTGTACTACAAAGTGACAAAACTTGACGTAGTTTGCAATAAACTCGTTAAAATGGCAACGTCTTGAAGTTGTCCCCACGAAGCTCATTCAGTAGGGCAACTTCCCAAATACTGCCACAGGATGTTGCTGCAGCTATGTAGACTCTGATCGGTTGCGAGGTGTTTTGCAAGCGCATCATTAAAATTATTTCAACACCCGTTTTCGCAACTGTAGTTGGAGCTAAAAGTTGTACCGAAATGGTCTATTTATTTCGGTTCTTGTGACACAAATTCGGGTTTTAGTACTTATTCAAGATGTGATTGGTTTGATCTAATAGGACCTGGCTACGCAAAGCTCCCTCTTAATCAACTTGTCTATAAAGCTTCAAGCTTTTTGAGGTTTCCATTACCAATAATATTTCCTGTAACAATGTAAGCATCCGAGCAACATGCGTCCCTGTGATTAACAATCAAACATTTTTTATCCATTTTCCATGTCCCTCATCATCATTATTTAATGATGCTGGATTGACGTCTCCACCATGGGATGTAAGCTATAAGGAGATAATGTAGAATATTGGGAGTTACTTTACTAGGGCAAAGTGGCATCCCAACATCACGCTAAGTTCTTCGACACCCATCATGTGGATCGCAACCTCCCAGGTTTCACTCTTCATGCGCGCCTGCGTAGAGATTGAGCAAGTGGAATTCCATTCTTCTATTTTTCTCTTCCCTTTTCTCCGTCACATCGATGTGTGTCCAACCCGCCAATTAGAGGCATGGCTGGATAATATTTGTGACATTCCTGAATTAGCTCATTTAAGTTATTGTCCGTTTTGGGACCGTCTCATATTGAGCCTCATGATTTTGTCCTTTCGTGTATAGGCAGGCGCTTTCCTAGGAGGTTACTCATCTTGATGGTGCTTTGGCTTGATCACGCTTAACTTTGGAGTTTCAAAGCAAAACTTACCGTTACGTCAAAAGGTGCATTTGTGAGTTAATTTTAGTTTTTAAATATATATCTTACTCTCTGCCTACTTGATGCATAGTTCGATTCATTCCTGCCTCTTTTGTCATCATAGAAGCTTGCCAAGAGCAGCTCATTGTCCAGGCCCTCATTGCCTCGGCGATCACTCCCCGCTCTTGTCGAACCTGGTCTTTACAATATTTCCTTCAACTAGGGGACAAAGGAGGAGGAAAAATATATGGCAGTAAATACATTTAAGTAACATTCTCTATGTTTGAGATAATCTCGCTTTCTCTCCCTTGATTTCGAACATATCACTTTGTATCCTTCGCTTAATTAACACCACTAGGGTGTTAGGTTTTCCATTCATCTAGAAAGGATACAGTTCATATAATACAAAAAATATAAAAGGACTTAGCTTCTACTTTCCCACGATTTTAAGAGATATTATACTGACTTGGTGAGATTTGATTGTGTCTAAAAGAGGGAAATACTCGTTGAAGAGACAAAGTGCATAAATAGAGTTTTATGAGGTCACAATCAATTGTTTTGAGGAGTTAAATATTAGGTAATGACAGGATTGAATATTTAAGTATTCTAACAATTCTCTTCACATATAATGTATCGAAATACATACACACATGTATATATTTTTATAGGAGGCTTAGAAAAATTCGAACTAATGATCTTCTATTTAAAAATGCCATGTGAGATTTTACGGGATTACAATAAATGTATCAAGCAGCGAGATCAAGACATGAGCAAGAACATTCCGCTCAACCCATTTTCATGCTGAGATATGTCGAGTTACGAAATTTTCTATCGAATGAAAAAGACACAGCAAAACCTCTTTCTGATTCAGTACTGTAGCGTGGAAAGAAGAAAGAGGGAAGTTTTCTTTTTTGGGTGATAGCAGCACTGGGTGACTCAGCTACTACCAAGGCAAGTTCAATCACTTCAGCAATAATTGCCACTCCAATTTTCTTGTGATTACAAGTCAAAAGAGACAATGCTTTGATGTGAAATGAGAGGTAAAAAGGCAAATAAAACGATGGCTAGTAACACCATGAAGACACAACCAGATCAACACAAAATCTCATCATTTCATTTCGGAGAAATTATTATCATATGATATCTATTTCTTTTCATAAATTGACGCAAAATCTATAAATTGGGTGATTTTTTTTTCCTTTTTGTTTCCACAACAAATATTCGCCATCGTTCATTATTCCATGAAGGGAAAAAAAAAATTGAAATTCTCAATTTGTGATCGCTACAAAAGTCGCAAACTAATTAAATGAAGAAGATAATGTGTGGGGGCAGGACCCATCACATCACACTCCCCCCACCCAAATGATTTGGTGAGGTGAGGGTGTGCAAACGCAATCGGTTGGAGCACGAGAAAGAAAATGACACCCAAGATCCCACTAGAAGCTGAGAGTGCTCGCCACGTGTCGGCCTCCTAACTGCTCCTTCGAACTCCCCTAAACGACGATGCGGGCGGGCCCACGGCTCCAGACCATCGTATGGCCGGGAAGGATGACATCGCGTGACATGACGACATAACGTTCTTGTATACGAGGTTTATATCTTTGATATGAGCATTCTTATGCCGTTTGCGAGGTAGCTAACGGATAATAAGCAAGTTTGATCGATTGGGGAATGTGATATTAATCTGGTATGACACGTATAGGCAAGACTCGAAGAACGGAAAATATCTTCTTTTTTTTGTGTGGATAAACGTGGAACATAATGGCACTAACTGCCTTTTTAAGTTTTGTTTAAGTTATGGTACTTGTTGCTTTCGCCATGGGATTACACTTATTGAACGGGCAAGGACAGATCTTCTCGCATACTTTATTCTCTGTTTTGAGTTCTATGATGGAGGAGATGAGCCATTCCCCGCGTGAGCCAATCACATCTAGGATCGACTCCCTTATGAGCCAAAGGAAAAAAAGTAAAGATATTCAATGAGAAAGTTGCTTACTTCCTTTCTATTCATTCACTCTAGAGGAAAAAAAAAAGAAGAGCCTAATAAAACAAAATGCATTGTAATGGAGATAAGGTTGAAGTGTCCACGATGAGAGTGTGCAATTAACATTTAATGTCTGTTGATTATGATTTTTATTGGGAGTGCACAGAAGAAACTCGATATCTTTACTCGGAGAGATCGCCAAGAGGAAGCTCAAGTCCGAACTAGTTAACATATTCAATTGAATCCACTTTTAGTCAAAAGCTTAAGCTAATGAGTTATATATCAACTATGACATATTAACCGCTAATTGTCTAATGTAAGACTTATCTAACACAACTCACACGTGCATTTTAATTTTTTTTTTCCGTTTAAATTGAGGTTTACTAAAGTACATGGCAAGTAATTACATTGTTTTATATGAAAAGATCATTATCAAACACATGGGGATGAAATGCGTGCCAGAACATTTAGAGCTCAACGATGTCGTCATCTATATTAGCTTAAAACGTTTGAATCGATGTTATGTGATCTTACAACCGACATATGTGTGAGTGGCTCAAAATCACGGGGCGGGTTCAGCCTCGAGTTTGGCTCATGATCGAAGTAAAGAAAGGCAAGCCCCGTTCAACCTCCACCTGAAACTCACTAATGGACGCTCTTTGACCAAAGCGTAAAAATAGGAAGTTCGACACATTCGAATCAACCGAAGAGCGAGAATAGTTACGGTGTTAAATTTGGCTCATGATCTAACGTTTGCGCTTTGATTTCCCTTTATTTTCATGTTCTAAGCGTTCATATCCTCTCAAACAACTGTTCATTTAATTTCCTTTGATTTCAAGTACAAACCTTTATAGTAAATTAGACCGATTAGCAATCTTCATTGCGCTCTTTCCTCTCAAGAGCAAGTTTTTGTCTTTTTTTCAAATGGATAATGACAAAAATGGTCCATGAACTTTGATCTAATGTGCAATATGATCCATGAACTTTAATTTGACAAATATGGTCCCTGAACTTTAGCTCGATATGTAATGTAGTCCATGAATTTCTAATTTGACCAATATAATCATTGAACTTTTGAAATATATTCAACTTAGTCCATAAAATATCGGAAGATATTCAAGGTAGTCCTCCTATTAATTCAAGTTCAATGGACGACGTAGACGTTTTCTTATAGTTCGGAGACTAAGTTGAACATGTTCAAAAGTTCATGGACCACATTCAATAAATTGAAAGTTTAGGGATCACACTGCATATTGAGCTAAAGTTTAGAAACTATATTGATCAAATTTAAAGTTCATGAATCACACTGCATATTGGGCTAAAGTTTAGGGACAATTTGTGTCATTTTTCCTTTTTCTAATTGTGTGTTCATCAGAGTTTCCTTAGGTTGACTTAGCGCTCGAGACCTCTCAGTTGACTCATTATTTGATACAATTTTTGGATTTCCAAGTTCAAATTCTATCCTAAATAAGAAGGAAATTGTATGCACGAGTATTTGATATTGATCAATTCAGAGCAGCCTCATAAGCTATAAAGCCAACATTTTCATTGGAGTAATATTTTACATTTACAAAACTTGAGAAACGGACCCACCACTTAATGTTTTATGACAGTCTATATATTAGATTATCTTCTAGCAGTCAATTATATCACTAATTCTTGACCTTTTCCTCATTGTTCATTCTCATTCCTGAACTTCTGTTGTTTAACCTAATCCCTAATTAAAAAAAAAAATCAACTCAATATGATCCTTCAACTAAATGTATCGCTATGTTAGTTATTTTTTCTTTTTTTTTTTATTGACACAAAATGCCAATTCAACAAATGCTAGGGTTAAAAAAAATAAATTTACGAGGACCAAAGATTCATTTTAGTTTTTCAAGTTTAGTAAACTCCGTTCTTGGACAAGGTGATCCGGACTTTGCTGATTAGTCCATTTTCTTTCTCCCCTTTTTTTTTTTTTTTTTACTTCTTCTTCTTTCTCCTTCAGCCGTGGCAATCGGTTCATGCATGTGGCGTCTGTCGGTGGGGGAAGCATTGGGTTTGTTGGTGCCAATGGTGGTGGTGGTATTGGGACTACACTAGTGATGGTTGCTCAATATATTGATTATGGTGGACTTAGTTTTAGGGGGTGCAAGTGGCAGCCACGGCGGTTGAGTTGGGGACCCGGGGGAGCCCGGTTTGGTGGCGGTGATGGCCAAAATTTTGGCGGTAGTGGTGGTGTTTGAGCAGGTGGCGGTACGGTGTTGGAAGATGAAGTATGTTGACATGAAAGCAAATGGGATTAAACTAGGATCGAATTAAGGTTGTTCAACTGTCGGTTATGAACTTTGGACTACTTCTGAAACAGTTATGAGATGATTGCTTTTGAGAAAAGCTGCCACTGGACTATTCTCCCACCTTTGGCCATTAAAGCATCACCCTTTTACTAATTTAGATCTGCTTTACCAAAAATAGGTTACTTTGTGGCTAATCACATGGAAAATCTACTTATAAACTGACTCTGTCATGAGTAGATTCTTTGAACTTCTCTCTCTTTCTCTGTGTTTAACACGTAGGATTGTGAAAACCATGAACTTTTTAGCCCTCTGATTAGAGTTCTTGGTGCGTAAATAAAAGGTCTATAATGGAATTCAAGTACTCCACTGTGCTTTTACCACCTTTCACGATGGTAAAAAAAGAAAAACTTCCATTGCTTTTTAGTGGCTTTTCCTTAGGGTATTAGGATCCTAGATTACTACGCACGGTTAATTGCTACATCATGGGGCAAATTACCAGGTGATGAAATAACTACATCGAAAAATCATCTCTCTCTCTGTTGTCCAGCTAATGCTGCAGCTCAGTCAGGCATTCTCCGCCATCCCCGGAGACTATTGCCACCAAGCAACCGCCATTATAACTCATCGACGGAGACTCTGACTACCTCACCACCACCCAAAAACGGCCACCATCTCTAAGTCTAAACAAGATCAATGACCCTCTCTCTCTCTCTCTCTCTCTCTCTCTCTCTCTCTCTCTCTCTCTCTCTCTCTCTCAATTTGGATTTCGCCTTGTCAGCTATCCTAACCGACGAGGCGTCGCCTCACCAAGAGCAATGCCCTACATATCTCTTTGGAGCGATCGATGGCGTTGTGACGATTGGACGACATGATCTAAAGTGGTATCTCTTAGAGAGAGATGTTAGAATATATATATTTATATGGGTTTTATTAATTATTATTGTAATTATTAATTGATCTAATAAAGAAAAGATATACAGTTTCCTATTTAGTCTAATATGGAGTTGGATAGTGTGGGCTGAGATAAGCCTTATCTATAATGAGGGGATATGTTAAAATCTTTATAAATAGAACTCAAGTTCCTCCTCTAAACCCTAATTTCCACATAACCTCACATAAAGAGTCGTTAGAAGCGATACGTGAGGAGTCGTCTGATTGAAGTCAGTGCATAAAGGAGGCTCATAGAGAAGAAGCTCTTGAACATCGGATCGTCGCAATTCTGTATCAAGAACGATGGATCCGAAACAAATGTGCGTTAGTTTTTCTACTTTATGAAACTGCAATTCGCATATCCGTACGCGACGATCTTGGGTTGTTGCATAAGGTAATTAATCGCAGCTTACGAGAGAGAGAGAGAGAGAGAGAGAGAGAGAGAGAGAGAGAGAGAGAGAGAGAGAGAGAGAGAGAGGACAATGGCAACTTTCGGTGGAACCACCGTGGTAGTGAGGGGGTAAGGTGACCTATGACAGCTCTAAGGCGCAATGGCCATGTTGGAGTCAATACTTAATATGAGAAGTCTTAATTGTACTTTGGTTTTCTAGTTGACTCCAACATTAAAGGCATAGAATTGTCGAACTTGCATTGAAGAAGTACAGTTCAACTTGGCTTTGGCTTGGTTTTGGATAAAATAAGATAAGTCCAAATTGAAAAATTAGACCACAACCGCATGAAGACAATTCAAAATTGGTATTCATATGACAAGTTGGCAACAATATGGCACCTATAACTTGCCATCTTGTTCAAGTAAATGGACTCCACCAATCTTCAGGAGACAATGATGTGACCACTTCAGGACCCAACCCCGTTATTCTTTTTCTTTTTCTTTTTTTTTCTTTTATCTAATTCATTTATTTAGAATCCTAAGGGTCTTCCTCATCTATAAACTTCCTAATGACCTTCAACTATTAATTTCAAAAGGTTACTTAACGATAGGATGATTTACACCATTTATTTTATTTTCTTATTTTCTGAACCTTTTTTCTTAATTGCAGAGGATTACCTAACCCATCTATTTAGCATATATAGTAACTTTCAAGACAACTATAAACATACTTAATTTTTATACATATAGGTAGGCATCTCACACCCCTCGTACTATACCCAACTTTCCTATTCCTTTAAACATCCAAAATTTGGGAAAGCATACATACCCGATCATCCCACAAGCACACAATACCAAACCTCCCAACCTATCTCACAAACAAAAACTATTGGAGGCTATCCAAACATCTACCAAAACCGCAACCCCGCCAGGTCAAGCTATTAGTATGGGACGGGGTTAACCATTCTTCTCGAGGCGGCTCATCCTAAGATGCTGCACCGCCTTAGAATCTAGGTGGACCGTTGAAATTGCGCAATGGGCCTGGCATCATACCCTCCTCCAATTATTCATGCCATGAAACAAACTCAATGGATATCCGATTAACTAACCCCACATCTATCCAAACGGTCATAGTAATATCGATATACACGGTGCCAATTTCCATGTTAATTATAGTCCGCTTGAGGTGGGTCATATGGGTGGGGAATCCAAACAATGGCTTCCATGAGAATTCCATTTTCTCACTTGAAAAATAAAGGGATGAGCGAATAGCTCGGTAAATGAAATTTCTAGGCCTAATATATGAATATTAGAATAGTACCCAACTTAGTGACGTAAATTCATTTGACATGAAGCTATCTTGTGATTCATATCAAAAGCGCATCATGCATCACCAATCGTGTCAATCATTCATAAACATATAAATGCAACCGTTGCATTTTTCTTTTCTTTTCACTTTTGGGCCTTCTTTTCCCGAGCTTCACATCGAGACTTTCGGCACCGGGCAAGTCTTCACTATATGTGTACATTGGCACACTTATTTCATATCATCATTAGGTAAACAACGTCTACGCCATTGCCTCAAGTAATACTTTTAGTGAATGGCAGCATATAAATCCGTTGTCGTGAGCAACAACCAATAAAATACGTCCTTACCTCAAGTCCCTGCACCGTTGCTTTTCTTGCTAATGGTGGTGATCATCGTCTTTTAATGATAATCTCATTCTTGCATACACATGCTCTGATTATTGTCTTTTCTCGTTACCCAACATGTAAGTACGGAACAAAGACAATATGAGAGATTAATCGAGCCATTTTGGCCTAGCAAATCAATCCGACGGAGGTCGGGGCCGTATCAGCCATTCGGATTGCCACAAATTGGCCAATCCAGACCGATTCGTGCTTGGTCGGGGCTGAGCCGAAACCGGTCCGATATGGAACTGGTCTAGATTGACTCGATTCACACCTGGTAGAACCGAATCGGTTCTATTTGAGCCCGGGTTTGACTGGTTCTAGACTCAACCAGGTTTAGACCCATCCCAATCTAGGTTCGTTTGGCTTTGGCGACTTCCGTTCGTCCTTCGGTTGATCCCCGTTCGGCATCCTCGATTTCCCCCTTCGCAATTTTAATTAAAATAACCTGTTGTTAATGCCATGATACTCATGAACATATAAATGCAACCCTAAATCAAGTAACAAATGGATATTACCATATTAGATCTCGAAATCCGATTTGTCTTTTTACCGTTTACTACTTCGATCAACAATAAATCTAGACGACGGTGATAGAAAGAGGCGACATAATGGCTGTGATGAAGTAATAAATGGATATTACCATATTAGATCTCGAAATCCGATTTGCCTTTTTATTGTTTACTACTTCGATCAACAATAAATCTAGACGACGATGATAGGAAGAGGCGACGGAATGGCTGTGATGAACATGCGGTGTGACTACGGAGGGGTGATGAACGATGGCATGGACGACGGCGGCGTGGCCGAGGCGCCGTAGTGACGGATGATGGCGTAGGCGGTAGCAACGTGATGACAGGCGAAGTGGCGACAAATGAAGGGTAAGGTGGTGGAGGGTCGGTGCGACAAGAGGAGAGGGAGAGAGAGAGGTTGGCCAAAGGGGGTAAAAGAAAGTGTGTGGAAGTCTTTCAAGAAGGGGCGAACCATCCCTTTTTATAATGGAACAAGGTTAATGATATTCCTCTTGAAGTCTCCAAGCTTGATGATGAAGTTTTCCTCTTGACTTCCAACAACTTGATGATGAAGTCTCTTGAAGTCAATGCTTCATTTAATGCTAGCCACTTATCTTATTGTTATTGAGCCACCTATCACCCTAAAAATTTCTTATGACAACCTAAGAATAGGTTAGTTACTTAGCCTCATTCTATTGGTCCACTTGTTTCATAGGTTCTAGATTAGATTCTTGGCATTTTCTCATTGATCCAAGTGTTCAAGAAGGGTTAATCATCTTAATTACAATCTTGATTATCTTGTTTATTAAGTAAATCATGCTAATTATCTCTAAAATAATCTTAATAAATTAAAAACAAAAAGTGAATTTAGGGATTGATCGTCCTTTAGTGAAGGGCGACGACTCTGACCATAGTGGCGCTGCCCGACTCACGCCGTCCTCATGGTGGTGTGGGCCGACGGTTGCCTCATGCTAGTGGACCGGCTAACGCACCGCTATTCGGCCTCACGCTAGCTAGGCGGGAGTTGTCTTGGCGTCGTCGTGCTATCGTTGGCTAGGCATTTTATCATCCTTGATCCGTCGCTTTTATTTACCCATCATTGTACAAACTTGCTTGTTCAGTAATTTCCTCTTTTTCATCATTTTACTCATGCAAATACATTTAAAAATATTTTGACTTTATAAGTCTTACTAATGTGAATTCATTTATAGCTTTTTTTTACTTTTACTAAATTTTGCTAGTGTGAATTCCTTTATAACTAATGGGCTTAAGTACACTACAAGTGCCAAAACTTGTGTATGTCGCTCATTTTAGTGTCAAAACTTTCAAAACGATCATTTAAGTGCCAAAATTTTTTAAAAATGATCACTTCGGTGCCAAAACGATCACTTCGGTGCTAAAACTTTCAAAACGATTACTTAAGTGCCAATTTTTTTAAAAACGGTCATTTAAGTACCAATTTTTTTTTAAAAACGATCACCTTAGTGTCAACTTCACCAAGCCACGTCAGCTCAAATATTAATAAAAAAAGCACGTGTCGGATTTTCGATATGCCACGTCGGTTGAAATTGGAGTTGGCACTTAAGTGATCGTTTTAAAAAGAAGTTGGCACTTAAGTGATCGTTTTGAAAGTTTTGGCACTAAAGTGAGCGCTTTACACAAGTTTTGGCACTTCTAGTGTTCTTTAGCCATAACTAATGTGAACTATTTATATTTCCTTTGACTTTGCTAATGAAAGCGACATTGATCTTATCTCATCATTTAATGCTTAAAAATAACATCATTTTTATCCTTTAGAAAATTGACTTACCATTGGCTTAATTGGCTTAGCATTGACTTTATTCCAATCCTTTAGAAAATTGACTTACCATTGACTTCCCTCTTATACTTGATTTTTAAATATCAATTCAAGTACTATTTTGTCATATCATATTTTCTAATAAAATTTTCTGGAAACTTCCTAAATAAGTTAAGAAATAGCTTCCTTGAGAAATTCGAAATAACATTCTAAAAGTTATGAAATAGCTTCTTCTAAAAGTTTCTTAAAGAACATGTCAAGAAGATTCATTTTATTTTCTACTTACTCCTAACGTGGGAAAAAGTGGGGATGTTACGGGTGAACTTGAGCCTATAAATAAAGCTTAGAGTGAAGTTTTGGAAGTTAAGTCATCACATGCAAGGGTGAGCTTCATAAAAGAGAGAGTAGCTTTGTGTGAGTGAGTTATCCCTTCGTGAGAGAGAGGGAAATAGAATAGCTGAGTTTGCATTTGTACGAACTAGTTTATTTTTATTAGTTTGAGTTTAGTGTGAGAAAGATATATTATAATAGTGTGTGAGATAATGTTTGAGTATTATACTTGTACTGAAATTGGGTATGCGATTGTATCTCAAATTGTCTAATACAATTCTCTTATGCTACCACACCACAATGCTTTCACATACACTATGAGTGGTATCGGATTAAGGTGGCAAACTCTACAATTAGTATTGGAGTTAGCAGGCCTAGGAATGTGTCAGTCTTGAAGCAGCCAAGGATCGAAGTACAAGAGCCTAGTTAATCAAGAACCTAGAGTAGACAATCGAGGATTGTGAACTCGAATCTAGTGATGGCATCTACTAGCTCCATTCAATTAAAACTTCCAAATTTGAAAGAAAGAAATTTCAATAGCTGGTCCGTCCGGATGAACGTTATTTTTAAATCGCAAGATTTGTGGAACATGATGGAGAATGGCTACACCGAAGTGGCCGATGCTGAAGAATTCAGTGCTTTGAGAAAGGAGGAGAAGGTTTCATTGGTTGAGTCGCGAAAGAAAGATCAGAAAGCATTATATGTGATCTTTCAAGCCATGGAGGAGATGATATTTTAAAAAATATAGAGTGCGGAGATTACGAAAGCAGCATGAGATATTTTACGAAAGTACTACAAATGCAATGATCGTGTTCGACGGTTGTGGCTTCAAACACTTCAAGCTAATTTCGAGTCTTTATGCATGAATGACTATGAATCCATCTTGCCGTACTTTGATATGTGCAAACCACCTTTAACTAATTGAGCTTTAATGGTGAAGAATTTCAAGATGTTTAAGTTGTAGAAAAAAACTAAGTGTCTTTGACCAAAAGATTTGACTACGTTGTTGCGGTGATCGAAGAAGGCCAAGCCATATCAAATGACATTGGAGCGGTTGATGGGTTCATTATGCTTGTATAAGAAAAGACCGAATCATAAGCCCATCGGTTTGAATCTTGAGCAAGTAGTGCTGAGTAAGTTTGTTCACTCAAAAAGAGGATATTATCAACATGGATGAGGTAATGCAGGTGCTTGAGGTAGAGGTGGAAATACAAATTTCTCCGAAAAGTATAAAACACGTGACATATCAAAGGTCCGGTGTTTTAAGTGCAACGAATTTGGACACTACAAATATGAATGTCAAGTAGAGGTGACGGAATATGCAGATCTTGTAGATGATGACAAAGATGTAATGCTAGTATGTACCATGAATGATAAAAGTTCCCTATTTAGAAATAACAGAGGTTTCAAGAGTCAATGGAGAAATGATGCTGGCACTAGGAATGGTAAATAGTGGAAAAATCACAGTAAATGGCATATAGAATCGGAAGGAAGAAGCACTCGACTAGGGGGAGTTCATTGGGATCGTGACAAGGATAAAAGAAGGTGTAGTGGATAGTGCTACATATGTGGCAAAGTAGATCATTTTGCTAGAGTTTGTAGATTCAAGTGGAAGAAGGAAATGCAACAATCAGCAACTTGGAGACAAGGGTCGTTTCATCATCTATCTTGACAATGCCAATGGCTGTGAGGCAAAAGGACAAGGAGCTCAAGGTCAAAGAAAAAGAGCATGATAAGCTCCGGTAGAAGTTCAAGAAGTTACAAAAGATCAATAAATATTTCCCAAAGAAAACGATCCTAAGGGCTAAGGTCCAAAGGAAGTGTGTAGATAAAAAGTCCTATGAGAAAAGGACCGACTTGTCTACATCAAAGTGCTTGAGATAAATTTCAATCAATTGAAGAATGAATGAAAACGATGAACGAGAGGTTTGATCACATGAGTTGCAATTCAAAAAATTTAGGGAAAGATTCGGGTATGGAAACCGTAAAGAAAGAAAAAGAAGCTAAGGTACAAGTTGCAATGGTGTTGGTGAAATCTGTACTTCGTAATCAAAAGCATGCTATTGGGAGTGCCAACACATGTGTCAGATTTATACTCATTCAACATTTTTACTTTGCTTGGTGATGGTGTTGGGAATGTTGAAGTTTGTTTACAAAACAAAAAAAAGTGCCCTTTTTCCGATCCCACATAGGATGGAAGGAAGAGTGCAAGTTAATTTATTATCTAGAAGGCTACTATGGTCTTTCAAATAAAGAAATGGGCAAGTGGGTTAAACCTATTAAAAAACCCCTAACTAATTTTGAAGTTGACAAAACGATCCATGATTTCTTAAATCTGAGTTAATGCAATGAAATACTTGTTTTGCAGATTATCCATAGGTATGAAATACACATGATTGAATCGGTAGAAAAGACTCGAGACGATGCTCTAAGGATGTTGTATCGAGCTCAGACATTGGAATGATGCTCAAGCTTTGAGAGAAGTATTTCATGAGCAACGATCATATTATAAAAAAATATATTCAAGATGATTTAATTGATACATTACATCATTACAATGGCTAGCAGATCAAGCTGGATTCTTACTTGAAAATTCTTAATCACGAAGATCAATCAAGGATACGGATTAACAGAGACAAAGATGACTCACCTAATGATGTAATCTATCTATGGAAACTCAGGATCACTATTGTATGGGTAATTTGATCCAAAAAGGTTTTCTTTCTTCTATCGTCCTCAACGGCTACCAAATTTTTTGTATGCGGTCTCGTCCAAACGGTGAAGTTTTGGAGAGCGATCCTCTGGAGATCTTCAACTGTCGGTTGGAGATGGAGGAGTATAAAATGACACTTCAACGTCGAAGAACAGATGAGCGAGGGAAATGAATTCAAAATTCCAAGATTAAGAGAGTTTCACATCTTTCACGTGCCTTTGATCCTACATTGTAATACTTAGAGGATAGCATACTAGTGAAAAGAGTGTTATAAGAGAAGTCTACTCATCATATTATAAACCTTTGAGTTATTCACAAGTGAAATCCAACCGATCGATGGCGTGAAGAAGTAGACATAGACTTGAACAAAGTCGAACCAATATAAATCCTCTATACAAATTATCTTACTCTTGCTCACTTTGATTGGCTATTGTGTTTGTTGAATTGTTCAAAGCATTGCATCTCAAAATATCGCTGTACAAACTAGCTATCATCAATCGAACTAAGTTTTGAGCTCTCTCGTTTACATTCCGCATTAACTTTCTTAAAATTTGTAAAATCACCTATTCACTCCCCCTCTAGATGATATTGTTAGCCTCAACAATTAGTATCATAACCTGGTGCTCACTTTTTTGAAGTGTTATTACTTCCGAGCTAACGATCTTCATGGCTAGCAACTTTTCTCTCACATGGATTGAAGGTGCAAGCAACAACAGACTACCTTACTTCGAAGGAAAGAATACAGTGATTGGCAGAATAAATTCAAGACATATATAAGATGCCAAGACCCGCAGATATGGGATGCTGTCCAAAGAGGCGTTAATCTAATTGCAAACACTTCGGGTAGAATAAATGCAGGGAACAACACAAATATTACTCCCATAACTGCTCTAACCGCCACTAAATTAGCCAAGAGAGATGATTTGGATACTAAAGCTATTTATTCATTTTACATTGCATTATCTCCCATTGAATACAAACATATTGCAGATTGCTCATCGTCAAAAGCGATTTGGGACAAGATTTACGTAACCTATGAAGGAACCGATAGTCAAGGAAACTAAAGTTAACATACTCCTTGGCCAGTATAAAGCCTTCAAGATGATGCCTAATTAAATGGTGAAGGAAATGTTTGATAGATTCTACTGAAATAGTGAATGGCCTTACTTATCATGGGCAACCTATGTCCGGACCAATGCGAGTAAACAAACTTATTAGGGCACTCACAAAGAAATGGGATAACGTCAAAATATCCATTCGAGAAACTCATAGGATATCACTACTATCTATGGATGAACTCATTGGAACTATTCAATCCTACAAGGATGAAAGAATCAATAAGGAAACTCTTTCAAAAGGTAAGAAATCAATTCCTTTAAAATCTAATGTTGATTCTAACGCTTTAGACTCTAAAGAAAAAGAAGACGATAAGAAGCTAGCACTCATGGTCAAGAGATTCAAAAGAATGGCTAAGAATGACAGAAATTACAAAGACAAGAGAGATTTCAAACAATATGATCAAAGAAGATCATCTAGCGGCAGAGATGACAAAAAATATGTCATTTGCTATGAATGCAAAAAGAGAGGACTCATAAAATCTAATTGCCCTCTTATAAAGAAGAAGGAAAGGATAAAAATCCAAGAAAGCTCTAAAGGTAGAAACTTGGAGCAATACGAAATGTGAAAGTGATGAGGAATATGCTAACATTTGTCTTATAGCAAACTCGAAATCTGAGGATGAATCTGAAAATCCCCCCTAAGGTATCCGAATATGTAGATGAACTGTGTTTAGATTATAAAGTTACTCTTAAAAGGCTTTTTGAATTAAAAAGGGAAGTAGCCAATTTGAAATAAAAAGATATCTCTCAAAAGGATAAAATAAGTTTTCTTGAAAGCGAATTTTCTCAAATCAAAGAAAAATCTGATTTGATTTCTAAAGAAAATGCGGATTTAAAAATTAGGAATGAATCCTTGAAAAAGGGGAATGATTCTTTGGAAAAGGAAAATATTTCTTTGAAAAAGAAAATTTCGGATATCAACAAACAAATTTTCTCTGGTTAAAAAACGTTACAACAAATTCTTTCTATACAAGTTCCGTACTATAATAAATCCAGACTTGGCTTTTAAAAGGAAAGTAATTTGAAAAATAATTTTCCTAAAGTTTAAAAAAGGCTTTGAAAAAGACCTTCCATACATGCTTATAAGAACCATTTTCATAAAAAGTTTATAAGATTTGAGGAACAAAAATTTTCTAAATGTTCAAAATGTGGTGATATGAAGCACTCCACAAGTTGCTGTCCTAAAACATGGAGACCCACTCGAGATATTTTAAGATTTACAAACTTCTCTAAACCAAAAGGACCTAAACAGATTTGGGTACTAAAGAAAACTTGAATTTCTTTGATGCTTACAGGTACCAATGAAAAGAAGAAATAAATGGTACCTTGATAGTGGGTGTTCTAGACACATGATTGGAGACTCCAAGATATTCATTAATCTCACTAAGTTTGATGGAAGAAGTGTTTCCTTTGGCGACAACAATAAAGGAACAATTATTGGCAAAAGATCGTGAAGATTGACAATCTCTTTATCAATGATGTCTCATTGGTCAATGGTTTGAATTTCAATCTCATTAGTATAAGCCAATTATGTGATATTGGATGTAAAATATCTTTGGTGCAGAATAAATGCTCGGGAGTAAGCTGGGACAACAAGTGCTCATTCACGGGACATAGACATGGTAATATATATCTTATGGACACATCTTTTGAGGATGTGAAATGCCTGGTATCCATCAAAGACAACTTAGAACTTTGGCTCAAGAAGTTCGAACATATAAGCCTCAAATAAATCTCAAAGTTTTCCTAAAAAAGACTTGTGAGAGGACTTTCGGATATTAGATTTGAGCAAGCAAAGCTTTATGAAGCATGCACTTTTGGAAAACAAGTAAGAAATTCTTACAAATCAATAAATCAACTTTCTATTAATCGTCATGTGCAGCTCTTACACATGGACGTGTTCGGACTTACATGAACTCGAGCATTGGAGGTAAAAAAGTACCGTATGGTAATAGCCGACGATTACACTAGATTTACTTGGGTTTTCTTTCTTGCACATAAGAATGATGAATTTTCACACTTTGAAAGTTTTTCAAAGAAATTTCAAAACGAAAAAGGTTATTCAATTTCTAGCATCAAAATCGATCATGGGGGAAATTTGAAAATCAAATCTTTGCAAATTTCTATGATCAAAATGGTTTTCAACATAACTGTTCTTCTTCATATACTCCACAACAAAACGGAGTAGTTGAAAGGAAAATCGTTCCTTACAAGAAATGGAACGAACACTTTTAATATAGAGCAAATCTCTTTCTCATTGTTGCACAGAAGCCATCAAAGGAAGCGGAGGCATGCATGAATCTAGAAGCAGGTATGCTAATCCCATATGGCCTATCTGCGAGCGACTCTGATGGATCCGCCTTTTAGCTTCTAAATTCATTCTTGAAGCTTAACCCTTAACGCATTAGATATTTTGATCCACAGGTTCTACGGATGCATTCTTGGGGAAGGATTCCAGGTGAATTTTACGACCTTTGGTTAGTCGGTGTAATTGTGCAAGTGTGGGAAGAATGCATCAAAGTGGCAAGTGAAGAGCTATCTGAACTAAATCGCATCGCTAAATTAACAAAAAGAATCTGACTCTTGGAATACTGCTTGAAGAGAAGAAGGAGGAGCTTTAATGTTTCATAGTTTTGGAAATACTTTGATATTTCCGTAGGCAAGCTTTGAACAAGCTAGCTCTCTCTAACACATTACATGAGGGGGCTTTTTATAGGCGATTTTACATGATAGTAAGACAAACACTTTGGATTCTCAATAATTGAGATCCTTCAACCTAAACGACGAGTGGTTATAACCACTTTCATGACAATCAACAACTCTGACCAACATCTTAACAACTTCCGACAACTTTTTACAACTATAACAATAATTAACAACTATTTCAACCACTTTGACCACGGATGGTCAATTATTTCAATACACGTTTCCAACATGGTGAGGAGGCCGACACGACTTATTATCACGAGGGGTAATAATTCGCGTCATCGCTGTCCGAGCTGTTTGGGCCATCTTTCTATTGCTTGAATACTTTCCATAATTGAGCTTTTTCATATTACGCTATCGGTCCGTCGGCTTCTGGGTCATGGGGAATACCGCTGGTGCTGGATGGGATGTCTCTTGAGTTGGACGGGATATCTCTTGAGTTGGATGGATCTTGGCTGGGCATGACTGGTTGTGGCAGGTCATATGTGTCTTGTGATAATGGTCCACCCCATGGATCTTGCAAGTCTTGCAGATCCACATTCATAGAGGAATCTGGCTGGTTCCTCCGGAATTTTTCAAGGGCTTAAAAAGTGCTGAGATGTGTGCTGGGTTTATTCCATGAACAACTAGTTGAGTATGGCCGGATTCTTGGAGGAATAACTTTGTTTGATTGGCACAAAATCCTTTGAAGTTCCTTATATTCATAAGGAAGTTCTGTGATTGTTTTTGGAAAAGTCTGATGAATCCGGGCTTTCTGCTTAGGGAGATCCGGTTTGAAAGTTGTAGTGCCGACTTGAACTGCATCCGTTTGTCTATCTCCCGTGGGTCCTGTAAATGACTAAGGGCTGTGGAAAATTACCACCGTGTGTCTTTCCGGTTCCGGTCTTCCAACTCTGCGTTGCATTTTGAAAAGGTTGTTCCATGCTTGGAGAGGCTAGAACCATGTGAGGATGTCCATCAAGTGTCTTTGTTCATGAGTTCTGTAATCTCCAAAAAGGGCTTGGGATAAAACCTTAATGATTTTATCTGTTGGAAATTTGATAGCAACATGATACAGATTAAACATATACCAAAACATCCATTTGAGTTCTTCTAGAAATGCTTCATCGGGAGACCATTGGAGAGGTCGGATGAAGGGATATTCATAATTCAATCCGGGTTTCAACATTAAACCACCATGATCTAGAAAGATATGGTAATGATAATGCCAAAACTGATAATGAAGGTTCGTACAGAAATAATTATGATGGATCGGACCAAGGACATTAGGAGGATATTGGTGTGACGGCCATTGATGTTCTTTCATATTGACTGTACGAAAAGTACTATATGAGACCTGTTTTCGAATGTACATGTTAATATAGGAGGTTGGTTCTTTTGGTCCGGAGAAAAAATCTGCAAGGACATTTTTCTTTGCTAAAATGTGTTTGGCATCGAAGGAATATTTTGAAAACCATTCGGACCTTCTCAAAAGCCGAGGATGGGGAATTTGCTTTTGTTTGAACTTCAACATTTGAGGGAAGGAGGACATATCTATTTCCACAAGAAAATGGTGACCGATGAGATGGAATTCGAATTTTTTGATGCCATTTTTTACTGCTAAGATTTCTTTGAAAGTGGAATGATAATGCATTTCTGCATTGCTGAAATGGCCACTTTTGTAAGCACAAATTTTCCGCTTACCATCAAGTTCTTCTAGAAGAATTGCTGCCCAAGATTTGTCACTAGCATCAGTCCGCAAAATTCTTTTGCCCGTGGACGGAATTTGCAGAGGAGGTAGATTCTCAAGGATGTCTTTGAGATATTTGATTGCTTTTGTTTGCTTTGGTCCCCACGGTGGTGCCTTCTTCTTCAGCATTTTTTGGAGAGGATGCAATACCTTCGAAACTTTGGGCATAAAGTCTCTTAGATAATTGACAATTCCGAGGAAGGCTTACACTTGATTGATTGTGATATCACCGTCTGGGAATTTTTGCAAGTCTTCTACAACATGGGGTCCTAGGTGATAGACTCCTTCTTTGAGGTGCATGCCAAGAAATTCTATTTCCTTCTAGGCTATGATCATTTTTTTTTTTGGAAAGCATGATGCCATATTTCTTGACAATCTCGATGAACCGAGTGAGAAGTTTGCAATGGGCTTCTTCATCAACCGAATAAAGAAGGATATCATCGATGTAGATATGGGCATTTGGTAATATGGGTTGAAAGATTCTGCACGTGGCTTTTTGAAAAAGTGAGGGGGCTGTTTTAAGTCCAAAAGGAAGGACTTTCCACTGGTAATGCTAGTTTGGAATGCAGAATCTAGTTTTTGGCCTATCTTCTAGATTAATACCCAATTGTCAAAATCCCGCTTTGAGGTCGAATTTGGAATAAATCCCGGCTTGGGCTAGGCTAGAGAACAAGGAATTTTTGTGTGGCAGAGGGAAATTATCATCTTGAAGGAATTGATTCAAGGGCTGATAATTTATGACTAGTCTGAGTTTGCCACAATTTTGTTCGGATGTCTTATTGACATAGAAAGCTTCACATGCCCACTGTGAGTCCGATGGCTCAATGAGTCATTGAGAGAGTAACTCAGAGCATTCTTTTTGAGTTAAAGCAAGGTAGTCTGGATTCATCCCCAAATAACTAGCTTTTGTGGGATTCACATTTCCATTCTTCTTAAATGGAAGACGGATAAAAAAGTATGAATTTTTCCAAAGGGGGTGAGAACAATTCTGGATAAATTGAGAGTGGGAATATGCACAATAGGATAAGAGTGTCCGGGTGATGTAACAAATGTAACACTTGTTAGATGTGGATTTCTTCTTAGAAGAATAGTGCCTTCTTTTTCGAAGAAACTTCCATTTGCCTTTGCCATGCTTCCTTTTAAAGGATAATTTCTTGAAGTGTCTCTTCTTCTTATGATTAAAACATGAAGGGTCATTGCCGTCTTTGGAGCACTTGATTTTCCAACCAGGTTTGGCACAGGCTTTATCAAGTTCTTTGTTTTCTCAAAGATAACTCTTAAAAAGTTTTTTCCTAAGGCATAATTCTGCGAGTGCAAAATGAACTGCTTGTTGGATTTCTACAAGTGTAGCTTCTGTGATATGCCTCTGTCTTGCTTGCAAAGTTTTTTTAGCAGCTTAGTTGATTTCTTTGGGAATAGAAGACATTAAGACTGGTTTGAGATTCCAATTTGCACCAAACAGATAAAAGAGCTTGACTATCTCTTTGAAATGCATGTCAAGAGCTTTTTTGGCCATAGAACATCACTTTCATTCAAAGAACTCCTTTCTCTTGAGCTATATAGTGCTATCGGTCTTGCCAATGAAGAACACATGAATAATATGGATAGCATTATCCAGAGTTTGAGTTAGAAAATACATTTGGTCTCACTCTGTAGCTACCTTCCACCAATCTTTAAAAGCTCCAGTAAATCTACTAGAGAATTCCATGCCAACAGATGGAGTTCTTGATGAGTGCTCATTACTGAAGACGGGTTCTATGATTGGCCACTGATTTTGGTATGAAGAAGTTGCATGTGTGTTCTTTGAGCGGGTGACTCATAACCTTGTTCTGATGATTTTTCTTGTTGTCTGAAGTTTGTTTTGTTTTGAAATTGTCTCTTATATTTCAAAGAAGTGAATGAAAAGTTATTTTGACCGAAAAAAATAGACTCGTGTAAAAATTACATGGCACCAATGGCATACGAGATATTTTCTCCTATGACATACGAAGGTCCGGCTTTTAATTAAACGAAAAAACAATAAAAATGAATATTTCTCTATTCTCGAAGACAAAGAAAAGCCTACCTCCATCCGAGACCCCATAGGCACTTGTCTTTTTTTTTTGGTCGACATAGACTCTTGTGTCGATGCTCTGCAAAAAGTACAAAATTTTTTATGGACAGAAATTCTGGAATCCTGATCGATGGGCTCTTCCTTTAATCATTTTCTCGCTTTTGCTAATTATTTTTTTAGATGAGAATAAAATATATTTAAACTAGAGGTAAAGAAAATGGGAGGAAGAATATGGAGGGGCGTGTAGCCTTTGCTCAGCATCTGCCACCACCTTTTATGTGAATATTAAGAGATATAACATGACAAGAACTGATGCAGGGTCATATCGAATTTCGAATGGTACGAATGTTGAAAACTGCAGGTATGGAATTAATCA
Source organism: Rhodamnia argentea (assembly GCF_020921035.1). NCBI lineage: Eukaryota > Viridiplantae > Streptophyta > Magnoliopsida > Myrtales > Myrtaceae > Rhodamnia > Rhodamnia argentea. Next base: position 8,675,856 of record NC_063158.1, read on the forward strand.
ATGTTCGTTGTAAATTGTTGTGCAGGGAATATAAGAATCACCTTGCATTGTTAGGAAAAAGCTTTCGCTGTTCTGATTTTTTTTTTTAATTCTCTCTTCTTCTTTTTTTTTGTAATTTCCTAAACCTTTTGAAGAACTTTAATCTGGATGCTATTTCGCATGAACCGTTCAAAGACAAACCCCACACCGACCAGATATTCTTACGGGCAACATATGCACTGTGCTATGTGACAGGTCAACGTGGTACAATGCAATAATTAAGTGTGTCCTAATCTCTCTTAGCTTTTAGACCAAGTAATGACGGTGAAAACACTTGAATCATCTCTTTTGTTGCTTTTCAAATGTTCTCCTTTTTCATTTCGAACTTCCTCTCAGACAAAGTAATTCGAACACCTAAGCTTTGCAACGTCACACTAATTTTTTTCTCTCACTCTCGTACATTGGTACTCATAATTTATAAAATGTAAATATCAATGTCCTGGAGGGGGGCCCCTATTAGCCGAAAGTCTACACTACACCAAATTTTAAATGTTAGGAATTACATCATATAAAATTAAAGGTCAAGGATGATGTTAAATAATGAGTAAAAGTCTAAAGACTATGAATGCCACCCTTGAAGAAAACTTATTATTGCATTATACTTCTCGATAGGAAACAAGTATAACTCAAAAGTGAAACCTTTTGTGGAGAAACCTTCCTGATATGTTTTGAAGATTGACAAAACCTTCCATATTATCTATTGAATCTGATAAAAGTTATTTTCAGGTAGTATTTTTGAAGAAACCAGATTCAGACTCTTTGAGTGTGTAATATGAATATAGCGTCTAAAGCTATGAATTTTGTCTCGAAGAAATAATATATGATATGGATATAATTGGAGTAATATGAAAATACCAACAAGGCTTGTGCGTCTATATTGTCAAGGTTTTTGGTTTCTTCAGACTCTATGCAAGGTCTATTCGGACTCAAAGAATATTCACTCTCGGATAGACAGTAAGATTGATGATGAAGTCTATTCCGATGCAAATTGACACGGATATATATTTGCATTGCAACAGCTAGTGATTTGGTTCAAGATTCACTTTTGGAAAGTATCAATCTTCAATATTATTTTTGCAATACAACTTATCATGAAAAACATCTTTGGTTGATTGACGATTGTTCTGAAGGCAATAAATTCTTTCCATAGGAAAAACTATACTTATGAAAGCCCAATTATAAGTTGCATGGGTGACTTAATCAAGGGGATTCTGATTTCATTTTTGCAACGGCTACTCAATCTTCTTGAAGCATTTGTGTCCAGGGTTGATTGGAGAATGATCCTCTGAAGACTGTCCAACGGCTAGATTGAAGTGGAGGAGTAAAAAATGAGACTATAGTGCTGAAGCAGAGAATGTTGTGAATTTGAAATTTCAAAGTTCAAGAGGGCTTCTACTTTATACGCTTAACTTTGTGAGCTTTAAAGTTGTATATCTATGAGAGGTTATGAAAAAACTGACTGTGTGAGATAATTTGATCTCTAAAGAAGCTTCACTCATTATAATCTCTGATTGAGTTACTAGTGATATCCAGCCAATAGGCTATTTATGGAAAGTGGACGTAGGTTTGCAATAAGCCGAACAACTATAACTTCTGTGTGTATTTCTCTCTAGCCCTCAACTCCTTAATGTATCGAGAAAACCTTTTTGGCAGTAATCGAATTAACCTCATCAAAAGATGTGTAGCGCTCAACTTCCCCTCACTCCAAAGACTCTAGGTCGTGGATTTCTCTTCCTGTTCCTCATAAATGATAACAGAAGCACCACATGTGCAACTTTCGAGCCCAGTCTAGATTAGCTTAGAGAAGAGGAAAGTCATCAACCCTAGGTCATCACCACTAGTCATCCTATGCAGCACCCCAATCGATCCTTACCTTTTTCCGAGGGCTAAGGCCGGGTCAGGGTTAATTATAATATTAGCCAACTTTAATCATTGTTACAAACAAAGAAGCAGCATCATTAATCGCACCTTTATCGTAGTTCACGACCTCCACTCGGGCCATGTCCATAGGGATCTCCTTTCTCCTCTGCGACTTCAAACTGCTGTTAATCCCCCAGTTTGGCGCGACATAAATGAAGTCCAAACGAGATATATTATTACTAAGGGTCGAACCAAATCGAAGTCAAGCGAGCATTTTAATATGTCGTGTGTTGATGGATCATGATGTGTGCGAGGGTTGTTCTTGTTTTGCATGGAGAATAATTGACGACTCCATTTTTGTTTCTAAACTTTTTTCGTGAGGGTCGATGCTGTAGTATAATAATGCGAGTTATCTCCCTAATTTTTTTTTCCTCCCCCCACTGAAAAAGGCATCACCAGCTTTAATTTGAAGAAGATTCAGAACGATAATCTTTAATATGATTGCTGATGGTTGTCCCAGTCCCATTGGTCCAAAAATTGCTCATATTTTTTAGATTAAAATAAAAAATCCAAAAACAAGTAAGATATGACATTACTAAAACAATTTCCTGGCCACTCCAACCTTAATTTTATGATCCCCATGAGGCCTAAGATCTTTGAAATACGAGTCGGTTCCATTATCGTGATGTACGTGAATTCAACTCACATTCGCGCTTGGATGAGCCGATGCGAATAAGATTTTCTCGAGTTGCATACTGTAATCTCCTGTTGATTTCTAAGTGAAATCGATGTTGTCCTCCCCCGTAATCGCAGGTTTGTTTTGCCCAATCTTTGAATTTCATAACACAGTGATCCCAACCATCATGTAATATTATATTGAACCCTTTTTGGGTGGTACTCTAGTGGCGGCAGAATATCGTGATCGTGGCAGGTAGGTTATTGAAGGTGGAGCTCATAAGTACGGCAGTATTAGTGCTGAATTGTTGTAATACGAATGGTTAACGACGAAGTCGGACAGCAACACGACGATGGTGGTGAACAACACGATCAACCATGGCATTGGCGAAGACTGGAGTGGGGCTTGACCACCGCGGTGACGGGGACGGGGAGGCGGTTGATTTTAGAAGAAGTGGCGGAGGGGTTGGCTGATCAATGGGTCCTAAAACGCACAACCAATGGTGGTAGCGGGTTTAGGTAGCCATATGGCTAGTTGGTATTCTTGGATTAGGGCATATGACTTGACAATCATAGTGTTCCACAACGGTATCGATTCATAGAACTTTTGGCTGTTGCTTTTACAGTTTTTAACAAGATAACCAATCTCCTAAAATAAGGGAAAACATTGATGGACACAATCGCTTCTCTGATACCACGTTAAATTAGTGGGGTTACTTATAGTAATAGATATATAAAACGCCGTCGATAATAATGAGGTCATTTAGCATTCAAGTAGTTTTGTACTTACGTCATAGCTAAAAATAGACTGAATTTATTCAATTTTTATCAGGGAAAATAATATAAATAGTCCCTGAATTTTGCTCCAATATCCAATGTGGTTCATGAATTTTTATTTGTTCAATGTGGTCCCTAAACTTTAGCCTAATGTGTAATGTGATCCTTAAACTTTTAATTTGTTCAATGTAGTCTAGGAACTTTTGATGCATGTTCAATCTAATCTCTAGGCCTAGTCTATAGACTACATGAAAACATTCAATGTCGTTCCTGATTTAAATTAATGGAAGGATTGTATTAAACATTTTCATATAGTTCAGGGACTGCATTACAAATGCATTAAAATTTGGTTGTCTACATTGAACAAATTAAAAGATTAGAGACCACATTACACATTGAGCCAAAATTAATGGATCATTTATCCCATTTTATCAATTGGGCATGCTCTGCCACTGATTAAAATAAAAGATGAGTGAGCTATCTTCGGATTATCAAGTTCGAGTATATAATTAAGTTATCGTCTCCAAGTGTCATTGCCCCACCTTAAGTATCAAACCTCACTATTGAACTAAAAGAAATGGAAAGCTGAAAGTCACCCATCAAGTGCAGCAAAATGCTGTGGGCATTTGCAGAAAAAAACTTGAAAGATGAGCCTTTAGTCATTTAATTAAAGCTTTTGTATTGAAACGGTGGGGAAGTACCATTATAATTTCCTTGGCAGCGATCCAAACTATATATCAAAAGCCATCTTCCTTTTCCATGTGCACGCAACACCTTAGGTTAAAACTACATGCAATGTCCTGATAGCAACTTGAAATCGAATAAATTTGGGTGTAGAAACTTTGTAATTTCGCCGTTGGATAGGCGTATTAAAACTCATGCAACAGAAGGGAACTCTAAGGAGCAAGCAAATCAAATGGTAAATGACCGAGACATTGCTAAACCTAGCATTTTAGAGGACCTGCCGACTTGCTTCATGGAGATGGGTGGGAAGCATCATCGTCGTCGTCTAAGGCAGTACCCAACAACAACAATTTTCTCCCAATTATGTAATCTAAACAATTATTATGCACTCGTGGAATCAAACATGTAACATGTCTTAAACAAAGAAGAAAGCTCGGAAGCTTTTCATAAAAATGCCTTCTATTCGAGTAGTTCTTGGATCGGTGGCTAGTTTGGACTAAGAAATTGAATAGCTTAATGTAAAAATAACTTTTCTTCATAGAGGCTTAAAAGAAGAAATATATATGGAGCATCCAGAGGATTTTAAAATTGAAGGTAAGGAGCATCTTGTATGCTGGTTGAGGAAGAGCTATATGGTCTCAATCAAGTGCCAAGACAGTGCTACATGAAGTTTGATTCATTTATGAAAAACTATAGACATGGTAAGATCAACTCTGATTCTTGTGTTTTTATGAAAAGATTCTCTAATAAAAATTTTATTATCCTTTTACTCTATGTGGATGACATGTTGTTAGTTGGGCATGATGGTAGCAAAATCAAGACCTTGGAAAATGAGTTCGGTAAAGCTTTTGCAATGAAGAATCTAGGACTGGATAAGCAAATCCTTGGCATGAGGATTACTTGGGATAAAAAGAACAACAAACTTTGGGTATCTTAGGAGAAATACATTGAAAAAAATGTTAAAAAGGTTCAACATGAGCACATATAAACCCATAAGTACGCTACTTGCCGGCCACTTCAAGTTGAGTAGTAATAAGTGTCATACAAGTGAGAAAGAGGAGGAAGAGATGATGAAAATTCCTTATGTATCCCCTTTGGGTAATTTGTTGTATGTCATGGCTTGTAGAAGACCAGATATTGCCCATGCAGTTGGTGTTGTGAGTAGGTTTCTCTCAAATCCAAGTAAAGAGTATTGATGCGATGTGAAATGGATTTTGAGGTATCTTAGAGGCACTTCTACATTCTAATTGTGTGATGAAAATGGAAAGCCTGAGTTAAGTGGCTATTTGGATTCCAATTATCCCGGTAATATGGATTCTTCAAAGTCTACATACGGTTTATAAGATGATTTTTGCAGGGGCAGCAGTTTCATAGCAATCAAGATTGCAAAAATATGTCACTTTGTCTACGGCTAAAGCGGGGTATATCACTATCACTAAAGGTGGTATGGAACTCTTATGGATGCAAAAATTCTACAAGAGTTGGGCTTGAAGCAAGAGAAGTTTGTTCTATATTGTGATAGCATGAGTGTAGTAAAAATCCGGTGTTGCATTCAAAATCAAAGCATGTAGATGAGAAGTATCATTAGATATGAGAGGAATTGGAAGAGAAGCTCTTCATTCTTGAGAAAGTCCATACCAACGATAATGGATCCGACATGATGACTAAAGCCTTGCCCATGGTGAAACTTGAGTCTTGTAGCAACAACACGGATATGATGGAACTCCCCACATGAGGCAAAGGGGGAGATTTATTGGTGGGACCGCCTATGTAGGGTCCAGCCAATAAATAAAAGAAAAAGAAAATAAGGAAAGAAAAAAGAAAAACATAATAGAAAATGACAAAAAAAAAAAAGAAGATGGGATGCTTCGTGTGGTGCCCATAAAAGAAGAAAAAGAATAGGGGAGTAGAGAGAGTTGTCTCGGCCAAGTGAGCAAGAGAGCAGGGGGAGAAGAAAGAAAGGACGGTTGCACTTTGTGGTCTTGATTCGAAGGCTAAATGTTGTCGGAATTGGCTCAAATTTAATATGTTGTTCGTGAGACCATGGGCTACGAGTTGATCGATTTCATTCATTGAGAATCTTCTCTGAATTCTCCAATTGCAGTTAGTGTTTTCTTGCCCCATTTGTATTGTTCCACCTTTGTGGTGATGAAATGCTCTTGTATTGTTGATGTTGAGCCTCTAGTGTGTGACTAGAGAGAAACCCTTTGTGTATCCTACTATTCTTGGTGATTATGAAAGTTTTTGGGTCGTCCGTGATTTTTCCCTTCTCGAGTTTTCCAAGTAAAATTTTGGTGTGTTGTTTCCTTATCATTCCGGTATTACATTCACTTGTTCTTGAGATTATACTATTATATATATTGTTGGTTGTCGTTAGATTAAGTCGGTTTAGTTTCGGGGGTGATTTTGATCCTGGATTGGCTTAGTCTGTCCGTGCTTTAGATCCTTCTTTTTGGGCAATGGCTGCGATGACTCCATGATCATCTTGAATGGAGCTGGTAAATGTGGTGAATGCGTCGATGTGAAGGATAGGTGTCCACGCCGGGGCTCGACGACCCCTATCATGAGAGCCATCCTACTCAATCCATGCTCTAGATGTCACCTTACTAAGCGCGGTTTGTTTTAATCTTTTATTGCATATAATAGGGCGCATGCGTAAGACCGAACTAAAATACAAGTGCATGCAGAACAAAAAGGTAGGCACGATAGCTAAAGGGTATGGCCTTATTAAGGGATCACCGACTTGTAGAATTCACGTAGTAAGATTATTCAACACATTTCACAAAATAGATACTTTTATATATGATAATGGTTTAAATGCATCGTTCTAAACGAAACGAGATCAAACCATAGAAGGACAATCAAAATGAGACTAGCTCCCTCTAGCTACCACTGCCGATGTACTCCGTTAATCTTGCCTAGCTATCACATGACCTTTATCCAAAAAGTAGTCGTCGTGTCAACCAATGCCCTCAAAAGCTTACATGTAACCTCTAAGCTCCGAGTTCAACTCGCCTATCGTGAATTGCCGCTACCGGACCTCACGAACGGGATCGGCCCTATGAGTCCGCCATCATCATATCTCTCAAATATGGTGAAGAATCGGTACGTCATAAACCTATTTTACTGCACCGTAAGCTCCAATGTCGTCACTATCCTCATAAAATGAGTAGTAGAACTATCTAGGTCGGTAATATCCTCCGTAACGTACGAGAAGTCGAAGGGAGCACCGTAAATAAAGCTAGAGGTCGGGGGTGTAATTGGCATGGTTGTCTAACCGAGAAAATATAGGGAAACCACAAGTGTGAACATGAAAACTTAGCAAGATATGCATAAAATCAAACGGCCAAAACTATCGGGTAACCCTTCGATCGGGTAGAAGACCACAAGCCAAAGACATGATATAGCAAAATATTTCTAAAACCTACATGACCGAATACTCAACGACAATTGTGGCGTCTCGAAATTTTGACATTTGTAAGATAACTGGATTATTTAACCATGAATTCTAGCCTGGTAACTAACATTGGATTTTTTAGAATTAAGGGACAATAATTGAACGGCGATTTATTCGTCTAAAATGGATATTGGATTATCCCGATACGTCGGTCAGAGAAAATCAACCCCAAGCGGTCGAGCCGTCATATCGTAGTACCGAGACACTTCGCGCCGAGCCTAACCCCGACTGAATTCTCGCTTTGAAATGGCCAATATGCCCTCAATCGTTTGTACCAACCGATTAACCCGCCCTTATTTACCAAATTACCAAAATACCCTCGGATATTATGCACAAAAAGATAAAAGCCATTAATTTGATTTAACCTAAGTGGTCCCCACTCTCAAATCACTCACCTCACTCTTTCTTCTCTTTCTTTGTCTTTTCTCTTTTATATCCTCTTTCCTCTCTCTCCCCCACTTGGCCGAGCGACACTCCCCTCTCCCCTCTCTTTGTTTGGCGAGCCATCACCCCACCACCTCGCCGCCACTTCCTCCTACTATTTTTGCTACCACCGCCCGTCGCCCAAGCTCCCTCGTCCGCCTTCCTGTGCTGGGCCCACTAGTAGTCATTGCCCCCCAAGTCGTACCGTCCGCGTTTTCGCACGAGCCGCCCTGGGCCGTCCACCTCCCCTCTCGTCCTCAAGCACCCACCAAACCGCAAGCAATCTACACCGCCGTAACGCTCGCCCGCCGACCGCTACACCTCGCCATTCGCCGCTCACCCACCCCGGACCCACAAGCCACCGCCGACCCGAGAGGCCCCATGTTGCGTGACATACCGCCCGTCGCCATTTGATTAGAGATACGTGAACCACCCCCCACTCAAGCCGTCGTTGCGCCTCTGTCGGTGAGCCGTTGCCCGAGCCGCTGCCCTCCACCACCGAGCCGAGCCGACCCGCAACCGTCATCCACCGTGAGTCACCATTGCCGTGAGGCACCCGCCGCCATCATCATTGCCCGAGCTGCCATCGATGATCGTTGTTTGTGAATTAACCCCTAATCTCTGATTAGGATGTTAATTACATTTAGGGGGTAGATTTGTTTAAGCTAATTGTGGTTAGTTTAGAATAATGGTGGTTGGGCTAGTTTAATTGTTGTTAGGTTAAATTAATTAACCATGGTTAGGTTAGGTTAACATTGGTTGGGTTAAGTAACCATAGTTACTTTTAATTAATCATGGTTACTTTTAATTAATCGTAGTTACTTTATTATTAATCATAGTTACTTTGGTTTAACCGTAGTTACTTTAATTAACCTGGGTTACTTTAATTAATTGCAGTCAGTTTAATTAACTGAAATTGAGTTAACTAATTATTGTTGGACTAATTAAGCGAGGTGGACCTAATTAATTACAGTTGGGTTAATTAATTAAGGTGAGTTAATTAATTAAATTCTAATTAATTAATTAAAATGGACTTAATTAATTACGGTTATGCTAATTAACCTTGGTCGAAATAATTAATTATTATTGGGTGATTTAGTGATTGCTATGTGCCTTGATTTTGTGTGTGTATGTGTGTGTGTGTGTATATATATATACACACACACACATACATACTTGAATATGAGGATTAATCATCCATATTGGAGTATCATGGTTAATGAAAGAGTATATTCATGTGACTATGTGTGAATATCCCGTTGCATTTTTAAGCATAAAAAATGGCATTAAGTTGAGTTTTGAGCACGATCGTGTGTGCATTGGACTAAATGCAAAGATATAAACTAGCTTAATTGGCGGGCATGCTCGTATAGTGACATGATGGATACCGTCACCCTTGGGTACTTAGGGTGGAGCCCGATATGTTCGTATCGGCGGGAGTTTGGAATCACACAGCTTATTGGATGCACAATAGTTTGTACTGGTGGGAGTTCGGAATCACATGGCTGGTCGGATGCTAGTTGCGGCAAGTTGTGGGCCAATGCTCTTTACGGGAATGCCCGATATGTCCATGTCGACGGGAGTTCGAAATTACATGGCTTATCGGTCGCTATCGCCGAAGGAATGGGACGAAGCCCAATCATGTCGGAAGAACACCAATTGTCTAATGTGCTGGAGCCGAGTAGCCATTAGTAATCGAAACACGTGTAATGCATTGTGCATGAAAGTTTATGATGAGTGTTCTGGTTTGTGCTTTGGTTTGTGTGTGGGCGAATGCTATGTTGAGTACTGTATAACGTATGAACCAAGGCGGGGTAAGCTTACATATGATTGATGGTTGACGGTTGAGTTGTGCCCGATCATGTGGTAGCTAAAGCGTTGCGAGAATTGCACGCTATTAATCTGTTATTGATATGTCCCGCAAGTTTAGGCCGCCCTGAGCGAATTAATGCCATGTTCGAACTTAGATGTTAACTCACCGAGATTTTATATCTCACATGTTGTTATTAACTATTTTCGGGACCTTAGTTATGGAGATCGGATTGGCTCCGAGGTAGACGTGGGAGTAGGTTGCTTTTTGAGTTGCTAGAGTAGTGTTAACCCCACTCCCGACCCGGCATCTTTTTTGTGGTCGTAGGGACCAACCCCGAAGAGTGGGCTTGTAGATGTTTTCACTTCCCAAGGTTAACGAATACATATAAATAAAAATGATCTTTTGCTGATGTTGTGATTTGGTTGCCTCTTGTTCTATCCCCGCTATTTATATTGTTGTGCGGGGAAGTAGAGCGTTCTGCATGCGCTTAATTGAAAGATAAAATGAATAGGTCGATGACGTACTTGGGACGTTGTCCTTAAATGACCTGAGGCGTTTGGTAGGGTTGTTGCATACTTGGGGACAGGGGCGTTACAACAACGATACCTCTTATTTACGCAATAAGTACAATTGCTCCCTAACTTCCTTAACCCACATCCAAAATGCTATAAGGGCTAGTCCTCAAGATAACTCCATCCAACATTATGTTAACCGACCTCATCCCAAATTTTATCCACCCATGAACTACAACCGCACATCAAGCTAAGAGATCCATCTGACAATTCACGGGACTATAAAGTTCCTACACCAAAGCATATGGCCACCGAGCACATTCCAAAATTACCGAAACAGATTCCACATACAGCCCTCAGCCTCAACCACCATCGGTTCATATGCCTCGTCATTGGCCTCCGATTCTAGGAAACTTGAGATCACCACCGAGCTAGACCTTAATGTACAAACAATCCTTCACTTCGGGTTGCGTATCGATGTCCGTGATATACTAATCCAACATCCAGATAGGATAAACAAGCCATAAAACTCCATAGGGAACCATAACCATCGGCCACCGAACCTCTTCCACCGTCCACCTTTAATTCATCTTGAACCCACGTCGAACAAGACGATCAACCTACATAGTCGAGTTACCCATGTCTTAAAATCACTATATCCAGCTGTAGATCCTACATGCATTCACATTCACTCTCCCTTGTAGCTTAAACTAAATTGGCACATTCAAGAGTAAACTTGATGGCTTGAGTTCAATCAAACGTTAATAGAATAGTCTAGAGGTAAGATGAGATGAACATTTTCTTGGAATGGGGTTTTAGAAAAAATGTGGACAAATTTGACGAAAAATTGAGCTCGGTTTTGTTTTTCTCTTCTCACAGGCGTTATGGATTGATGAGCATTGAATGGACGGTGAACGTCGGGCAAGCGATGGCAAAACTATGGTTGAGCTGGGGGACTTCGATGGGCCATTGGTATCGAGCTGCCGTAGTGCTGGAGCTCCGCTAAGCTCGAAGGGTGCTCGAGCTCGAGAACGAGAGGGAGAGTAAGTTGGGGTAGGGGGTGTGTACGTGAGTGAAAGAGGAGAGGAGAGAGACTAAGTGAAAGGGAAGGGGGGTTTTAAAGAGGAGGAGGGTCGTCTAAAGGCTTCGCGCCCAAACCGTGTATAATTCCGAGCGCGAATGATCACTTCATGATCCAGTGTCCTTACAAGTTCAATATTGTTGCGCTAGTCGATCACCAAAATTCAAGTCCAAACTAACTAATTCGCATGTTAATCAAATCAGCGAAATTTAGGCCGTCACAACCCCGGCGGCCATTCTTGAGGATGGTGGAATAGCGGAGATGGCAAGGGATATCCAAGCCCTTGCCGCCGCAACCCCGAACCTTTTTTTTTTAGTTGTTAGCTTATTTTTAATTTTTTTTATAAAAAATTAGCTTATGTTAAGTCTAAAAGTCCACGTGGAGTCACTTGGATTGAATTTTAAAAAAATTGCCATGTTGACTCAACATGGACAGATATTTTAAAAAAAATTGCCCACATGGACTGGCTTTTAATTATAAATGTCATGTCACTAAAATATTTGAATTATAAATGCCACGTATATTATTTTGCTGGAATATCTCGCCGTTGGCACGTAAATGATCGTTTTTCTCTGATTTGCCACTTAATGAGCTAGTGAAAAAATTTGACACTAAAATGAGCACCGTACACAAATTTTGATACTTTTGGTGTCCTGCTATTCAAAATATATTTGCGGCAATTTCTATTCGAAACAATTGTGTCAATCAACTTTTGCAATCAAATCCCTATTTCATTGTACTTCCCCACAAAAATTTGTGAAATATTAATCCTCTAACATTAAAAGGGGGTAAATTCATCACCCCCTTCAAATTAGTCAACATATTGGACAATCAATTAAAGGGTCCACACTTAGACACACATCACTTACTTTACATTGATTTACTGAAAATGTCCTCATAAGTTTGAAGAAAAAATCACAAACGCATCAATTTTGTGAGATTTTGCGGGACCTCAGCCAAGTGTTTATAAGCTTAAACTGTTAAGTTACGTTTGTCACCAGAATAAAAGCCAGGATATGATATGTTTTATGCTATCTTGTGTTTGGTAACCGTCCATTATAGGATAAAGCGGGATATAGCCTGGGTAAAAGAAAATCCTAAGGGGAGATGGGATAGATCCGAATAAGATTTCTCAAGAGAGTAGAAACAAGGAGAATCAAGTTTTTTCCACAACCATTACCTCTCATCCGTGTCGGGCCGCCTCTTCACCGCATCGAGCCGTCTTTCCGGAGGTGGTGACCATCAAGTGTGGTCGTCTCTTTAGCAACATCACACTAAGGTTTCTAATCGTAAAGCCGAATATCTCCATGACCTCATTCTTTAATTGATTGTTTGGCGTGACATAAGATCATGTCTTTCGTTTTTAATAACTTGAACCTTTTCAACATTCGAAAGGGGTTTCAACATGTTATGAAGAACTCAAGGTTGGTCATCAACTTTTAAGGTAGCTCTTTTAGATGACCCGATAAGTGCATCTTTAGCTTGTGGAAAGAGGCTGAAAGATTCAATTGTTTAGCACTTGTTTACTCATTCACAATATAATGAGCAAGGTGAGTGGATCATTCTCAAAGAATTCGACTCCAAATCAATAGTCTTGGTTCTATGGGGTATGCTTGGTCGATGTCGTGGCGGAATTCAGATGGAACAAATCTCAATTCAATAATAACTAACTCATCAAAATTCATCACTGAATAATTTCTAAAGCACTATAATATTTTAGCAAAACAGAGTCAATCTTGGCCATGCTTTGCCTTTGCTTATCACCAAACAACAGATAAGATATGATAAAATCCTTAGATTTCTTATCTTATCATATCATGTCCTATCTTGACTAGAAATTCAGATGACGAGATGCAAAGACATGGTTTAATATATCATGACTAGAAATTCGGACAACCAAATGCGGACGTATGGTTTAATATTTAAGTGTTCTAACATTCTCTCTTAAAGAGTAAGTTGGACTTTGGACTTAGCCTAAAACGTGAAAATATGTAATTAGGGAGGCAAATAGGGGCTTGGAAAGATTTTAACTATTAACCTCTTACTCCGATACCATTTGTTGGGAGCGCAAAGTAAAAGCTCAATACTTTCACTTGGGTAGATCTTAAGGGGAAGCCCAAGTTCAAGCTCATCAGCATATGCAATTGAACCCACATTTCCTCAAAAGCTTAACTTAATGTATTATATGACAACCGTGATATATAAATTGCTCCACACTATGTTAATTCCTTGATGTGGAACTTTCTAACATAACTCACACTAGTTCAACAATTTATCCTTTATGTATGGGCTCACTATTAGGCATGCTCTACTTAATTCAGGTCTTCTTTTGTAGCACCCTTTCTCAAATTGGTTCACCTCTCTATTGTGTGCGAGGAACGCAACAATAGCAATATTGACTTTCATCACTACTCTTTCTTTGGACCAAATTTGAATGTTGCTATTGGACTACGTTGGTGTACCACAACCACCACCTTCACCCCTAGTCTCTTTCTCAAGATTGAACCATGAAGACTGAAAATCGTGTTGGTTACGAGATTATTTCCGGAGATATTCACCAAAATCTTAAGTTGTTAGATGAATTAGTGGTTTAGTATTAAAATATTCTAACATTCTCTCTCATACATACCTGGAAACATATAACTATGGGAGGTAAATAGAGGCCTGAAAAAATTAAAACTTAGGACATTCTACTTTAATACCATTTGTTAGGATTGCATAGCAAAAGCTCGATACTTTTACTAAGAGAGAGTGTGAAGGGAGAAGCAAGTTTGAGCCCGTCAACATATTCGGTTGAACCAATCTTCACTAAAAAATGAAGTCAATGAGTTATGAGCTAATTATGATGCACTAACTGTTCCATGCTATATCAATTCCTTGATGTTGAACTTCCTAACACAACTCACTCCAACTCAATAATTTTCTCTTCACTTGTGAACTTAGTGTTAGGTTTGCTCTCTCTTAACTTGGATATTCTTTTGTATCAACCAATCTCAAATTGAATCTCCACTTTGTTGCATGTGAGGACCGTAACAGTACCAATACTTACCTTCATCATTGCTTTCTTTGGACCAAACCCGAACGCCGACATTAGAACCACGTTGGTGTATGACAATGCATGCCTTCACTTCTGGTCTCTTTTCTCTAGACCGAATCATGAAGGCTTCCCAAAAATTGCGTCGAGCATGAGATTTCCTCCTTGATATGCTCAACAAACATTATTACACTTATTGTGGATAGCCGCAAGTCAACCATTAGTTTTGATACAATTGGAAATTTTATATGACTACTACCAATTGTTCTAAAAGCTCAAGCTGTTAGATATAGGCATGGTTTGATATTCAAGTATATTCTAATTTGAACTCGGGGCCTTCTTCTCTAACATCACTTGTTGGAAGCACAGACCAAAAATCTTATATCTTCACTTGGGAGATCGCTAAGAAGGAGATTAAGTCTAAGCTCTTCAACATATTTGATTGGACTCACTTTAATTAAAATTTTAAGTTAATGAGTTACGGGCAATTATAGTATATTAACTGCTTCACACAATATCAATTCCTTAATATGGGACTTCTTAATACAACTCACACTAGCTCAACAATTTCCCTTCATGTGTAAGTTCGATATTAGGCCTGCTTCCCTGTAATTTAGGTTCTTTTGTATCAATATCTCTCAAATTGAATTTCCATTTTATTGCTTGTGAGGACCACGACAATAGCAATGCTGACCTTAATCACTACTCTTCCTTTGAATCAACCCTAGTGCAGCTATCGGGACTACGTTGCTGCATAACAACGGCTACTTTCACTCTTGATCTCTTTTTCCATATCGAATCATGAAGGTTGCCCAAGATGCCCTCCTTATGATATGTACCAAATGCCATTGTACTCATTACGAGTGGCCACTAATCAAGCATTGGCTCTGTAATCGTTTAAGATTTTGCAAGACTATTGCCAACTGTTCTAAAAGCTTGAGCTGTTGAATGAAGCCGTGATTTAATATTTAAATATTCTAGCTCTCTCTCTCACGCGTAGGCTAGATTTTAGTCTTAGCCTAAAACGTAGAGATATATAATTGGGGAGTCAAATTGAGAGCTGAAAATATTTAAACTCATGACCTCGTTTTCTGATACCATTTGTGGGGGTGTAGAGCAAAAGTATATACCTTACTTGGGAGATCGCCAAATGAAAACCCAAGTCCAAGCCTATCAATATATCTATTGGATCCATCTTCACTCAAAAGATTATATTAATGAGTTGGGTTAACTAGGATATATTAACTCATTTACACTATATCAATTTCTCAATGTGGAATTTCTTAACACAACTCATATCGCCTTAAACTATTCGATGAAGGCGTGATTTAATATTTAAATATTCTAGCACTTCCCTTATGCATAGGCTGGATTTAGCCTTAGCCTAAAATGTAGAGATATATAATTATGCAGAAAGATTTGAACTCATAACCTTCTGTTTTGATACCATTAGTTGGGGCGCATAGTAAAAGCATGATACCTTACTTGGGAGATCGCCAAATAGAAGCCCAAGCCCAAGCGCATCAACATATCTATTGGACCCTTCTTCACTCAAAATATTATGCCAATGAGTTATGGTTTAACTAAGATATATTAACTTATTGACACTTCATCAATTTCTTGATGTGGAACTTCTTAACACAACTCATATCAACTTAACAATTTTCCCTTTATGGGTGAGTTCAATGTTAAGGCTACTCCCCATTAATTTAGATGTTCTTTTATATCAACCTATCTCAAATTTAATCTCTACTTTGTTACGTGTGAGGACCACAACAATAGCGATACCGACCTTCATTCTTGCTCTCTCTTTGAAACACACATGAACATTGCCATTGGGACCGCTTTACTACGCTACAACACCCAACTTCACCCTAATCTCTTTCTCTAAACTGAACCATGAAGGTTGCCTAGAATTGTTGGTTTCGAGATTCCTTCCTTGATTTATTCATCAAACACCGCTACACTCATTGAGAGTAGCCATCAATCAAGTTTGGCTCTAATACCATTTTGAAATTTTGTGGGACCAATTGTCAACTATTTTAAAAGTTTAAAAATATTAAATGAATGCGTGGTTTAATATGTAAATCTTCTAACACTCCACTTATGTGGAGGCTAAACTTTGGTCTTGACCTAAAATGTAAAAATATGCAATTGGGGAGGCAAATAGAAGCTTGAAAAAATTGAACTTAGGACCTCCTCCTCCAGTACCACTTGTTGGGAGGGCAAGGAAAAAGTTTGATACCTCACTTGGGAGATCCCAAGAAGAAGCCCAAGCTCTAGCCAATCAACATATCCAATTGGACCACATTCACTCAAAAATTTAAGGCAATGGATTATGGATTAGCTATGATATATTAATTGCTCCGTACTACATCAATTCAATGATGCTGTGTAACGTCCCAGGTCCTTTACCTTGCTATTCTACCTCTGTTTAATCTATTTATTTATTTATTGTCAACCTTTATTCTCTATTTGCGCAAACGTTAGTAGCCAACATAATTTAATAGAAATAAGAGCTTCCAAGATATTTACAAACATACTTATTTTTACACATATATGCATCATAATATTGTACAATATTAACTCACCTCCTTTTGACCGTACACAATCAAAATTGAGGAGGTTACCCTTACGCCTGTAGCTTTGCCCGTTTTTAGACTACTTAAACTTCTTTCTCATTTTGGCTCGAGCTCCCTTCTAAGGTATTGCTCCTCCATGGAACCCAACTGGTCCATTGAAGTGGCGTAGAGGGCCCATAAGCATACCTTTGCTTAGTATCCGATGCTATGAATAAATCACAAGGGAACCTGTTGCGGCTAACCTATATCAATCCATACTATTGCTTTTATCCTAACACACTCGACACTTGTCTCTACATCAACGAACTCTTGCTTGGTATGTTCCATGTGGGTCGGGTATTCGAACAATGGGAGAGTCGATTTTCGTTTCTTAAAAAGTAAAGGGATAAGCACACAACCCAGTAGGAAAACCACTAGCTTTAAAATAAAGTAGAAGTTCTAACACCTAATGTCGCGAACCACAAAGCTATCCTATGATTCATTACTCAAAATTATCAAGCACGACATTAGTTATTATATCATTCATATTCTGAATAGTGTAAAAGATTTTTCTTTTCACTTTTGCACTTTCTTTTTCTGAGCGTTCTATTACTCATGATGACCGTGTATGACATTTGTCATAATGTCAAGTACAAATTCAATAAATGCAATAGACATTTTTTTTTATTACTTTTGGGCTTTCTTTTCCCAAGTCTCCCATCAGAACTTCCGGTACAAGGCAACGTCACCACTGCATGTATGTGACGGCACATACATTTCATATCATCGTTAGGTGGAGGATGTCTAAGCCATCGCCTCAAGTATTACTTTTAACGGATGATGGCACATACATATGACCACGTTGTCACAAGCAATAGTCAGATATGTTGTCACCTCAAGCCCCCGCATCGTTACATTTATCACTAATGATGACAGTTATCGTCTTTGAATGGCAACCACACTCTAGCATACACATGATCCATTTCTTAATCTTGATTACGATTATCATACCATCCACATGTCCTAAGAAACGTTCTATTCCATATACAATAAATACTCATGTACACATAATGATTTGTTTTTCAATCTTCATTTAGCAAAGTCTACACACACGTTCCGACACACATTTCATTTAATTCATAAGGAATAACCATGCATCCACTCATGAAAGCATTAAACTAGCATCCCTATTCCAAACCTACCCGAGAACACACGAAGGGTGATCGAGGACATGAGCCAAGCAAATGAGAGAGCGTGAAGGACATGAGAGAGAGAGAGAGAGAGAGAGAGAGAGAGAGAGAGAGAGAGAGAGAGTTGGTGGATATCGGAAATGAAGAAACCATATCCCTATTTATAATAGTTTTCTAGCTTCACTTTTAAGTTACCTCATTAATGACCTTCCTTGTTAAGTTTTTTACCAATGTGAATGCATTTATAGCATCTTGACTTTATCAATCTTTTTAGTGTGAACTCATTTATAGTTTCTTGATTTTGTTATCCTATTAGTGTAAACTCATTTATAATTTCTTGACTTTCTTAATCAAATTATTGTGAACTCATTTATAATTTCTTGACTTTGTTATTGAAAATGACATTAATCTTATCCTATCATTAAATGCTTGAAAATGACATTTATCTTATTATATCAGTAAATACTTGAAAATAACATTTTTATTTGTCATTTGCCTCTTGACTTCTTATTGACTTATCGAAAATGACATTGATTTTGTATTGACTTGGCATTGACTTATGTATTCTAATTGGCTTGCCTTTGACTTGTATATTAATTCAAGAATTATTACCTTGTATCATGTTTTCTAATATGAAATTTTCAAAAAAACTTTTGAAATAATTAAAGTAATGGCTTTCTTGATGAGTCACTCGATAGCTTCTTCGAGAAGCTTTACGATTTCTTTTTTTATTAAGAAATGTTTTAGCTTCCTTTAGAAGTTTCTAGGTGTTTTAAGGAACAAGTCAAGACATATTCTTTTATTTTTTTTAATTATTTTCAATTTAATAAATTTCGGGATGTCATATGTAGGACTTCCAACATAACTCACACTAGCTCAACAATTTTCTCTTCACATGTGACTTCAGTGATAGGCTTGCTCCCCCTTAATGTAGGTATTCTTTTGTATCAGCCTATGTCAAATTGAAACTACACTTTGTTGTATGTAAGGACAACAACAATAGCAATGCTAACCTTCATCATTGCTCTTTCTTTGGACCGAACCTCAAATACTGCTATCGGAACCTCGTTGATACACTACAATGCCCACCTTGAACCCTCATCTATTTCTTAGGATGGAACCATGAAGGCTGCCTGGAAATTGCATTGGTTAGGAGATTTCTTCCTTGAGATTTTTACCAAACATCACTACACTTAGTGAGAATGACCATCAATCAACCATTTGCTTCGATATTATTTGAAATTTTGTGAGACTATCGCCAACTGTTCTAAATACTTAAACTATTAGATAAATGCGTAAGTTAATACTAAAATATTCTAACAAACTCATCGAGCGTTATGTCCTAACTTACTTCACAAGCTTGCACGATTTATAGCACCATGTATGTATGTATGTATGTATGTATGTATGTATGTATGTATGTACGTACGTTCGTATGTATGTATGAGTATCCAGTCCATCCAAAAAAGTCATTGGTCAAGCTTTGAAGGATTGCAATAAGGCAACTCAAGTGAGAATATTGCCCAACCCCCAACACAATGTCAACATGGAATATAAACCGTCATCTCTCTCTTGGCAGTTGCAACAGAGAGAGAGAGAGAGAGTGTGTTGTAACACCAAAATGGAAAAGTTGTTAAGATCAAGAAAAGGTGAGTATAAATTGCTTTTTCATGAAGAGATAGAGAGTATAAACTATAGTAAGTACTTTGTGTGGAAGAAGAATAACTTTAAAAGGCACACACAATACAATACCGGGGGAACCCACCAAAGATTGGCCTCCACCACACACAAATACACCCACTCACACAGGAAAAATCCTCGTCTCGCTCACTACTATATATCTGCATCTTGCCCTCCAATTCACTTTGGGGAAGTGCCACAACACAAGCCACACCAAAAAAAAACCACACACACTCGCCCAAACACCATCCACAAAAAGTAACTCCTTAACTTCTCTCTCCCTTCACTTGTCATTACCAATATCTCAACTAGAATCCCACAACTTCTCCGTTTTGCTAATGCCCCTCCCTTGCACGGCCCCAAAGTCAACATATTGCAACCTCACCGCGGCGGTGGTGGCACAAGGTCAGACGGACATGTCTCGGCCACCTTGCAGCAGCGACGAAGCGGTCCTTGCTTACCCTGTTCAAGCTGGTTCTCAGTCCCTTATACAAGTCACCTTGTATCCCATAACTTTAAAGGTCTCTCTCTCGTCTCTATTGCTACTATGTTTTACTTGGAGAGTTCTTATTCTGCCGACCGTAGAGACAGCGCCTAGTTTGGCTGTTGTTGAACATAGTCCCACTAATTTAAGTTCCAGTGAACTAGTACCAATTTTGTTTCCCTTATAGTATAGTTAACTACATGATTTATTGAGCGTGCGATCCTTCTTCCTTATGATCCCTTCTGAAATCGAAAAAAACAAAAAAACATAAATTGCAGTTTGAGGAGGTGGTTTACAAGGTGAAATTGGACCAAAAGCAATCCTACTGGGGTGGCACGTGGAGCAGCAGCCCAAGAGAGAAGACCATCCTCAACGGCGTTAGCGGTATGGTCTGCCCCGGGGAGATACTCGCGATGCTGGGCCCCTCCGGCAGCGGCAAGACCACCCTCCTTACGGCCCTTGGTGGCCGCCTCAGTGGCAAGCTGTCTGGCAAGATCACGTACAACGGGCAGCCCTTCTCCGGGACTGTGAAACGGCGGATGGGGTTTGTGGCCCAGGACGACGTCCTCTACCCTCACCTCTCAGTGACCGAGACACTCCTGTTCACCGCTCTCCTACGGCTCCCCAACACCCTGCCGCTGGCCGAGAAGCTCCGCCACGTCGAGAGCATCGTGGCTGAGCTTGGGCTGACCCGGTGCCGGCACAGCATGATAGGCGGGCCGCTGTTCCGGGGGATATCTGGCGGGGAGAAGAAGAGGGTGAGCATAGGCCAAGAGATGCTGATCAATCCCAGTCTGCTGCTGCTGGACGAGCCAACATCAGGGTTGGACTCAACCACGGCACAGATGATCCTGACCACTGTGAAGCGGCTGGCTGGCGGTGGCAGGACGGTGGTCACCACCATCCACCAGCCATCGAGCCGACTCTACCACATGTTCGACAAGGTGGTGCTGCTCTCTGAAGGAAGCCCCATTTACTATGGACCAGCATCCGCAGCCTTGGACTACTTCTCATCCATTGGGTTCACCACATCCATGACTGTGAATCCAGCTGATCTTTTGCTTGATCTTGCCAACGGTAATTACATGAACATTACATAGCTTTGGTGATTTTCATTTTCCTTTCTGCCCTGGAGACGAGAATTAGAAATTTATCAGAACTGAACTAAGTCAGTTTACTTTATGTTCATGAGGTGGTATTTCATATGATTATTTTCAATCTCTCTTCATATTCGTAGCAAAAGTTTGACAGAGATGATGCAGCTGAGACTAATTGTGGTCAAAAGCGTAACTTTATGCAAATGGGGTGAAATGTGACCCTACCTTTCAAAACTTTCCTTTGTGCTATCGCGTAAGTTTTCATTCTTTAAGCTCCAAATGATTAAAAACACTCATAAACTGCCCCTCAACCTTCCACCAGGATGAAAGGACCAACCACTAAAGCAGTCCATAACTCTCGTGCATATGGACATACACCGGATGCACAAGTACACTTAAGTAGATTTTGCACATCATGATCATGTAATGTGTCGATTGAATCTTTAAGAGGGACTAACATATTGCTCAGGCCTTTTCATCTAGAAAATACCAGAGAATTGGAGTTTTTAAATTGAACGGTCGTCGGAAAATTTTCAGGAATTGCTCCTGACTCCAAGCACGCGACCGAGCATGGAGAGAACATGGAGCAAGAGAAGAAATCGGTGAGGGAAGCTCTTATTTCTGCTTATGACAAGAACATATCCGCGAGGTTAAAGTCAGAGCTGTGTTCTGTGGATATCATCAATTACAACGCTTTCACAAAAGGTGGGTCGAATCAAAGTCCACCCCTCGAATATCCTATGTCCTAGCATTTCTGCGTACATTTGCACATCACAACCCGATGCCTTGTAGTTATCAGGCAATGTTCAACAGAAAGCGACACCCATTTGATCAAATTGCCCATTTTTTCTCTGCCATGTCTCTCGTCTATCGCTTATGACGATGAAATCTTGCAGGACATGAGAAGAAGGCAGAGCAATGGTGCAACAGCTGGTGGCATCAGTTCAAAGTGCTGCTTCAGAGGGGGCTGAGAGAGAGGAGATTTGAATCCTTCAACAGGCTGAGAATCTTCCAAGTGATAAGCGTCGCGGTGCTCGGTGGACTCCTCTGGTGGCACACCCCGGCATCTCATATTGCGGACCGCGTAAGAATTTTTCTTTTTCCCCAACGTCAAGTCTATCCCAGTAGTCCATGACAGCAACATGACCTTGGTCGTCTTTAAACTCTGGATATCGCCGAAAGAGAGTGCGAAATCCAGCAACCTTTTGTGCTGACTGCTAAGCCTTGGACATTCTGCTTCGTATTGACGCTCAGTCCTAAATCCTATGTTCTTTTTCAAATGCACTTTCCGAACTAACGTATTGCTTCCGAGTTCGTCACGCTAGATGATGAAAATAATGCCTCGAGGACTAAGAAAATCTCATTTCAGCTCGGTTCAATTTGGAGGACATGACACTGACTTGCAAAATAAAGTTTGATTTCTTCCTGATAAATTGAGTCATGTAACATTTCCAAACAAAACAAAACAAGGGGAATTGTCCACCGCTGAAATAGTTTTGCTTTGATGATTGCAGATCGCCTTGCTCTTCTTCTTCTCTGTGTTCTGGGGCTTCTATCCACTCTACAATGCAGTCTTCACATTCCCTCAAGAAAGAAGAATGCTCATCAAAGAACAGTCGTCAGGGATGTACCGGCTCTCGTCCTACTTCCTAGCCCGGACCGTCGGTGACCTCCCTCTCGAGCTCGCCCTCCCAACTGCATTCGTTTTCATCATCTACTGGATGGGCGGGCTCAAG
This sequence comes from Rhodamnia argentea, assembly GCF_020921035.1. NCBI lineage: Eukaryota > Viridiplantae > Streptophyta > Magnoliopsida > Myrtales > Myrtaceae > Rhodamnia > Rhodamnia argentea. The sequence goes on from NC_063158.1 coordinate 8,698,959, forward strand.
CCTGACCCGGCCACTTTTATCCTCTCCTTGCTCATCGTCCTCTACAGTGTCCTGGTGTCGCAGTCCCTCGGATTGGCTTTTGGCGCCATCCTCATGGACGTAAAGCAGGCCACGACATTGGCCTCCGTCACGACTCTCGTGTTCCTGATCGCGGGTGGGTACTACATTCAGCAAATACCCCCGTTCATAGAGTGGCTCAAGTACTTGAGCTACAGCTACTACTGTTACAGGCTCCTTCTTGGGGTCCAGTACAGCAATGACGACGTCTACGAGTGCACGAAAGGGGAGCTTTGCCGGGTCAGAGATTTTCCAGCCGTCAAAGCCGTGGGGCTCAGCAATTTGTGGTTGGATGTGTTCATCATGGCCTCCATGTTGGCCGGCTACCGACTCATTGCTTATGTCGCACTGCATAGGGTCTTGAGGTAATAAGTCCTGCCGGAGGCTCGCTTCGCCCTGCTCAAGAAACAGCCTTTGAAGAGCTTTTCGACCTTCTTGATCCGAGGAATAACGTTTTCGATGAAACCGTCGATCGCGCATGCAAATTTTGACGAGGTTCCTTCTCATGAAGTTGATGTTATCACCCCTTCTTTTGGTGGTAGGTTAGACGATACTTGAAGGAAATTCTGATCTTCGAATCATCCTAATAATACTATACTTGCATAATTTGAATATGCGACAACATTAGATTGGGAGTCAACAGATTCCGAACACCACTTTGGTTTTTCAGTTGCAAGTGCATTGGCAGGTAAAGAGAGCACTATGATCTGGTGATTTAACTAAAAGGAATGCATGACAGTGACCCACATAAGATCCAAGAGAGGGGTGAATGAGTGGCTTAATCATCTAATCCCTTAATTAATTAAGGAAAAGATGACAAGATTAGTGAGTTGATGCTTGATGGTGCTTCGCCTCAATGATCAAGAAAGTGTCCTGGCCTTTTGGTGTAAATTGATCAGGCAGCTTGCAAATCCTTGCATGATTCTCCATCCAAATTATTGATGGAGCTTTGACATGACGTGAACAAAAATTAGAGCGACGGTCCATGGATTAGACCGGTCATGAGTTTCAAAAGAGAGGATCAAACTAACTCCGGTTCTTGATGGAAAGAGAGGCATCTTTACTTGTTCCATATGGGGAAAGATGAAAGGCAAGGCATCTGATCCTGGAACCAAGAAAAGAGGGAAGCAAAGAACAATTCGCAAATAGTCTCACCATAAGCAATAGGAGTCCCTTTTTTTTCTTCCTTGGGAATAATGTATGGGATATAAAGATAGGGAGTTTAATTTTTCTCGCTAGTCAAAAAAGGTTTTCCATGTCGGCAAACTATAGACCATCCCTCATAAGAACGTTTAGAAGGCCCCGGACTTAGCTCTCACATCGCTGTCCACTGGGCAAGCCCATCGCCATTGCGTCATCACGATGCAAGTGAGGAGCCCGAGATCGGCGAAGCGCATCTCAGACTCGTCCTTCACATATTTCAACCACGGTTTTCCAAGACCAGTTACACACGGGGTAGTCAAACTCATGGTTTTGGCTTCTAGATCAAGTCTCGGACTGCTTGACCAACCAGCGCTGATAAGCCGGGATTATTGTAACTAACATGTCAAACGATATGACAAACCGCTAACGGGTACTTGATAATGTTATTTTTGTATCCCTAATGTCGTTCATGTGACGCCCAATGTTGGGTTTTAGTGGTGCAGGACGGTTTCTAGGAGAGAAGAACAGGTATATTTTCATAGCAATTGGAGTTATGGATTTAGTAAGATAGTGGGAGTAGAGAGTGGAGGCCCCCATGGGCGAGGCGTGGGAATGTGGGGGGGGGTTAGTTAGATCTTAGAGGCCCATGCAAGCCATGATTTGACACCCAAGAAAGTCCAATGTCAATTCCTACATCATCCCTAGGAGTAGTAGTAGGAGACTAGTAGTACTTAGTGCACTTCCACATCGGATGAAACTGAGTACAATGGATGGCTCCAAATAATTTCGAAAAGGAAACCAAATCTTGCTTGTCTTTTTCCCCCCCCACGTCGAGGGGCTGTGGTTTTTTTATTTTGTTTTCGTGTTTGTCCGGGACTTTTAGAGAAGAGGACACCGGAGTGTCCTAATTTTTATGTGACGCTGATTTTGATATTAAAACTTTTTGTCGGATCACTTAAACACTAAATTTAAAAAAAGACGATTACTTAAGTACCTTTAGTGATAAATATTGACCAAAAGTCTTATGTGATTTTTTCAATTAGATATTACTGTCTATGTGAATTTTTTGTAAGAAAAAGAAATTCCGCATCATGTACATCTTTGGTCAATCAAATCTAGCAGACATTGGAAACACATCGCCGTCATCATCTAAGGCACCGAACGAGCCATCGTCCATGGTAGCTATAGTTGCTGCATCACCAATGAAGTGGGTCGTTCTTCCTTTGCATTCATTGTCCATGGCCGCCGTAGCTACTCCATGATTGATGAGGCAGGTCATCCTCCCTCTAGCGCGACTACTAGTCCGGTTCGATTTTTGAGTGGGTCCATGTCGCGACCTAAAAAATTCAAAAAAAAATTCAAGGCTAATGGATTATCGAGTTAATTATTTAACTAACCTAACTCGGACTTTCTTAAGTCTATACCAAATCGCAACTTGAGGTTCAATTGATTAACATGCAATATATTTTAATTTTGGAGCCGCCACTAATCATTTATGGTAGGTCGATTAGAAACCTAAATAAAATAGCGGGAGAACTATTTTATTCCTACAAACCAGAGATTAAGAGGTCGGGGACTTGATTACGCCAAATTACTCTAATGCCCTTTTGGTACCATTTTATTTCATGAAAAAAACATTTGAGAAAGCAACATTAATTGATTTTAACCTAAGTCACTAACAAAGGTTGTCACGCGGGTCACAATCAATTAATGAACATCCGTAAGTCAATATAATCAAGAGCGCATGTGTCACACAAAATTATTTTTTTTTTCACTTTTTGATTTTTTTTTTTTATGGATGCATGAAAAACTATACTACATGCAATGCGGGAAATTATTCTAGGATGCTATGATATGGTTTAAATGCAAATCTAGGCTAGATGACGTGCAAGCGATGACATGCACATGGAAATTAATTTCGTGATGTATGAATTAATTACAATTCTATACATAAACTAATATATAGATATATGCTTATAGTTTAATTAAATTGATTACGTGATGTTGGCATCAATTAAATAACCTAAGCATACAACTCTACATGCAATGCAAACTAACATGGTATGAGATGACATAGCAAAGATGAATGACGTGGCATGGATGACGTGGCAAAGATGAATTTTTTATTTTCGGATGAATTTATTTCCTAAAATAGAACTATGCCAAAATAATTTTTATCTTGCATATTTTAGAGTTTACATTCACCTAAACTCTAATATATTGAAGATATATTTTTTAAACATGAGATCCTATCTAAACATGCAATTTCCATCCTAAAATGCAATCTAACCTAATTATTTACAAAAAAGAAAGAAAGATTAGATATGCAATGATCTACATGATGCTATTTTTGAAAAGATATGCAATTCTTAAACATGGAAAGTGAACAAATACAAATCTTTTAGAATTTTCGAGATTACATCATACGATGGATATATTCTAAAAGATAATGACAATCAAGCAACTCAAATCAAAAGAGGGAAGTGAATATGTCAATCAATGTCAATCAAGAAAGTGGATATATCAATCAAGTTTTAAAATATTTCGCGAATATTTGAGTCCATTCTTTAATTCGTATTCCTACAATTTACAATTGAACTCAAATTCTTGCCTAATCAAGTATTCCATCATTAATCCTAAAGATGGATGTTCTTGATCGTGTGACAAGTTGCGGATTAGGAAAGAAAATTTTGCTAATCAACCTGTATTTTGAAAAAATATCCACTTCGATGCAATATTCAAGATATGCAAATAAATCACAAAATAAGCAAGTGAATATATCAAAGTTTAAGATAGGAAAACCTTGTCTTGCAAAATTACGCTTTCCTAATTTGAATTTCACCAAGGATTGCACTCCACGAACCAATCAGCTAGGGACTTGCTCGAGGTGATTCACGCGTGGCTCGGGACTGGACATGTTGGTGTGCGATGGACTTGCAGATTAGGACCATCGGGATTCGTAGCTCTACTTTTGATGTTGAAGTCGTCCACTCACGAATTGAACAGGAAGAAGACAAAATTTTCAGAGATCCACATGGCTTTCTTTTGAGTAACAAATATTACCTCTACTTTTCTCAAGTTTCTGTACATGTGTCCTCCAATGTGCAGCACATGTTCCTTGTTTTTTTTTTATGACGTGGGAGTAGCAAGCCAGGAGCAACTCAGCACAACCAAGACTAACAGGATGTCAATGGTTGACTAGGGACTCTTCGTGGACCACAAGCCGCAAACATCTCAGTTTTGAATTGCTTCTTGGATCCGCAGTTCATGAGTTGCGACTGAAGGAGCTTCTCGAGGCTTGTTGGTCTTTGGATCTTCAAGCAGTAGCTGTGTGGGGATAGGACGAGGAAGGCGTCTCGTAGCTCCAGCAAGTGTAAGATCTAGCAGAAAACGTCAGGTTCAGTAGGTGGTGTTGACCAGCAGCGAATTCTCTCCGTCAATTCTCTCTCAAAATTCTCATGTCCCACTAAAAATCCCCCCCCTTCAGTCGCTTATGGGTCTCTTTTATAAGCGACAAAGTCTAGGTTAATGAGAAAGAAAGAAGATTTTGTTTCCTTTTGTGGCTTTTTTTTTTTTCTGCTCAAGCCCATTTGCACTTGGAGATATCTCTTTATTTTATTTTTTTGTGTATTGCAAGTCCATATGCCCTCAAGAAGAACGTGCCATGCTTTCATAAAAGATATATTGCTTCAAATAATAGGGTGAACTATGTCTTTACGGGTGAGATTGTCTCTTGTGCAATATTTCTTTCCCGTCCTCTCATCCGAAAATCTGCATTTTCATAAGATCCGAGATCTTTTCACCAATGGGCTTGGACGAATTTTCATCATTATGGGCTTAGTCAAGACAATTAAGTTTATAGCCATCCGCCACCGATCCGAATTGAAATGCATGATTATTTAAGACTATATTAAAATGGAGATAATATGAAAATGACTTAATTATTTTTGTTAGAACTAAAAGATTAACTCTAATTTTTTTATGCAAAAATGACTAAAAATTTTAGGTGTCAACAAATGCCCCTCTTTGAGTGGAGGCTCGTAGATGTTTCGCTCAAAGATAAAATTGAAGCCTAAAATTTAATGATGATGAATGTTTTTTATTTTATTTTATTTTATCTTTTTTACGGGAGTTTCAATCCCATTTTTAATGCAATGGAAATGATGCATGATATGCAAGATTGTAAATAACATGTGAAATTTGCACATTGATCGCATATGAGAATACCTATTATACCAAATACCTCACAATGCTGATGATTCCCTTAGTTTTTAAGTTTTTGATGCGAGGATCTTAAGGTACCGGCCCATCTGTTACCACGCATTTCCCCTTGATGTGGGACGATGCAAGATATGTATATCCTTCGGGATCACAAGAGCTACGTCATTGTGAGTTGATAAAATGTCAAAATCGCCGGTGCATATGTCTTCACGATTTGACAAAGGGGAACCAAAATCATAAGAGCTATGTCGTTATGATTTGGTTTGGATCAAAATCATAGGTGTTTATGTCGTCATGATTTGATAAAAGGGCCGAGAATCATAAGAGCTATGTTATTATGAGCCAACTACGAGTCAAGATTACCAGTGCATATGTCTTCGTGATTCGAGACCGAAATCATAAGAGCTACGTCATTATGATTTGATAAGATGTCAAGATCGCCAACACATATGTCTTTACGACACGGCGTAAGAGGCATATTGCCCGAATTGAACAAAATTTTATAGGAGCACCACCGAATGGAATCGATAAGTACGAAAGGGGCATATTGCCTAAATTGAATCATAACAACTATCATCAGAAGAGTTGTTAATTTGAAAAGGCGTTAGAAAACTTACTTGGGTTCTCCGAACGATTAATCAAGGAACGAAACAGATTGTTCATATCGTACCTGCTTACACACTTGAGATGAACACAGTTAACTATCAATACAACATGATATGCCCTTAAATTCTTGAATTTTCGTTTACATTATGAAGCTCCATCGGGGAATTTACCAATAAGGAAATCCGTATGATCCTTTTGACGAATTTGATCAAATCGAATGAGGAACTGTAGTCAAAAAGGACTTTTCACGTACTCTCATGAAAAAGGTTTTGAAACCCGACTATTGATGCGGGTAAAAGAAAACACTCGGAACTATCATCATCACACTTGACAAGGGCCCGGGTATTCTCGCAATTAGTATGACCGGACCAATCTATGAGGTCTTTTGCAAGGACTGTAATTCAGGTTTGGTCAAAGGGTTTATCAAAGGGGACTCGTATGAGTCATTTTTGGCTTTGAAATGAAATGAGATTCTTGTTAGCTGCATCGGGTTTACAAGTCAAGAACCCTACAAAATGAAGTAAAAATGATCTTGCTCGCACTTCTTCGAGCGATATTTATAAGCAATTCAAAATCCTACATAAACCAAGTACCCTAATCTAAAGAGACTTTTGGTAACGGTTGAAATGTAGGTTCGGGGTAACCATATCTTTACTTAGAATGGTATTTTTGCAGACTCCCTGGGGAACATTCGAATGCGTCCAACCGAGACACCCCTTCATTCTAGAGATTTTCCCGAGAGTTTTTTCCTCCCCCCCTTTTTTAGGCCGCATTTCTCTTTTTTTTTTTTTTTCTTTTTCTCATTTTTTTTGGGATTTTGAGATGCTCAAAATTTTGCCCACTGTTTTCTCTTTCTTTCTCTTTTTTTTTTTGAGTGGTAAGCCTTTGCTTTAATTACTCCCTTCTCTCCTTCTCTTTTTTTGATTTTTTTTTGAAAGGAAGGAAGGGGTCTCATCCGAGTCCCGCATATTTTGCTGGCAAATCTTTTAAGTTCGAGTTTGCCCCAAGGCATTTTGCTCATTTGCTAGATGATCCCAAATGATTCCTTGCTAGGATGATCACCAATTGGGTTACGAGAAATGAATCCGCCGCTCAAATTGGGTTTGCAAAGGGATAAATGTGTAAGGAATGAAATGCTCCTCATCATGTCTAAGGCTCTTGGACTAATACAAAATTCGCATGCAATAAATACATTCAAAGATTAATGCAAGTGAGAGCAAGAAAATTTTACTCATTCCTTGATCTAAGAATTGCCCCGGTGTGGGGTTATTCTTGACAGGGGCATGAAATAAAACGCCATTCAAAGGGGTTGAGCAAAGGGCAACCTTTAATGTTTGGATGGAGGAAATGAATGCCTTATTTCATCTTGGTCGTCATACTTCTCCCAAGATAACCCTTTGCCTTGTCAGTATGGAAACTCTCTCTTTTCATTGGGGGTTATGATATAAACGTGTATAGGAAATGGCTAGCCTTTCATCGTCCTGATATTCCTCATTCAAAATGATCGGTTCAGCAGAATCAAAGAAATTTCCCGATCGAAAACCTCCCACATTGAAGATTAATAATGCGAACAAGAACAATTCAAGTACAAGTATAATACATGAACACCCATTAGATGAATTGTAACTTGATTAAAATGTCGAAGCAAATCAAGCATAATATTTCTTTATAGCATCAGAATTGACAGGGTTGGTAAAAACACGACCATCCATCTCAGTCAAAATCAAAGCGTCTCTTGGGAGTACCTTCTCCATAACATACGGGCCACCATAGTTTGAAATTAACTTCCCTTCCGAAAGTGGAACAATGGGCAATAATTTTCGCAGGACAAGGTCACCAACCTGGAAGTGTCGAGGGTGAACCTTTTTGTTGAAGGATTTAGCAACCCTTTGCTGATAGCACTGGCCGTGACATACGGCCCTAAGCCGCTTTTCATCGATCAAATTTAACTAGTACATCCTCTATTAGATCCAATCGGCCTCGGTCGCCTTGACTTTAGATAGGACCCGCAAGGAAGGAATCTCCACCTCGACCGGTAACATTGCTTCCATCCCGTATACAAGAGAATACGAGGTTGTCCCAGTAGATGTTCGGATCAAAGTTCGATACGCCATGAGGGCAAATGGTAACCTTTCATGCCGGTCGCGATAATTCTCGGCTGCCTTAGCTAAGATCGGCTTAATGTTCTTGTTGGCTGCTTCCACCGCCCCGTTCATCCGGGGACGGTATGGCGAAGAGTTCGGATGCTTGATCTTGAATTCCTTGAACGGATCATCGACATGCTTATTGTTCAGGTTTGAACTATTGTCGGTGATTATGGCTTTAGACGAACCGTATCGCGCGATAATTTCTAGACGGATGAATTTCATGACATTCCAAGCTATGATCGCCGGGTATGATGTATCTTCGATCCATTTTGAAAAATAGTCAATGACGATAAGAATAAATCGATGTCCGTTAGATGCTTTAGGTTTAATAGGACCGATCACATCAATGCCCCACATAGAAAATGGTTATGGTTCAGATAATTGGTGCAACTTGTTCGGAGGAACATTGATCTTGTTGTTGAGAAAAATCCCTAGACGGTTTTGAAGTTGATAAAACAATCCAAGTACGCTTGTGTTTTGAGATAATGCCGTGATTTACTTATTTTACAGATTATCCTTTGGTGCGGGGATGCACGGGATTGAATCTGGTAAAAGGATTTGGCTCAGATGTTGTTTCTGAGAGTCTCGGACGATGAGCGGGGATAGCTCGGACGTTGGAATGACGCTCAAGCTCTAAGAGAAGTACTTCACAAGCAGTAATTAGAATTTCAAGAGGAATACATATTGAGCTTAATTGATGCATATCAACGGACGCCATCGAGCTAGATCGTTCTTGAAGATTCTCAGCAATGTAAATCAATCAAGGATGCGGAACTAAGGAGATATACAAAGACTTTCCAAATGGAAGAAATCATCTATGGAAACCCGGGATCATAATTGTATGGGCGATTTGATCCAAGCGTGGAAGACTTTCCTTTGGCGTTCCCCAACGGCTAAGAGATCTTCTTTTGGTAATCATCTCGTCTAAAAAGGTAGATTTGGAGAGATCTCTTCTGGATGCCTTACAACGGTTAGATTAGAGGCGGAAGAGTACAAAAGACATCTCGAAGACGAAAGGAAGACAGATCGGCGTTAGGAGGGAAAAATGTTCATAATTCTTAGATAGAGTGTATTCCATTTCAAACACACTTCTTGATCCATCCATTGTAATTGTGAGGAGGTGTACGCACAAATGTTGAGCGTTGGGTGTGAATTCCTGCGTGTCGAGGAGATCACCGATCCGTAACCTCCGAGCAGCTTATTAGTGGAATCCAATCGATTGGATATTAGCCGAAGAAGTGGACGTAGGCTTAACCAAAGCCGAACCACTATAAACCCTATGTGCAGTTTTTCTTATCTCTTTCCTTGATTACTCTAGATATTTTATGATAGCTAAAGCGCACACGAATAGCGCTTATTGATCACATTGCATATCCCGCACCAATTGAATTATTTGTTCATTCCGACACTCTCGATCACCATCATTTGAGATCTCTGTTTTATGCTGTGTGATCTAAACTCCGCAATAAACTTTTTAAAATCACATTCTATCACCTATTCACCCCCATTTAGGTGAAATTACTAGCCACCAATAATTGGTATCAGAGCCTCGTGCTCATCTTTTATGAAGTGTTTTTACTTCTGAGCTAACGATTTTTATGGCTAGCAATTTCTCTCCTTCTTGGATCGAAGGTGGAAGCAACAACATGCCACCATACTTTGAAGGAAAAGATTATAGCGACTGGCAGAACAAATTTAAAGCATTCCTCGGATGCCAAGATCCCCAAATCTGGGATGTCGTACAAAGAGGAGTAACACCAATGACAAAGACCACAAATGCAGGGGACAACACAACGCCGATGGCTATTCTAACCGCAACCGAGATAACCAAGAGAGCTGTTCTTGATGCAAAGGTCATTTATTCATTTTACAGTGCATTATCTCCTACTGAATATATACGTATTGCAGATTGCTCCTCATCGAACGAAATATGGGATAAGCTTCACATCACCTATGAAGGAACAGACTGAGTAAAGGAGACAAAAGTCAATTTTCTACTCGGAAAATATGAAGCCTGAAAAGACAGTGAAAGAAATGTTTGACGGGTTCACTAAAATAGTGAATGGTCTCACATATCACGGGCAACCAGTTTCTGGACCGATGAGAATCAACAAGCTACTCCGAACTCTTACAAAGGAATGAGACAACGTTAAAACTTCCATTTGAGAGACTCAAAGAATATCTCCCTTGTCAATGGATGAGCTCATTGGAACTCTTCAATCTTATGAAGAAGAAAGAATCAATGATGAAAACACAACTAGAGGTAAGAAGTCAATTGCCTTAAAATTTAATGTTGATATCGACGTTTCAAATTCTCAAGTCGAAGATGATGAAGAGCTACCGCTCATGGTCAAGAGATTCGGAAGAATGGCTAAACAAGGTAGGAACTTTAAAGACAGAAAGGATCTCGGACGATATAATCGGAGAAGATCATCTGAGATAAAAAATGAAGATCAAGAAGTTATCCATTACGAATGTAAGAAAAGAGGCCACATCAAACCCAATTGCCCACTATTAAAGAAGAAAGGCAAGGATGAGAAATCCAAGAAAGCATTGAAAACAGAGACTTGGAGTGACACCGAATGTGAAAGTGATGAAGAATACGCAAATGCCCGTCTAATGGCAGACTTAGATGATGACCTTGAGGTAACTCATTCAAACATCTCACCCGATGTATCTACGTATATAGATGAGCTATGTTTATAATACAAGGCTACTCTCAAGAGACTTTCTGAATTGAAAAAGGAAGTATCTATTTTAAACAAGAGGATATTTCGCAAAAAGATAAAGTTAACTTTCTCGAAAAAGAATTTTTTCAACTAAATGAGAAATCCGATTTTATATCTTGCAAAATTGCGCAATTGAAATCAAGGGTGGAAACTCTTGAAAAGGAAAACGATTTCTTAAAAAAGGAAAGAAATCCTTTTGAAGAGGAAAACATTTCTCTGAAAAAGGAAAAAGATCTTTTCGAAAAAAAGAACTCCATTTTGAAAAAGGAAGTTTTGGAGATACACAAAAAATTCTCATCCGGTTCAAAAATTTTACAACATATACTTTCTATACAAGTTCCCTACTACAACAAGTCGGGACTTGGTTTTCGTAAAGAAAGTGATGAGAAAAATTATTTTCCAAAAGTAAAAGAAAGACTTAAGCAACGACCTTCTAAAGGCACCTACGTGAGTCACTTTAGGAAACAATTTGTAAGATTTGAAGGACAACATCTCTCGGGATGTTCAAATTGTGGTGATCTGAAATATTCCAGGAGCTACTACTCAAAGATCAATCGACCAACACGTAACATTCTTAGATACACTCATACAGCTAACCTCAAAGGACCCAACCAAATTTGGGTACCAAAGAAAAAGTGAGAATCTTTGATCATTGCAGGTACCGAACAAAAGAAGAAACAAATGGTACCTTGATAGCGGTTGCTCTAGACACATGATTGGTGACTCATCCATGTTCATTGATTTTGAAAGTCTTGATGGAGGAATGTTTCCTTTGGAGGCAACAACAAAGGAACAATTATCGGCAAAGGAACCGTGAAGATTGGCAATCTACTTATCAAAGATGTTTCATTAGTCAAGGGTTTGAACTTCAATCTTGTTAGTATTAGCCAATTATACGATATTGGATACAAAGTTTCTTTTGCAGAAAATAAGTGCTCGTGTACAAGCCACGACAACAAGTCACCATTTATCGGACAAAGATATGGCAATATGTACCTTCTAGACACTTCGTCCGAGAATGAAAAATGTCTTCTATCCCTAAAAAATGATCCGGAATTATGGCACAGGATGCTACAACACATAAGCTTCAAGTAAATCAACAAACTTTCGAAAAAGAAGCTTGTGAGACAAGAATTTGCGAAGCATGCACTCTTGGAAAGCAAGTAAGAAATTTCCACAAATCTATAAATGAAGTTATCGCTACCCATGCTCTGTAGCCGTTGCACATGGATATCTTCGGACCTACTCGAACACGTAGTATTGGAGATAAAAAATATTGTCTTGTTATTGTGGATGACTATACTAGATTCATATGGGTATTCTTTCTTACTCACAAAAGTGATGCATTCCCATTTTTTAAAACCTTTTCTAAGAAAGTTCAAAATGAAAAAGGTTATTCAATTACAAGCATAAAAATTTATCACGGATGAGAATTTGAAAATCACTACTTTGCTGATTTCTATGATCAAAATGGTTTTCAACACAATTTTTCCTCTCCATATACTCCTCAATAAAATGGAGTTGTTGAAAGGAAAAATAGATCCTTGCAAGAAATGGCACGAACTTTTTTAATTGAAAGCAAAGCTCCACCCCATTTCCGGGCTAAAGCTTTTTCAACCGCCTGTTATATTATTAATCGTGTTTTCCTCGGACCATTGATTGAGAAAACTCCCTATGAACTCTACAATGGGAAGAAACCAAATATTTCATATTTTCATGTGTTTGGATGTAAATGTTATATTCTTAAGAATTCAAGTGATCGATTTGGTAAGTTTGATGAGAGATCGGATGAAGGTGTATTCTTGGGATACTCTACATCTAGTAAAGCTTACCAAGTCTTCAACAAGAACTCTCGGACAGTCGAGGAATCAATGAATGTGAAATTTCAAGATGAACGGACTACTCGGACGATAGATGCTGAAGGAATAATAAGATCTAAGAATCGGGAATCATCATCTGAGAAGGAAAAACCATCATCCGAAGATGCGGAACCGGATGAAACCTCTCGGAACATGGAGAACACTCCGCAAATCACATCATCTAAAGATTCAAATGATGAAGATTTCACTAAGATTGAATGTGATAAATCAAATAGGAGCTGGAAATACAGATCCAATCATCCCACAAATTAGGTCATTGGAAACATAGATGAAGGAGTTAGAACCAGATCCAAACTCAAGGATACGATAAATGCTTTTGCTCTAGTCTCTAAAGTCGAACCCAAAAGAATCGAAGAAGCTCTTGAAGATGAAAGCTGGATCGAAGCTATGCCACAAGAGTTACAACAATTCGGATCGAATGAAGTTTGGGAACTTGTACCTGAACCAAAGAATCATCCTGTTATTGGAACTAAATGGGTCTTCCGGAATAAGTCGGATGACAAAGCAAAAGTAATCGGGAACAAAGTAAGGCTCGTTGCAAAATGCTACTCACAAGAAACCTATGCACCAGTAGCAAGACTGGAATCTATTAGATTGCTACATGCTTACGCTTGCCATAATGACTTCAAGTTGTACCAAATGGATGTTAAAAGTCCATTTCTCAATGGATATATCAAGGAGGAAGTTTATGTCAAACAACCTCCCGGCTTTGAAGATCAAAAGAACTCAGATCATATATACAAGTTGAAGAAGGCTCTCTACGGATTGAAGCAAGCACCCTGAGCCTGGTATGAAAGGTTAAGTAATTTTCTTTGCTAAAAAGGTTTCGAAAAAGGTAAAGTTAATACAACTCTATTTATCAGAAGGGAAGGTAAAGACATTCCGCTTATCCAAATATATGTTGATGATATTATATTAGGCTCGTCTAACCAACATCTTTGTAAGAACTTCTCTCGGACCATGCAGAATGAGTTCGAGATGAGTATGATGGGAGAACTCAAATTCTTCCTAGGACTACAAGTGAATCAAACTAAACAGGGCACATTCATACATCAAGAAAAATATGCCTTGGAATTAGTGAATAAGTTTGGTCAAAATAAGCGCAAGAAAACAGAATCGCCGATGTCTACTTCATCCAAATTGGATAAGGATGAACAAGACAAACAGGTTGATTAGAAGCTATACAAGAGCATGATTGGTTCTTTGTTATACCTTACTACTTCTCGACCTGATATTATATTCGGTGTATGCATGTGTGCAAGATTTCAATCTGATCCTAAAGAATCTCATATGTCTACTGTCAAAAGAATCATCAAGTACATAGGAACTAATCCAAACTTAGGATTATAGTATCCCAAAACATCAGATCTTGTATTACATGGCTATTCGGATGCTGATCTTGCAGGTTGTAAGCTAGATAGAAAAAGTACTTCAGGTACATGTCAACTTCTGGGATCTATGCTAGTGTCTTGGTTCTCCAAGAAACAGAACACCGTAGCTCTATCAACTGCAGAAGCCGAGTATGTAGCACTAACGAGCTGTTGCGCTCAAATGCTATAGATGAAGCAACAACTAAAGGACTTTGGTATTGAAGCTCATAATGTGGAAACCAAATGTGACAACACAAGTGCTATCAATCCCACGAAGAATTCAATTCTGCACTTGCGAGCTAAGCATATTGAAATCAAACATCATTTTATTCATGATCATGGGCATAATTGTGATGTTAACATTCAATTTGTTGATTCTAAACATCAATTAGCTGATATATTCACTAAGGCACTTGACAAAAATACTTTTGAGTACATTAGACAAGAATTGGGTATTACCATGATTCCCATTTGAGTTGAGATCTAGACGGGAGAAATTGCCTCGTAACGTGAAAATATCATCCGAAAATTTTCAGCAACTTGGGAGCTTGAAAGCATCATCTGAAGGAACTCAAGGATCATCTCAAGACAACATCTTTTGAGCAGATATGACAAAAGATTTGATCGTTCGAAATCTTAGCGCGTAAGTCGTTTTTATTTTTGGCAACAAATAAGGTACGCATCAACACAATCTTCTTAAATATTCGGCAAATATTATGTGATTGTGTTGATTGTTCCGATTGAATATTTGATTGCCTCGATTGAAATTAAATTGATTGAGTTGAAATATTCTTAAAATATTTTCAAAAAGATTTCCTATTTTATCAAAATCAGGATCATCTCTTGCAGAATTTCTCTTTCTTTCTAAATCGAAGTCATTTATCCAACTTCTAAAAAGGCTGGCCTTCATACTCATTTTCTTCCAAAGCTCTCTATAGTCTTCCATAACCTCGGATTCCTAAAACTTTCATCGCCCTTCAATCCTCATGGATCCCAAAAGTACCCCATTCTCAACGAAATACCCTAATCTTTATCAAAGTGATCTAGAGAATGATGATCACCTTTCCCTCGACGAGTTCATTGAAAAAGCCGTAAAAGAAAGAACAACAGTCACAAAAGCAAAGCATGGAATAATGTAAGAAGAAGATATTTATCATAAAAGAGATGCTGGCAGAATACCAAGACACTCTAGTTGAAAATCGCGAAGAAGAAACTAATGATCTAAAGCAATCGGCTGAAAGCCAAGGAGAAAAATCTCGGGGGGAGGAGATGGAAACGGAACCGGGCATTGAGGAAGAAGAAATGAGTCAGAATAATGACTCTAACCTATTGGAGGATGTCCTGTACTACCGGACTAAGATGAAGCACCAAATCACTGGAATGTATAATTAGCTCTTTCAAGAGACAGGAGAAATGAGAGAAAGGCTAATAGAATAGTTCAAGGTACTGACACGAGACCTTTCATAGAAAGCAAGACAAACTCTCTTCAAAATTGACAGATTAACCAAGACGATAGATACACTTCGGGATTCTATCAACCAAAAGCTGGAAGAATTCTCAAAACTAGTACCGATGAAATTCCCACAAGACTTTATACTGTCTACAGCACCACAGAGCTCCTCACAACCAACGGGGTGGGAATCTGACCAGCATTCTGAACTGGTAAGATCTCTCACCGCTAAAAAGGCTGATTTTTATCTTGAAAGGAAAATAAGGCTGGCCAAAGTTGTTAGGAAGACAATTCTTGCAGCTCGATAGAAAGGAGATGATAAGAAAACCGTGAAAGCTTTGATAAAAGACAACGGGTTCATCTCGGAACAAGAAGTGATCGAATATGCAACCAAGCTAATCGAGTAAGAATTGAGGAAGGCCTCACTGCAAGGAGTTCAAACCGATAACAAGTTGAATCTGAATGATTTTCACATTCATTATCTCCTTCACTTCTGCAAGGAAAATGAGCAAGACTTTGCTCGAGCGAAATATGCAAGAGCAGTGGTGGAAGAATGCAAATTGGATCCAACCAACATCTTGACCGGAATATAGGCTCTTGAAAAGATATCTACTGAGATGAACAGGGATATCGTTCGGAAGATTCAACAAGACAAACATGATCACACTCGGGGAGAATGGTGTCACTTCTGGGAAACAAAGAAACTAGAAATCTCTGACACAAACAAACTATGGGATATTCTGTTTAAGCCGGGTAAATGCAAAGACAACTTGAGAAAGTTCAGCACAAAATTTAACATTGAAATGACTGCGATCAAAGAACAATTGAGTTTGAAGGGACAGACCCTCAAAGAAAATATGAACAACAAATACCATCTCACGGGCCTCGAGCTCGAATAGGCTGAAAAGAATCTGCACAAGCTAGCAACCGAAGTCAATGAAAAGCTGTCTCACATGACACAAGCCGTCGTGTTTTAGATCTACTAAAGCACTCTCCAAAAATCTTTTAGCCTAGACTTCATCTTGACCTCGTTGCCTTGAATAAGATCCTCATTTGTCACACTCAATACAACCTTTTTCTCTTCTGATTCATTAGATTGAATGATTCGTTATTCTCTGCTAAAATCCATATCTGAAGGTTGGCATGTTTGATTTGAGTATATTGCATAGATGACCTGAATAGGCATCGAATTCAGGGGGAGCAACGTTTTATCTCTACAATTTTTATCCGACTATGCAGCTCACTCCCTTTTGCTGATGACAAAAATGGGGAGAATGGTATATTATGTGATTTGTGTGAGATGAGATATGTGCGATATATGACTAATTTGTGATGTCGTGATGTGGTATGTGACTCCGAAATTTGTGATGTTGTGATGTGGTATGTGACTCCAAAAAATATGTGACTATGTGAAATCAATCCGTAATATGCTGGCAAGAATCCATCAAGTATAGGATCTCGGGTTAAGCATGGAATACAGAAACATCATTTGAGAAGTATGATCCGTGGAAACTTCATCTGAGAAGGAATACCTTCTCCTAAGCTGAGCGTGTGAACAAGTTCCCTACACTCAAAATCACATATTTCACTTAACAAGATAATCTTGAAAGCTTTTTGCTAAACAGGACAAGCTCTGAACATCCCAAAGAACATGATGCTCTAAGGAGTTACAATTTTCATACTCGCATCATATTTGAAACTATTACACATTTCAATAAGTATATGCACATAGAATACAAACTCATCAATTGAGATAGCACAAGTTCTAAGACTACTCATCATCGTTTATAAATGCACATTCTTTTTCGGAACTTATTCTTGCTAAAAGTACAAGGAATGAATCGCTAAAATTATTCTTTAGCAAGATCCTCACCAGAGTAACTTTGCTAAAGTTGCTCACCTTCTTAACTCAATTACTCGTTACTATTGTGGATCGTTTTGTCATTATCAAAAATGGGGAGATTGTTGAGAAAAATCCCTAGACGGTTTTAAAGTTGACAAAACAATCCAAGTACTCTTGTGTTTTGAGATAATGCCGTGATTTACATGTTTTGTAGATTATCCTTTGGTGCGAGGATGCACGGGATTGAATCTGGCAAAAGGATTTAGCTCGGATGTTATTTCTGAGAGTCTCAGACGCTGGTTCGAGCTCGGACGATGAGCGGGAATAGCTCAAACGTTGAAATGACACTCAAGCTCCGAGAGAAGTACTTCACAAGCCGTAATCAGAATATCAAGAGGAATACATATTGAGCTTAATTGATGCATATCAACGGACGCCATTGAGCTGGATCAATTTTGAAGATTCTCAATAACAGAAATCAACCAAGGATGCGGAACCAATGAGACATACAAAGACTTTCCAAATGGAAGAAATCATCTATGGAAACCCGGGATCATAATTATATGGGCGATTTGATCCAAGCGGGGAAGACTTTCCATTGCCGATCCCTAACGGCTAAGAGATCTTCTTTTGGTAATCATCTCATCCAAAAAGGTAGATTTGGAGAGATCTCTTCTGGATACCTTGCAATGGTTAGATTGGAGGTGGAAGAGTACAAAAGACATCTCGAAGACGAAGGGAAGACAGATTGGCGATAAGAGGGAAAAGTGTTCATAATTCTTAGATAGAGTGTACTCCATTTCAAACATACTTCTTGATCCATCCATTGTAATTGTGAGAAGGTGTATGCACAAGTATTGAGCGTTAGGTGTGAATTCCTGCGAGTCAAGGAGATCACCGATCCGTAGCCTCTAAGCAACTTACTAGTGGAATCCAACCGATTGGTTGTCACCGAAAAAAGTGGACATAAGCTTAACCAAAGCCAAACCACTACAAACCCTATGTGCAGTTTTTCTTATCTCTTTCCTTGATTACTCTAGATATTTTGTGATAGCTAAACTATACACGAACAGCGCTTATTGATCACATTGCATATCCTGCACCAATTGAATTATTTGCTCATTGTTGACACCTAAATTTTGACTATTGATTTAGTCATTAATTGCATTTTAAAATTAGGGACTAAGTTTAGTCCCTACCAAAAATTAATTAAATCGTTTTTATATATATTCCGCATTTTAGTGTTTAACATTTATCGCATCACATTTTGCATTCAAACTTCACGGACGGTAAGTGGAATTAATTGAAAGGGCATTAAGCTTAACCGAACCAATTGGATTAAGTCACGGGACCAAAAATCGCATGTTCACGGCTCATGAGACACATGCTTGAACTCACGGTTGGACAAGAAAATAAATCTAGTTTTTATTCGTGGAAGATCTTCATGCAGAAAAGTCAAAGAAGGAAGTGACAAAACAATATAGGAGATTCTTCTTACACGTCCACAGCAGGGAAAAGTTTGAACAGGAAAAGGAAAATAAGGAAAAGAATAAAAAAGTAATATGTCCCACAAGTGCATATAAAGGAAAAATCGTGACATATGACTGAAGGGGTCGGGGAGGGGATATACATAATCGGCAAAAAAAAAAAAAAAGAAGAAAGAAAGAAAGGAAGAGATATCGCACGGATTGTTCAAGGGAAAGTATATTTTGAAGAAAAATATTCTGCGAGGGATTTCTTTTCCTCAAGTGGCTCGAGTTCCTAAGCCTATAAAAGGATCGTTCACAATGCTTTGAGAGGGGGGGAAGGAATTCTGAAAATTTTCCAGATCATACGTGAGAAATAAAAAAAGAGAGTCCGTTGGCAAAAAAAAGCTTTAGATACCGAAGTGCCATCCCTTCGTTTCGGCTGCAGCTCTACTTGTTGATCTTTCTTCCCTTGCCGTGCTCTCCGCTTCCCGGTAGGCTCGTCCTCCAGGTGTGTCTTGGAAGGATCAATCGCCCCGAACCTCTCGTACCCTCGAGTCCCAAAAGTCTGTCGTTGTCCTGCCTCGATGAACAAGGATGCCATTGTCTTCTCCTATGATGCCGACGAGACAAGTTGATTGTGTTTCGTTATTATTTTGAAAAAAAACATAAGCTGTGAACTCAAGAGGTACTTCTTGGGGGTGTTCAAAGCAACGCTAGGTGTCCCAGTGGTAAAGGATTGGGTGCTGGTCTTCACAAAAAGGACAAGAAGGTGTACCAAGGAGTCCCGCACCGTGATCAATTCCTTGCGCGCAAATTCCGTCGAGTGGTCGACCCCGAAGAGTTGAAGTTTGATCCTCAAGATTTGGGGCAAATTCAAATTAGGAAGGCAATATTCAGAAGGTATATTTTCTTATCTTAAAAAAATATTATCTTGCCTTATTTGAATATTCTATAAATATTTTGCGTGTATTACGTATTGCATAAAAGTGGATATTTTTTCAAAATACAGGTTGATTAGGAAAATTTTCTTTCCTAATCCGCAACTTGTCACACGATCGAGAACGTCCATCTTTAGGATTATTGATGGAATACTCGATTAGGCAAGGATTTGGGTTTAATCGTTAATCGTAAGATTACGAATTAAAGATTGACTCAAATATTCGCGAATATTCCAAAACTTGATTGATATATCCACTTTCTTGATTGAATTGATTGACATATTCACTTTCCCAAATTGATTTGAATTGCTTGGTTGTCGTATCTTTTTTACAATATATCCGTCGCATGATGTAATCTCGAAAATTCTAAAAAAATTGCATTCATCCATTTTCCATATTTAAAAATTGCATATCTTTAACAATAACATCGTGTAGATAATTGCATATCTAATCCTTTTTGTAAATATTTAGGTTAGATTGCATCTTAGAATAGAGATTGCATGTTTAAATAGAATCTTATGTTTAAAATAATATATCTTCAATATATTAGGGTTTAGGTCAATGTAAACTCTAAAATATGCAAGATAAAATTGTTTTGACATAATTTTATTTTAGGAAATTAATTCATCCGAAAATATAAAAAAAAAATTATTCATCGTTGCTATGTCATCCTTGCCACGTCATCCTTGCCATGTCATCCTTGCCACGTCATCTTTGCCATGTCATTATTTCTTGCCATGTCATACTAGGTTGCATTTTAGCTTAAATTGCATATTAGAATTGCATGTCTTCGTTTTAATTAATACCCGTGTCACGTATTTAATTTAATCATGGTCCTACTTGTGCATTCATTTAGTTTGCATGTAATCTAGTTTAGTCTTGCATTTAATTCATGCCATTGCATATAGTGTAGTCTCTCATGCATTCATGTAAAAATTGAAAATTGAAAAGAAAGAACCATCTTGTGTGGCGCATGCTCCCTTGATTATATTGACTTACGGATGTTCATTAATTGATTGTGCACCGGCATGATAACCTTTATTAGTGAATTAGGTTAAAATCAATTAATATTACCTTCTCAAATGATTTTTCATGAAATAAAATGGTACCGAAAGGGCGTTAGAGTAATTCGGCGTAATCAAGTCCCCGAACTTTTAATCTACGGTTCGTAGGAATAAAATAGTTCTCCCGCTATTTTATTTAGGTTTCTAATCGACCTACCATAAATGATTAGTGGCGGCTCCAAAATTAAAATACATTGCATGTTAATCAATTGAACCTCAAGTTGCGATTTGGTATGGACTTGGGAGAGTCCAAGTTAGGTTGGTTAAATAATTAACCTGATAATCCATTAGCCTAGAAATTTTTGAATTTTTTAGGTCGCGACAGCTTAGCGACTCAGTTGGGGAGTATAAACAACTTGATTTTCTCGAAAAAAATTGATTAATTAATCACTTTAATTTTCGAAAAAATTAAAAGGAACCTTAGTGGACTTAGGCCGATAATCTCATGAAAAATCGCATTTTTGTTTGGCAATTGGACTCCGGGTAAGTCCCTAACCATGTGTTAAATGGTTTTGCGGATGGGAGTTATAAGGGGTGGAGTGTTTAGCTAACCTCTTGTTTTGTAGGTTTTGGTGTTTGGAAATTCTTTGTTTAATTATGCACTTTTTGAAGCGGTGATTGGATTTAATTGTTGTGCATGATTAATTGCTTTAACACTACACCACACACTACCCGTGGTCGAACCCGGGCCACTAGTTTTAGGATGGTATCGAGATTGGATCCTAACGTTCTCCGTGAGATCACGGTTGAAAGTTAGTCCGAATTCGATCCCGACTCTCTTTTCAAAAATGAGTTTCAAAAGTTAGAACTCACGCTCGGTAAGATTACCAAAGTGGGGTTGTAATTTTTAACTCGAGAAACCGAAGTTGGAATGACCTGGCTAATCCTGGTTATATCGTGGGATCACGATTAATCTTGATTATGTGCGCGAGATTGTCGCCTCGCCGTAAGTCTTTCGCTTCATTTTGCTAGCCTCTAGGATAGTTAGAGTAAGTTTAACTCACGAATCATGTGCATGTCCATGTGACTGTTTATTTTTCTACCCTACGGTAAAGTATGCTCCTGAACTTTATCTTATCTTTAATTATTTTTGGGCCTGTCCATGATATTTAGGTTTGTGACACATGATCTATAGACAATGGGGCATTCAGATCTCTGTTTCGTGTACGTTCCAAAGGCCGAGTTGAAGCAAATGTGGGGCCGTTTGAGCATCGATGCGCGAAATTATGTCCTCAGCCGTATAGGCAATATGTTGCCTCTTTTGGATATTGGATTACAGATCGGGTTTATGCAAGCGCTTGCACATTTCTGGTGCCCAGATACTGCGACCTTTATTCTAGGTAAGCATGAGCTCACTCCGACTTTGGAAGAATATAGCTTTGCCATTGGAAAACCTTTGAACATCGACTTAATTCACCCTTGTGAGGGATTTGATCCGGTTGCCTTTCTTGCTGAATTTCTGAAAGTTAGTAAAAATGTGATGAAGAAAATTTTGAAGGAAAAATGTCAAATGTGTCCTTTCTCATTTCTCATTGAACGTTTTTATGAAAGCAATTCGTATTTGCAAAATAGGATTTTCATTCTAGCTTTCTTCGGGCTTGTGATATTTCCACTTCAAAAGAATTTTATTAGTCCATCTATGGCTTGGATAGCTATGCAAGTTTGTAATGGAAGGAATTTCATTAATGCTATCCTAGCCGAAACATTCATATCCTTAACTCATTTTAAAAAGAATAAAGATATGACGTTCCATGCTTCGGTTGAACTTTTACAAATATGGTTTTTCTCTCATTATGCTAAGTTTGGTGCTAAAATGACTATACCTCGAATAAGCCAAGATGAAAACCCGATTGCGAAATTTCAAGAATTACAACAAGACATTAAGGGATTGTCTTATTCTGAATGGATTGATTTATTAAAGGATCCGAGTCCTAAGGTTTTTCTATGGCAAGCTATATGGTTTCGAGTTTCTGAGGCCCGTTTGTATCATGGTGAGCGGGAGCCCATATCCTTGTTGGGTATTACTAGCGTGACGAGATATCATCCTCTTTGGGTGGTACGACAATACGGAGTTTTGTAGGATATTCCACCACCATTGAGGCCCGATGCTTTGCAAGTCCAATTCGTTGCGGCCGAGAATTATGCAACCGAACTCAAGCATTTGGACAAAGTTTGGCTCAAATCCGAGACTCGTCGACTATTGTTGCCCGAGGCGGTGCTTGAAGGAAAGGAGAAGCTTTATCACGCTAAGGCCCGGTATATTCAGCGCCATTTCATACCGGCCCATCTACTCCCGAAGTTCCCATTGATAACCGTGAAGCCCACTCGTCAATCCGAGATCGAGGCCTATGAGAAGAAGGCGCAAAAGGCTAAGAAGCAGATGGAAACCTTGGCTAAGGAAAACGCACGACTTCGGAAGGAATTGGAGGCCCGTTCGTCTATAGATCATGTCCCCTCCAAGAAGAGAAAAACAACTTGATTACCATGTCTAGAGTTATTTGCTTTCATGTTTAAGTCGTTTGTTTTCTTTGGAATTGTATTCTGAATGCTGCTGTTTCTGAACAACCTTATAGTATCATGCGAATTTTCTGAGCTACTTCAAGACGTTTCTGACATTTGGAACATGAATGAAAAATGTTCATCACATCTTGAGCTATCACGTGTAAAATTTTGGGACTAATTTAGGACATTTTACATTTATCAACGAATTTTCATTGAGAATGACACCAGCTGGAATTTTGGCAGTTTTCTGGCACCAATTTTTGTTTCATTGATTACCACTACTGAATGAGTTCTTTTGCTAAATCACGAAAAATGAAAGTTTTAGAGTGGTCTTTTAAGCAGGAGCCTGCAAAATTTCAGACCTTGAATCTCATTTTTAAGAGGTCTTTCGTTCTTTTTATGGGGATCCAACGAAGCAGTTTTCTTGGCTGAAGTTTTCCGAAGAAGTATTAAACTGTATTGATCCATGCGAAATCAACCTTAGAATGAAACATGAAAGTTGTTCTTCGTTGTATCATCTATCAGTCTGTAAATTTTTACATCATTGCGATCAAAGTATGAATTAATATGAATTTCTTCATAAAAACCGACGAAATTGAAAACTGCCTGATTCAGTTTTTTTTTTTTTCCATACCTATTTCATTTGTTGAGTCTAGAGGGATATCATGGACCGGCTCGCTATTTTTGCTCATTATACTTATTTTGGCTTGTTACTTTTGAAGGTAATCTATCACGGATCATCCGCACATTACCCGATCGTTGGCAAGAAAAATGGCCAACAGAGCCGAGATCAATGCTGCTGTCCGTGAAGCTTTGAGTGAACAGCTCGACACTACGAGCGAGCGTTTTGAAGGGATGATGTCGCAAAAAATGGAGCAGATGATAGCCAGCATTGCAGCCCGGTATCAGCCATCAAGCTCAAACCCTCCACTAGTCATTCCTCCTCCGTCCCCTCCCGCAAGCAATCCCGACAAGGTTTCGGAGCGTGTTCCCATCAATACCATGCCACTGGAAGATGTTATCATAACCGGTACCGGATCAAACCCCCCACCATTGTTTCCAGTTCTCCAAGCCGGTCCTGTGGCTCCTGGTCCAAATGATGAAACGACCAACCTGTTGGCCCGGATGGAACAAAGAATACGAGAAATGGAGGGTACCCATAACATTCCCCAGGTTGATTTCTCCGCCTTCTCGAAGGTCAATGTGCCCGAGAAGTTTAAAATGCCCGACTTCGAAAAGTACGACGGCACTTCCAACCCAGTGCAACATGTCCAGATGTACCAAGCTAGGATGAGCAAGTATGCGGCTAACGGCCCTCTGATGATTCAGACCTTCCAAGCCAATCCGAAAGATGCAGCTATGAGATGGTACACGGACTACGAAATCTACAGCATGGAGAACCGGGAGAGGGCGGTTAATGCTTTTGTTAAGCATTTTAGTTTCAACTTGGATGTTCTCATTTCTAGGGAAGATCTAGAACAGGCAGAGATGAAGAAAGGCGAGACGATTAAACAAGACGCCATTAGGTGGAAGAATGTGGCATCTCGGCTGAAGCCGGTACCCCCTGAGCGAGAGCTCATGAAATTGTTTGTCTCCACTTTACCTCAGACGATGCGGTCACGAATCCTTGGATCGCTGCCGCGTCGTTCGGTCGCCTCATTGCGATGGCTGAGGAGATTGAGAGCGGCATGAAGAAAGGTTGGTACGGAGATGTTGCCACCAGTACCAAGAGATTCACGGCAAAGAAAGACAAAGAGCCTGTCTCACGGGTTAACATGACCTATGCCCGTAAACCCATGGCCCAGGTGCCGGTCGTGCAAATCCCTAACCAGCAGCGGGGCAACTTTAGTGCACAACGGCAAAAAGGAAATTTACGTCCTCCTCGGCAATTTACTCCTCTACTTGGGACCCCGTCACAGGTGCTTGCGGTTTTACGAAAGAAAGGGCTTCTGACTTCCGAACCTCTACGACTTGGTAACACGAACTCACCAAGGTATGACCCGTCAAAGAAGTGTGACTACCATTGTGGTGAGCCTGGACATGATACGGATGGCTGCTATGTGTTGAAACACCGCATTCAAGACTTGCTCGATTCCAAAGCATTTTCATTTCAAGACAATAGTCAGCCAAATACCAAAAATAATCCTTTGCCGAATCACTCGGGCAAGGTTAATGCTGTCTTTAGTTCTGAAGGCGGACGAAGATGTGTTTTTAAGATCCGAGTGGTTGACATTTTCAATGCTCTGGTTAGAGCAGGCTATTATCGAGTTGGAGAAATAGTATCGTTCGGCCAGCTGGAAGAAAGAATCTCAACTCTTATGGAGAACGGGTTGATAGTCCGGGTGAATCAGATCGAGGTAGTAGCCACTGTATCTCATATTGTAATTGACTGGGATCAAGAATTTGCTGCTTTGGCTCTACCTCAATCTGAATCTTCTTCGAAGGTTAAAGCAGTAGAAGCCGACGTGGCTAGTCTAATTAAGAGTGATCCGGAGTTAGCCGATATGCCCGCCTTGGAGGACGCAATAGATGATGAACTCGGAATTGTTATACCCGAGACTTTGGTGATTACTTCCCCCCAGCCTTTTCCTTATAAAGATGGCAAGGCAGTTCCTTGGTCCTATGACCTTGCCTTGATAACAAGGTCCGGACGTGCTTATAATGATGATCAGCCTACCAAGTAGGTGGCTGAAAAGGATGCAAAAGAGTTTTTGGCTGTGATCAAGACAAGTGAGTATAACATTGTTGATCAGTTATGAAAGTTACCGGCTCAGGTTTCTCTACTTGAGCTCTTACGATCATCCGAAAAACATCGGGATTCCCTGATGAAGGTGTTGGGCCAAATTCATGTGCTTGAAAACATCGATCAAGATAGGTTGGAGAATTTTGTTGGGGCCATCCTTCTAAAAGATCGGGTCGCATTTGCTGACGATGAGATCCCTGCCGAAGGACGAGGCCACAATAAGGCCTTACACATAACGATCAAGCACAAACGGACTTATGTGGCTCGGGTGCTCATTGATAATGGGTCGGCATTGAATATTTGTCCCCTAGCTACACTGAACCGCCTGGGAGTTGACTTGGCCGGGATGCAGGCAGCCAGAACCTCGATCGGATCTTTTGACGGTATGAAAAAGAATATTATGGGGCAAATTAATCTCGAGATCCGGATTAGGCCATCTCTGTTCGATGTCTTGTTCCAAGTGTTAAACATCCCATCTGCATTCAACCTCTTGCTAGGACGTCCATGGATTCACAATGCGGGTGCTGTTCCATCAAGTATTCATCAGAAGATCAAGTTCGTGGTTGACCGGAAGTTAGTGATCGTCCAAGGTGAGGAAGATCATCGAATCTTCAACGAAACGGCTATCCCCTACATCGAGCCAGCTCATAATGAAGAAGATTCTTACCATGCTTTTGAGCTAGTGCGGACCATTCATGCATCGCCGGAAAGTCCCTTACCTGTTCTCGAAATATCAACTACCTCTCTTATGGTAGCTAAGGTAATGATCGGCAATGGTTTTGAGCCTGGCAAGGGTTTGGGTCGACACGATCAAGGGATCCGTAACCCAATTGAACTTAGAGGCCAGTCCCATACAGCTGGTTTAGGATTCCAAGGACGTGGCCGTCCTAGACATGGTAAGCGACATGCGATGGGTCGCGATAAGCTGGAATGTAGTCCTTTGCCACCACCTGCGTACACCACCTTCCGATCAGTTGGAGTAGTCGCCGGTTACAATGAGACAGTTCAATTTGAAAATGACCTAGGGATTGTCTTCCCCGACTCGCTGAAGGGCCAAGATCTCGTGGTTAGGTCGATGGACCGGGACGACGATGAAGCCGATGATGGAGTCCTTGATCTTACTGGATGGTTTGATGATTTAACCATTGCTACCGTATTTGAGGATCCCATGCAAGTTGATGGAACACCTGAAGAGGAGCCTTACATGGTGCCTAGACCCCCAAGGCCATTCGTCAATGCCATATTCGATGATCCACTGGAGAGTTTAGATTCAGAGTAACACCTTTACATTTATGCAATCCCCTGCGTGGGATATTTCTAGTTTTAGGAGTCTAGGTTGCATCACTTTCTTAGGATTCTCGTTTCAGTTTTATGTCGCACTTTTCAATTTCTTTTTCAATAAGATGTAATTCATTGAATTTATTATCAATAAAATTACGGATGTTCTTCATTAAAATCTTTGAATCTTGTCGAAGTATCCCTAAACCAACCCGGTGATGATAACCAGCGATCGAACAATCTGTTATCTATGGTAAGCATTGAGGGTTAGGCTTCATCAAGAATTCTCGCCCCGAGGTCTTCGAAAACAAAAATTCTTCAAAGGAAACACCCAATTTTTGAAAAATGAACGAATGATTAAGCCCTGTTTGTCCTTCCGATTTTGCCACTTTATGTTTCGAGGGCACACATGAGGAGGGAAACCCAGTGGATTCCAGAGTATACGACTTGGACGAGTTCACTCCCGACTACGAGGAAATACGTCAAAACTTCGAACAACACGAGACGTTTAAACCTCTAACTGGCGAGGAGACTATATCAATCAACTTGGGCGATGAGGAAAACCCGAGAGAGGTTAAGATAGGGGCGAACCTTTCCAAAGAGATGTCTGAGCGCTTGATCGAGCTCTTGAAGGATTACCAGGACATTTTTGCCTGGTCCTATGCGGATATGCCCGGTCTTGACCGTTCCATTGTTGAGCATTGTTTGCCGATCGATCCTTCGGCTAAGTCAGTGGTGCAAAAGTCGCAAAGGGCTAGACCTGAATTGGTACAAAAGATCAAAGAGGAGGTCATGAAGCTACTTGACGTCGGATTTATTGAGACTACGGAATATTCTGATTGGGTCGCCAATATAGTCCCGATCATGAAGAAAGATGGGCGAAGTCGGGTTTGTGTCGATTATCGAGATTTGAACAAAGCCGGTCCTAAAGATGATTTTCCCCTTCCGCATATCGACGTACTCGTTGACGATCATGCGAGGTTTGAATTGTTTTCATTCATGGATGGTTTCTCTAGGTACAATCGGATCCCGATGAATGTCAATGACAAGTTGAAAACTACTTTCACCACACCATGGGGAATGTTCCATTACCGGGTGATGCCATTCGGTCTCGTAAACGCTGGAGCTACTTACCAACGAGCCATGGTTGCCCTTTTCCACGACATGATGCATAATGAGATTGAGGTTTACATCGATGACATGATAGCAAAGACAAGGCATGGAGAAGATCACGTCGAAATGCTGAAGAAATTGTTCGACGGACTCCGAAAGTTCAAGTTACGCCTTAACCCCGCCAAGTGTGTCTTTGGGACCAACTCGGGCAAGCCGCTCGTATTCGTGGTAAGCAGCAAGGGTATTGAAGTCAACCTTTCAAAAGTCAAGGCTATTCGTGAGCTTAAGCCGCCGACGACGGTTAAAGAAGTTCGAAGTTTGATGGGTAGGCTAAACTATATTGCTCGATTCATCTCTCGGTTATCAGAAACCGCTAAGTCATTCCTCAAGGCGTTAAAGAAGAATGCGCTAGTCGAATGGGATAGCGAATGTGAGGAAGCTTTTGAGAAGTCAAGCAAGCATCTCATGAATTCACCCGTGCTTGTTCCTCCAACGCCGGGGCAACCTTTAATCCTCTACCTCCACAAGTCCATAGTGAGTCCTTGGGTGCTATGTTAGCCCAAGAAAGGCATAAGGATGGAAAAGAACAAGCCATTTATTATCTGAGCAAAAAATTCACAACCCCGAAAATGAAGTACTCCAAAACAGAGAAAACGTGTGCGGCGTTAGTCCGGGTACCGCACAGGCTTCGGCAATATACCCCGCATTACCAGTTGCTCACGGTGACAGAGTGCGATCCTATCAAATACTTGTTGAATCAACCCGCCTTGATTGGTAGACTTGCCAAATGGCAAATCCTCATCTCCGAGTTTGATATTCAATATTTGTCCTAAAAGTCAATCAAGGGACGGGCCATAGCGAATGTCCTAGCCAAAAATCCGGGGCGAGATGATGATGCCTATCATTATAGGGATCGAATCATGATGGTGGAGGATTACATCTGGACTATGTATTTTGACGGAGCTGTTAATTTATCGAGATCGGGCACGGGCGCGATTCTGATATCTCCAGGTGGTCGACATTATCCTGTGGCAGCAAAATTGGTATTCCCTTGCACAAATAACATAGCAGAATATGAGGCATGCATCCTCGGCTTGTGTGCTGCGATCGAAATGGGAGTTACCCGACTCAAGGTATTTGGGGATTCGGCATTGATTATCCTCCAAACAATCGGAAAATGGAAAACTCGGGATGCCAAACTGCTGCCCTACCACGAGTATCTGGATGAATTAGTAGAGGAGTTTCACAATATCTCTTTCGAATATTTGCCTAGAACTCACAATCAGTTTGCCGATGCTTTGCTACCCCTGTCCTCAATGTTACAAGTCACTAATGGACTTGAGATTGAGCCGTTGAAGATCGAGGTACTAAGGAAGTCAGCATATTGTATGGCTATGACCGATGAACCCGATGGCAAGCTATGGTATCACGATATTAAGACTTACATTCGGAAGCGGGAGTTTCCGGAGAAAAGTACCGCGTCCGACCAAAGATACATAAAGAAGATGGCCTCAAAATTTTTTTCGAGCGGAGAGAGTTAATACAAACGGTCATTCGATTCGACCCTTCTAAGGTGCATAGATTCCACCGAAGCGGTCCGCCCGACGATGGAGGTGCACGAAGGAATTTGTGGTCTGCACATGAACGGACACATGCTAGCCAAGAAGATCATGAGGTTGGGCTATTACCGGCTCACCTTAGAGAGCGATTGTATTCAACATGTCCGGAGCTGTCACAAATGCCAGATTCATGGTGATAGGATTAACGTTCCTCCGAACGAGCTGCATCGCTTGTCTAAACCATGGCCATTTTGCATGTGGGGCATTGACGTGATCGGTCCTATTAATCCTAAAGCATCTAATGGGCATCGATTTATTCTTGCCGCCATTAACTATTTTTCTAAATGGATCGAAGCTACATCATACCCGGCGATCACAGCTCGGAATGTTGTGAAATTCATCCGTCGAGACATTATCGCGCGATATGGTTCGCTCGAAGCCATAATCACCGACAATGGTTCAAACTTGAACAACAAGCGTGTCGATGATCTATTCAAGGAATTCAAGATCAAGCATCTGAACTCTTCTCCATACCGTCCCTAGATGAATGGAGCAATGGAAGCAGCCAACAAGAACATTAAGAAGATCTTGGCTAAAACAGCTGAGAATTATCGCGATCGGCATGAGAGGTTGCCGTTTGCCCTCATGGCGTATCGGACTTCGATCCGAACATCTACTGGGGCAACCCCGTACTCTCTAGTATACGGCATGGAAGCGGTGTTACCAATCGAGGTGGAGATTCCTTCTTTGCGGGTCCTATCTCAAGTCAAGTCGGCTGAGGCTGATTGGATCCAACGGAGGATGGATCGCTTAAATTTGATCGATGAAAAATGGCTTAGGGCCGTATGTCATGGCCAGTGCTATCAGCAAAGGGTTGCTAAATCCTTCAACAAAAAGGTTCGGCCTCGACACTTCCAGGTTGGTGACCTTATCCTATGAAAATTGTTGCCCATTGTTCCACTTCCAGAAGGGAAGTTCGCTCCAAACTATGGTGGCCCGTATGTTGTGAAGTAGGTACTCCCGGGAGGCGCTTTGATTTTGAGCGAGATGGATGGTCGTGTTTTTACCAACCCTGTCAATTCTGATGCCGTAAAGAAATATGATGCTCGATTTTGTTCTGACATCTTAATCAAGTTACAATTCATCAAATGAGTTCACATGCATTATACTTGTACTTGAATTGTTCCCGTTCGCATTGTTAATCTTCAATGTGGGAGGTTTTCGATCAGGAAATTTCTTTGATTCTGCTGAACCGATCATTTTGAATGAGGAATACCGGGACGATGAAAGGCAAGCTATTTCCTATACACGTCTATATCATAACCCCTAGTGAAAAGAGTGAGTTTCCATACCGACAAGGTAAAGGGTTATCTAGCGAGAAGTATGACGACTAAGATGATACGAGGCGTTCATTTCCTCCATCCAAACATTAAAGGTTGCCCTTTGCTTAACCCCTTTGAATGGCGATTCATTTCATGCCCCTGTCGGGAACAACCCCACACCGGGGTAATTCTCAAATCAAGAAATGAGTAAAATTTTCTTGCTCTCACTTGCATCAATCTTTGAGTGTATTTATTGCATGCGAATTCTATATTAGCCCAAATGCCTTAGACATGACGAAGAGCGTTTCATTCTCTACATCATACACATTTATCCCTTTGTAAACCCAATTTGAGCGAAGGATTCATTTCTCGTAACCTAATTGGTGATCATTCTAGCAAGGAATCATTTCGGATCATCTAGCAAATGAGTAAAATGCCTTGGAGCAAACTCGAACTCGAAAGATTTGCCACCAAAATATGCGGGATCTGGATGAGACCCCTTCCTTCCTTTTGAAAAAAAAATCAAAAAAGAGAGTAAGAAAAGCAAAGGCTTACCACTAAAAAAAAAGAAAGAAAGAGGAAACAGTGGGCAAAATTTTGAGCATCCCAAAATCCCAAAAAATGGGAGAAAGAAAAAAATGAGAAATGTGGCCCAAAAAAAAAAAAAAAAAAAAAAGAAAGGGGGCCATTTCCTATAAAAGAAAAGAGGAAAAAACTCCCGGGAAAATCTCTGGAATGAAGGGGTGTCTCGGTTGGACGCATTCGAATGTTCCCCAGGGAGTCTGCAAGAATACCATTCTACGCAAAGAGATGGTTACCGATCTCATCATTATGCACCCTCTATTGCAAAATAAGCCTTTCATTTCTAAGCCTACCCTGGACCTACATTACAACCGTTACCAAAAGTCTCTTCAGATTATGGCACTTGGGTTAATGTAGGATTTTGAATTGCTTATGAATATCACTCGAAGAAGTGCGAGCAAGATCATTTTTACTTAATTTGCGGGGTTCCCGACTTGTAAACCCGATGTAGCCGACAAGAATCTCATTTCATTTCGAAGCCAAAAATGGCTCATACGAGTCCCCTTTGATAAACCCTTTGACCAAACCTGAATTACGGTCTTGCAAAAGATCTCATAGATTGGTCCGGTCCTACTGATTGCGAGAATACCCGGACCCTTGTCAAGTGTGATGATTGACGGTTCGAGTGTTTTCCCTTACCCGTATCAATGGTCGGGTTTCAAAACCTTTTTCATGAGAGTGAGCGAAAGTCCTTTTTGACTGCAGTTCCTCATTCGATTTGATCAAACTCGTCAAAAGGATCGGACTAATTTCCTTATTGACAAATCCCCAGTGGAGCTTTGCAATGTAAACAATTCAAGAATTTGTGGATGTGTCATGTTGTATTAACAATTGATCATGTTCATCTCAAGTGATTAAATAGGTACGATACAAGCAATCTGCCTCGTTCCTTGATTATTCGTTCGGAGAACCAGGTAAGTTTTCTAAACCCCTTTTCAAATTAACAACTTTTCCGATGATAGTTGTTATGATTCAATTCAGGCAATGTACCCCTTTCGTACTTATCGATTCCATTCGGTAGTACTCCTCTCAAATATTGTTCAAATCGGGCAATATGCCTCTCCTGTCAGGTCGTGTAGACATATGCACTGGCGATCTTGACATCTTATCAAATCATAATGACGTAGCTCTCATGATTTTCGCCTCAAATCACGAAGACATATGCACCGGTGATCTTGACCTTCGGTCGACTCATAATGACATAGCTCTTATGATTCTTGGCCCTTTTATCAAATCATGACGACATAAGCACCCATGATTTTGATCCAAATCAAATCATAACGACGTAGCTCTTATGATTTTGGTTCCCCTTTGTCAAATCGTGAAGACATATGCACCGACGATTTTGACATTTTATCAACACACAACGACGTAGCTCTTGTGAACTTGATTTCACTTCTTTCGACTCACAACGACGTAGCTCTTGTGATCTCGAAGGACACACATATCTTGCGTCGTCTCGCATCAGGGGGAAATCTACGGTAACAAATGGACCGAGTTCCTTAAGATCCTCGCATCGGAAATTTGGAAATTAAGGGAATCATCAGCATTATGAGGTATTTGGTGAAACAAGTATTTTCATATGCAATCCATGCGCAGGTTTCTCTAACCCATTTCATGGAAGAAGGGGACTTTGACACATGTTATTTACAATCTTGCATATCATGCATCATTTCCTTTGCATTAGACAATGGGATTGAAACTCCCAAAAAAAAAATCATATTTCATTATTTGAACTTGCAAAATTTAGGTTTCAATTTGGGTCTTTGAGCGAAACCTCTGCGAGCCTCCACTCAAAAGGGGGCAGCTGTTGACACCTAAATTTCGACTATTGATTTAGTCATTAATTGCATTTTAAAATTAGGGACTAAGTTTAGTCCCTACCAAAAATTAATTAAATCGTTTTTATATATATTCCGCGTTTTAGTGTTTAACATTTATCGCATCACATTTTGCATTCAAACTTCACGGACGGTAAGTGGAATTAATTGAAAGGGCATTAAGCTTAACCGAACCAATTGGATTAAGTCACGGGACCAAAAATCGCATGTTCACGGCTCATGAGACACATGCTTGAACTCACGGTTGGATAAGAAAATAAATCTAGTTTTTATTCGTGGAAGATCTTCATGCAGAAAAGTCAAAGAAGGAAGTGACAAAACAATATAGGAGATTCTTCTTACACGTCCACAGCAGGGAAAAGTTTGAATAGGAAAAGGAAAATAAGGAAAAGAATAAAAAAGTAATATGTCCCACAAGTGCATATAAAGGAAAAATCGTGACATATGACTGAAGGGGTCGGAGAGGGGATATACATAATCGGCAAAAAAAAAAAAAAGAAGAAAGAAAGAAAGGAAGAGATATCACACGGATTGTTCAAGGGAAAGTATATTTTGAAGAAAATTATTCTGCGAGGGATTTCTTTTCCTCAAGTGGCTCAGGTTCCTGAGCCTATAAAAGGATCGTTCACAATGCTTTGCGAGGGGGGGAAGGAATTCTGAAAATTTTCCAGATCATACGTGAGAAATAAAAAAAGAGAGTTTGTTGGCAAAAAAAAGCTTTAGATACCGAAGTGCCATCCCTTCGTTTCAGGCTGCAGCTCTACTTGTTGATCTTTCTTCCCTTGCCATGCTCTCCGCTTCCCGGTGGTGCTGTCCTCCAGCTGTGCCGAAAGGATCAATCGCCCGAACCTCCGTACCTACGAGTCCCAAAAGTCTGCCGTTGTCCTACCTCGATGAACAAGGATGCCATTGTCTTCTCCTATGATGCCGACGAGACAAGTTGATTGTGTTTCGTTATTATTTTGAAAAAAAACATAAGCTGTGAACTCAAGAGGTACTTCTTGGGGGTGTTCAAAGCAACGCTAGGTGTCCTAGTGGTAAAGGATTGGGTGCTGGTCTTCACAAAAAGGACAAGAAGGTGTACCAAGGAGTCCCGCACCATGATCAATTCCTTGTGCGCAAATTCCCTCGAGTGGTCGACCCCGAAGAGTTGAAGTTTGATCCTCGAGATTTGGGGCAAATTCAAATTAGGAAGGCAATATTCAAAAGGTATATTTTCTTATCTTAAAAAAATATTATCTTGCCTTATTTGAATATTCTATAAATATTTTGCGTGTATTACGTATTGCATAAAAGTGGATATTTTTTCAAAATACAGGTTGATTAGGAAAATTTTCTTTCCTAATCCGCAACTTGTCACACGATCGAGAACGTCCATCTTTAGGATTATTGATGGAATACTCGATTAGGCAAGGATTTGGGTTTAATCGTTAATCGTAAGATTACGAATTAAAGATTGACTCAAATATTCGCGAATATTCCAAAACTTGATTGATATATCCACTTTCTTGATTGAATTGATTGACATATTCACTTTCCCAAATTGATTTGAATTGCTTGGTTGTCGTATCTTTTTTACAATATATCCGTCACATGATGTAATCTCGAAAATTCTAAAAAAATTGCATTCATCCATTTTCCATATTTAAAAATTGCATATCTTTAACAATAACATCATGTAGATAATTGCATATCTAATCCTTTTTGTAAATATTTAGGTTAGATTGCATCTTAGAATAGAGATTGCATGTTTAAATAGAATCTTATGTTTAAAATAATATATCTTCAATATATTAGGGTTTAGGTCAATGTAAACTCTAAAATATGCAAGATAAAATTGTTTTGACATAATTTTATTTTAGGAAATTAATTCATCCGAAAATATAAAAAAAAAATCATTCATCCTTGCTATGTCATCCTTGCCACGTCATCCTTGCCATGTCATCCTTGCCACGTCATACATGCCATGTCATCCTTGCCACGTCATCTTTGCCATATCATTATTTCTTGCCATGTCATACTAGGTTGCATTTTAACTTAAATTGCATATTAGAATTGCATGTCTTCGTTTTAATTAATGCCCGTGTCACGTATTTAATTTAATCATGGTCCTACTTGTGCATTCATTTAGTTTACATGTAATCTAGTTTAGTCTTGCATTTAATTCATGCCATTGCATATAGTGTAGTCTCTCATGCATTCATGTAAAAATCGAAAATTGAAAAAAAAGAACCATCTTGTGTGGCGCATGCTCCCTTGATTATATTGACTTCTGGATGTTCATTAATTGATTGTGCACCCGCATGATAACCTTTGTTAGTGAGTTAGGTTAAAATCAATTAATATTGCCTTCTCAAATGATTTTTCATGAAATAAAATGGTACCGAAAGGGCGTTAGAGTAAAGCGGCGTAATCAAGTCCCCGAACTTTCAATCTGCGGTTCGTAGGAATAAAATAGTTCTCCCGCTATTTTATTTAGGTTTCTAATCGACCTACCATAAATGATTAGTGGCGGCTCCAAAATTAAAATACATTGCATGTTAATCAATTGAACCTCAAGTTGCGA
The DNA here is from genome assembly GCF_020921035.1 of Rhodamnia argentea. NCBI lineage: Eukaryota > Viridiplantae > Streptophyta > Magnoliopsida > Myrtales > Myrtaceae > Rhodamnia > Rhodamnia argentea. Next base: position 8,735,382 of record NC_063158.1, read on the forward strand.
TTTGGTATGGACTTGGGAAAGTCCGAGTTAGGTTGGTTAAATAATTAACTTGATAATCCATTAGCCTAGAAATTTTTGAATTTTTTAGGTCGCGATACTCATTGCGACACTCTCGATCACCATCACTCGAGATCTCTGTTTTACCTGTGTGATCTAAATTCCGCAATAAACTTTTTAGAATCACACTCTATCACCTATTCACCCCCCTCTAGGTGAAATTACTAGCCACCAACACTTGTCGCTATGAATCGCGCACTTGTAACAGCTCCGGACATACTGGATGCAATCGCTTTCTAAGGTGAGCCAATAATAGCCCAACCTCATGATCTTCTTGGCTAGCATGTGTCCATTCATGTGCGGACCACAGATCCCTTCATGTATTTCCATTATCAGACGGATTGCCTTGGCAAAATCTATACATCTTAGAAGGACAGAATCGAATGATCACTTGTACAAACTCTCTCCGCTCGTAAAGAACTTCGATGCCATCTTTCTTATGTACCTTTGATCAGACGCGGTACTTTCCTTAGGAAACCCCTGTTTTTGGATATAGATTTTGGTGTCGTGGTACCATGGCTTGCCGTCGGGTTCATCGCTCAAAGCCATACAATACACCGGTCTTCTCGACACCTCGATCTTTAATGGCTCAATTTCAAGTCTATCGGTGACTTGTAACATGGAAGATAACGTAGCTAATGCAGTAGCGAACCGATTGTTAGTCCTGGATAGGTATGAGAACGAGATGTTGTCCAACTCCTCTACTAACTCCTTTAGATATTCATGGTAGGGTAGTAACTTGGCATCTTGCATTTTCCATTCCCCAACGGTCCGGAAGATGATTAGAGCAGAATCTCCAAATACTTTGAGTCTAATTACTCCCATGTCAATTGTGGCTTGCAAGCCGAGGATGCATGCTTCGTACTCTCCTATGTTATTTGTGCAAGGAAATACCAACTTCGCTGCCACGGGGATAGTGCGGCAACCCGGGGATATTAGGACCGCTCCAATGCCTAACCCCGATAAATTGACAGCTCCGTCAAAATACATAGTCCAAATATAATCCTCTACCGACATGATTCTATCCTTAGAACGATAAGCATCATCGTCTTGCCCCGGATTTTCGGCTAGGACATCTGCTATCACCCGTCCCTTGATTAACTTTGGGGACAAACATTGGACATCAAACTCGGAGATAGGGATTTGCCATTTGGCAAGTCTACCAATCAAGGCAAGTTGATTCAGTAAATATTTGATAGGATTGCACTCTGTCACCAGAAGCACCTGGTAGTGCAAGGTATACTGCCAAAGCCCGTGCAAGACCCGGATTAACCATGCGCATGTTTACTCTATTTCGGCGTACTTCATTTTCGAAGCTGTGAATTTCTTGCTCGGATAATAAATAGCTCTTTCTTTTCCATCCTCCCGCCTTTCTTGGACTAACATAGCGCCCAAAGACTCACTATGGATCGTGAGGTAGAGGATTAAAGGTTGCGTCGGCGCTTGAGGAACAAACACGGGTGGATTCATGAGATGCTGCTTCGGTTTCTCAAACGCTTCCCCACATTCACTATGCCATTCGACTAGCCCATTCTTCTTTAACAGCTTGAGGAATGGCTTAGCGATCTCTGATAAGCGAGAGATGAATCGAGCAATATAGTTTAGCCTACCCATCAAACTTCGGACTTCTTTAACCACTGTCGGTGGCTTAAGCTCACGGATAGCCTCGACTTTAGACGGGTCGACTTCAATACCCTTGCTGCTTACCACGAATCCGAACCGCTTGCCCGAACTGGTCCCAAAGACACACTTGGCGGGGTTGAGGCGTAACTTGAACTTTCGGAGCCTATCGAATAATTTCTTTAGCGTTTTGACGTGATCTTCTCCATGCCATGTCTTTGCTATCATGTCATCGATGTAAACCTCAATCTCATTATGCATCATGTCGTGGAAAAGGGCAACCATGGCCCTTTGGTAAGTGGCCTCGGCGTTTTTGAGACCGAACGGCATCACTCGGTAATGGAACATTCCCCATGGTGTGGTGAAAGTGGTTTCAACTTATCATTGATGTTCATCGGGATCCGATTGTATCTAGAGAAACCATCCATGAATGAAAATAATTCAAAACCTGCGGTATCGTCAATGAGTACATCGATATGCGAGAGGGGAAAATCATCTTTAGAACTGGCCTTGTTCAAGTCTCGATAATCGACACAAACCCGAATGCGACCGTCTTTCTTCATGACAGGGATTATGTTAACGACCCAATCGGAATATTCTGAATTCTTAATGAATCCTACGTCGAGAAGCTTCCTAACCTCCTCTTTGATCTTCTGCACCAATTGCAGTCCGGCCCTCCGTAACTTTTACACGATTGGCTTAGCCGAAGGATCGATCGATAAGTAATGCTCAATAATGGAACGGTCAAGACCGGGCATATCTGCATAGGACCCAGCGAAAACGTCCCGGTAATCCTCTAAGAGCTTGATCAAGCACTCGGACATCTCTTTGGAAAGGTTCACCGCTATCTTAACCTCTCTCGAGTTTTCCTCATTGCCCAAGTTGATTGATATAGTCTCCTCGCCGGTTAGAGGTTTAAACGTCTCCTGTTGCTCGAACTCTTGACGTATTTCCTCGTAGTAAGGAGTGAACTCGTCCAAGTCGTATACTCCGGAATTCACCGGGTCTCCCTTTTCCTATTTATCCCTAAAAAAAAAGGTAGTAGAATCGGGAGGACAAACAGGGTTTAAACATTCGATGCATTTTTTTCGAATCGAGCACCTTTAGCCATGTTTTTTTTATAAAAAAAAAAAAATTTCGAAAACAACGGGATGAGAACTCTTGAGGGAGCCCAACCCTCGGTGCTTACCATAGATGACGGATTGTTCAATCATTGGTTATCTTCATTGGATTGGTTTGGTATACTTCGACAAGATTTCAAATATCATAATAAAAATTGTCTATAATTTTATTGATAATCAAATCAATGAATTACATCTTATTGAAAGGGAAGTACGACATTGAATAAAAATCCTACGAGAGCAATGTGACCTAAAGGAAAGCAGGAAATGTCCCACGCAGGGGAACATGAAAATAAATAAGCAAGTGTTACTCTGAAACCAATCCCTCTAGCAAATCGTCGAACGTGGCGTTAACGGATAGACTCGGGAGTTCACGTGCTATATTAAGCTCCTCTTCAAATGCGCCATCGGTCTCAATGGTCTCTTCCAATACAGCAGCAATAGTTAGATTATCGAACCAGCCGATAAGATCGAGGTCCTCATCCTCTTTGTCTAGCATCATCGGATCAACATCTTGGCATTCCGGGAACACTATTCCCAAATCGTCTTCAAACTGGCTCAACTCATCATAACCACCAGTCACTTTAGCTAATCAGAAGGTAGTGTACGGGAGCGGTGGCAAAGGACCGCGTTCTTCCTTACCCCCAACCGGTTGTATATCGCTTGTCATGCCTAGGGCGGTTATACCCTCAATATCCCAAACCAGCTGTGTGGAGCTGCTCTTTAAGCTTGATCGGGGTGTGGATCCCTTCGCCGTGTCGACCTAAACCCATGCTAAGCTCGAAACCACAACCGACCATTACTTTTGCCACCATATGTGTCGCGACCCTCTCTCGGCGATCGAGGTGGCGAGGTTAACGAGCCGCGCTTCCGACCGAGTTAGCAGTGAATCTTGGTACGCGGGTCCCTCCCGAGACCCATTACTTGAATCGCAATGTGAAGAAGATTTTGGAATATCGGGATTGACCTCGGTGTGATCGGGTGACATGTGCACCGTGTACGTGCATATGGAGTCGCCACCGATCAATTTTTTGGAGGGTATGATCGGGATCCCTATCGAGCGGTCGGGAGAAACCGTGCGATTCCGCGAAAACCAAAGAAATGGGTCCGAGGACTTGGTTACATCGAGTTTCGAATCGACGCCTTTCCGGTTACCAAAGTTGAGTGATTTTCTAACCTAAGAATTCATGCAGATGATATTCAAGACGGGGTAGGCTCTAACGATCTAAGATATCATGTAGACGGGAATTTGCTAACCTATCAATCATAATCTCAATCAGTTCAATCAATCAATCAAGCATGGCATGTTTAATATTGCCCTATCGACCTAGAGAAAGATCTATTCGAGTTCTAGGATGATTCGGGAAATTTTTGGGGTCAAATGCCTGGAAAGGTAAAATGGTCATTTTGTGAGTTCGGGACCCAAAAACCACAAAATAGGGTCAGTCCCGTTGAATGTGACCATCTCAATAAGTATATGCACGTAGAATACAAACTCATCAATTGAGATAGCACAAGTTCCGAGACTACTCATCATCGTTTATAAATACATATTCTTTTTCAGAATTTATTCTTGCTAAAAGTACAATGAACGAATCGCTAAAATTATTCTTTAGCAAGATCCTCACCGGAGTAACTTTGCTAAAGTTGCTCACCTTCTTAACTCAATTACTCGTTACTATTGTAGATCATTTTGTCATCATAAGAAATGGGGAGATTGTTGAGAAAAATCCCCAGACGGTTTTGAAGTTGACAAAACAATCCAAGTACTTTTGTGTTTTAAGATAATACCGTGATTTACTTGTTTTGCAGATTATCCTTTGGTGCGGGGATGCACGGGATTGAATATGACAAAAGGATTTGGCTTAGATGTTATTTCTGAGAGTCGCGGACGCTGGTTTGAGCTCGGACGATGAGCGGGGATAGCTCAGACGTTAAAATGATGCTCAAGCTCTGAGGGAAGTACTTCACAAGCAGTAATTAGAATTTCAAGAGGAATACATATTGAGCTTAATTGATGCATATCAATGGACGCCATTTAGTTGGATCAATTTTGAAGATTCTCAATAACAGAAATCAATCAAGGATGCGGAACCAATGAAACATACAAAGACTTTCCATATGGAAGAAATCATCTATGGAAACTCGGGATCATAATTGTATGGGCGATTTGATCCAAGCGGGGAAGACTTTCCTTTGGCGATCCCTAACGGCTAAGAGATCTTCTTTTGGTAATCATCTCGTCCAAAAAGGTAGATTTGGAGAGATCTCTTCTGGATACCTTGCAACAATTAGATTGGAGGCGGAAGAGTACAAAAGACATCTCGAAGACGAAGGGAATACAGATTGACGTTAAGAGGGAAAAATGTTCATAATTCTTAGATAGAGTGTACTCCATTTCAAACACACTTCTTGATCCATCCATTGTAATTGTGAGAAGGTGTATGCACAAGTATTGAGCGTTAGGTGTGAATTCCTGCGAGTCAAGGAGATCACCGATCCGTAACCTCTCAGCAACTTACTAGTGGAATCTAGCCGATTGGCTATCGGCCGAAGAAGTGGACGTAGGCTTAACCAAAGCCGAACCACTATAAACCCTATGTGCAGTTTTTCTTATCCTTTTCCTTGATTACTCTAAATATTTTGTGATAGCTAAACTGTACATGAACAGTGCTTATTGATCACATTGCATATCCCGCACCAATTGAATTATTTGCTCATTGCGACACTCTCGGTCACCATCATCCGAGATCTACGTTTTACGTTGTGTGATCTAAACTCCGCAATAAACTTTTTAGAATCACACTCTATCACCTATTCACCCCCCTCTAGGTGAAATTACTAACCACCAACACTTGTCGCTATGAATCTGGCTCTTATAACAGCTCCGGACATACTGGATGAAATCACTTTCTAAGGTGAGCCAGTAATAGCCCAACCTCATGATCTTCTTGGCTAGCATGTGTCCATTCATGTGTGGATCATAGATCCCTTCATGTACTTCCATTATCAGACGGATTGCCTCGGCATAATCTATACCTCTTAGAAGGACAGAATCGAACGATCGCTTGTACAAACTCTCTCCGCTCGTAAAGAACTTCGAGGCCATCTTCTTTATGTACCTTTGATCGGACGCGGTACTTTCCTTAGGAAACCCCTGTTTTTGGATATAGATTTTGGTGTCGTGGTACCATGGCTTGCCGTCAGGTTCATTAGTCAAAGCCATAAACTATACCGATCTTCACGACACCTCGATCTTTAATGGCTCAATTTCAAGTCTATCAGTGACTTGTAACATGGAAGAAAACGTAGCTAATGCATCAGCGAACCGATTGTTAGTCCTGGATAGGTAGGAGAACGAGATGTTGTCCAACTCCTCGACTAACTCCTTTAGATATTCATGGTAGGGTAGTAACTTGGCATCTCGCATTTCCATTCCCCAACGGTCCGGAAGATGATTAGAGCAGAATCTCCGAATACTTTGAGTCTTGTTACTCCCATGTCAATTGCGGCTTGCAAGCCGAGGATGCATGCTTCGTACTCTCCTATGTTATTTGTGCAAGGAAATACCAACTTCGCTGCCACGGGACGGTGCTGGCCACCTGGGGATATTATGATCGCTCCAATGCCTAACCCCGATAAATTGACAAATCCGTCAAAATACATAGTCCATATATAATCCTCTACCGACGGGATTCTATCCTTAGAACGATAGGCATCATCGTTTTGCCCCGGATTTTCGGCTAGGACATCTACTATCGCCCGTCTCTTGATTGACTTTTGGGACAAACATTGGACATCAAACTCGGAGATAGGGATTTGCCATTTGGCAAGTCTACCAATCAAGGCAGGTTGATTCAGTAAGTATTTGATAGGATTGTACTCTGTCACCGGAAGCACCTATTAGTGCAAGGTATATTGCCAAAGCCCGTGCAGTACCCAGAGAAAACGCTGCGCATGTTTACTCTGCTTCGGCGTACTTCATTTCCGAAGCTGTGAATTTCTTGCTCAAATAATAAATGGCTCTTTCTTTTCCATCCTCCCGCCTTTCTTGGACTAATATAGCGCCCAAAGACTCACTATGGATCGTGAGGTAGAGGATTAAAGGTTGCGTCGGCGCTTGAGGAACAAACACGGGTGGATTCATGAGATGCTGCTTCAGGTTCTCAAACGCTTCCCCACATTCACTATCCCATTCGACTAGCCCATTCTTCTTTAACAGCTTGAGGAATGGCTTAGCGATCTCTGATAATCGAGAGATAAATCGAGCAATATAGTTTAGCCTACCCATCAAACTTCGGACTTCTTTAACCGCCGACGGCGGCTTAAGCTCACGGATAGCCTCGACTTTAGACGGGTCGACTTCAATACCCTTGCTGCTTACCACGAATCCGAATCGCTTGCCCGAACCGGTCCCAAAGACACACTTGGCGGGGTTGAGGCGTAACTTGAACTTTCGGAGCCTGTCGAATGATTTCTTTAGAGTTTTGACGTGATCTTCTCCATGCCATGTCTTTGCTATCATGTCATCGATGTAAACCTCAATCTCATTATGCATCATGTCGTGGAAAAGGGCAACCATGGCCCTTTGGTAAGTGGCCTCAACATTTTTGAGACCGAAAGGCATCACTCGGTAATGGAACATTCCCCATGGTGTGGTGAAAGTGGTTTCAACTTATCATTGATGTTCATCAGGATCCGATTGTATCTAGAGAAACCATCCATGAATGAAAATAATTCAAAACCCGCGGTATTGTCAATGAGTACGTCGATATGCGAGAGGGGAAAATCATCTTTAGAACTGGCCTTGTTCAAGTCTCGATAATCGACACAAACCCGAATGCGACAGTCTTTCTTCATGACAGGGATTATGTTAACGACCCAATTGGAATATTCTGAATTCTTAATGAATCCTACGTCGAGAAGCTTCCTAACCTCCTCTTTGATCTTCTGCACCAATTCTGGTCCGGCCCTCCGTAACTTTTACACGATCGGCTTAGCCGAAGGATCGATCGGTAAGCAATGCTCAATAATGGAACGGTCAAGACCGGGCATATCTGCATAGGACCCGGCGAAAACGTCCCGGTAATCTTCTAAGAGCTTGATCAAGCACTAAGACATCTCTTTGGAAAGGATCACCGCTATCTTAACCTCTCTCGGGTTTTCCTCATTGCCCAAGTTGATTGATATAGTCTCCTCGCCAATTAGAGGTTTAAACGTCTCCTGTTGCTCGAACTCTTGACGTATTTCCTCGTAGTAAGAAGTGAACTCGCCCAAGTCGTATACTCCGGAATCCACTAGGTCTCCCTTTTCCCATTTATCCCTAAAAAAAAAGGTAGTAGAATCGGGAGGACAAACGGGGTTTAAACATTCGATGCATTTTTTTCGAATCGAGCACCTTTAGCCATGTTTTTTTTATATAAAAAAACAATTTCGAAAACAACGGGATGAGAACTCTTGAGGGAGCCCAACCCTCAGTGCTTACCATAGATGACGGATTGTTCAATCATTGGTTATCTTCATTGGATTGGTTTGGTATACTTCGACAAGATTTCAAATATCATAATAAAAATTGTCTATAATTTTATTGATAATCAAATCAATGAATTACATCTTATTGAAAGGGAGGTACGACATTGAATAAAAATCCTACGAGAGCAATGTGACCTAAAGGAAAATAGGAAATGTCCCACGCAGGGGAACATGAAAATAAATAAGCAAGTGTTACTCTGAAACCAATCCCTCCAGCAAATCGTCGAACGTGGCGTTAACGGATAGACTCGGGAGTTCACGTGCTATATTAAGCTCCTCTTCAAATGCGCCATTAGTCTCAATGGTCTCTTCCAATACAGCAGCAATAGTTAGATTATCGAACCAGCCGACAAGATCGAGGTCCTCATCCTCTTTGTCTAGCATCATCGGATCAACATCTTGGCATTCTGGGAACACTATTCCCAAATCGTCTTCAAACCGGCTCAACTCATCGTAACCACCGGTCACTTTAGCTAATCGGAAGGTAGTGTACAAGAGCGGTGGCAAAGGACCGCGTTCTTCCTTACCCCCAACCAGTTGTATATCGCTTGTCATGCCTAGGGCGGTTATACCCTCGATATCCCAAACCAGCTGTGTGGAATCGCTCTTTAAGCTTGATCGGGGTGTGGATCCCTTCGCCATGTCGACCTAAACCCATGCTAGGCTCGAAACCACTGACCATTACTTTTGCCACTATAAGTGTCACGACCCTCTCTCGACGATCGAGGCGGCGAGGTTAACGAGCCGCGCTTCCGACCCAAGGAGCAGTGGATCTTGGCATGCGGGTCCCTCCCGAGACCCATTACTCGATTCGCGATGTGAAGAAGATTTTGGAATATCGGGATCGACCTTAGTGTGGTCGGTGACATGTGCACCGTGTACGTGCATATGGAGTCGCCACCGATCAATTTTTTGGAGGGTATGATCGGGAACCCTATGGAGCGGTCGGGAAAAACCGTTCGATTCCGCGAAAACCAAAGAAATGGGTCCGGGGACTTGGTTTTGCCGAGTTTTGAATCGATGCCCTTCCGGTTACCAAAGTTGAGTGATTTTCTAACCTAAGAATTCATGCAGATGATATTCAAGACGGGGTAGGCTCTAACGATCTAAGATATCATGTAAACGGGAATTTGCTAACCTATCAATCACAATCAAGAATATGAAGGCGCAATCAAAATAATCTCAATCAGTTCAATCAATCAATCAAGCATGGCATGTTTAATATGGCCCTATCGGCCCGGAGAAAGATCTATTCGAGTTCCGGGATGATTCGGGAAATTTTTTGGGGTCAAATGCCCGGAAGGGTAAAATGGTCATTTTTAGGGTTCGGGACCCAAAAACCACAAAATTAGGTCGGTCCAGTTGAATGTGACCATTTTCCATTTTTTTGTGATTTTTCAGAATTTTTGAAATTTTTGAAATTTTTTTGGAATTTTTATTTATTTTCTAAAAATCGATGATTTTTCGGATCGATGAAAATCGACCCTCGGAACTTCAAAATTTTTCGATCCGGACTAAAGGAGTCCCAAATCGATCTAGAAATTCTTTAGAATTTTTTTGGGAAAATCTGGAAATTTTTATGAATTTTTATGCATTTTACCAATCTTTTTTGGATTTTTTGAAAATTTTTATTAATTTTTTGGACCGGGTCAACGCCGTCAACACCCGGTTAACCCGACCCTGACCCGACTCAGACTCGCTTGACACTAAAACGACGTTGGATCCTATTTTTCTATATTTTTTTTATTTTTGAAACTATTTTTCCTAATATCCGAAAATAAAGAAATTAAATGGACGGCCAGGATTAATCCTGGAATTGATCTCGACCGTCCATTCACTCGAGCCTACGTGTGTCTCGCCACACTAGATTACGCTTGCTCTATGCTCAAAACGACGCCGCATTGCCCCTAGATGAACGGCCATGATTTAAACCTAGATCTAATCTGGACCGTTCGCTCGCCTAAGCTATAAAACGACGTGGCATCCGTCTCTTAATCTAAACGACGTCGCACACCACTTATACGAAACGGCACCGTTTTTTTTTTTTTTTATCTTCTACTGAATAAACGAATTATCTAAAATTCTGAAATTCTAATCTAACGGTTGAAAATCAAACTAGCTTATTTTCCTCGACCATCGGATCTAATCCGACTCGGCCCATCCGCGCCAACGGCCGAGCCGACCGGGCGACACCCTGGACCAATCAAAACGCGATACCTCGGACTTTGACCCGCCGACCAGGCCACTTCCGCTCGTCTTCAACCTCTCGCCACGGACTCAACGAACGGCCGAGAGCCTTCAGCGACGATCTAACGATGAGACCTTAACCAAAACTCATGAAACCAACTCCAATCGATTCGCCTGAACTTCCTCTACAACATATCCTAAGATCACACAATTACACCGGCTTAATCGCGAGCTACACACTATGCACAGTCGGCCATCGTCGAGTTCAAAAACACGGAATCAAGCCAAATCGGACCAATTCATTCATACATGAGCATCATATGAAGTTCGGGAAGCTTATCTCGAGCTCCGATTGAGGTTGCGATAGCTAGAAATGCCTGGTCGAAGTTCGACCCGACCGCGACTGGTTGAAGGCTTGACTCAAGGTATTCGGGCGGAATCAATGCAAAACGGAGATGTGAACGTGGTCAGCAATGATCAAGGATCAAAATGCACACAACAATTGCAACAACCATGCCCGTAAAAGTGCGATACCATGAACGTGCGGAATGAAGATCGAGAAGTTGACTCACCGATTTTGGAGATTGGAGGTCGATTGAGCTGGTTCAATCGCTTCCTGGAGCTTGTACGAAGCTTCTAGACTTGATCACGAGCCTCGATTTGGTCTAGATTGAACGGCCAAGCAGCTCACCGTTTGAGCTCCGACGAGCGACAATGGAGCTCACAAGACCCTCTCTCACTACTTTTTCTCTCTTTCTCTCTCTATTATGTTTCTCAACGATCACAATGAGCCTCTCTTCTTTGATTCGCGAAGCTTCTTGCCCCTTTATACTTGTTTCAAATTTTGGCTCGTCGGGAGGAGCTTCGCTAACTCCAATCTCGTGTCATGCACATGCCATTAGGTCATCGAACGGCGACGGAATTAGTTGGGATTCCGTCCAAGTCCGTTTGGCCCTCCATCGAACAAAAGCGAGCACGAATTTCACTCGGGTTTGAGAATGTTGACTTTTCATGCGCCGGGACTTTGACTGCTCCGTCCACCGTGCTCCGGCGATCATTGACCGTAATCTTGGTGGCGATCGACACGTCCGGTCTTGACGAACAAAACGCCTCCCCAAGCTCGCTCAATTATAATCGATTGATCATCCAATTTGATCTCCGAATCTTGGCCTTCAAACTTGCAAACCGGCGCGTACTTGGGAGGAAGACGACACTGTTTGGACCGGTTCAAACCCGTAATTTTCGAAATTGATCAAAATTTATGGGGAATTTTTACAATTAAACCTCAAAATTGAACTCATGGGCCTACATATTATCGAGAAATATGATTTTGCCTAAAAGTTCCTATCAATTTTTATGAAAACCCCAAATTTTTCTAAAATTGCAAATCGGGGAAAAGTTCAATTGAGTGCTCAAATGACCAAATTGGATCAAATCACCCTCGCCAATCGATTCAGAACATATGAAAACCTTAGGGGGTAGTCCAATTTTGCTATGAAAGTCCCTGGATTAAAAGTAATTTCAAAAATTGAAAATTCCAAGGATTGAATTGCAAAGATTTTGGGGATTTTTGCCCAATTCGTGAAATTCGTACAATCAGGGGTGAAATTGACCAAATTGAAGTTGCAGAAGGCTGAAATTGAATGTCTTGACTCGAGATATGCAAAAGTTGCAAATAAAAAGACTCAAATTATATTTTTTAGGCAAATTCAACCCTTGATGTTGTGAAGGAACACCTAAAATTGAATTCATTTTTTAATTTTTCTTGAGGTCATTATGAAAAGGGAATTAAAAGAAAAATATGGAACATTTTCCTATATTTTTGTGACCTCGGGAAGTATTTTTTGTGAATTTTCTTATATTTTTCTATTTTTTGAAAATATTTAAAAAATGCGAAAAATATTAAAATTTATTTTTTGTTCAAAATATGGTTCCTTATGCTTGGCCAAGGCTACCAAACTTGATTTTTCAATTTTTTGACTTTTTTAATGAATTTTTGTGAATTTTTGTGAAACAAAACTTAAAAACACTTGATCAAAAATCGGGTGTCAACCACTACCCCTCTTTGAAAGTAATCTCGGTTAGATGTTGCTTTCAAAGACAAGGTGACACCTGAATCTTCAATCGACTCAACCGGGGAAAAGTTTAAGAAAAATGAGTCTCAACATTCAATCATCTTGCCTTTGCCATTGAAGTTCACAATTCTATGGAGAAATTACTTCGGCTTATTCTTGATGTGAGAGAGAAATAGAGGAGAGAGAGAATTTACCTGTGGCTCACTTGTCGATAGTCTAAAGATTGTTGGTCGAAGGTTGATAGGACAAGTGTGTAGGATTACCTCCGAATAATTCGTGAGGTTCTTTTAAAGATCAGTGCCCGTCCGATGGTAAGTATTTTTTGTAGCGATTTGAAGGTTAAAAGGAAGGTTTACCCTGTAATAAGGGATTTGCCCAGAAAGATCCAAAAAGGAAGGAAATTGGCTCTCATGTAGAAAGGAATTCACCTATAAAAAGGAGATCGTCTATCCTGTAAAAAGGAATTCGCCTATAAAAAGGAGATCGGCTATCCCGTAGAAAGGATTTCACCTATTGAAAGGAAATTGGCTATCCTGTGGAAAGGAATTCACCTATAAAAAGGAGATCGGTTACCCTTTAGAAAGGAATTCACCTATTGAAAGGCAATTGGTTATCCTGTAGGAAGGAATTCACCTATTAAAAGAGATTGGCTATCCTATAGGAAGGAATTCACCATTTAAAGGAGATTGGCTATCCTGTAGAATAGAATTCACCTATTAAAAGGAAATTGGCTATCATGTAGAAAGCAATTCACCTATTAAAAGGAAATTGACTATCCCGTAGAAAGGAATCCACCTATTAAAGAGATTGGCTATCCTGTAGAAAGGAGTTCGCCTATTGAAAGAGATGGGCTATCCTGTAGAAAGGAATTCACCTATTGAAAGAGATGGGCTATCCTGTAGAAAGGAGTTCACCTACGAAAAAGGGGTACCCTAATGTCTTCCTTCTAGGATTGACAGAAGCGGTAACAAGGATATTGTTCCAAGGACCTATGATTTCTAGGAATCTTTTGGAAACTTAGACTAAGCTTCAGATTTAAAAAGGAGAGAGGGTGCCATCCGAGGACCTATGATTACTAGCAAACCTACAGAAGCTCGAACACAATTTTTTTAGACTTTAAAAGATGAGGGTGCCATCTGAGGACCTAGGATTACTAGCGAACCTACGTAAGCTCGAACCCAATTTTTCATACTTTAAAAGATGAAGGTGTCATCTGAAGACCTAGGATTACTAGCGAACCTACAGAAGCTCGAACCCAATTTTTAGATTTAAAAGCTGGATTATTCGAGGACCCGGGAATACCAGAAGACCTACAAAAAATTCAAATTAGTCGGATCTTTAAAGATGTAGTCATTTTGAGGATTTGAGGACACCTGAAATCCTATAGAAATTCAAATTAGTTAGATCTTCTCAAGTGCAGTCATCTTGAGGATTTGGGGACACCATAAAGCTTGCGGAAATTTAACTAAACGTCATTAGTGCTTGCTTTTGAGCAATCCAGTGGGTTGAGGCCCATGGATCATGATGAAGAAAAGATGTTCCTAGGTTTTTGGGGAAAAACTTAGGAATCCCAAAAAGATTTTCAATTTGTATTTGTGAAGGAAGCGTGTCCAAACACATGTTCAAATCCCCACTATGGATGAATTTTGAATATCACGATCTGAGTGTTCTTCAAAAAGATTGTCTCAAAATTTTTCAAAAGGATTCCCTTCATCCAAGAGGGCTTCTCACCATTTGGGAAGGCTTTTCAAAACTTGAATCTACTCACGGAAAACCTAACCTTAAGGTTTCGGGATTATTCAAGGTGCATACAATCTAATTGATCAAAGAAGTCATTTAAAAGGGACCGTAATTCAGGCTAGGTCAAAGGTTTATCAAATGATATTTATTTCGAGGCTAAGAAAGGAATATTCATCAAGAGTAACTTCTTTGGGTCTACAAGTCAAGAACCCTGAAGATACGATAAGACATGATTGTCCTTACCCCTTTAAGCGGTAGCTTCCTGTGTGATCTCTCGCATTAGCCCGAGATATCTCTAGATCAGAAAAGTTTTGGGGATAGGTTGTATCTTGGTTTATGTGGTTTTTTTAGAAAGGCCATATTTTCAAAAAGAGGGGTGAACGTGGGTGATCACCTTGATATTTTTACCAGCAATCATTCGCTTTGAGGAAGATTCACGAATGTCTTTCTTCACCTGATTTTGAGGATTTTCCTCTTTTCATTGTGATTCTCAAATTTTTCTTTCTCTCTTCTTTTTCACGAGAGGATTTGAAATGGGCTTTGGCCTTTGCTTTTACCAGGCACTTTGCTTTTTCTAGCCCTTTTGTCTCTTGTTATTTTCTACATTGATTGTCTCTTTTCGAGACCAGGATCGAAAATTCTTCCGATTTATATTTTTGACTTATTGCTGGTAATTCCTTTGTTGTGCCCCGGTATAGGGACGTGATCACCAACAATAGTTTAGAAATGAAGATCAAAGGCTCAAATTGGTTCGTCAAAGGATAAAGTGTTTGAGGATATAGAAATGAAGTATTTTTCTTCACTCGAAGGTGTTCCAAGCCTCTACAAGAAATCACCTGAAGCTATCACAAAAGATTGATTCAAAGTTAGCACAATAAAGTCTTACCTCGATCTTTTCTCCAAGGAATCATCCAACGAACCTCCAAATATACCCCAGTGTGGGGTGATTCTTGATAGGGTTTTATCCAAAAAAATTTCTCCCTTTTTGGTTCAGAATGGTTGTCAAGGGATATAAGTGTATATGGAAAATTTGAAATGAAAATGTCTTTCTTCATTTCAATCCATGTAATCACCGCGAATGACCCCTACGTCCAAAGATTAAGCTTTTTCTCTCTATCACTTTCACTCATCACTCAAGTGTATCGGAGATGTGTTTGAATATAAGGTTTGTCTCTTTTCATCTGAAGGATCATCCTGTTGAATAGCTTTCAAAACATATCCTTTTGTAGGACCACATGGCGTTTTCATCAAAATTCATCATTCGTGAAAATTTTCATCACAAAAGATATATTCAGAAGACGTTTGTAAAATTTCAAAGGAATGTTTCTTTAAAAGGCCTTGCGGCTTTGCAGATTAAAATTTTCAATGTCTAGTATGAAGATGAGTATCCTTCATAAAAGAAAAGGACCCCAAACCTGTTTCCTTCAAATACGACTTCCCGTTTCCTGGAGAAACAAAAGAAACCAATCAGTTATGGATATTTAGAATTTCAAATCAAAACCGATTTCCTGTTTGATCAATCGCTCTGCAGGATTCTTCATGACTCGAGGCCCTCCCGCAAAATACAAACATATGCAAATGTAGGTATGCATATGGCATGTAAATACAAAGTTTTATGTGACTCAGATTTGCTCATCAATCAATTTGAAGCATGAATTTATTTCAAGGATAGTATTTCTTCACGGCATCCGCATTTACCGAACTTGTTAATTCTTCTCTATCCATGTTTACAAGAATGAGGGCTCCTTCGGATAAAACTTTTCGGGTTATGTAGAGGTCTTCATAGTTTGGTGTAAATTTACCTCCCGGGTGTTGAGCATTTGGGAGTATCTTTCTCACAACTAGCATCCTCATTTCAAAATTCCTGGGCTTGACTTTTTTGTTAAAAGCTCTGGCCACTTTCTTCTGATAACTTTGACCACCGCAAATGGCCTTTAGTCACTTTTCATAAATCGGATTTAATCGCTCGTGCCTCTGCTGATTCCACTCATCTTCCGAGAGTTTAATCTGAGAAAGGATCCTTAAAGAGGGAATTTCAACTTCTATTGGTAGGATTGCCTCCATACCATATACCAATGAATAGGGAGTTGTCTCGATTGAAGTACAAATCGAAGTTCGATAGGCCATGATGGCATATGGCAATCTTTCGTGCCAATCCCGATATTTCTTAGCGGTCTTGGCCAATATTTTCTTGATGTTCTTATTTGCCGCTTCCACGGCTCCATTCATTTATGCGCGGTAAGGTGAAGAATTAAGGTGTCGTATTTTAAATTGATCTAATAGGTGATCCACAACCTTGTTGTTCAAATTGGAGTCATTGTCCGTAATGATCGCTCTTTGGACCCCATATCTTGAAATGATATCTCGCTTGATGAATTTAGCAACACGGTTTGCGGTGACATTGGCATATGAGTCCACTTGGTGAAGTAATCAATGGCCACCGGAATAAAACGATGTCCATTGAAGGCCTTTGGGTTGATGGGACCAATCTTGTCAATCCCCACGAGAGAGAATGGCCAAGGTTCTGACATTTTATGAAGTTCATTTGGCAGCGCATTTATCTTGTCGCCATACACCGACATTGATGACGAGGACCTAACATGTTGATTGCAATATGATCCAATAGTCATCCAAGAATATCCGAGTCTCATGATCTTCTTGGCGAGGAGATGACCGTTCATGTGCGGCCCGCATTCTCCTTTATAAATCTCTTTCATAATGAGATTTGCTTCTCTAGCGTTTACACACCTTAGCAAGATCGAATCGAAAGATCTCTTGTATAGGATCTGTCTAGCGAGGAAGAATTTAGAAGATATCTTGCTGATGTATTTCTTATCTTCTAGTTGGGTGTCTTGTGGGAATTCGCCCTTCGGCGGGTAATTTTTTATATCATGATACCATGGTTCTTCATCAGATTCTCCTTCGATGATCATGCGGTATCTTGGTTGATTAAGGATGTCAATCCTCAATGGTTCTATCTCAAGGCCGTTTTGTACTTGCAACATGGTCGATAATGTGGCTAAAGCATCAGCGAAGTGGTTTTGAGTTCTTGGTAGATACTCAAATATGATGTCCTCAAAATGTTGGATTAGTCCTTTGAGGAATTTGTGATAAGGGATAAGCTTAGGATCCTTTGTTTTCCATGCTCCCTGGGTTTGTAAGATGATGAGCATGGAATCCCCCTCTACCTGTAGTTTCCTTACTTTCAACGAAATGGCCGGTTGTAATCCAAGGATGCGAGTCTCATATTCAGAAATGTTGTTGGTGCACGAGAATACCAACTTGGCCAAGACGGAATAATGTTGATCTTTAGGGGATATTAAACGCCCCCGGTACCTAATCCAAGCAAGATTCATGGCGCCGTCAAAGTACATTGTCCATTTATCTTCAGATATGTTCGGGATTTGGCCTCCATCATTTTGCCCTGGAATGTCTTTAGGAGGATTTTCAGCTAACATGTCGGCAATCGCTCTTCCCTTGACAGATTTTTTGGGGAGAGGTTCGATGTCGAAGTCCGAAAGGAGCACTTGCCATTTGACCATCTTTCCCAACAAAACTGGTTTTTCCGGAAGGTACTTGATAGGGTCGTTTTCGGTGACCAGTTGAACATGATAATGCGGGGTATACTGTCTCAATTTGTGGATGACCCAAACCAATGCTACATAGGTTCTTTCCATCGATGAGTACTTAACTTCAGATGCGGTGAACTTTTTGCTCGGATAGTAGATGGCCCGTTCCTTTCAATCCTTGGGATTAGTTTGGGCAAGTAAAGCTCCTAAGGACTCATCATGAACCGTCGGATATAAAGTCAAAGGAACATTAGGGATTGGAAGTACCAGTACTAGAGGTTGTACCAAATATTCCTTGGTCTTCTCGAATGTTTGTTGACATTCAGAGTCCCACTTCACTTTTGTGCCCTTTTTTAGGAGTTTAAAGAAGGGTTTTACCGTTTTTGACAATTGTGATATGAATCAAGTTATGTAATTCAGCCTTCCAAGTAGACCCCTTACTTCTTTAACGATAGAAGGAGTCCCTATTTCCCATATGGCTTTGATCTTGGAAGGGTCAATTTCGGTACCACGGCTGCTTATGACAAATCCAAACAGCTTTCCAAATCTTGCGCCAAATACGCATTTTGCGGGGTTTAGCTTGAGCTTGAATTTTCTCGGCCGATCAAACAACTTTCTTAGTACTTGAATATGATCTTCTCCGGGTCTGGATTTGGCGATCATATCATCGACATAGACCTCCACTTCCTTGTGTATCATATCGTGAAACAAAGTCACCTTAGCTCTTTGATAAGTAGCTCCTGTGTTTTTTAATCCAAAGGGCATGACTTTATAGCAGAAAATCCCCTCTTGGGTGACGAATGAAGTCTTGATCTTGTCTTCTTCTTTTAGCATGATTTGATTATATCCCGAGAAGCCATCCATGAAGGAGAACAATTCAAAGCCAGCGGTGCTATCGACAAGCACGTCAATATGTGGTAAGGGGAAGTCATCTTTTGGACTAGCCTTGTTCGGATCTCGATAATCCACGCATATTCGAATTCTTCCATCCTTCTTCTTAAGCGGTACGATGTTGGCGACCCAATCAGCATATGGGACGGCTTCGATGAACCCCACTTTAAGAAGCTTCATCACTTCTTCTTTGATCTTATCGGATAATTCGGGGTTCATTCTTACGCATGGCTGGTTAACTAGTTTGCATGCGGGGTACGTAGGCAACGCATGTTCCACTATATCTCGGTCTAGTCCCGGCATGTCGGCATACGACCGGGCGAAGATATCCCGATATTCTTTGAGTAACGCTGTCATTCTCAAAATGTCGGTTGTAGATAAATGTCCCCCTATTTTCACCTCTTTAACACAAACCGAGTCTCCCGGATTGACAATAATAGGTTCTTTAGAAATAGAAGGCTTAGACTCTTCAAAACAATCTCATTCTCTCTTGATATCACTCATATTCGCTTCTTCTTCATCAATCTCATATGAGTAATCATCGAGTTGATTTGAGTCACATATTAACTCGTTATGCATGGGAGGAATGATATGCCTGAAATACATCATGAAATGGTGAAATTAGAGAAGGCATGACCTATTTTGACGAAAATATTTTTGAATTCACTTTTTGAAGAAAAGGAAAAGAGAACTAGTCCTTAACTTCCGGGACATCTTGGTTCTCAAGATGCCATTTTAAAACCTAGGATCATATGGTGGATCGGGCCTCAAGTTTCATGGTAAGGGCAATTGTCATCATCGAACCAATCTGTTGTTACATATGTCTTTAATAAACGGGGAGTGATCTTTATTAATAGATACGACTAATGGCAATACAAGATCCAAAGGGTGCTTAAAAGGAGAAACAACAAAAAGCTTTAGTTGTAAGAAATAAACGCAGTAATCGAAATGCGATGAAAGGTAAAGTTCAGAAAAAGCCTTTTACTCGGGGGTGGGAAAGTCGTCATCGAGCCATTCAATGATCACATTCACCCGATTGTCCGGAAATAGGTTGAATAAGTCTCGGTTCCGTAGCATCGAAATATCTTCATCTTCAAGCCATTTACCTCCTTTGAGGAATACTTCAAACAAAGGATTTTCAAACATTTTCCCTCTAACTTTCCAGGTATTGGTGCTAATGAAGCGACTATCTTGGAGTCCACGACGTCCTTGGTCTCCATAACATTTGTTTTAACCTTGGCCTCGACCCGTATCATGTCTCACTATTCCCTTATATCCCGGACCAGCCTTGTGGTCATTTGAGTTAAGACTCAAGGGATTACGAATTCCTTAGCCATACTTTCCCAACCCAATGCCAGGAATGAAACTATTTGTGAGGAGTATCTTTCCAGCCATAATCGCAGGCTTCGACAACTCCGGGATAGCTATCTTCGCGTCGGATGGTACGTGCATAATGGATCCGACATCGAAGGTATGATAACTAAGCTCATCCTCCTTTAGGGACTCGATGTAGGGAACTATTCCTTTCGGGGAGGCGCGATGTCCCGTTTCACCATGAATAGTGATCAGCCGGCCTTGGACCACAAACTTAACCTTATGATGTAGAGAAGAGGGTACTGCTCCACATACATGGATCCATGGTCTTCCTAAAAGCAGAGTAAAAGCACTAGGGATATCCAGCATTTGAAATGGTATGGAGAAAGTTACCGGTCCAATGAAGACATCCAATTCGATCTCGCCCACCACATTTTTAGAAACTCCATCAAACGAACGAATGGTCGGCTTGGACATCTTGATGAAGTCTTCATTTATCCCCAAGCTCTTCAAAGTGCTTAGAGGACACAAATTAAAAGCTGAGCCATTGTCTATCAAAACATGAGGTACCTCTTTTCCATGGCACCTTACGACGATATAGAGAGTCTTATTGTGAACACGCCATTCTCTTGGGAAATCCTCATCCGAGAAGGAAATCTGATCCTTCAAAAGAATAGCTCCCATGAAGTCTCCAAGCTGGATTTTGTTGATAGTCTCGGGAACGTGCACTTCGTTTAATACCTTTAGAAGGGCGTCCTTGTGCTTCTCCGAATTTTTGAAAAGGTCAAGCAAGGAGATTTGTGCGGGCACTTTCCGAAGTTGGTCGACGACTTCGTACTCACCGGTTCTCGCAACGAATTGGAGCTTCTCAACTTCTTCGGACGTTGGGATCTTCTTCTCAAGCTCCACCTCCCTTGGAGCATAACATCTTCCGGATCTCATCACGGCGTCAATCTCGCCAGTCCCGTAATCCCAATGTACTACCTTCGGGTCATATTCTTCTACGGGTGGCGGTTTAATCTTCACGGGCTCAATTCTGCCGCCTTGCCCTTTTGAGATTTCCGCTATTTCTTCACAAGATGAATCTACTGTTGACGGCTCTTCCGAGTTGGAAGCTTCCCGATTATCCACCTTATTCAGATCGATCACAAAATGGATCGGGATATCCACCATCCCAATTATTTCATCCTCATGAATGCTTTCGGGATTATGTTCGGGACATGGCCTCGCCGACGTTGCATCAACGACGCTTTCTTCATCAAAGCGTCTCTGTCTTTCTCTCCCGACTCTCATGATTATACCTTCTATTCTCATACCGACATCCACCATGTGTTAGAAGGAGGAATATGTATATGCATACATACGGTCAAAATACTTTGCCGACAACGACTTGAGCATAAACTCCAGCATTTCCCTTTCCGATAGCGGTGGTTGTACCACCATAGCATGTTTTTTCCACCTTATAAAGAAGAGTTCAAAACTCTCATCTTCTCCTTTTACGATATTCAACAAGTTGGCTTTGGTGGAGTATCCTCTAATCCCAGTTTTAAAGTGCCGCACGAAGTGCTCTGATAGTTCTTCCCGGCTTGGGACACAATCCGCATCGATTGATTGGAACCACGCTAATGCGAGACCGGTCAAACTATGTTTAAAATTCTAGATTAACGTTTCATCGTCTTCATGATGACCAACCATTTGGCGGAGGTAATACAAGATATGTGCCGGAGGACACCCAAGACCGTCATACTTCACGCGGAAAGTCACCCTTGGATTCACTGCTTGGGGCGGAATATTTCTAACTTGGGTGATCGGCACGATCAACTCATTCGGTTCGTCCACCTTCTTCAAAATATTGTCGCCTTGTTCTTGCAACAATGCGATCCGTCGATTACGAGTCTCAAAAGTCCGTCGTATCTCCAGGATTTGCATACTTTCCTCCATTGTCACGGTATTATTCTTGACCGCTAAGCGAAATAACTCCGCCACCATACTTGTCGGATGACGAATGTAGGTTTCGAAATTAGAAAGTCGCATACTGGACTCTTGATTCCTCTGTTCATTCTAAGGGATCTACCGATTCTTGACTTCATCAACTGTTCATACAAATTCTTCGCTTTCGCGGTCATCCATTCCACCCCAACCGTCGGGAACTATATCTCATGAATCAATGAAAAAGTTTGGCGGTGCCGAATACAAGACTTTAAAGTTGTAGCCGTCGCTATCTTCTCCGAGATTGTCAACTATCTCGCCTCTTTCAAAAGTGTTGACACTTGATTTTTGATCAAGTATTTCTTAGTTTTATTTCATAAAAATTCACAAAAATTCATAAAAAGTCAAAAAATTGAAAAATCAAGTTTGGTAGCCTTGGCCAAGCATAAGGAACCATTTTTGAACAAAAAATAATTTTTCATATTTTTTGCATTTTTTAATATTTTCGAAAAATAGGAAAATACAAAGAAAATTCACAAAAATACTTCCCGAGGTCACAAAAATATAGAAAAATGTTCCATATTTTTATTTTAATTCCCTTTTCATATTGACCTCGAGGAAAATTAAAAATTGAATTCAATTTTAGGTGTTCCTTCACAACATCAAGGGTTGAATTCGCTTAAAAATGCAATTTAAGTCTTTTTATTTGCAATTTTTGCACATCTTGAGTCAAGACATTCAATTTCAATCCTCTGCAACTTCAATTTGATCAATTGCACCCCCAATTGCGCGAATTACACGAATTGGACAAAAACCCCCAAATTATTTGCAATTTAGTCCCTTAGATTTCCAATTTTTGAAATTACTTTTAATCTAGGGACTTTCATGGAAAAATTGGACTACCTCCTAAGGTTTTCATATGCTCTGAATCGATTGGCAGGGGTAATTTGATCTAATTGGATCATTTGGGCATTCAATTGAACTTTTCCCCAATTTGGGATTTTAGAAAAATTTGGGGTTTTTGTAGAAATTGATGAAAACTTTTGGGCAAATTTACATTTCTAGACAATATTTAGGCCGCTGAGTTCAATTTTGAGGTTTAATTGTAAAAATTCCCCATGCATTTTGATCAATTTTGAAAATTATAAGTTTGAACCGGTTCGGACCGATCTGACCACCGGTCGAACCGGTCCAAACAGTGTCGTTTTCTTCCTCAGAATCGCCACGCGAGTGAACAGTCCTCGGGGTGATTTTGATGACCAAATTGACAGGCCAATCCATGATAATTGAGCCAATTAACGTGGGTGTTTTGTTCCTCGGGTTGATACGCGTTGATTAGGACCGATGTCACGGCTAATGGTGCCGAAGGAACGCCGGTGAAGCGGTCAAAACCTCGGCAATCCAAAAAGTCAACATAGTTAAAAAAAAAACGAGTGAAATTGGTGCTCATTCACGCTTGACGAAAGGTTTAAGGGACTTGGACGGAATCCCAACCGATTCCGTCGCCATCCGATGACCTAATGGCACGTGCGGGGCACGGAATTGAAGGTCGGCGAAGCTCTCCGTGTGCGCCATTTTTTTGAAAACTCATATATAAGGCTAAGAAGATTCGCGAATCAAAAGAGGTTCATTCGTGCTTGCAACAGACTCAGAGAGCTAGAGAGAGAGAGAAAGCGAGAGAGAGCTCGTTCTTCCCCGGGTGGTCGAGAATTTGAGCTCGAGGCGTGAGCACTTTGTCCTATCAATCCCGAGCAAATCGAGGCTTGCAATCAAGTCCAGAAGCTTCGCACCAACTCCGGGAAGCGATCGCACCAGCTCTATCAACCTGCGACCTTCAAAATCGGTGAGTCAACCTTTCAAACTCAGCTCTACACGTTCATGGCATCACATTGTCACCGGCACGATTCTTGCAATTATCGTGTGTGTTTTGATCCTTGAATGTTGCTGACCATCTCTGCATCTTTACTTTGCTTTGATTTTGCATAAAAACTCCCAATCGAGTCTTTGAACTTCGGTCTCCATTACCGGTTACCGTCGAAGCCTGTCTAGGCGATTCTAGACTAAACCAAGTCAATCGGACCTGCAAGTAAGGTTTCTAAACTTTGTTTGAGTGAATCCTGTGATTGAATCAATCTATTATGCTCTATACTATGTGATTGAGTTTCGCAATCTCGACACTGTGCGAAGTCCGATACTCACGATTTAGCCAGTAGAATTGTGTGATTCTGAGATATGTTAACCTAGAGGTCGAGACGAGTCGATTGGAGTTGGTTTCATGAGTTTTGGCCGAGGTCTCACCATTAGATCGTCGTCGGAAGTCCTCGGCCATCCGTTCGGTCGTCGTCGAGAGGTTGAAGACGAAGCTGCCCTGGCAAGTCGGCGAGTCTAAGTCCGAGGTGTCACGCCTTGGTTGGTTCGGAGTGTCGCCGAGTCGCCTTAGTCGTTGGCGCGAATAGGCTGAGTCGGACTTGATTCGACAGTCGCGATAATTAAGCGAGTTTGATTCTAGACGGTTGGATCAGATTTTTGTATTTTTCGGATATTCGTTTAATAGATAGAAAATAAAAAAAAATAGAAACGATGCTGTTTATGTAAGTGAGTGAGCGACGTCGTTTGGGTCGAAGGATCGATACGTCGTCGTTTTACAACTTAGGTGAGCGACGACCCGGATCATATCTAGCTTTAAATCGTGGCCGTTCATCTAGGAATGATGCAGCGTCGTTTTGATGCGCGGGGCAGAGTTGATTTAGTGTAGCGAGACACACGTAAGCATGAGTGAGTCGATGGCCGAGATCGTTTCTAGGATTAATCCTGGCCGTCCGTTTAATTTTCGTATTTCCAAATATTAGGAAATTAGTTTTAGAAAAGCAAAAAAAAAAAAAAAATAGAAATAAATAGATACAACGTCGTTTTGGTGTCGAACGGGTCTGAGCCGGGTTTGGGTCGAGTTGACTCGGTTGACCCGATCCAAAATAATAAAAAAATTAATAAAAATTCATAAAAATGTTCTAAAAATCCAAAAAATCACTAGAATTCATAAAAATCCCTAGATTTTCCCAAAAAAATTTTAAAAAATGTTTAGGTCGATTCGGGACTCTTATAGTCTGAATCAAGAAATTTCAAAGTTTTGAGGGTCGATTTACATCGATTCGGAAAATTACTGATTTTTCAAAAAATAAACAAAAATTCCAAAAAAATTAGAAAAATTACAAAAAAAATTCTAGAAAATCACAAAAAATGGGAATGGCCACATTCAACTGGCTCGACCCTATTTTGTGATTTTTGGGTCTCGAACCTTCAAAATGACCATTTTACCGTTCCGGGCCTTTAGCCCCAAAAATTTCTCGAACCGTCTCAGAACTCGAGTGGACTTTTCTCTGGGGAGATAGGGCCATATTAGAAGTACCATGTCTTGATTGATTGATTGATTTGATTGAGATTATCTTGATTGCGCATTTAATTTTCTGATTGTGACTGATAGGATAGTGAATTCCCGTCTACATGATACCCTAGATCGTTAAAGCCTATCTCGCCCTAAATTTCATCTGCATGAATTCCTAGGTTAGAAAATCACTCAACTTCGGTAACCGAAAGGGCGTTGATTCGAATTTCGGCGTAACTAAGTCCCCGGACCCATTTCTCTGGTTCTCGTAGAATTGAACGATTTCTCCCGATCGCTCGATAGGATTCCCGATCATACCCTCCAAAAATTGATCGGTGACGACTCCATAGGTACGTACGCTGTGCACATATCACCCGACCGCACTAAGGTCGATCCCGATATCTGAAAATTCTCTTCACGTCGCGATTCGAGTAGTGGGTCTTGGGAGAGACCCGCGCGTCAAGATCCACCGCCAACCGGGTTGGAAGTGTGGCTCGTCAACCTCACCCGCCGATATGAGGGTCACGACAAAGAGCTTTCTGCATGAACCTTCTGTCACCTCGGTGAGCTTTCTCAAGGAGGACTTCATAATCATCTAGCTCTTCCGCCTCTACGTTATCTTGGACATTCATCGGGTATCCCGAAGGAATTCTCTAGGCCTTTCCTCTTGTAGTTTTCATCACGAACTCCTCTGCCACCATATCAATGGTTACATAGGTCCTCTTAAAAGTGACATCTTCCATTCTTCCAATAACGCATAGATTGATCGGCCGTTCCGGACATGCATCTTTTTGTTCCCTAGAAATAGTCGCTCCCTCAAGGTATTGCAAAGTTAGCGTCGGGATGTCTTGCATTTTACTTACGTCCATTATGAACTCCAGAGTTTCTTCATGGTCACTCTCAAATATCGCGTTCACCTCGCGATGTTCCCGTAAAGGGTTCTGTTGTACATTTGGTTCAGTCCTATCAAATTCCAGGACCTTACCGTCAATCAAGGCTTGCACCTTATATTTAAGAGGGAGACAGTTATCAACATTATGCCCCCTTTCTCCCATATGATATATGCATGTTTGGGTCTCGTCAAATCTAGCGAACCTAGGAGGATTCGCTCTAGGAGGCTCCTTCGCAACCAATCGGTTCTCCAGAAGCATAGGTAGTAGTTTAGACAAAGGTCTAGGCGGTGGGGTAAAAACAGGTTAGTTTCTCTTTCTTGACTCCAGTGGTTTAGGGACGGTCCAAGAAGAAGCTCCTTGGGTAGGGGTAGAAGGTGAAAAAATTTTCGGTTTAGGTGGGTTAGGAACAAACGCTACATCTCCAGGTTGCTCTCTATCCCTTCTTATGGGGTATTGACGTCTAAAGGATGACTCGGGTATTTTCTTCTCCCACAACACCCATTCATGATGTTTTGCTACCTTGATTAGGTGCGCGAATGTCTGACACCCAGAGGTGTTCAACTTTTCAAAGTACTCGAAGGGTAATGCTTTGATAAAGATATCCACCAACTCTTCTTTGGGGACGAGTGGTTTCACTTGCACAGCTAAGGCCCTCCATCTTTGAGCATAGGCGCGAATGGCCTCATTCTTCTCTTTAGCGATCCTCAAGAGGTCTTCCCTAGTAAGGGTCGTTAGAGTGTTAAACTTGTATTGCCTAAGGAACTCATTAGCTAACTTGTCCTAATTAGCGAGCCTTTCGGGTTCCAGCTCAATAAACCATGCCAAGGTTGTCCCGGATAAAATCTCTTGAAAAGTATTGACCAACAGCGGGGTATTGTCCGAGAATTGGGACATACGGCGTGAGTAGTATTTGAGATGTACCTTGGGACGCCCGATCCCGTTATACTTCCTCACAAAATCGGGCTCCTTGTAATTAGAAGGAACCTCGATTTTCTCAAACGGTTTCATTTTATCAAATCGCGAGAGCTCGTATCCCTGACTAGCCAAGCATTCCTCAATCTTGGCGAGTCTATTAATCTCTTCCTCCATCTTGAGGGCTTGTTTTTCTTTCTTCTCCGGATCGGTTACAACCGGAGGGTCCTTAGGTGGCCTCTCCAAATTTGGAGAAGGGTTTACAGCAGGGGTCGGATTGGCACCTGTACCATCCGATGCGTTTGGAGGAGCTTGAGAGTTTGGATCAATAGGGTATTTTCCTTGACCGGCAATCAGCATTGCCTTCATCTCTGCCACCATTATGGCTATCATGTTCATCTGGTTCTCTAGATTACCCACACGAGGCGCGAGTTCTTCTTACTCCATTCTTATAAGGCATGCTTTGTTGCGAGTTCTCGTGTTTATGAGTCACCTGTTTTTTCACGACATTAATCAGTATCGAAAGCATTTAAAATTTGAAAGGATTAATTCGTGGTAATTGCGTTTCCTATATGATAATGCGTATGCATGCAACGCGTATAAAGGAAATAAGATGCATTTATTACAACCCAAATTGTGCAAAAGTATTTAAAAAGATAACAAATATGCAGAACTAAATGGGGGAATGGATCTATCCGAGCCGAGGACACTTGCGTTCTTCTTGTTCTTCCGCTTCATCCGAATCCCACAAATAAGGATCTTCCCCTTCTTCGGACATCCAAAGCTCCGGATCTTCAGGGACGTACGGCTCCACTCTCGGGACGTACGGTACTATGTACTCCGGTACATAGGATTCCACCTCTTCAATGCGGGGAGATACGAACTCAAGTACATACGGCTCGACCAATGATCTGTGGTACTCCTTGAACTTCTGAATATACTCCTTAGAAGCCCTTTGGATGTTCATCTCATCATCTAAATAATCGGGCCATTCAACTTGTGGCAACGGGGAATTCTTCAAGGCATGAAGGATAAGCTTGATTCGAGCCCAATAGAGCTTCTTTGCTTCTTTGGTGAGCTTTCCATGTGACATATCAAATGAGAAGATCCCAGGACAAACATCTGGTGCTACTTGTTGTAAAATGCAAAACCGCCTCACCACGCGAATAGGATAATAGACCACTGCACCGGTATACCCTAGTAAGGGAATAAGGCTATCATCAATACCAGTAATGCGAGCTTCCAAGATCTTAGGCCAAGTCGGATGCCATTGGATATGCTCGGGTTCCAAATCTCTCAAAAGCTCAACCCATTTCTTAAAAGAAAGTTTAGGCACGAGGGATTGACACTTAAGGAAGGATTTAAGAGAATGTACATGCTCATTGATCTCATGGCATCCTACTCGGAGTTGGAAAGTTTTTATGTGAGAAATGAACCACATGTGAAGTAGTCCGTTGGATGCTTGAAAAGTGACTTTTTTAGAAGTTTTAAAACGGTTTAGAGAAAGGAAGGTTTCAGCTCGAATCATGTAAGAGTAGTTCCATTGGCAACATGCTTGTCGGGCTATGTGAACTATGGATGGATCAAAGGTAGTTCTGGAAGTAGGAAATAGGACAAATGCAAAGAAGGTTAGGATGAACACCTTTCTCGATTTATGACCGAGCTTCGCGGATAGAGAAGAGTAATTGTCAATGAGGAATGAGAAAGTGAATCAGCCGGAGTTGGATTTGTAGACATTTTCTATCTCCGAGGTCTTAAGGCGAAGGAAGCTCCATAGAGAAAGGGTAGGGTTCATATCTAAAGAAGGTTGAGCTATATGGTCATCAAAATTGGCCCCGATGATAGCAGAATATTCTTCGGGTGTAGGGGTCATCTCGAGACCTTGGAAGTTGAAAGCCATCGTGTGCATATCCCATATCTTGGCTAAAGCTTGAATAAGGGCCGGTTGATACTCAACTCTGATTAGATCCACTAGTCGGCCCAAACGTCTTTCAACATACGTTTTGTTGATTAGGTTAAGACGATCCTACCATTGAGAGAGCTCCTTGCGAGGCACCGGAACGATCTTGATATCTCCATTCCCCATGATCTAGAATATGCAAAATGATGATTCTAAAGTCAATTACCACGGATTATGATGGATATGCATGAAATGTGATGCAAATGCACTAATCAAATTCGATGTCATCTTTTAGTAAAATGAGGGTCAACTACTCCCATCTGACTAAAATAACCCAAATGGGATAGTTATGAACCAAATCCCACCTAAAGATAGCATATAATTGATTAGGGTCGTTTAAGTGTAATCGGGGGAGAAAGTCATTATCACAATTTTGAACTTGAGAACTCACAAAACTCACAATTCTAATACAATTAAATTCAAAGGAACATGATATAAAAACATCTAAAGATGTTCGACCAATATATGTCGAAGTAAAATATAAAGACAACCAAGAGGAAATGCAATAAACCCTAAAAAAAAATGCCCCAAAGTCCAACTAAAACTAACTAGTCGAAGCGACGTCTTGATCCGACGATATCCCTATCAACTCGAGAGGCTCAACATCTTCTTCATCATCAGAAGATATGACGAAAATTTCCCTCTTCTTGATTGGAGAGTGATTCGGGGTCATCATGATTGCGCGAGGCCGCCTCATCAATTTTGCGTATAGCTCTCGGATCCTTTCTTTTCCCCGTTTAAGCTCCAAATGACGTGCACAACTTGTATAGTAGCATTTTTCACCGCGGATGCGGTTGCGTCCATTGAGTTCCCTCCCGTGGACAAATCCGAAGACTTGGAATGAATCCGGCTCTCGGTCATTACGTCGAATGCTCCTCCGCTCCCACATGAACACATCGGGGACATTGGTCAGACCTTGAGGCGTCATCTAATCTAAAAAAAATGACCTTCAACCTCGATCACTTAAATGATCTTACAATCTTTCATGATATAGTCGTGAAAATGCATGCTATGCGTAATTTAAATTTACAAGTTCAAAAGGGAAAAAGCCTTACCAACCGATGTTACTCTTTTTTTTGGTTTTTAGTTTTAGGTATACCAACCTTCCATTCACATGCACATGAGACAAGTGAGGTTTAACTCTAAAGAAATCAAAAAGGCTCGAGTATGGACTTAAAAAGGCTCCCGCTATACGAATTAATGAGCCGCCCACAAGCGCAATCAAACAACAAGTGGGTAGGATCATCAACATCGCATAGCGAGCCAGATTAAATATGGTCAACCCTAAGGTAATCAAACACAGGAGCTTTGCATACCAATTCCTATCTAAGACGACCTAAAAGGGTGATTCACAGCTCGGGTTTAGGCGCTTGTGTGTGCAGGTCGTGATCCCCTTAATATGCAAAGCATGCACAGCAGTTTATATCAAACGCCGCTTCAATATGTGCATAAATAAACACATAAAACTCGAAACACCATATCTGCACCAAACAAGTTAGCATAGACACCACCCCTTATAACTCCCATCTGCACCAACATTTAACACTTTTCGTTAGTGTACGTACCTCGCCTTCAAGAGTGTTGACACTCGATTTTTAATCAATTTTCCTTTAGTTTTATTTTCTAAAAATTCTCAAAAATTCACAAAAAATTAAAAAATTAAAAAATCAACATTGGAAGCCTTGGCCAAGCATAAGGGACCAATTTTGAACAAAAAATAATTTTTCATATTTTTCACATTTTTTAATATTTTTGGAAAATAGAAAAATATTAGAAAATTCATTAAAAAAATACTTTTCAAGGTCGTAAAAATACACAAAAATGTTCAATATTTTTCTTTTAATTCCCTTTCAATATTGGCCTCAAGAAAAATTGAAAATTGAATCCAATTTTAGGTGTTTCTTCATAATGCCTAGAGTTGAATTTGCATAAAAAATACAAATTGAGTCTTTTTACTTGCAATTTTTGCACATATCTTGTTTAGACATTCAATTGCAGTCCCTTTGAACTTCAATTTGATCAATCGCACCCTCAATTGCGCGAATTGCACGAATTGCACAAAAATCCCTAAAATTCTTTGCAATTTAGTCCCTCAACTTGCCAATTTTTGAAATTACTCTTAATTGAGGGACTTTCGTGGCAAAATTAGACCATCCCCCTAGGTTTTCATATGCTCTGAATTGATTGGCATGGTTGATTTTGTCTAATTTGATCATTAGGGCACTCAATTGAACTTTTCCCCAATTTGCCAATTAGAAAAATTTGGGGCTTTTGTGCAAATTGACAAGAAATTTTGGGCAAAATTGCATTTCTAGATAATATCCAGGCCCCTAAGTCCGATTTTGAAGTTTAATTGCAAAAATTCCCAGTCAATTTCAATTAATTTTGAAAATTTTACAAAATTTATTGTCCGAACCGGTTCAGACCGGTCTAAGCCACGGTCGAACCGGTTCAGATCGCCGGTCGGACCGGTCGAACCGGTCCAAGACAATGTCGTCTTCCTCAAACGACACGCGCAATTTGCAAGTTTGAATGTCAAATTTCAACGACCAAATTGAGAGCCAATCCGACTCTAATTGATTTAATTGATTGAGGGCTTTGGTTTTTAAGGTTGAGGAGCGTCAATTCCCACCGGTGACAGAGCTAATCGTCGCCGGAGAACGGCGGAATTGCCGGTCAAAGCTCCGGTGGCGTAGAAAGTCAACATTTCACACAATGCACAAATTCAAGCACAATTCGCGACTAACGGAGAACCAAACGGAGTGTATCTTTACGCCTGTCGCCGTCCGACCTCCGGTGACCAAAAATCACGTGATGGCGCACGTGAGAACAGCTCGGCGAGCCCTCGCCCGTACGCGCCAAAATTCAAAAGCCAAGTATAAATAGCCAAAGAAGGTTCTCGATTGAGAGGAGGTTCATTTGGCTTGCAAGCATCTCAGAAAGAGAGAGAGAGAGCTCGTTCTCCTGCTCGCTTGGTCGAGAACTTGAGCTCTACCGTACGATCTTCGTGAGGCGAATCCGGGTTCAATCGAAGCTCAAGATCACTCCTAGGAGCTTCACACAAGTGCCAGAAGTCGATCGCACCAGCTCGCTCGGTCTGCGAACTCCTAAATCGGTAAGTTGAACTATCGAACTTAGCTCGGCACGTTCATGGCATCTCATTGTTTTGGACACAATCATTGCAATTCTTGTGTGCGTTTTGGCTCATGAACATTGCTGATCATCTTCGCATCTTTGTTTTGCTTCGATTTCACACAAATATCTTGAATCGAGTCTGTGAACCTCAACCTCCATGGCCGATCACTGTTGAAGCTCGTCTAGATGAATCTAGACCAAACCAGGTCAATCCGACCCGCAAGTAAGGTTCCTTAACTTGATTTGAGTGTTTCTTATCGTTTAATTAGCCTATTATACTCCGAATCTTAATGTTTGAACTACGAGTTGAGATTCCGTGCGTAGTTCATTGCTCGCGATTTGCTTGGTGAAATTGCCTGATCTTGGATATGTTGTAGACGAAGTCGAGTCGAGTTGTTCTGTGGTGGTCTCGCGTCATTCCGGCGAGATCTCACCGTTAGATCTCGTCGGAACGCTCTCGGCCGTCCGTTGGTAGTCGTCTCGAGGTAGACGACGATGCTGAGGTGTCGGGTCAAACAGTTAACATGCTTAGGTGGCGAGAGAGGATTGGTCCAACTCACGTCCGAGTCGGCTCGGCCGTTGGCGCGAGCGAGCCGACTCGAACTCGATCCGACGATCGTGGTAATTCGATGGATTTGATTTAGGGCCGTCGGATTCGATTTTAGTATTTTCGAGAATTTGATATATTAGATAGAAATTAAAAAATGCAAGAACGGCGTCGTTTTAGTAGGCTTATGCGTCATCGTTTAGGGTAGATAAGGAATGGACGGCTTGGATTAAGTCGAGGAGTGATCGTGGCCGTTCAACGTAATAACCGATTCGGCGTCGTTTTAGTTTAGGTGCGGCGAACGGTTTAGATTAGATCTAGGTTAGATCTTGACCGTTCGTTCAAATTAGGCGGTGCGGCGTCGTTTTATGGCCGAGCGAGTCGACGGCCTAGATCGCACCTAGATTTAAATCGTGGCCGTTCGTCCGAGGTGAGATGCGGCGTCGTTTAAGACAGGAGGTCTGAAGCGGCGTCGTTTTGAATAAAGAAGGAGTCGACGGCTGAGATCAATTCCAAGATTGATCCCAGCCGTCCTTTCTTTTTTAATATTTTCGAATAATAGGAAATTAGTTTAGGAAATCAAAAAGAAAATCAAATAAAATAGGGACGGCGTCGTTTTAGGTGTCAAGTATTCCGCGAGCGGTTTGGACCGGGTTGATCGATCGTTGACCGGTTTGATCCGGTCCAAAATATTAATAAAAAAATATAAATAAAAATACATAAAAATTTCCAAAAATCCAAAAATTCATAGAAAATTCATAAAAATACCCAGATTTTCCCAAAAAAAATTTTAAAAATTTCTAGATCGATTCGGGACTCTTATAGTCCCAATCGAAAATTTTGAGACTTCGAGGGTTGATTTATGTCGATCCGGAAAATTTCCAACCTTTTTAGAAAATAAATAAAAAATCCAAAAAAAATAGAAAAATTCGAAAAATTCCGGAAAATCACAAAAAATGGGAAATGGCCACATTCAACCGGCTTGACCCCGATTTTGTTATTTTCGGGTCCCAAACCCCAAAAATGACCATTCTACCCTTCCGGGCCCTCCGCCCCAAATTTTCCCGAACTATCCCCGAAACCCAAATTTAATATTCCTATGGGCCGATAGGGCCACATTAGATACATGTACATGATTGATTACTTGAATTGACTGAGATTATCTTGATTGCGTGTATTAATTTTCTGATTGTGACTGTTAGGGTAAAAAAATCCCGTCTGCATGATATCCTTAGATCGTTAGAGCCTACCTCACCCAAAATTTCATCTGCATGAATTCATAGGTTAGAAAATCACTCGACATCGGTAACCGAAAGGGCGTCAATGTAAATCTTGGCGTAACCAAGTCCCCGAACCCAAATCTCTAGTTCTC
The DNA here is from genome assembly GCF_020921035.1 of Rhodamnia argentea. NCBI lineage: Eukaryota > Viridiplantae > Streptophyta > Magnoliopsida > Myrtales > Myrtaceae > Rhodamnia > Rhodamnia argentea. The sequence goes on from NC_063158.1 coordinate 8,769,618, forward strand.
GCAGAACCGAACGGTTTCTCCCGACCACTCGGTAGGGTTTTCCGATGATACCCTCCAATAAATTGATCGGTGGCGACTCCAAAATGCATGTACACTACGCACATGCCACCCGACCACACTAAGGTCGACCTCGATATTTGATAGAATTTTCCTCACATCGCGATTCGAGTAATGGGTCTTAGGAGAGACCCGCGATCCCAAAGATCCCACGGGCAACCGGGGTTATACCCATATAAAAAGGATCGGCTCGTTAACCCTCTCGCCTTCGACCGGGACATAAAAATTTTCCGAAAGGAGGGTCGCGACAGATCGGCGACTCGTACTGGGAAGAATGGTTGCTAAATCATTAAGAGGACTTAAGCCGATAAAAATGTTGAGTGTTTTCTAATCCTGTTTTCTACGGATGCTCTTGAAGGTGAGGTACGTCCACTAACAAAAGTGTTAAATGTTGGTGCAGATGGGAGTTATAAGGGGTGACGTCTATGCTAACCTTTTTGTTGCGTATATGGTGTTTTGGGTTGTGTGTTTATTTATGTCCATATTGAAGCGACGTTTTGAATATAAAATGCTGTGCATGTCTTGTATATTTTGAGGATCACGACACTGCACACACAAGCGCCTAAACCCGAGCCGCAAATTACCCTTATAAGTCGCCATAGATAGGGATCGGTATGTGAAGCTCCCGTGTTTGATTGCACTTGGGTTGACCATATTTGATCCTGCTCGCTATGCGAGATTGATGATCCTACCCACTTGTTGTTTGATTGAGTTTGTGGGCGGCTCATCGATTTGTATAGCGGGAGCCTTTCTAGGTCCATACCCGAGCCTTTTTGATTTCTTTAGAGTTGAACCTCACTTGTCCATGCGCATGTGAAATGGACGGTTGGTATACCTAAAACCAAAAACCCAAAAAAAAGAGTAACATCGGTTGGTAAGGCTTTTTACCCTCTTTATTTTTGTAAATTTAAATTTTGCATATCATGCATTTTCACGAGCATATCATCACAATTTGTAAGATCGTTTAAGTAATCGGGGTTGAAGGTCAATTTTCCTTTTTAGGATAGATGGCGCCCCGAAGTTATATTGATGTCCCCGATGTATTCGCATTGGAGCGGAGGATTATTTGACGCAAGGATCGAGTGCCCGCTACTTTTCGAGTCTTTGGATTTGTCCATGGAAGGGAGCTCAATGGACGGAACCGCACTCGTAGCGAGGGTTGTAATTATACTCGTTGTGGACAACATCCGGAACTCAAGCGCGAAAAGGAGAGAATTTGGGACTTGTATATGAAATTGGCAAAGAAACCTCGTGCGATCAAGACGACCCCAAAGCACTCCCCGATTAAGAAGAAGGAAATCATCACCATAACCTCCGATGATGAAGAAGATGTCAAGCTTCCCGAGATAGTGGAGATCTCATCGGATGAGGACACCATTTCGATCGCCTAGTTTAGTGCGACTTTGGGGCATTTCTAGGGTCCATTACATTTTGAGTGAATTGTGTATGTTCAATTCACACGTATTGGTCGAACATCTTTAGATACTTTCATATCCCATCTCTTTGGGTTTTATTGTATTAAATTTGTGAATTCCGTGGGTTGTCAGATTTGGAGTTGTAAAACCGACTTTCTACCCCGATTACACTTAAACGATCCTAATCAATTACATGCCATCTTTGGGTGAGATTTGGTCCATAACTACCCTATTTGGCTTATTTGGGTCAAATGGGAGTAGTTGACCCTCATGTTACCAAAAGAGGACATGGAATTTGGTTAGTGCATTTGCATCACATTTCATGCATATTCATGTTAAATCCGTGGTAATTGACTTTAGGATCATCATTTTGCATTTCTAGATCATGGGGAATGGAGATATCAAAGTCATCCCGGTACCGCGCAAGGAGCTTTCTTTATGGTGGGATCGCCTCGACATAATCAACAAAGCATACGTTGAAGGGCGTTTGGGACGATTGGTGGACTTGATCAAAGTTGAATATCAACCGGCTCTCATTCGGGCATTAGCCAAGGCATGGGACATACGCACGATGATATTTAATTTCCAAGGTCTTGAACTGACTCCTACACTGGAGGAGTATACCGCTATCATTGGGGCTAAGTTTGACGACCATATAGCTCAACCCTCTCTAGACATAGATTCTACTCGTTCTCTATCGAGCTTTCTCCGTCTCAAGACCTCTGAAATAGAGAAAGTTTATAAGTCCAACTCCGACAAATTCACCTTCTCCTTCCTTTTTGACAACTATTCCTCTTTACCCGCCGAAACCGATCATAAATCGAGAAAGGTGTTCATTTTAGCCTTCTTCGCATTCGTCCTATTCCCAACCTCTAGAACCACTTTTGATCCTTCCATAGTCCATATAGCCGGACAAGCATGTTGTTGTTGGAATTATTCATACATGATTTTAGCTGAAACCTTTCTCTCCCTAAACCGTTCTAAAACTTCCAAAAAGGCCGTTTTCCAAGCATCTAATGGATTACTCCACATGTGGTTCACATCTCATATAAAAACTTTCCAACTCCGAGTAGGGCGTTATGAGATCAATGAGCATGTTCACCCTCTTAAATCCTTCCTCAAATGCCAATCCCTCTTACCCAAAAACTCTTTTAAGAAGTGGGTTGAGCTATTGGACAATTTGAAGCCTGAGCATATTAGATGGCGTTTGACTTGGCCTAAGATCGTGGAGGCTCGCATCATTGGTGTTGAAGATAGCTCTATCCCCTTCTTGGGATGTACCGGTGCTGTAGCATATTATCCCATTCATGTGGTGAGGCAATTCGAAGTTTTACAAGAGATACCACCGGATGTTTGTCCCAGGATCTTCTCATTTGACATGACAAGGGGAAAGCTAACCAAGGAAGCAAAGAAGCTCTATCGAGCCCGAATCAAGCTTATACTTCATACTTTGAAGAATTCCCCGCTGCAACAAGTTGAATGGCTGGATTATTTGGATGACGAGATGAACATTCATAGAGCCTCCAATGAGTATATTCAGAAGTTTAAGGAGTATCGCCAATCATTAGTTGAGCCATACGTGCACGAGTGCGTGTCTCCTCGCATTGAAGATGTGGAGTCCTACGAGCCCGAGTACATAGTACCATATGTCCCGGGAGTGGAGCCGTACATTCTCGAAGATCCGGAGCCGTGGGTGTCTGAAGAGGGAGAAGACCCATACCTATGGAATTCGGATGGATCAGAAGAGCAAGAAGAGTGGAAGCGTCCTTGACTTGGATAGATCTATTCCCCATTTAGATTTTTACATACTTGTTATCTTTTAAACACTTTTGAACAATTTGGTTTGTAATAAATGCATATTATTCCTTTTATGAGCATTTCATGCATACATATAGAAAATGCAATTACCACGGGTCAACATTTCCAAATCCTTGAATGTTTTCAATGCTGATTTGATGTTCTGAAAAATAGGTGATTGATAAACACGAGGACGCGTAGCAAGACGCGCAAATTAAGAATGGAACAGGAAGAACTCGCACCTCGTGTGGGTAACTTGGAGAACCAAATGAATATGACGCCACAATGGTGGCAGAGATGAAAGCGATGCTGATTGCAAGTCAGGGGAGATACCCCGTTGATCCTAATTCTCAAGCCCCTTCGGGATCGTCCGATGGAACAAATACTAACCCGACGCCTACCGCCAATCCCACTTTGAATCCGGAGCGACCGCCTAAGGATCCTCCCATTGCGATTGATCCGGAAAAGAAGGAGAAGCAAGTCCTCAAAATGGAGGAGGAAATAAAAAGGCTCGCTAAGATCGAAGAATGCCCGGCAAGTCGTGGGTATGAACTCTCGAGGTTTAACAAGGTCGCGCCATTTGCAAAGATTGAGGTTCCTGCCGATTACAAGGAACCAGATTTTGTGAGGAAATATAATGGGAGCGAGTGTCCCAAGGCGCACTTGAAGTATTATTTGGGCCGAATGTCACAATTCTCGGACAATATTCCACTACTGGTTAACACTTTCCAAGAAAGCCTATCTAGGGCAGCCCTGGCGTGGTTCATCGAACTTGAGCCAGAGAGACTCACCGATTGGGACAAACTGGTTGACGAGTTCCTTCGGCAATATAAATTTAACACTTTGACTACCCTCACTAGAGAGGACTTTCTGAGAACCGTAAAAGGAAAGAATGAGGCCGTTCGCGCCTATGCCCAAAGATGGAGAGCATTGGCTGTGCAGGTAAAACCACTCGTTCCTGAAGAAGAACCGATAGACCTCTTCCTCAAGGCGTTGCCTTTTGAATACTTCGACAAGCTGAACACCTGCGGGTGTTAGACGTTTGCGCACCCGATCAAGGTGGTAGAACGTCATGAATGGGTCTTGAGAGAGAAGAAAATATCCGAAGCACCTTTCGGATGCCAATACCCTTTGAGAAGGGACAATAGGGAGCAAACCGGAGAAGTGGCCTTTGTCCCAAATCCGCCTAAGCCCAAAAATTTCTCATCTTCTACCCCTACCCAAGGAACGTCTTCCTGGACAACTTCTAAACCACCCGAACCTAGAAGAAGAAATCAACCTGTTTTTACCCCTTTACCCCGGCCGTTATCTAAGCTATTACCCATGTTGTTGGAGAATCGACTAGTTGCAAAAGAGCCACCTAGAGCTTATCCTCCAAGATTTCCCGGATTTGATGAGACCCAGACATGTGTATACCATATGGGAGAAAGGGGGCACAATGTGGATAATTGTCTCGCCCTCAAGTTCAAGGTACAAGCACTAATCGACGGAAAAGTCCTAGAGTTTGATAAGGCTGAACCGAATGTGCAACAAAACCCGCTACCCGAACATCGCGAGGTGAACGCGATTTTTGGAGGCGAAGAGGAAGAGGTTCTGGAATTTATAGTGGATGTAAGTAAAATGCGGGATATCCTAGTATTCGCCTCACAATACCCGGAAGGAGAGAGTATTTCCGGGGAGCAAAAGGAGGCTTGCTTGGAAAAGGCGATCAATTTGGGCGTCATAGGAAGAATGGAGGATGTCGCTTTTAAGGGGACGTATGTGACTGTGGACATGTTGGCGGAAGAATTCACAATGAAAGCTACGAGGGGATGTGGGTGGAAAGTACCCTCGGGATATTTGATGAACGTCAAAAATGATAAGGAAATTGAGGAACTTGATGAATATGAAATCCGCATGGACAAGGCCCGCATGGGCGATAGAAGGTTTTTACAAAAGGCCCTAGAAAGAGGATAAATAGTTGACAACCTTGGAGAGGATAGTGGCGGTTACAATTTTAAAGTGTTATATTCAGCGCCTCCGAGCTTTTTCGTTGACTCTGGAGATATAGCTCCTGACAGGTGGGGCGGCATGGATGATCCCGAAAGTGAAGAATTTGTGGGAACGGTTGATGAAGCTAAAAATCAAGAGGCTCCTCGGAATGAACAGGTGAATCGGGAGTCCAACGTGCGACTTTCTAATCTGGAGACTCACATACGTCATTTGACGACGATGGTGGTAGAATTATCTCGGTTGGTGACCAAGAATAATGCCACAAATGTAGAGGATGATATGTAGATTCTAGAGATACGGCGAACCATGGAGACGCAAAAGCGAAAGATCGCTCTACTGCAAGAGCAAGGTGATGACATGTCAAGAAAGATGGATGAGTTGAAAGAGCTGATTGCGCCACTCACCCAAGCTAGAAATATTTCGCCCCAAGGCGTGAACCCGAAAGTGACCTTCCGCACGAAGTATAATTGTGCTGGATGTCCTCCGGCGCATATCTCATATTATCTCCGCCAAATGGTTGGCTATCATGAAGATGACGAAACGCTAATCCAGAATTTCGGACATAGTTTGACGGGCCCCGCACTAGTATGGTTCCAATCAATCGATTTAGACCGGGTCCCAAGTCGGGAGGATCTATCAGAGCACTTTATACGGCACTTTGAAGCTGGGATCATAGGGTACTTTACTAAAGCTAATTTGTTGAACATCAGAAAAGGGGAAGATGAGAGTTTTGAGCTCTTTGCTAGGAGGTGGAAGAAACACGCCGTGATGGTACAACCGCCACCGTCAGAAAGAGAGATGCTGGAGTTCGTGCTTAAGTCATGTACGCATATACGTATTCTTCATTCCAACATCTGGTGGAGATTGGCATGAGGATTGAAGGAATTATCCCGAGAGTTAGAAGGGAAAGGCAAAGGTGCCTAAATGAAGAAAATGCCAAGCCGGTAAGGCCATGTCCCGAACATAACCCCGATGATGTCCATGAAGATGAGATGATCGGAATGGTAGATACTCCGATTCGCTTTGTCATTGATCCGAATAAGGTGGATAATTGGGAGACATCCGCCTCGGAAAAACCGTTAACGTCCGAGTCACCACAAGAAGAGATCATACCGGTAAAGATCAAATTGCCGCCTGTGGAAGAGTATAACTCGAGGGCGGTTCATTGGGATTATGGAATGGGCGAGATTGACGCCATAATGAGATCGGGAAGATGTTATTCACCAAGAAAGGCGGATTCTCAAAAGAAAGTCCCAACCGTGGAAGAAGTTGAGAAGTTACAATCGGTCGTGAGAACCGGTGAATATGAGGTTGTCGACCAACTGCGGAAAATGCCGGCGCATATCTCTTTGCTAGATCTCTTCAAGAATTCTGAAAAGCACAAGAATGCCCTCCTGAAGGTACCGGACGAAGTCCATGTTCCGGAAACCATTAACGAAGTTCAACTAGGGGACTTCGTAGGTGTTATCCTCTTGAAAGACCAGATATCCTTTTCGGACGAAGATTTCCCAAAGGAAGGGCGTGTGCATAATAAAGCTCTCTATATCGCCGTGAAGTGCCACGGAAAGGAGGTTCCTTATGTTCTAATTGACAATGGTTCGGCCTTTAATCTCTCGCCCCCGAGCACTTTGAGAAGCTTGGGAATAAACGAAGGTTTCATCAAGACATCCAAGGCCACTATCGGGTCATTTGACGGAGTCTCCAAGAACGTAGTGGGAGAGATTGAACCGGACATCTCCATTGGACCGGTGACCTTCTCTGCACCGTTTCAAGTGCTGGATATTCCTAGTGCCTTCACCTTGCTTCTTGGAAGACCGTAGATTCACGTGTACGGAGCGATACCTTCCTCTTTGCATCAAAAGGTGAAATTCGTGGTCAGGAGTCAGCCGATCACCGTTCATGTCGAGACGAGGGATCGGGCTTCTTTAAAAGGGATGGTCCCATACATTGAACCCTCAAAGGAGGAGGAGCTGAGTTATCATACTCTTGACATCGTATACGTCATGCATGTATCGCCCGATACAAAGATAGCTACACCAGAGCTTTCAAAACCTACGACTATGGCGGGAAGAGTCTTACTCTCAAATGGTTTTATTCCGGATGTCGGACTAGGGAAACACGGTCAGGGAATCAGCAACCCTTTGAATTTGAACTCTAATGACCATAAGGTAGGTCCGGGCTATAAAGAGATAGTAGGACGAAATACGGGTCGAGGCCGAGGTCGAAACAATCGTGACGGAGACCAAGGAGGCCGTGAACACCGAGGTGGCCGTTTTATAGGCACCGATGCGTGGAAAGCCGGAGGGAAGATGTTCCTAAACCCCTTATTTGAGGTGTTCTCTAAAGGAGGCAAATGGCTGGAAGATAAGGATATCTCCGAAGATGCAGAGCCGGACTTGTTCAACCCGTTCCTGGATAATCGGGTGCACGTTATCATTGAGTGGGTGGAAGATGATTTCCCCACCCCGGAGTAAAAGGTTCTTTCTAAACTTTACATTTTAATGCATTTTGATTACCGCACTTGTTTTTAAAGCACTCGTTGTTTTAGCACCCTTTGGGTCTCATTACGTGATCCAAGAAGTGCAGATCTGTATTACTTTTAGTTGCATCTATTAATGAAATTCATCTCAAGTTTTATTACGGACATGTGGAACAACGGATTGGTCCGATGATGATAATCGCTTATCTTGTGAAACTTGAGGCCCGATCCGCCATGTGATCTTGAATTTTTAAAAATGGCTTTTTGAGAACAAAGACGTACGGAAGATTATGGACTAGTTCTCTTTCCTTTTTCTTCAAAAATTGAATTCAAAAATGTTTTCATGTTAGAAAAGATCATGCATTCTTTAATTTTATTGTCTTTGAATACTAATCTTTCATGATGCATTTCGGGCATGTCATCCCATCCATGCATAACAAGTTAATATGTAACTCAAATCGGTTCGACGACTATGCATATGAAATTGATATAGAAGAGGCTGATGTGAGCGATATCAAGAGGGAATGGGATTGTTTTGAAGAGTCCAAGCCTCTCATCTTTGAAGAACCCATCACTATTAATCTGGGAGATTCTACTTACGTCAAAGAAGTGAAAGTGGGAGGACATTTATCTGCAGCAGATGTTTTAAGAATGACGGCATTACTCAAGGAATATCAAGACATTTTTGTCTAGTCATATGCTGACATGCCAGGTTTAGACCGTGAAATAGTGGAGCATGCTCTACCCACAGATCCTGCTTGCACACGGTTAATCGCCCATCTAGAAGGATGAACCCTGAATTAGCAGATAAAATCAAGGAAGAGGTGATGAAGCTCCTCAAAGTTGGATTTATCGAAGCTGTCTCATATGCTGATTGGGTCGCCAACATCATACCGGTTAAGAAGAAGGACGGAAGAATTCGAATATGTGTGGATTATCGAGACTTGAACAAAGCTAGTCCAAAAGATGATTTTCCCCTACCGCACATTGATGTGCTCGTCGATAGCACTGCTGGTTTTGAACTATTCTCATTCATGAATGGATTCTCGGGATATAACGAGATCATGTTGAAGGAAGAAGATAAGATCAAGACCTCGTTCACTACACAATGGGGGATCTTCTATTATAAGGTCATGCCCTTCGGTTTGAAAACACAGGGGGTAACGTATCAAAGGGCTATGGTAACCCTTTTTCATGACATGATACACAAGGAGATGGAGGTTTATGTGGATGATATGATCGCCAAGTCCGGACCGGGAGAAGATCATGTTCAGGTGCTGAGGAAATTATTTGATCGATTGAGAAAATACAAGCTCAAGCTAAATTCTGCGAAATGCGTATTTGGCGCAATATCCGGAAAATTGCTTGGATTTGTCGTAAACAATCGTGGAATCGAAATCGACCCCTCCAAGATCAAAGCTATATGGGAAATAGGGACTCCTTCCACTGTCAAAGAGGTGAGGGGGCTACTTGGAAGATTGAATTATATATCCAGATTCATATCGCGGTTATCTGAAACAAATAAACCCTTTTTCAAACTTTTAAAGAAAGGCGCGAAGGTGAAATAGGATTCGGAGTGTTAGCAAGCGTTTGAGAAGATCAAGGAATATCCGGTACAACCTCGAGTCTTGGTACCTCCTATCCCTAACGTTCCTTTAACTTTATATCTGACGGTTCATGATGAGTCCTTGGGAGTTTTATTAGCTCAAACTAACCCCAAGCATCGAAAGGAACGGGCCATATATTAGCCGAGCAAAAAGTTCACAACATCCGAAGCTAAATACTCGTCGGTGGAAAGGACTTGCGTAGCATTGGTTTGGGTCCTCCATAGGTTGAGGCGGTATACTTTGCATTATCATATCCAACTGGTTACTAAGAATGATCCTATCAAATATCTCCTGGAAAAACCAGCTTTATTAGGAAAGATGGCCAAATGGTAAGTATTGCTTTCAGAGTTTGACATTAAAACTTCTCCTCGAAAATCTGTCAAGGGAAGAGCAATTGCTGACATGCTAGCTGAAAATCCTCCTAAAGACGTTTCGGAACAAAATAAGGGAGGTCAAATTTTGAACATATCTGAAGACAAATGGACAATGTACTTTGATGGCGCAGTGAATCTCACTGGATCAGGTGCCGGGGCAGTCTTAATATCCCCTAAAGATCAACATTATCCAGTCTCAACCAAGTTAGTATTCCCATGCACCAACAACATTTCTGAATATGAGGCCCGCATACTTGGATTACAATTGGCCATTTCATTAAAAGTGAAGAAGCTCTTGGTAAATGGGGATTCCATGCTAATCATCTTACAAACTCAAGGAGAGTGGAAGACAAAGGATCCCAAGCTTATCCCTTATCATAAATTCCTCGAAGAGCTGATCCAACATTTTGAGGAGATCACTTTCGAGTATCTACCAAGAACTCAAAATCATTTTGCTGACGCTTTGGCCACATTATCGGCCATGTTACAAGTACAAGAGGGCCTTGAAATAGAGCCCTTAAGGATTGACATCTTGGAGCAACCCGCATCTTGCATGGTCATTGAAGAAGAGCTTGATGAAGAACCATGGTATCATAACATTAAGAATTACCTACTGAAGGGTGAATTCCCACAAGACGATCAACGAGAAGATAAGAAGTACATTAGCAAGATGGCATCAAAATTTTTCCTCAACGGACGGATCCTATACAAGAGATCCTTTGATTCAATCCTACTGAGGTGCGTAAATGCCAAAGAAGCAAATCTCATCATGAAAGAAATCCATGAAGGAGAATGCGGGCCGCATATAAATGGTCACCTCCTCGCCAAGAAGATCATGAGACTCGGATATTCTTGGATGACTATCGAGTCGGATTGCAATCAACATGTGAGATTCTGTCATCGGTGTCAAGTATATGGCGACAAGATGAATGCGCCGCCGAATGAACTTCATCAAATGTCAGAACCATGGCCATTTTCTATGTGGGGAATTGATATGATTGGCCCTATCAACCCAAAGACCTCTAACGGACATTGCTTTATTCTAGTGGCTATTGACTTTTTTACCAAGTGGATTGAAGCCAGCTCGTATGCCAATGTCACCGCAAATGATGTGGCTAAATTCGTCAAGCGAGATATCATATCAAGATATGGAGTTCCAAGAGCCATCATTATTGACAATGGCTCCAATCCGAACAACAAGGTTATCGATCACTTATTGGAACAATTTAAGGTACGACACCTTAATTCCTCACCTTACCGCCCATAAATGAATGGAACTGTGGAGGCGGCAAACAAGAACATCAAGAAGATATTGACCAAAACTGCTGAGAAATATCGAGGCTGGCATGAAAGATTGCCATACGCTCTCATGGCCTATCGAACTTCCATTCGTACTTCAACTAGGGCAACTCCCTACTCTTTGGTATACGGTATGGAAGCATCCCTACCGGTAGAGGTAGAAATCCCCTCTTTAAGGGTCCTGTCTCGGATAGAACTCACGGAAGATGAGTGGAACCGGCAGAGATACGAACGGTTGAATCTGATTGATGAAAAACGATTGAAGGCTATTTGTCATGGTCAAAGCTACCGGAAGAAAGTGGCTAAAGCTTTTAACAAGAAAGTCAGACCCAGAAATTTTGAAGCGGGGATGCTGGTTGTGAAGAAGATGCTCCCAAATGCTCAACACCCGGGAGGCAAATTTATGCCAAATTATGAAGGCCCCTACGTGATTCAGAAAGTCTTATCCGAGGGAGCTCTTATACTTGTAAACATGGATGGAGAAGAATTGGTAAGTCCGGTAAATGCAGAGGCCGTGAAGAGATATTATCCTTGAAATAAAATCAAGCTTCAAAGCGATTGATGAGCAGATCTGAGTCACATAAATTTTACATTCGCATGACATTTGCATATATGCATTTGCATATGTTTGTATTTTGCGAGCGAACCGGGAGTCATGAAGAATTTTGCAGAGCAATAGATCAAACAAGAAAGTCACTTTTGGGACTTAAAATTTTGAATATCTTTAAGCGATTGTTTCCTTTTGTTTATGCAGGAAACAGGAATCAACATCCGAAGGGGACGGGAGGAAGTCGCTTTGGGATTTAAAATTTTGAACATCTTTAATTGATCGATTCCTTTTAAAGATTTGATTAACTTGGATTTTCCGTAAGTTTTCGGCATCCCCGAGGTCCTCGGACCCTCTCCTTTGAAAATTTGAAAGTAGGGTTTGAGCTTTTGTAGGTATACTAGTAAACCTAGGTTCTCGGATGGCACCCTCTCCTTTGAAATTTGAAAATCGGGTTTGAGCTTACGTAGGTACACTAGTAAACCTAGGTCCTCGGATGGCACCCTCTCCTTTGAAAATTTGAAAATAGGGTTTGAGCTTCTGTAGGTACACTAGTAAACCTAGGTCCTCAGATAGCACCCTCTTCTTTGAAATTGGAAAATAGGGTTTGAGCTTCAGTAGGTACACTAGTAAACCTAGGTCCTCGGATGGCACCCTCTCCTTTGAAATTTGAAAATAGGGTTTGAGCTTCTATAGGTATACTAGTAAACCTAGGTCCTCGGATGGCACCCTCTCCTTTGAAATTTGAAAATAGGAATTGAGCTTATGTAGGTACACTAGTAAACCTAGGTCCTCAGATAGCACCCTCCTCTTTTAAAAGGTAAATCCCAGGTGGATAGCCAACCCATTTTAGATGGTGAATCCCTTCCTAGAGGATAGCCAATCTCATTTTTAATAGGTGAAACCCCTTTGTTACAAGGGTGAACCTCTCTTCCGGACGGTGAGTCCTTCCTAGAGGATAAGCGATCCGTATTTTAGATGGTGAGTCCCTTTCTAGATGATAGCCAATCTCATTTTAATAGGTGAAACCCCTTTGTTACAAGGGTGAACCTCTCTTCCAGAAGGTGAGTCCCTTCCTAGAGGATAACCGATCTGCTTTTTAGATGGTGATTCCCTTCCTAGAGGATAGCCAATCTCTTTTTAATAGGTGAAACCCCTTTGTTACAAGGGTGAACCTCTCTTCCGGATCGTGAGTCCCTTCCTAGAGGATAACCGATCTTTTTTTTTTAGATGGTGAGTTCCTTCCTAGAGAATAGCCAATCTCATTTTAATAGGTGAAACCCCTTTGCTACAAGGGTGAACCTCTCTTCCAGACGGTGAGTCCCTTCCTAGAGGATAACCGATCTGCTTTTTAAATGGCGAATCCCTTCCTAGAGAGCCAATCTCATTTTAATAGGTGAAACCCCTTTGTTACAAGGGTGAACCTCTCTTCCTGACGGTGAGTCCCTTCCTAGAGGATAACCAATCTGCTTTTTAAATGGCGAATCCCTTCCTAGAGGATAGCCAATCTCATTTCAATAGGTGAAACACCTTTGTTACAAGGGTGAACCTCTCTTCCAGACGGTGAGTCCCTTCCTAAAGGATAACCGATCTGCTTTTTAAATGGCGATTCCCTTCATAGAGCATAGCCAATCTCATTTTTAATAGGTGAAACCCCTTTATTACAAGGGTGAACCTCTCTTCCAAAGGATGAGTCCCTTCCTAGAGGATAACCGATTTGCTTTTCAAATGGTGAATTCCTTCTTACATGATAGCCAATTTTTCCGGATGGTGAGTCCCTTCCTAGAGGATAACCAATCTGCATTTTAATAGGTAAAACCCTTTTGTTACAAGGGTGAACCTTTCTTCCAAATCTTCAAATCACAATTCGACACCGGACGGACGCCGACCATTGCAAAATCTCGCGAACCGTTCAAAGGTAATTCCATGCACTTATTCTCTCAACCTCGGATCAACAAATCTCAAACCGCAAATAGGTGAGCTACAAGTAAGTCTCTCTCTTCTCATCTCTCTTTCACATAAAATGAGCATGAGTTGAAATAATTCCCTCATGAGTCAGAGCTTCAACAACAAAGGTAAGGCAATTGGATATTAAGACTAGTTTTCTTTAGATTTTTCCCTAGCAGAGTCGATTAGGGACTCGGATGTCACCTTGTCTTTGAAAGCAACCTCTAACCGAGATTACTTTCAAAGAGGGGCAAATTGTTGACACCGATTTTTAATTAATTTTCCTTTAGTTTTATTTTCTAAAAATTCTAAAACATTCACAAAATAAAAAAAATTAAAAAAATCAACATTGGAAGCCTTGGCCAAGCATAAGGGACCAATTTTGAACAAAAAATAATTTTTCATATTTTTCACATTTTTTAATATTTTTGGAAAATAGAAAAATATTAGAAAATTCATAAAAAAATACTTTTCGAGGTTGCAAAAACACACACAAATGTTCAATATTTTTCTTTTAATTCCCTTTCAATATTGGCCTCAAGAAAAATTGAAAATTGAATCCAATTTTAGGTGTTTCTTCATAATGCCTAGAGTTGAATTTGCATAAAAAATACAAATTGAGTCTTTTTATTTGCAATTTTTGCACATATCTTTTTAAGACATTCAATTACAGTCCCTTTGAACTTCAATTTGATCAATTGCACCCTCAATTGTGCGAATTGCACGAATTGCACAAAAATCCCTAAAATTCTTTGCAATTTAGTCCCTCAACTTGCCAATTTTTGAAATTACTCTTAATTGAGGGACTTTCGTGGCAAAATTAGACCGTCCCCCTAGGTTTTCATATGCTCTGAATTGATTGGCATGGTTGATTTGGTCCAATTTGATCATTAGGGCACTCAATTGAACTTTTCCCCAATTTGCCAACTAGAAAAATTTGGGGCTTTTGTGCAAATTGATAAGAACTTTTGGGCAAAATTGTATTTCTAGATAATATCCAGGCCCCTAAGTCCAATTTTGAAGTTTAATTGCAAAAATTCCCAGTCAATTTCAATTAATTTTGAAAATTTTACAAAATTCTTGTATCGAACCGGTTCGGCCCGGTCGGCCGCCCACGGTCGGACCGGTCGAACTAGTCAAGCACGGTGTCGTCTTCCTCAGACGACTCGCGCAATTTGCAAGTTTGAACGGCAAATTTCAACGTCCAAATTGAGAGCCAATCCGACTCTAATTGATTTAATTGATTGAGGGCTTTGGTTTTTAAGGTTGAGGAGCATCGATTCCCACCGGTGACTGAGCTAATCGTCGCCGGAGGATGGCGGAATTGCCGGTCAAAGCTCCGGTGGCACAAATTCAAGCACAATTCGCGACTAACGGAGAACCAAACGGAGTGTATCTTCACGCCCGTCGCCGTCCGACCTCCGGTGACCAAAAATCACGTGATGGCGCATGTAAGAACAGCTCGGCGAGCCCTCGCCTGTACGCGCCAAAATTCAAAAGGCAAGTATAAATAGCCAAAAAAGGTTCTCGATCGAGAGGAGGTTCATTTGGCTCGCAAGCATCTCAGAAAGAGAGAGAGGAGAAAAACGAGAGAGAGCTTGTTCTCCCGCTTGCTCGGTCGAGAACTTGAGCTCTACTGTGCGATCTTCGTGAGGCGAATCCGGGTTCAATCGAAGCTCAAGATCACTCCTAGGAGCTTCACACGGGGGCCAGAAGTCGATCGCACCAGCTCGCTCGGTCTGCGAACTCCTAAATCGGTAAGTTGAACTCTCAAACTTAGCTCGGCACATTCATGACATCTCATTGTTTTGGACACGATCATTGCAATTATTGTGTGCGTTTTGGCTCTTGAACGTTGCTGATCATCTTCGCATCTTTGTTTTGCTTCGATTTCACACAAATATCTTGAATCGAGTCCGTGAACCTCAACCTCCATGGCCAATCATTGTTGAAGCTCGTCTAGACGAATCTAGACCAAACCAGGTCAATCTGACCTGCGGGTAAGGTTCCTTAACTTGATTTGAGTGTTTCCTCTCGTTTAGTTAGCCTATTATACTATGAATCTTAATGTTTGAACTACGAGTTGAGGTTATGTGCGTAGTTCATTGCTCGCGATTTGCTTGGTGAAATTGCCCGCTTCTTGGATATGTTGTAGAGGAAGTCGAGTCGAGTCGTTACGTGGTGGTTTCGCCTCATTCCGGCGAGATCTCACCGTTAGATCTCGCCGGAACGCTCTCGGCCGTCCGTTGGTAGTCGTCGCGAGGTAGACGACGATCTTGAGGTGTCGGGTCAAGCGATCAATGTGCTTAGGTGGTGAGAGAGGATTGGTCCGGCTCACGTCCAAGTCGGCTCGGCCGTTGGCGCGAGTGAGGCGACTCGGACTCGATCCGACGGTCGTGGTAATTCGATGGATTTGATTTAGAGCCGTCGGATTCGATTTTAGTATTTTTGAGAATTTGATATATTAGATAGAAATTAAAAAATGCGAGAACGGCGTCGTTTTAGTAGGCTTATGCGTCGTCGTTTATGGCGGATAAGGAATGGACGGCTTGGATTAAGTCGAGGAGTGATCGTGGCCGTTCGGCGTAACAAGCGATTCGGCGTCGTTTTGGTTTAGGTGAGGCGAACAGTTTAGATTAGATCTAGGTTAGATCTTGACCGTTCGTTCAAATTAGGCGGTGCGGCGTCGTTTTATGGCCGAGCGAGTCGACGGCCTAGATCACACCTAGATTTAAATCGTGGTCGTTCGTTTGAGGTGAGATGCGGCGTCGTTTAAGACGGGAGGTCCGAGGCGGCGTCGTTTTGAATAAAGAAGGAGTCGACGGCTAAGATCAATTCCAAGATTGATCCCGGCCGTCCTTTCTTTTTTAATATTTTCGAATAATAGGAAATTAGTTTAGAAAATCAAAAAGAAAATAAAATAAAATAGGGACGACGTCGTTTTAGGTGTCAAGTATTCCGCGAGCGGTCTGGACCAGGTTGACCGATCGTTGACCGGTTTGATCCGGTCTGAAATATTAATAAAAAAATATAAATAAAAATACATAAAAATTTCCAAAAATCCAAAAATTCATAGAAAATTCATAAAAATACCCATATTTTCCCAAAAAAAATTTTAAAAATTTCTAGATAGATTCGGGACTTTTATAGTCTGAATCAAAAATTTTGAGACTTCGAGGGTTGATTTATGTCGATCCGGAAAATTTCCAACCTTTTTAGAAAATAAATAAAAAATAAAAAAAATAGAAAAATTCGAAAAAATTCTAGAAAATCACAAAAAATGGGAAATGGCCACATTCAACTAGCCCGACCCTGATTTTGTGATTTTCGGGTTCCGAACCCCAAAAATGACCATTCTACCCTTACGGGCCCTCCGCCCCAAATTTTCCCGAACCATCCCCGGAACCAAAATTTGATATTCCTATGGGCCGATAGGGCCACATTAGATACATGTACATGATTGATTACTTGAATTGATCGAGATTATCTTGATTGCATGTATTAATTTTATGATTGTGATTGTTAGGATAAAAAAATCCCGTCTGCATGATATCCTTAGATCGTTAGAGCCTACCTCACCCAAAATTTCATCTGCATGAATTCATAGGTTAGAAAATCACTCGACATCGGTAACCGAAAGGGCGTCAATGTAAATCTTGGCGTAACCAAGTCCCCGGACCCAAATCTGCGGTTCTCGCAGAACCGAATGATTTCTCCCGACCGCTCGGTAGGGTTTTTCGATCATACCCTCTAATAAATTGATCGGTGGCAACTCCAAAATGCATGTACACTATGCACATGCCACCCGACCACACTAAGGTCGACCCCGATATTTGATAGAATTTTCCTCACATCGCGATTCGAGTAATGGGTCTCGGGAGAGACCCACGATCCCAAAGATCCCGCTGGTAGCCGGGGTTATACCCATATAAAAAGGATCGGCTCATTAACCCTCTCGCCTTCGACAGGGACATAAAAATTTTCCGGAAGGAGGGTCACGACAAAGGGCATATGCAGAAAGCAAGGTTATAAAAACACTCAACTTTTTTTATCGGCTTAAATCCTCTTAATGATTTTGCAATCGAATTAGTCCCCAGAGGAGTCGTCGGTCTATTGCGACCCTCTCTCGGCGATCGAGGCGGCGAGGTTAACGAGCTGCGCTTTCGACCCGGTTAGCGGTGGATCTTGGCGCGCGGGTCCCTCCCGAGACCCATTACTCGAATCGCGATGTGAAGAAGATTTTGGGATATTGGGATCAACCTCGGTGTGCTCGGGTGACATGTGCACGGTGGACATGCATATAGAGTCGCCACCGATCAATTTTTTGGAGGGTATGATCGGGAACCCGATCGAGCGGTCGAGAGAAACCGTTCAATTTCGTGAAAACCAAAGAAATGGGTCAGGGGACTTGGTTACACCGAGTTTCGAATCAACACCCTTTCGGTTACCGAAGTTGAGTGATTTTATAACCTAATAATTCATGTAGATGATATTCAAGACGGGGTAGGCTCTAACGATCTAAGATATCATGCGGACATAAATTTGCTAACCTATCAATCACAATCAAGAATATGAAGGCACAATCAAAATAATCTCAATCGGTTCAATCAATCAATCAAGCATGCCATGTTTAATATGGCCCTATCGGCCCAGAGAAAGATCTATTCGAGTTCAGGGATGATTCGGGAAATTTTTGGGGCTAAATGTCCGGAAGGGTAAAATGGTCATTTTGAGGGTTCGGTACCCAAAACTACAAAATAGGGTCGGGCCAGTTGAATGTGACCATTTCCCATTTTTTTTTGTGATTTTTCAGAATTTTTGAAAATTTTCTAATTTTTTTGGACTTTTTATTTATTTTCTAAAAATTGATGATTTTTCGGATCGATGAAAATCAACCCTCGGAACTTCAAAATTTTTCGATCCATACTATAGGAGTCTTGAATCGATCTAGAAATTCTTTAGAAATTTTTTGGAAAAATCTAGGAATTTTTATGAATTTTTATGAATTTTACCTTTTTTTTTTTATTTTTAGAAAAATTTTATAAATTTTTTTATTAATTTTCGGGACCGGGTCAACCGAGTCAACACCCGGTCAACCCGACCTTGACCCGACTCAGACCCGCTTGACACTAAAACGACGTCGGATCCTATTTTTCTATATTTTTTTATTTTTAAAACTATTTTTCCTAATATCCGAAAATAAAGAAATTAAACGGATGGCCGGGATTAATCCCGCAATTGATCTCGACCGTCCATTCACTCGAGCCTACGTGTGTCTTGCCACACTAGATTACGCCTGCTCTATGCTCAAAACGACGCCACATTGCCCCTAGATGAACGGCCACCATTTAAACCTAGATCTAATCTGGACCGTTCGCTCGCCTAAGCTGTAAAACAACGCCACATCCGTCTCTTAATCTAAACGACGTCGCACACCACTTATACGAAACGGCACCGTTTTTGATTTTTTTATTTTCTACTGAATAAACGAATTATCTAAAATTTTGAAATTCTAATCTAATGGCTGAAAATCAAACTAGCCTATTTTCCTCGATTGTCGGATCTAATCCGACTCGGCCCACCCTCGCCAACGGCCGAGGCGATTAGGCGACACCCTAGACCAATCAAAACGCGACACCTCGGACTTTGACCCGCCGACTAGGCCACGTCGGCTCGTCTTCAACCTCTCGCCGGCGACTCAACGAACGGCCGAGAGCCTTCGGCGACGATCTAACGGTGAGACCTTAACCAAAACTCATGAAACCAACTCCAATCGATTCGCCCGAACTTCCTCTACAACATATCCTAAGATCATACGATTACACCGGCTAAATCGCGAGCTACACACTACGCACGATCGGCCATCGTCGAGTTCAAATACACAGAATCAAGCCAAATCGGACCAATTCATTCATACACGAGCATCATATGAAGTTTAGGAAGCTTACCTCGAGCTTCGATTGAGCTTACAGTGGCCAGAAATTCCTGGTCGAAGTTCGACTCGGCCGCGGCTGGTTGAAGGCTCGACTCGAGGTATTCGGGCAGAATTAATGCAAAACGGAGATATGAGCGTGGTTAGCAATGATCAAGGATCAAAACGCACACAACAATTGCAACAACCATGCACGTAACGGTGCGATACCATGAATGTGTAGAAGGAAGATCGAGAAGTCGACTCACCGATTTTGGAGATTAGAGGCCGATTAAGCTGGTTCAATTGCTTCCTGGAGCTTGTACGAAGCTTCTGGATTTGATCACGAGCCTCGATTTCGCCTGGATTGAACAGTCGAGCAGCTCACGGTTCGAGCTCCAGCGAGCGGCAATGGAGCTCGCAAGACCCTCTCTCACTACTTTTTCTCTCTTTCTCTCTCTATTCTATTTCTTAGCGATCACAATGAGCCTTTCTTCTTTGATTCACAAAGCTTCTTGCCCTTTTATACCTATTTCAAATTTTGGCGCGTCGGGAGGAGCTTCGGCGACTCCTATCTCGTGTCGTACACGTGCCATTAGGTCATCGGACGGTGACGGAATCGGTTGGGATTCCATTCAAGTCCGTTTGGCCCTCCGTCGAATAAAAGCGAGCACAAATTTCACTCGGGTTTGAGAATGTTGACTTTTCATGCACCGGAACTTTGATCGCTCTGTCTACCGTGCTTCGGCGATCATTGACCGTGATCTTGGTGGTAATCGACACGTCGGGTCTTGACGAACAAAACGCCTCCCCAAGCTCGCTCAATTATAGTCGATTGGTCGTCCAATTTGATCTCTGAATCTCGGCCTTCAAACTTGCAAACCGGCACGTACTCGGAAGGAAGACGACACTGTTTGGACCGGTTCGACCGGTGGTCGAGCCGGTCTGAACCGGTTCAGACGTGTAATTTCCAAAATTGATCAAAATTTATGGGGAATTTTTACAATTAAACCTCAAAATTGAACTCGGGGGCCTAGATATTATTTAGAAATGTGATTTTGCCCAAAAGTTCCTATCAATTTTTATGAAAACCCCAAATTTTTCTAAAATTGCAAATCAGGAAAAAGTTCAATTGAGTGCTCAAATGACCAAATTGGATCACATCACCCCTGCCAATCGATTCAGAACATATGAAAACCTTAGGGGGTAGTCCAATTTGCTATGAAAGTCCCTGGATTAAAAGTAATTTAAAAAATTGGAAATTCCAAGGACTAAATTGCAAATATTTTGGGGATTTTTGCCCAATTCGTGTAATTCGTACAATCGGGGGCGAAATTGACCAAATTGAAGTTGCAGAAAGCTGAAATTGAATGTTTTTTTTTTTTGGTAAGGAGGCTGAAATTGAATGTTTTGACTCAAGATATGCAAAAGTTGCAAATAAAAAGACTCAAATTGTATTTTTTAGGCAATTCTACCCTTGGTGTTGTGAAGGAACACCTAAAATTGAATTCAATTTTTAATTTTTCTTGAGGTCATTATGAAAAGGGAATTAAAATAAAAATATGAAATATTTTCCTATATTTTTGTGACCCCGGGAAGTATTTTTTGTGAATTTTCTTATATTTTTCTATTTTTCGAAAATATTTAAAAAATATGAAAAATATGTAAAATTATTTTTTGTTCAAAAAAAGGTTCCTTATGCTTGGCCAAGGCTACCACACTTGATTTTTCAATTTTTTTTTACTTTTTATGAATTTTTGTGAAACAAAACTAAGAAATACTTGATCAAAAATCGGGTGTCAACAATAAAGGAAGCGCATAACACTTCTAGAATAGGTAAAGGGCTCTCTGGAGATGCATGGATGGTGTGTTCTATCTCAAAAGCGTGGTAAGAATCTTCTTCATCATGAAGCGGCTCGATGTAAGGGATGGCTGTTTCATTGAAAATCCGGGTGATCTTCCTCTCCGTGGACAATCACCAACTTCCGCTCGACCACGAACTTAAATTTCTATTGAAGGCTCGATGGGACAGCCCCGGCGTTATGAATCTAAGGATGGCCTTGGAGAAGGTTAAAGGCCGAAGGAATATCCAAGACTTGAAAGAGAACGTCAAACAAAGAAAGCCCGATCTGAATCTCCAAGTTGATCTACCCCGGTGCATCCTTCTTCACCCCATCGAACGACAGGACGGAAGTCTTGGCCAACCGCAACCTGGCCAAGTCGATTTCAAGACGATTCAATGTGGCTAATGGGCAAATATTCAATGCCGACCCATTGTCAATAAGTACTCGAGCCACGTGAGTTTGCTTGTGTTTGATTGTTATGTGCAAAGCTTTGTTATGACCCCGCCCCTCGAGCAGAATCTCATCGTCGGTGAATGCGACTTAATCCTTTAGAAGGATTGTTCCTACAAAATTCTCCAGTTTGTCCTGCTCAATATTTTCGGGTACGTGAATTTGACCGAGTACCTTCATTAAGGACTTCCGATGCTTCTCGGATGATTGCAGAAGTTCAAGTAGGGACACCTGAGTCGGTAACTTCCGGAATCGGTCGACAATGCTATACTCAATTGCCTTAATTACGGCTAAAAATTCCTTAGCATCCTTCTCGGCGACTTGCCTAGTCGGTTGGTCATCGTTATAAGCACGTCCCGATCTTGTTATTAGGGAAAGATCGTATGACCAAGGAACCGCCTTGTCACTAACGTACGGAAAGGGCTGGGGCGAGGCAATGACGATTCCAAGTTCATCTTCTGCTGCATCTTCCAAGGCGGGCATGTCCGCCAACTGCGGGTCATTCTTGATCAAGTCGGTCACATCAGCATCTTCTACCTCAAACTCTTGAAAGGTCCCGGTTAGATCAAAGTTGCAAGCTCCCGATCCCGATTAATGACAATCTGAGATGTGGTGGTCATTATCTCGGCTTGACTTGCCCGGACTATGAATCCGTTCTTCATGAGACCGGAGACCTTTTCCTTGAGACAGGCGTTCTTCATTTGACCTTATAATATCCCGCCCCGATCGGAGCGTCAAGAATATTGGCTACTTCAACCTTAACAGCACCAACCCGTCTGATTCCTAGCCCGAATACAACATTAATTTTACCCGAATGATTTGGCAAAGGATTATTCGGGCATTCGGCTGTTTGTTGCCCCTGGAATGAGAACGCCTTAGAATTGAGTAGATCTTGAATCCGATGCTTCAATACGAAACAGCCGTCGGTATCGTGTCTAGGCTCCCCACAGTGGTAATAACATTTCTTCGATGGATCATATCTCGGCGAGCTCGTGTTACTAGGTCGTAGAGGCTTGGAAGTTAGTAAGCCTCTCTTACGTAGAACCGCGAGTACTTGCGACAGGGTTCCTAGTATGGGGTAAAGCGCCGAGGGGACCGTAGATTCCCTCTTTATCGTTGCTCGTCGAAATTAGCCTGCTGCAGATTAGGAATCTGTACGACCGGCGTCCGGGTCATGGGTTTTTGGCTATAGGTCATGTTGACTTGTGGGGCCGGCTCCTTGTCTTTTCTTACCGTAAACCTTTTGGTTGTCGTGGCGGCATCACCATACCAATCTTTCTTCATGATGTTCTCGACCTCTTCAGCCATTGCGATGAGATGGCTGAATGACGTGGCAGCGGATCCCAAAATTCGAGTTCTCATAACTTGCGGCAAGGTGGAAACAAACAATTTCATGAGCTCCCTTTTGGGAGGTACCGGTTTCGATTGAGATGCGACGTTCCTCCACCTAGTAGCATACTGCTTGATCGTTTCTCCTTTCTTCATCTCAAGCTGCTCAAGATCTTCTCCGGTGGTGAGCACGTCTAAGTTAAAGCTAAAATGTTTGATGAAAGCATTATTGCCTTCTCCTAATCTTCCATCCGATAGATCTCGTAGTCCGTATACCATCTCATGGCAGCTTCTTTTAGACTAGCTTGGAAAGTCTGAACCATTAGGGGGCCATTAGTCGCATGCTTGTTCATTCTTGCCTGGTACATCTAAACATGCTGGACCGGGTTGGAAGTCCCATCATACTTCTCGAAGTCGGGCATCTTGAACTTCTCTGGCACTGTGACTTTTGGAAAGACAGATAGGTCAATCTGGGGTATCTTGTGCATTCCTTCCACCTCACGGATCCGTTGCTCCATTTAGGCTAATAACTTGGCCATTTCATTGGACAGTCCCATAGCCACGGGGCTGGCTTGGGAAATCGGAATCGATGGCAATGCGTTCGAGCAAGTACCCGTAATAATAACATCCTCTAATGGTAAAGACTGAAAAGGAATTCGTTCGGATGCCGTATCAAGATTGTTTGCCGACGGAGGTAGAGTAGGGATGACGAGCGGAGAGTTTGAGCTAGATGGTTGTAGCTTGGCGGCAAAGCTAGCCATCATATGTTCCATCTTTTGTGACATCATCCCTTTGAAACGGTCGGTCAGCGTGTCGAACTGTTCTTTTAGAGCCTCTTGAATAGCAGCGTTGATTTCTACTTTGTTGGCCATTTTCCTCGCTACCGATCGAGTAATGTGTGGAAGATCCGTAATAAATTAACTGTTCAAAAGTAACAAGCCAAAATAAGTATAATGAGCAAGAATAGCGAGCCGGTCCATGATATCCCTCTAGACTCAACGAATGAAATAGGTATAAAAAAAAACTGAATCGGTAGTTTTCAATTTCGTCAGTTTTTACGAAGAAATTCATCTTAATTCACACTTTGACCAGAATGATACAAAAATTTACGGACTGATAGATGATACAACGATGAATAACTTTCATTTTCATTCTAAGGTTGATTTCGCATGGATCAATACAGTTTAATACTTCTTCAGAAAACTTCAGCCTAGAAAACTGCTTCGTTGGATCCCCATAAAAAGAACGAAAGACCTCTTAAAAATGTCATTCAAGGTCTGAAATTTTGCAGGCTGATAGTTAAAAGACCACTCTAAAACTTTTATTTTTCGTGATTTAGCAAAAGAACTCATTCAGTAGTGGTAATCAGTGAAACAAAATTGGTACCAGAAAACTGCCAAAATTCCAGCTGGTTTCATTCTCAATGAAAATTCATTAATAAATGGAAAACGTCCTGAATTAGTCTCAAAATTTTACACGTGATAGCCCAAGATGTGATGAACGTTTTTCATTCATGTTCGAAATGTCAAAAAAGCCTTGAAGTAGCTCAGAAAATTCGTTTAATACTGTAAGGTTGTTCAGAAACAGCAGCATTCAGAATACAATTCCAAAGAAAACAAATGACTTAAACATGAAAGCAAATGACTCTAAACATGGTAATCAAGTTGTTTTTCTCTTCTTGGAGGGCACATGATCTATAGACGAACAGGCCTCCAATTCCTTCTGAAGTCGTGTGTTTTCCTTAGCCAAGGTTTCCATTTGCTTCTTAGCCTTTTGCGCCTTCTTCTCATAGGCCTCGATCTCAGCTTGACGAGTGGGCTTCACAGTTATCAATGGGAACTCCGGGAGTAGATGGGCTGGTATGAAATGGCGCTGAATATACCGAGCGTTAGTTTGATAAAGCTTCTCCTTTCCTTCAAGCACCACCTCGGGCAACAATAGCCAATAAGTCTCGGATTTGAGCCAAACTTTGTCCAAATGCTTGAGTTCGGTTGCATAACTCTCGGCCGCAACGAATTGGACTTGGAAAGCATCGGGCCTCAATGGTGGTGGAATATCCTGCAAAACTCCGTATTGTTGTATCACCTGAAGAGGATGATATCTCGTCACGCCGGTAATACCCAACAAGGATATGGGCTCCCGCTCACCATGATACAAACGGGCCTCAGAAACTCGAAACCATAGAGCTTGCCATAGAAAAACCTTAGGACTCGGATCCTTTAATAAATCAATCCATTCAGAATAAGACAATCCCTTAATGTCTTGTTGTAATTCTTGAAATTTCGCAATCGGGTTTTCATCTTGGCTTATTCGAGGTATAGTCATTTTAGCACCAAACTTAGCATAATGAGAGAAAAACCACATTTGCAAAAGTTCAACCGAAGCATGGAACGTAATATCTTTATTCTTTTTAAAACGAGTTAAGGATATGAATGTTTCGGCTAGGATAGCATTGATGAAATTCCTTCCATTATATACTTGCATAGCTATCCAAGCCATGGATGGACTAATAAAATTCTTTTGAAGTGGAAAAATCACAAGCCCGAAGAAAGCTAGAATGAAAATCCTACTTTGCAAATACGAATTGCTTTCAAAAAAACGTTCAATGAGAAATGAGAAAGGACACATTTGACATTTTTCCTTCAAATTTTCTTCATCACATTTTTACTAACTTTCGGAAATTCAGCAAGAAAGGCAACCAGATGAAATCCTTCACAAGGACGAATTAAGTCGATGTTAAAAGGTTTTCTAATGGCAAAGCTATATTCTTCCAAAGTCGGAGTGAGCTCATGCTTACCTAGAATAAAGGTCGCGATATCCGGGCACCAGAAATGTGCAAGTGCTTGCATAAACCCGGTCTGTAATCCAATATCCAAAAGAGGCAACATATTGCCTATACGGCTGAGGACATAATTCCGTGCATCGATGCTCAAACGGCCCCACATTTGCTTCAACTTGGCCTTTGGAATGTACACGAAACGGAGATCCGAATACCCCATTGTCTATAGATCACGTGTCACAAACCTAAATATCATGGACCGGCCCAAAAATAATTAAAGACAAGATAAAGTTTAGGAGCATACTTTGCTGTAGGGGAGGAAAATAAACAGTCACATGGACATGCACAGGATTTGTGAGTTAAATTTATTCTAACTATCCTAGAGGCTAGCAAAATCAAGTGAAAGACTTACGGCAATGCGATCGTTGGATTTTATGGGGTGTACGGTAAGTACCGTGGTCCGCCCATGTAGGCTACCACACCCCTTATAGCATTAGATAACCGCTAAAGGCGATTACTCATTTTTGAACGTAAATAAGAATCATGTTTCTTCATTACGTTGAAAAGAGTTGCTTCGGACGCTCAATGAACAAGAGAAGAAGAAAACGTCAATAAATCTCTCTTGATCGTCAAACAGGCAAAAGACTCTCTCGAGGCTGCATTGTGTACATTTAATGCGTGAAAACCCGACATACGTTCGTTGCGTGATGCATTTCTCCGATCGGTGATTCAAGATTGATTCTAGGGCTTATTAATTCCATGTAATCCGCTGCGTATGTTAATCGGGATCGGTTCCCATCATTGGTCGGATTAAGTATCCAACAGCGACAATCTCGCACACATAATCAAGATTAATTGTGATCCCACGATATAACTAGGATTAGCGGGGTCATTCCAACCCCGGCTTCTCAAATTAAAAATTATAACCCCACTTTGGTAATCTTACCGAGCGTGAGTTCTAACTTTTGAAACTCATTTTTGAAAAGAGAGTCGGGATCGAATTCGGACTAACTTTCAACCGTGATCTCACGGAGAACGTTAGGATCCAATCTCGATACCATCCTAAAACTAGTGGCCCGGGTTCGACCACGGGTAGTGTGTGGTGTAGTGTTAAAGCAATTGATCATGCACAACAATTAAATCCAATCAGCACTTCAAAAGGTGCATAATTAAACAAAGAATTTCCAAACACCAAAATTTGCAAAACAAGAGGTTAGCCAAACACCCCACCCCCTTATAACTCCAATTTGCAAAACCATTTAACACATGGTTAGGGACTTACCTAGAGTCCAATTGCCAAACAAAAATGCGATTTTTCATGAAATTATCGGCCTAAGTCCACTAAGGTTCCTTTAAAATTTTTCAAAAATTAAAGTGATTACTTAATCAATTTTTTTTCAAGAAAATCAAGTTGTTCATTCCCCGGTGGAGTCGCCAAGCTGTCGCGACCTAAAAAATTCAAAAAAATTCCAGCCTAATGGATTATCGGGTTAATTATTTAACTAACGTAACTCGGACTCTCCCAAGTCCATACCAAATCATAACTTGAGATTCGATTGATTAACATGCAATATATTTTAATTTTGGAGCCGCCACTAATCATTTATGGTAGGTCGATTAGAAACCTAAATAAAATAGCGGGAGAACTATTTTATTCCTACGAACCCGAGATTAAGAGGTCGGGGACTTGATTATGCCAGATTACTCTAACGCCCTTTCGATACCATTTTATTTCTTGAAAAATCATTTGAGAAAGCAACATTAATTGATTTTAACCTAAGTCACTAACAAAGGTTATCATGCGGGTGCACAATCAATTAATAAACATCCAGAAGTCAATATAATCAAACGAGCATGCGCCACACAAAATTATTTTTTTTTTCACTTTTTGATTTTTTTTTTATGGATGCATGAAAAACTATACTACATGCAATGCGTGAAATTATTCTAGGATGTTATGATATGGTTTAAATGCAAATCTAGGCTAGATGACGTGGAAGAGATGACATGCACATGGAAATTAATTTCGTGATGTATGAATTAATTACAATTCTATACATGCAATTTTAAACTAATATATAGATATATGCTTATAGTTTAATTAAATTGATTACGTGATGTTGGCATCAATTAAATTAACCTAAGCATACAACTCTACATGCAATGCAAACTAACACGGTATGAGATGACATAGCAAAGATGAATGACGTGGCAAAGGTGAATTTTTTATTTTCGGATGAATTTATTTCCTAAAATAGAACTATGCCAAAATAATTTTTATCTTGTATATTTTAGAGTTTACATTCACCTAAACCCTAATATATTGAAGATATATTTTTTAAACATGAGATCCTATCTAAACATGCGATTTCTATCCTAAAATGCAATCTAACCTAATTATTTACAAAAAAAAAAAAAGATTAGACATGCAATGATCTACATGATGCTATTTTTGAAAAGATATGCAATTTTTTAAATATGGAAAGTGAACAAATGCAAATCTTTTAGAATTTTCGAGATTACATCATACGACGGATATATTCTAAAAGATATGACAATCAAGCAATTCAAATCAAAAGAGGAAAGTGAATATGCCAATCAATGTCAATCAAGAAAGTGGATATATCAATCAAGTTTTGAAATATTTCACGAATATTTGAGTCCAATCTTTAATTCGTAATCCTACGATTAACGATTGAACTCAAATTCTTGCCTAATCGAATATTCCATCAATAATCCTAAAGATGGACGTTCTCGATCATGTGACAAGTTGCGGATTAGGAAAGAAAATTTTGCTAATCAACCTGTATTTTGAAAAAATATCCACTTCGATGCAATATTCAGGATATGCAAATAAATCACAAAATAAGCAAGTGAATATATCAAAGTTTAAGATAGGAAATTTACCTTGTCTTGCAAAATTACGCTTTCCTAATTTGAATTTCACCAAGGATTGCACTCCACGAACCAATCAGCTAGGGACTTGCTTGAGGTGATTCACGTGTGGCTCGGGATTGGACATGTTGGTGTACGATGGACTTGCAGATTAGGACAGGCTGAGGTATACGGACCAGCGGGATTCGTAGCTCTACTTTTGATGTTGAAGTTGTCCACTCACGAATTGAACAGGAAGAAGACAAAATTATCAAAGATGCACATGGCTTTCTTTTGAGTAATAAATATTACCTCTACTTTTCTCAAGTTTCTGTACATGTGTTCTCCAATGTGCAGCACATGTTCCTTTCTGCTCAAGCCCATGGACACGTGAAGATATCTCTTTATTTTATTTTTTTGTGTATTGCTAGTCCACATGCCCTCAAGAAGAACGTGCCATACTTTCATAAAAGATATATTGCTTCAAATAATAGGGTGAACTATGTCTTTACCTATGAGATTGTCTCTTGTGCAATATTTCTTTCCTGTCCTCTCATCCGAAAAATCTGCATTTTCATAAGATTTGAGATCTTTTCACCAATGGGCTTGGATGAATTTTCATCATTATGGGCTTAGTCAAGACAATTAAGTTTATAGCCATTCGCCGCTGATCCGAATTGAAATGCATGATTATTTAAGACTATAGTAAAATGGAGATAATATGAAAATGACTTAATTATTTTTGTTAGAACTAAAAGATTAGCTCTAATTTTTTTATGCAAAAATGACTAAAAATTTTAGGTGTCAACAGTTGCCCCTCTTTGAGTGGAGGCTTGTAGAGGTTTCGCTCAAAGATAAAATTAAAGTCTAAATTTTGACGATGATGAATGTTTTTTATTTTATTTTATTTTATCTTTTTTACGGGAGTTTCAAACCCATTTTTAATGCAATGGAAATGGTGCATGATATGCAAGACAGTAAATAACATGTGAAATCTACACATGGATCGCATATGAGAATACCTGTTGTACCAAATACCTCACAATGCTGATGATTCCCTTAGTTTCCAAGTTTATGATGCGAGGATCTTAAGGTACTGGGCCCATCTGTTACCGGAGATTTCCCCCTGATGCGAGACGACGCAAGATATGTATGTCCTTCGAGATCACAAGAGCTACGTCATTGTGAGTCGAAAGAAGTGAAATCAAGTTCACAAGAGCTACATCGTTGTGAGTTGATAAAATGTCAAAATCGCCGGTGCATATGTCTTCACGATTTGACAAAGGGGAACCAAAATCATAAGAGCTATGCCGTTATGATTTGGTTTGGATCAAAATCATGGGTGCTTATGTCGTCATGATTTGATAAAAGGGCCGAGAATCATAAGAGCTATGTCATTATGAGCCAACTAAAGGTTAAGATCACCGGTGCATATGTCTTCGTGATTCGAGACCGAAATCATAAGAGCTACGTCATTATGATTTGATAAGATGTCAAGATCGCCAGCGCATATGGCTTTACGACCTGACGGAAGAGGCATATTGCCCGAATTGAACAATATTTGATAGGAGCACCCCCGAATGGAATCGATAAGTACGAAAGGGGTATATAGCCTGAATTGAATCATAACAACTATCATCAGAATAGTTGTTAATTTGAAAAGGGATTCAGAAAACTTACTTGGGTTCTCCGAACGATTAATCAAGGAATGAAACAGATTGTTCGTATCGCACCTGCTTACACACTTGAGATGAACACAGTTAACTATCAACACAACATGATATGTCCTTAAATTCTTGAATTTTTGTTTACATTACGAAGCTCCATTGAGGAATTTGCCAATAAGGAAATCTGTATGATTATTTTGACGAATTTGATCAAATTGAATGAGGAACTGCAGTAAAAAAGGACTTTTCACTTACTACGATGAAAAAGGTTTTGAAACTCGACCATTGATGCGGGTAAAAGAAAACACTCGGAACTATCATCATCACACTTGACAAGTGCCCGGGTATTCTCGCAATTAGTATGACCAAACCAATCTATGAGGTCTTTTAGAAGAACTGTAATTCAGGTTTGGTCAAAGGGTTTATCAAAAAAGACTCGTATGAGTCATTTTTGGCTTTGAAATGAAATGAGATTCTTGTCGGCTGCATCGGGTTTACAAGTCGGGAACCCCGCAAAATGAAGTAAAAATGATCTTGCTCGCACTTCTTCGAGCGATATTTATAAGTAATTCAAAATCCTACATTAACCCAAATGCCCTAATCTAAAGAGACTTTTGGTAACGGTTGAAATGTATGTTCGGGGTAGGCCTAGAAATGAAAGGCATATTTGCAACAAAGGGTGCATAATGAAGAAACCGGTAACCATCTCTTTGCTTAGAATGGTATTCTTGCAGACTCCCTAGAGAACATTCGAATGCGTCCAACTGAGACACCCCTTCATTCTAGAGATTTTCCCGAGAGTTTTTTCCTCCTCCCTTTTTTAGGCTACATTTCTCTTCTTCTTTTTTCTCATTTTTTTTGGGATTTTGAGATGCTAAAAATTTTGCCCATTGTTTTCTCTTTCTTTCTCTCTCTCTTTTTATTTTTTTTTGAGTGGTAAGCCTTTGCTTTTCTTACTCCCTTCTCTCGCTTCTCTTTTTTTGATTTTTTTTTTCAAAAGGAATGATGGGGTCTCATCCAGGTCCTGCATATTTTGCTGGCAAATCTTTCGAGTTTGAGTATGCCGCAAGGCATTTTGCTCATTTGCTAGATGATCCGAAATGATTCCTTACTAGGATGATCACCAATTGGGTTACGAGATATGAATCCGCCGCTCAAATTGGGTTTGCAAAGGGATAAATGTGTAGGGAATGAAACGCTCCTCGTCATGTCTAAGGTACTTAGACTAATACAAAATTCGCATGCAATAAATACACTCAAAGATTAATACAAGTGAGAGCAAGAAAATTTTACTCATTCCTTGATTTGAGAATTGCCCCGATGTGGGGTTGTTCCTAAGAGGGGCATGAAATGAAACGCCGTTCAAAGGGGTTAAGCAAAGGGCAACCTTTAATGTTTGGATGGAGGAAATGAATGCCTCGTTTCATCTTGGTCGTCATACTTCTCGCAAGATAACCCTTTACCTTGTCAATATGGAAACTCTCTCTTTTCATTGGGGGTTATGATATAGACGTGTATAGGAAATGGCTAGCCTTTCATCGTCATGATATTCCTCATTCAAAATGATCGGTTCAGCAGAATCAAAGAAATTTCCTGATCGAAAACTTCCCACATTGAAGATTAACAATGCGAACAAGAATAATTCAAGTACAAGTATAATGCATGAACACTCATTAGATGAATTGTAACTTGATTAAAATGTCGGAGCAAATCAAACATAATATTTCTTTATAGCATCAGAATTAACGGGGTTGGTAAAAACACGACCATCCATCTTAGTCAAAATCAAAGCGCCTCCCGGGGGTACCTTCTTCATAACATACGAACTACCATAGTTTGGAGCGAACTTCCCTTCTAGAAGTGGAACAATGGGCAACAATTTTCACAGGACAAGGTCACCAACCTAGAAGTGTCGAGGCCGAACCTTTTTATCGAAGGATTTAGCAACCCTTTGCTGATAGCACTGGCCGTAACATACGGCCCTAAGCCACTTTTCATCGATCAAATTTAACTGGTCCATCCTCTGTTGGATCCAATCGGCCTCAGCCGCCTTGACTTGAGATAGGACCCGCAAGGAAGGAATCTTCACCTCGATCGGTAACACTGCTTCTATCCCGTATACAAGAGAATACGAGGTTGCCCCGGTAGATGTTCGAATCGAAATTCGATACGCCATGAGGGCAAACAGTAACCTCTCATGCCATCCACGATAATTCTCGACTGTCTTAGCTAAGATCTTTTTAATGTTCTTGTTGGCTGCTTCCACCGCCTCGTTCATCCGGGGACGGTATGGCGAAGAGTTCGGATGCTTGATCTTGAATTCCTTGAACAGATCATCGACCCGCTTGTTGTTCAGGTTTGAACCATTGTCGGTGATTATGGCTTTAGGCGAACCGTATCACGCGATATTTTCTCAACGGATGAATTTCACGACATTCCAAGCTATGGTTGCCGGGTATGATGTAGGTTCGATCCATTTAGAAAAATAGTCAATGGCGATAAGAATAAATCGATGTCCGTTAGATGCTTTAGGATTAATAGGATCAATCACATCAATGCCCCACATAAAAAATGGCCATGGTTCGGATAATTGGTGCAACTTGTTTAGAGGAACATTGATCTTGTCGCCATGAATCTGGCACTTGTGATAGCTCCGGACATGCTGGATGCAATCGCTTTCTAAGGTGAGCCAGTAATAGCCCAACCTCATGATCTTCTTGGCTAGCATGTGTCCATTCATGTGTAGACCACAGATCTCTTCATGTACTTCCATTATCAGACGGATTGCCTCGGCAGAATCTATACATCTTAGAAGGACAGAGTCGAATGATCGCTTGTACAAACTCTCTCCGCTCAAAAAGAACTTCGAGGCCATCTTCCTTATGTACCTTTGATCGGACGCGGTACTTTCCTTAGGAAACTCCTATTTCTGGATATAGGTTTTGGTGTCATGGTACCATGGCTTACCGTCGGGTTCATCAGTTAAAGCTATACAATACACCGGTCTTCTCGACACCTCAATCTTTAATGGCTCAATTTCAAGTCCATCGGTGACTTGTAACATGGAAGATAACGTAGCTAATGCATCAGCGAATTGATTGTTAGTCCTGGATAGGTATGAGAACGAGATGTTGTCGAACTCCTCGACTAACTCCTCTAGATATTCATGGTAGGGTAGTAACTTGGCATCTCGCATTTTC
The DNA here is from genome assembly GCF_020921035.1 of Rhodamnia argentea. NCBI lineage: Eukaryota > Viridiplantae > Streptophyta > Magnoliopsida > Myrtales > Myrtaceae > Rhodamnia > Rhodamnia argentea. The sequence goes on from NC_063158.1 coordinate 8,803,186, forward strand.
CATTCCCCAACAATCTGGAAGATGATTAGAGCAAAATCTCCGAATACTTTGAGTCCGGTTACTCCCATGTCAATTACGGCTTGCAAGCCGAGGATGCATGCTTCGTACTCTACTATGTTATTTGTGCAAGGAAATACCAACTTCATTGCTACAGGATAGTGCTGGCCACCTGGGGATATTAAGACCGCTCCCATGCCCGACCCCGATAAATTAACAGCTCCGTCAAAATACATAGTCCGGATATAATCCTCTACCGGCATGATTCTATCCTCGGAATGATAGGTATCATCGTCTTGCCCCGGATTTTCGGCTAGGAAATCTGCTATGGCCCGTCCCTTGATTGACTTTTGGGACAAATATTGGACATCAAACTCGGAGATGAGGATTTGCCATTTGGCAAGTCTACCAATCAAGGCGGGTTGATTCGGTAAGTATTTGATAGAATCGCACTCTGTCACCAGAAGCACCTGGTAGTGCAAGGTATATTACCGAAGTCCGTGCAGTACCCAAACTAACGTTGTGCATGTTTACTCTGCTTCGGCGTACTTCATTTCCGAAGCTGTGAATTTCTTGCTCGGATAATAAATGGCTTATTCTTTTCCATCCTCCCGCCTTTCTTGGGATAACATAGCGCCCAAAGACTCACTATGGATTGTGAGGTAGAGGATTAAAGGTTGCCCCGACGCTGGAGGAACAAGCACGGGTGGATTCATGAAATGCTGCTTGAGTTTCTCAAACACTTCCTCACATTCGCTATCCCATTCGACTAGTGCATTCTTCTTTAATAGCTTGGGGAATGGCTTAGCGGTCTCTGATAAGCGAGAGATGAATCGAGCAATATAGTTTAGCCTACCCATCAAACTTCAAACTTCTTTAACCGTCGTCGGCGATTTAAGCTCACAGATAGCCTCGACTTTAGACGGGTCAACTTCAATATCCTCGTTGCTTACCACGAATTCGAGCGGCTTACCCGAGCTGATCCCAAAGACACACTTGGCGGGGTTGAGGCGTAACTTGAACTTTCGGAGTCCGTCGAACAATTTCTTTAGCGTTTCGACGTGATCTTCTCCATGCCTTGTTTTTGCTATCATGTCATCAACGTAAACCTCAATCTCATTATGCATCATGTCGTGGAAAAGGGTAACCATTGCCCGTTGGTAAGTGGCCTCGGCGTTTCTGAGACCGAACGACATCACCCGGTAATGGAACATTCCCTATGGTATAGTGAAAGTGGTTTTTAACTTATCGTTGACGTTAATCAAGATCCGATTGTATCTAGAGAAACCATCCATGAATGAAAACAATTCAAACCCTACAAGATCGTCAACGAGTACGTCGATATACGGGAGGGGAAAATCATCTTTAGGATCGGCCTTGTTCAAGTCTCGATAATCGACACAAACCCGAATGCGGCCATCTTTCTTCATGACGGGGATTATGTTAGCGACCCAATCGGAATATTACGTAGTCTCAATGAATCCTATATCGAGAAGCTTCTTGACCTCTTCTTTGCTCTTCTACACCAATTCCTGGTCGACCTTCCTTGACTTTTACGCCACTAGCTTAGCCGAAGGATCGATCGGCAAACAATGCTCAACAATGGAATGGTCAAGACCGGGCATATCCGCATAGGACCAGGCAAAAACGTCCCGGTAATCCTCCAAGAGCTTGATCAAGCGCTCAGACATCTCTTTGGAAAGGTTCATCGCTATCTTAACTTCTCTTGGGTTTTCCTCATTGCCCAAGTTGATTGATATAGTCTCCTCGCCAGTTAGAGGTTTAAACGTCTCGTGTTGCTCGAAGTCTTGACGTATTTCCTTATAGTCGGGAGTGAACTCGTCCAAGTCGAATACTCCGGAATCCACTGGGTCTCCCTTTTCCCATTTATCCCTAAAAAAAAAGTAGTAGAATCGGGAGGACAAACGGGGTTTAAACATTCGATGCATTTTTTGTGAATCGAGCACCTTTAGCAATGTTTTAAAAAAAAAAATTCGAAAACGAAGGGACGAGAACTCTTGACGGAGCCCAACCCTCGGTGCTTACCATAGATGATGAATTGTTCAATCGTTGGTTATCATCATTGGATTGGTTTGGAATATTCCGACAAGATTTCAAATATCATAATAAAAATTATGCGTAATTTTATTGATAATCAAATCAATGAATTACATCTTATTGAAAGGGAAGTACGACATTGAATCAAAATCCTACGAGAGCAACGTGACCTAAAGAAATGCAGGAAATGTCCCACGTAGGGGAACATGAAAATAAATAAGCAAGTGTTACTCTGAAACCAATCCCTCCAGCGAATCGTCGAACGTGGCGTTGATAGATAGCCTCGGGAGTTCACGTGCTATACTAGGCTCCTCTTCAAATGCGCCATCAACCTCTGTGGTCTCTTCCATTACAGTAGCAATAGTTAGATTATCGAACTAGCCGGCAAGGTCGAGGTCCACATCCTCTTTGTCTAGCATCATCGGATCAGCATCTTGACACTCTGGGAACACTATTCCCGGATCGTCTTTAAACCGGCTCAACTCATCGTAACCACCAGTCACTTTAGCCAATCGGAAGGTAGTGTATAGAGGCGCTGGCAAAGGACCACGTTCTTCCTTACTCCAACCAATTGTATATCGCTTGTCACATCTAGGGCGGTTATACCCTCGATATCCCAAACCACCTATGTGGAACTACTTTTTAAGCTTGATCGGGGTGCTGATCCCTTGGCCGTGCGAACCAAAACCCATGCCAGGCTCGAAACCACAACTAACCATTACTTTTGCCACCATAAGGGAAGCGGATGACACTTCCGGAATGGGTAAATGGCTCTCCGGAGATGTATGGATGGTATGTACAATCTCAAAAGCGTGGTAAGAATCTTCTTCATCATGAACTAGCTCGATGTAAGGGATAACTGTTTCATTGAAAATCCGATGATCGTCCTCTCCGTGGACAATCACCAACTTCTCCTCGACCACGAACTTAATTTTTCGATGAAGGCTCGACGGGACAGCCCCGGCGTTATGAATCCAAGAATGGCTTAGGAGAAGGTTAAAGGCTGAAGGAGTATCCAGATTCCGGAAGAGAACGTCAAACAAAGAAGGCCCGATCTGAATCTCCAAGTTGATCTGCTCCAGCACATCCTTCTCACGCCATCGAACGACCGGACAGAAGTCTTGGCCGTCCGCAACCTAGCCAAGTCGATTTCAAGACGATTCAATGTGGCTAATGGGCAAATATACAATGCCGACCCGTTGTCAATAAGTACTAGAGCCACATGAGTTTGCTTGTGTTTGACTTTTATGTGCAAAACTTTGTTATGACCCCGTCTCTCGAGTGGAATCTCACCGTCGGCGAATGTGACTTGATCCTTTAGAAGGATCGTCCCTACAAAATTCTCCAGTTTATCCTACTCAATATTCTCGGGTACGTGAATTTGACCGAGTATCTTCATTAAGGACTTCCGATGCTTCTTAGATGATTGTAGAAGTTCAAGTAGGGACACCTGAGCCGGTGACTTCCGCATTTGGTTGACAATGCTATACTTAATTGCCTTGATTACGGCTAAAAATTCCTTAGCATCATTCTCGGCGACTTGCCTAGTCGGTTGGTCATTGTTATAAGCACGTCTTAATCTTGTTATCAGAGAAAGATTGTAGGACCAAGGAACCACCTTGTCACTAATGTACGGAAAAGGTTGGGGCGAGGCAATGATGATTCCGAGTTCATTGTCCACTGCATCTTCCAAGGCGGGCATGTCTGCCAACTCTAGGTTGTTGAGAAAAATCCCTATACGATTTTGAAGTTGACAAAACAATCCAAGTACTCTTGTTTTGAGATAATACCATGATTTACTTGTTTTGCGGATTATCCTTTGGTGCGGGGATGCATGGGATTGAATCTAGCAAAAAGATTTAGCTCGGATATTGTTTTTGAGAGTCTCATACACTGGTTCGAATTCGGACGATGAGCGGGGATAGCTCGGATGTTGGAATGACGCCCAAGCTCTGAGAGAAGTACTTCACAAGCAGTAATCAGAATTTCAAGAGGAATACATATCGAGCTTAATTGATGCATATCAACGAACGCCATCGAGCTAGATCACTCTTGAAGATTCTCGATAACGGAAATCAATCAAGGATACGGAACCAAGGAGACATACAAAGACTTTCCAAATGGAAGAAATCATCTATGGAAACCCGGGATCATAATTGTATGGGCGATTGATCCAAGCGGGGAAGACTTTCCTTTGGCGATCCCCAACAGCTAAGAGATCTTCTTTTGGTAATCATCTCGTCCAAAAAGGTAGATTTGGAGAGATCTCTTCTGGATGCCTTGCAACGGCTAGATTAGAGGCGGAAGAGTACAAAAGACATCTCGAAGACGAGGGAAGAGCGATCGGCGTTAAGAGAGAAAAGTGTTCATAATTCTTAGATGGAGTGTACTCCATTTCAAACACACTTCTTGATCCATCCATTGTAATTGTGAGAAGGTGTACGCACAAGTGTTGAGCATTAGGTGTGAATTCCTGCATGTCAAGGAGATCACCGATCCGTAACCTCCGAGGAGCTTACTAGTGGAGTCCAGCCGATTGGTTGTCGGCCGAAGATGTGGACGTAGGCTTAACCAAAGCCAAACTACTATAAACCCTCTATGCAGTTTTTATTATCTCTTTCCTTGATCACTCTAGATATTTTGTGATAGCTAAACCGCACACGAACAGCGCTTATTAATCACATTGCATATCCTGCACCAATTGAATTATTTGCTCATTGCGACACTCTCGGTCACCATCATCCGAGATCTCTATTTCACGATGTGTAATCTAAACTCCACAATAAACTTTTTAAAATCACACTCTATCACCTATTAACCCCCTTCTAGGTGAAATTACTAGCCACCAACAATTGGTATCGGAGGTTCGTGCTCATATTTTATGAAGTGTTTTTACTTCTGAGCTAACGATCTTTATGGCTAGCAATTTCTCTCCTTCTTGGATCGAAGGTGCAAGCAACAACAGGCCACCATACTTTGAAGGAAAAGATTATAGCGACTAGCAGAACAAATTTAAAGCATTCCTCAAATGCCAGGATCCCCAAATCTGGGATGTCGTACAAAGAGGAGTAACACCAACGACAAAAACCACAAATACAGGGGACAACACAATGCTGATGGCTGCTCTAATCGCAACCGAGATAACCAAGAGAGATGCTCTTGATGCAAAGGCCATTTATTCATTTTATAGTGCATTATCTCCTACTGAATATAAACGTATTGCAGATTGCTCCTCATCGAAAGAAATATGGGATAAGCTTCACGTCACCTATGAAGGAACAGACAGAGTAAAGGAGACAAAAGTCAATTTTCTACTCGGACAATATGAAGCATTCAAAATGAAGCTTGAAGAGATCGTGAAAGAAATGTTTGACAGGTTCACTGAAATAGTGAATGGTCTCACATATCACGGGCAACTAGTTTATGGACCGATGAGAATCAACAAACTACTCCGAGCTCTTACAAAGGAATGGGACAACGTTAAAACTTCCATTCGAGAGACTCAAAGAATATCTCTCTTGTCAATGGATGAGTTCATTGGAACTCTTCAATCTTATGAAGAAGAAAGAATCAATGATGAAAACACAACTAGAGGTAAGAAGTCAATTGCCTTAAAATCTAATGTTGATCCCGACGTTTCGGATTCTCAAGTCAAAGATGATGAAGAGCTAGCACTCATGGTCAAGAGATTCGGAAGAATGGCTAAACAAGGTAGCAACTTTAAAGACAGAAAGGATCTCGGACGATACAATCGGAGAAGATCATCTGAGATAAAAGCGAAGGTCAAGAAGTCATCCGTTACGAATGCAAGAAAAGAGGCCACATCAAACCCAATTGCCCACTATTAAACAAGAAAGGCAAGGATGAGAAATCTAAGAAAGCATTGAAAGCAAAGACTTGGAGCGACACCGAATGTGAAAGTGATGAAGAATATGCAAATGAATGTCTAATGGCAGACTCAGATAATGACCTTGAGGTAACTCATTCAAACATCTCACCCGATGTATCTGCGTATATAGATGAGCTATGTTTAGAATACAAGGCTACTCTCAAGAGACTTTCTGAATTGAAAAAGGAAGTAGCTATTTTTAAACAAAAGGATATTTCGCAAAAAGATAAAATCAGCTTTCTCGAAAAAGAATTTTGTGAACTAAATGAGAAATCCGATTCTATATCTTGCGAAAATGCACAATTGAAATCAATGGTGGAAAATCTCGAAAAGGAAAACGATTTCTTGAAAAAGGAAAGAAATCTTTTTGAAGAGGAAAACATTTCTCTGAAAAAGGAAAAATATCTTTTCAAAAAAGAGAACTCCATTTTGAAAAATGAAGTTTTAGAGATATACAAAAAATTCTCATCCTGTTTAAAAACTTTACAACATATAGTTTCTATACAAGTTCCCTACTACAACAAGTCAAGACTTGGTTTTCGGAAGGAAAGTGATGAGAAAAATTATTTTCCAATAGTAAAAAAAAGACTTAAGTAGCGACCTTCTAAAGGCACTTACGTGAGTCACTTTAGGAAACAATTTGTAAGATTTGAAGGACAACATCTCTCGGGATGTTCAAATTGTGGTGATCCGAAACATTCCGAGAGCTACTGCTCAAAGATCAATCGACCAATACATAACATTCTTAGATACATTTATACGGCTAACTTCAAAGGACCTAAACAAATTTGGATACCAAAGAAAAAGTGAGAATCTTTTATCATTGCAGATACCGAACAAAAGAAGAAACAAATGGTACCTTGATAGCAGATTCTGTAAACACATGACTGGTGACTCATCCATGTTCATTGATTTTGAAAATCTTGATGGAGGAAATGTTTCCGTTGGAGGCAACAACAAAGGAACAATTATAGGCAAAGGAACTGTGAAGATTGGCAATCTACTACTATCAAAGATGTTTCATTAGTCAAGGGTTTGAACTTCAATCTTGTTAGTATTAGCCAATTATGCGATATTGGTTGCAAAGTTTCTTTTGTAGAAAATAAGTGCTCACGTACAAGCCAAGATAACAAGTCATCATTTACCGGACGAAGATATAGCAACATGTACCTTCTGGACACATCGTCCGAGAATGAAAGATGTCTTCTATCCGTCAAAGATCATCCAGAATTATGGCACAGGATGCTAGGATACATAAGCCTCAAGCAAATCAACAAACTTTCCAAAAAGAAGCTTGTGAGAGGACTTCCAAATGTCAGATTCGAAAAGACAAGACTTTGCGAAGCATGCACTCTTAGAAAGCAAGTAAGAAATTCCCACAAATCTATAAATGAAGTTATCACTACCCATGTTTTGCAGCTGCTGCACATGGATATCTTCGGACCTACTCAAACACGTAATATTGGAGGTAAAAAGTATTGTCTTGTTATTGTGGATGACTATACTAGATTCACATGGATATTCTTTCTTACTCACAAAAGTGATGCATTCTCATTCTTTAAAACCTTTTCTAAGAAAGTTCAAAATGAAAAAGGTTATTCAATTACAAGCATCAAAACCGATCACGGAGGAGAATTTGAAAATCACTACTCGGCTGATTTATGTGATCAAAATGGTTTTCAACAAAATTTTTCCTCTCCATATATACTCCTCAACAAAATGGAGTTGTTGAAAGGAAAAATAGATCCTTGCAAGAAATGGCATGAACTTTTTTAATTGAAAGTAAAGCTCCACCCCATTTCTAGGTCAAGTCAGTTTCAACCGCATGTTATGTTATCAATCGTGTTTTCCTCGGACCATTGATTGAGAAAACTCCCTATGAACTTTACAAGGGAAAGAAGCCAAATATTTCATACTTTCATGTGTTTGGATGTAAATGTTATATTCTTAAGAATTCAAGTGATCGGACTGGTAAGTTTGATGAGAGATCGGATGAAGGTGTATTCTTGGGATACTCCACATCTAGTAAAGCTTACCGAGTCTTCAACAAGAACTCTCGGATAGTCGAGGAATCAATGAATGTGAAATTTCAAGATGAACGGACTACTCGGACGATAGATGCTGAAGAAATAATAAGATCTGAGAATCGGGAATCATCATCTGAGAAGGAAAAACCATCATCCGAAGACGCAGAACCGGATGAAACCTCTCATAACATGGAGAACACTCCGCAGATCACATCATCTGAAGATTCAAATGATGAAGATTTCACTGAGACTAAACGTAATAAATCAAATAGGAGCTGGAAATACAGATCTAGTCATCCCGTAAATCGGGTCATTGGAAACATAGATGAAGGAGTCAGATCGGATCCAAACTCAATGATACGACAAATGCTTTTGCTCTAGTCTCCGAAGTTGAACCCAAAAGAATCGAAGAAGCTCTTGAAGATGAAAGCTGGATCGAAGCTATGCAACAAGAGTTACAACAATTCAGCCCGAATGAAGTTTGGGAACTTGTACTCGAACCAAAGAATCATCCTGTTATTAGAACTAAATGGGTCTTTCGGAATAAGCTGGATGACAAATGAAAAGTAATCGGGAATAAAGCAAGGCTCATTGCAAAAGGCTACTCATAGGAAGAAGGGATTGATTACGATGAAACCTATGCACCAAGAGCAAGACCGGAATCTATCAGATTGCTACTTGCTTACGCTTGCCATCATGACTTCAAGTTGTACCAAATGGATGTTAAAAGCGCATTTCTCAATGGATATATCAAGGAGGAAGTTTATGTCAAACAACCTCCAGGCTTTGAAGATCCAAAGAACTTAGATCATGTGTACAAGTTGAAGATGGCTCTCTACGGACTGAAGCAAGCACCCCGAGCCTGGTATGAAAGGTTAAGTAATTTCTTCTTGGAAAAAGGTTTCGAAAAAGGTAAAGTTGATACAATTCTATTTATCAGAAGGGAAGGTAAAGACATTCTGCTTATCCAAATATATGTTGATGATATTATATTTGGATCGTCTAACCAACATCTTTGTAAGAACTTCCCTCGGACCATGCAGAATGAGTTCGAGATGAGTATGATGGGAGAACTCAAATTCTTCCTAGGACTACAAGTGAATCAAACTAAACGGGGCACATTCATACATCAAGAAAAATATACCTTGGAACTAGTGAAGAAGTTTGGTCAAAATAACTACAAGAAAACAGAATCGCCGATGTCTACTTCATTCAAATTGGATAAGGATGAACAAGGCAAACATGTTGATCAGAAGCTATACGGGAGCATGATTGGTTCTTTGTTATACCTTATCGCTTCTCGACTTGATATTATATTTAGTGTATGCATGTGTGCAGGATTTCAATCTGATCCTAAAGAATCTCATATGTTTGCTATCTAAAGAATCATCAAGTACATAAGAACTAATCCAAACTTAGGATTATGGTATCCCAAAACATCAGATCTTGTATTACATGGCTATTCGGATGTCGATCTTGCGGGTTGTAAGTTGGATAGAAAAAGTGCTTCAGGCACATGTCAACTCCTGGGATCATGCTAGTGTCTTGGTTCTCCAAGAAATAGAACACCGTAGCTCTATCAACTGCAGAAGCTGAGTATGTAGCACTAGGGAGCTATTGCACTCAAATGCTATGGATGAAGCAACAACTAAAGGACTTTGTGTTGAAGCTCACAACGTGGAAATCAAATGTGACGATACAAGTGCTATCAATCTCACAAAGAATCCAATTCTGCACTCGTGAGCTAAGCATATTGAAATCAAGCATCAAACAAGCATGGCATGTCTAATATGGCCCTATCGGCCCAAAGAAAGATCTATCCGAGTTCCGGGATGGTTCGGAAAATTTTTTCGGGCGAAATATCCGGAAGGGTAAAATGGTCATTTTTAAAAGTTCAGGACCCAAAAACCACAAAATAGGGTCGGACCAATTGAATGTGGACATTTCCCATTTTTTGTGATTTTTCAGGATTTTTTGGAATTTTTCTAATTTTTTTGGAATTTTTATTTATTTTCTGAAAATCAATAATTTTCTGGATCTATGTAAATCAACCCTTGGAACTTCAAAATTTTCCTATCCATACTATAAGAGTCCCAAATCGATCTAGACATTTTTTAGAAATTTTTTGGGAAAATCTGGGAATTTTTATGAATTTTTATGAATTTTATTGATTTTTTTGGATTTTTAGAAAAATTTTATGAATTTTTTATTAATTTTTACGACCGGGTCAACCCGACCCTGACCCAGCTCGGACCCGCTTCCATTTATTCCAAATAAATGACACCGTTTCCATTTATTCTAAATTTTTTTATTTTTTTAAAACGATTTTCTAATATCCGAAAATACAAAAATTAAACGGATGGCCACGATTAAACTTGGAAATGATCTCGGCCATTCACTCGTTTAAGCTTATGTGCGTCTCACCACTTCGGATCACACCTGGCCTATACATAAAACGACGCCGCATCGAATAATGAACGAACGGCCACGATTAAACCTAGACTCGATATGGGCCATTCATTCCTTCTAAAGCTTAAATGACGCTGGATCCGACTCCCTACTGCGAACGACGTCGCTCGCTCATTAACCTAAACGGCGCCGTTTCCATTTTTCTATTTTCTATCTAATAAACGAATTATCAAAAAAATACAAAAATCTAATCTAACGGCCTAGAATCAAACTAACCTATTTATCGCGACCGTCGGATCAAATCCGACTCAACTTATTCGCGCCAATGGCTACGCCGACTAGACGTCGACTTGGACCACTCACGGCTCGCCACCTCGCACGCCGACTCGTTGACCTACCATGTGGACTTCGTCTTCAACCTCTCGCCAGCAACTCAACGAACGGCCGAGACCCTCCGGCGATGATCTAACGATGAGACCTTAACTAAAACTCACGAATCCAACTCCGATCGACTCATCTCAACCTCTAGATTAACATACTCGAAGATCAAACAATTTCATCGGTTAAATCACGAGCTGTGAACTACGCACGATCAGCCATCGCCGAGTTCGAACATGCGGGATCGACCCAAATCAGATCAATTCATTCATACATGAGCATCATAGGAAGTTCGGGAAGCTTACCTCGAGCTCTGATTGAGCCCGCAATGGCTAGAAACGCCTGACCGATGCTCGGCCAAACCGCGACAGGTTGGAGGTTCGACTCGGGTGATTTGAGCAAAATCAATGCAAAATGGAGATGCGGGCGTGGTCGGTGATGTTTGGGGATCAAAACTCACACGCTAATTGCAACGATTATGCTTGTGATCGAGCGATGCCATGAATGCATAGAGTGAAGCTCGAGAGGTAGACTCACTAGTTTCGGAGGCTACGGGTCAATTGAATTGGTGCGATCGCTTCCTCTTAGCTCGGGCGAGCTTCCGGTGATGATCCGACGCCTTGATTCAGCCTGGATTGGCTGGGCCGAAGTCGTAAAGCTTCAGTGTGAAGCTTTGGCAATGGCGTCGCGCGAAACTCTCTCTCTCTACTTTTTCTTTCTCTCTCTATTCTGGTATCTGAGACAAGCACGAATGAACCTCCTCCTTATTCGCGAAGCTTCTTGGCTTTTATATCAATTTTTCAAAACTTGGCGCGCATGGGCCAAGCTTCGCCGACTCCAATTTCGTGCCCCGCACGTGCCATTAGGTCGTCGGACAACGATGGAATTAGTTGGGATTCCGTCCAGGTCTATTAGACCCTTCGTCAAGCACGAGCGAGCACCAATTTCACTCGTTTTTTTAAGAATGTTGACTTTATGGATTGCCGAGCCTTTGACCGGCCGTCCCGCCGTGCTCCGGTGACCATCGCCCCCAAAGTTGGTGGTGATCAACGCGTATTAGCTTGGTGAACAAAACGCCCACAGTATCTTGTTCAATTATCACCGATTGGCCTGTCAATTTGGTCATCAAAATCAGTTTGAGGACTGTTCACTTGCGCGGGAACTACGAGGAAGAAGACGACACTGTTTGGACCGATTCGGCCGGTCAGACTAGTCCGAACCGGTTCAAACTTGTAATTTTCGAAATTAATCTAAATCTGTGGAGAATTTTTGCAATTAAACCTCAAAATTAAACTCAGGGGCCCAAATATTATCTAAAAATGCGATTTTGCCCAAAAGTTCTCATCAATTTCTATAAAAACCCCAAATTTTTCTAAAATCGCAAATCGGGGAAAAGTTCAATTGAGTGCCCAAATGATCAAATTGGGTCAAATTACCCCTGCCAATCAATTCAGAACATATGAAAACCTTGGGAGGTAGTCCAATTTTGTCATGAAAGTCCTTGGATTAAAAGTAATTTCAAAAATTGGAAATTCCAGTGACTAAATTGCAAATAATAATTGGGTATTTTGCCCAATCCGTGCAATTCGTGCAATTGAGGGTGAAATTGGTTATATTGAAACTGCAGAGGATTGAAATGAAATGTCTTGACTCAAAATATACAAAATTTGCAAATAAAAAGACTCAAATTAAATTTTTTAGGCAAATTCAACCCTTGGTGTTGTGATGAAACACATAAAATTGAATTCAATTTTTAATTTTTCTTGAGGTCAATATGAAAAGGGAATTAAAATAAAAATATGGAACATTTTTCTATATTTTTGTGACCTCGGGAAGTATTTTTTGTGAATTTTCTTGTATTTTTTTGTTTTTCGAAAATATTAAAAAAATGTGAAAAAATATGAAAAATTATTTTTTGTTCAAAAATGGTTCCTTATGCTTGGCCAAGGCTACCAAACTTGATCTTTCAATTTTTTGACTTTTTATGAATTTTTGTGAATTTTTATGAGATAATACTAAGAAACACTTGATCAAAAATCACGTGTCAACAATCATCCGAAGGAACTCAAGGATCATCTGAAGAAAACATCTTCGCCGCAGATACGACAAAAGATTTTATCATTCGAAATCTTGGCGCGTAAGTCGTTTTTAGTTTTGGCAACAAATAAGGTACGCATCAACATAATCTTCTTAAATATTCGGCAAATATTATGTGATTGTGCTAATTGTTGTGATTGAATATTTGATTGCCTCGATTTGAATTAAATTGATCGAGTTGAAATATTCTTAAAATATTTTCAAAAGAATTTCCTTTTATCAAAATAAGAACCGCCTCCTACACCCTAAACCTTATCTACTCGCTCACTCACTCAAATCGCAATCTCGATCTACGAAATCCAAAAACCCTAAATCTCTCAAAGCTCCACAATCAGAATCGCCCGACAACTCTCATTCCTCATTGTGCCCAAGAATTCTTCAGCACAGAAATCATCCATTGCTGGCTCTTGCCGTTCTGTTCGTCTAGGATCCAGAGGACGGAAAGCATCTAGTAATGCTCCAACCCATTACGACCTCACCACCTTGCCAAGCAAAGCCGAAAAGCAGGCACAGAGATTGATCGCTCACATAGCAAAAATTTCGCCAATGGGAGTGACAGAGAAGAAATGCAAGAAGATTCAGCAACGAATCTCTTCCACAATAATCCGAACCCCCGAGGAAAACGCTAGTTTGCCTGTTGACAAAAGGATAAAGCTAGCTAGGGGTTTATTGAATGTCATTAAAGGAATGCGGATTGATGGTAGGTCTAAAAATAACATTCTGGAATTTGTAAAAATGAATGGGTTCTTCAATGAAGAAGAGATGATCAAATTTTCCGAGATGCTCACTCAGACAGAAATGGGGCTAGCTACCGTGGTAGGAACCGAACTTCAGAAAAGTAGTTCCTCTAGAAAGGGCAAAGGAAAGGTTAGAGAACCGTAGAGATTGAGTAGGGAAGTGATCAAGAGAAAGATGTGAAGGAGGAAGAAATCTCTATGACGGAACATCTAAGGGATGATGATGATGAACCGATTTATTCCTTCTTCAAGTCTGTACCAATGAATTTTTTAGCTGATGAAGAAGAGGTAGACCGGCTGTTCAGATCAAAGGAACATCAATCGTGCTACGAGGCACTACTTGCTAGAAGCATTATGCCTAACAAACCTGTTGATTCTGACTTTTTTGAGAGGAATGGTCTACGGATCCTCTATCCCCTCACCAACTTGCAGCTCCACAACTTCTACTCCTTATCCACTCCAACCTATATTGAATTAACTGCCTATTTCTACTCGAACTTCACAATGATCAATAGAAATGCAATTCAGTTTTCTTACAAGGAACAAAACATTATTCTGACTGCTGAAGACCTGGCAGACATTCTTCAGACCGAGATGTTCACTTTCACCAGAATTCCTGTTTGGGATGAAGATGTCTACAAGGAGCTATCTGGCAGCCCCGATCTTTCAAGAGCCAACAAGCTACACGTTAGACATCACCACTTCCCTATGAGGACCATCATATCGCATAAGGTAGTTATCAACTACCTAAGACTAAAGGGATCCTTAAAAACAGATGTCTCAAGGTATGAAACAAAGCTCATCCGGGCCATCCCGAATGGAAAACCCTTCTCTCTGCCTCACCTAATTTTTCTACACATGAGGAGAGCAGTGAAGAAGAATATGGGTCGACTACCCTATGGATCTATAGTAAGCAGAATCTTTGAGTACTGCAGGATAGTAGTACCCCTGGAACTCGGATCCATAGAGCTTCAACAAGGAAGTGTAGGTGAGACAATGCTCAAAAAGATGGGTTACTGATTTGAAAATGGAAGTTGGAGAGATAGAAAGAAGAAGGTGATCCCCATAGATCTTCCTCAGAAGGAGCCTACTGTTGAAACTCCATAGAATAAATCTTCATAACCATCCTCAGAATCCACTCGGAAGAGGAGAATCAAGATGATTGCTCACAAATCAACCGGACCTAGCATCAAAAGAAGAAAACTTGCTAAGGTGCCGATTGATAGAATTGAAAAGGAGCACATCTTGGACAGCTTAGCAACAAATGATATAGAATTAGAAGAGCTTATCCAAACGATCATCGGATCAACATATGAGGATGAGGCGCCATTCAAACTGGAGCAACGGGAAAAGGAGAGACAGAACACATAAGAAGGAGGAGATACAGCGAGAGAAGAACTATCATCTGTCTTAGAACAGAGAACAGAGACCGAGGGCCCACTTCCACAAGAAGGAACGTTTGAGAGGGAGCAAACCGAAATAGATACCGATGCTACTGAAATAGTAATTCTCCCGAGCAAATCTGCTTCATCATCCGAGCACCATGCAAGAACTTAGGGGGAGTCAACAAATGTGGGCACTCAAATGGATGAAACAGACGGTAATAATAACTCGGACCTTCTCAGGGAGATAGCACAAAGGCAACAAGAGATGGACCACAAATGGTCGGACCTTTGGACATCTCCGTGCTCAGAAGTTGAAGGCCTAAGTACAAATAGATGTTGAGGTTGCAAAAATTCAGAAAACTGTCCATGATCATTCGGAATCTCATTTGGGCTTCTTGGACAACAGGATCCTCACTCTGAAGCGGGACCTGGACCTTAAACTAAACCAGCTCTCCAAGTTTGTCTTAGTTCAACTACCTACGGACCAAGCCTCCACTTGGGATCAAGCCCCGCCATATTCTCATCCGGACCAAACACCAAAACCTTAAAATTTTTTACATTTCATGTTTGGATCTGTATTCTGAATCTCACTCTGAACAATGTCCTTTTCTCTTCTAATTCATTTGATTGAATGATTCGTTATTCTCTGCTAAAATCCATATCTGAATGTTGGCATGTTTGATTTGAGTATACTGCATAGATGACCCGAATAGGCATCGAATTTAGGGGGAGCAACATTTTCTCTCTACAATTTATATCTGACTATGCGAGTCACTCTCTTTTGCTGATGACAAAAAGCGGGAGAATGGTACATTATGTGATTTGTGCGAGATGAGAAATGTGCAGTATATGACTAATTTGTGATGTCGTAATGTGGTATGTAACTTTGAAATTTGTGATGTCGTGATGTGGTATGTGACTCCGAAAAATATGTGATTATGTAAAATCAATCTGTAATATGTTGGCAAGAATCCATCAAGTACGGGATCTCGGGTTAAGCATGGAATACAGAAACATCATCTGAGAAGTATGATTTGTGGAAACTTCATCTGAGAAGGAATACCTTCTCCTAAGCTAAGCAGGTGAACAAGTTCCCTACACTCAAAATCACATATTTCACTTGACAAGATAATCTTGAAAGCTTTTTGCTAAGCATGACAAGCTTTGAGCATCCCATAGAACGTGATGCTCTGAGGAGTTACAATTTTCATACTCACATCATATTTGAAACTATTACACATCTCAATAAGTATATGCACGTAGAATACAAACTCATCAATTGAGATAGCACAAGTTCCGAGACTACTCATTATCATTTATAAATGCATATTCTTTTTCGGAACTTATTCTTGCTAAAAGTACAAGGAATGAATCGCTAAAAATATTCTTTAGCAAGATCCTCACCAGAGTAACTTTGCTAAAGTTGCTCACCTTCTTCACTCAATTACTCATTACTATTGTGGATCGTTTTATCATCATTAAAAAGGGGGAGATTATTGAGAAAAATCCCTAGACGATTTTGAAGTTGACAAAACAATCCAAGTACTCTTGTGTTTTGAGATAATGCCGTGATTTACTTGTTTTGCGGATTATCCTTTAGTGCGGGGATGCACGGGATTGAATCTGGCAAAAGGATTTGACTTAAATGTTGTTTCTGAGAGTTTCGGACATCGATTCGAGCTCGGACGATGAGCGGTGATAGCTCAGATGTTGGAATGATGCTCAAGCTCTGAGAGAAGTACTTCACAAGCAGTAATCAGAATTTCAAGAGGAATACATATTGAGCTTAATTGATGCATATCAACGGACGCCATCGAGCTGGATCATTCTTGAAGATTCTTAGTAATAGAAATCAATCAAGGATGCCGAACCAAGGAGACATACAAAGACTTTCCAAATGGAAGAAATCATCTATGAAAACCCGAGATCATAATTGTATGGGCGATTTGATCCAAGCGGGGAAGACTTTCCTTTGGCGATCCCCAACGGCTAAGAGATCTTCTTTTGGTAATCATCTCGTCCAAAAAGGTAGATTTGGAGAGATCTCTTCTTGCAACGGCTAAATTGGAGGCGGAAGAGTACAAAAGATATCTCGAAGACAAAGGGAAGATAGATCGGCGTTAAGAGGGAAAAGTGTTCATAATTCTTAGATAGAGTGTACTCCATTTCAAACACACTTTTTGATCCATCCATTGTAATTGTGAAGAGGTGTACGCACAAGTGTTGAGCGTTAGGTGTGAATTCATACGTATCAAGGATATCACCGATCCGTAACCTCCGAGTAGCTTACTAGTGGAATCCAGCCGATTGGCTGTCGACCGAAGAAGTGGACGTAGACTTAACCAAAGCCAAACCACTATAAACCCTCCGTGCAGTTTTTCTTATCTCTTTCCTTAATCACTCTAGATATTTTGTGATAGCTAAATTGCACAAGAACAAGACTTATTGATCACATTGCATATCCCGCACCAATTGAATTATTTGTTCATTGCGACACTCTAGGTTACCATCATTTGAGATCTACGTTTTATGCTATGTGATATAAACTCCGCAATAAACTTTTTAAAATTACACTCTATCACCTATGCACCCCCCTAGGTGAAATTACTAGCAACAACATGGGTCATTCTTGATCAAGTCGGTCACATCAGCATCTTCTACCTTAGACTCTTGAAAGGTCCCGGGTTGGGTCAAAGTTGCAAGCTCCTGATCCCAGTTAATAATAATCCGGGATATAGTAGCCACTGTCCCTGTTTGACTTGCCTAGACTATGAATACGTTCTTCATGAGACCGAAGACATTTTCCTTCAGGTGATCGAGTGATATCAATTCACCGAGCTTATAATATCTTGCCATGATCGGAGCGTCGAGAATATCAGCTACTTCAACCTTAATGGTACCAACCTGTCTAATTCCTAGCCCGAATACAGCATTAACTTTACCCGAATGATCCGGCAAAGGATTATTCTAGACATTCGACTGTTTGTTGCCCTAGAACGAGAATGCCTTAGATTCGAGTAGATCTTGAATCCGATGCTTCAATACAAAACAGCCATCAGTATTGTGTCCAGGCTCCCCACGTTGGTAATCACATTTCTTCGATGAATCATATCTCGGCGAGCTCGTGTTACTGGGTCGCAGAGGCTCGGAAGTCGATAAGCCTCTCTTACGTAGAACTACGAGTACCTGCGATGGGGTTCCTAGTAGAAGGGTAAACTGCCAAGGGGACCGTAGATTCCCTCTTTGTTGTTGCGCGCCGAAATTAGCCTGCTGCTAATTAGGAATCTGCACGACCGACGTCTAGGTCATGGGTTTTTGGTTGTAGGTTATGTTGTCGTGGCTATCACCGTACCAACCTTTCTTCATGCCGTTGTCGACTTCTTCAGCCATTGCGATGAGATGGCTAAATGATGTGGCAGCGGATCCCAAAATTCGAGTTCTCATAACTTGCGGCGGGGTGAAAACAAACAATTTCATGAGCTCCCTTTCGGGAGAGACCGATTTTAGCCGAAATGCCACGTTCCTCCACCTGGTGGCATAACGCTTGATTGTTTCTCCTTTCTTCGTGTCAACCTGTTCAAGATCTTCTCTAGTGGTGAGCACGTCCAAGTTAAAGCTAAAATGTTGGACGAAAGCATTAGCTGCCTTCTCCCAATCATCCATCCGATAGATCTCGTAGTCCGTATGCTATCTCGTGGCGGCTTCTTTTAGACTAGCCTGGAAAGTCTGAACCATTAGGGGATCGTTGGTCACATGCTTCTTCATTCTTGCCTGGTACATCCGGACGTGCTGGAGTGGGTTGGAAGTCCCATCATACTTCTCGAAGTCGGGCATCTTGAACTTCTCTAGCACCGTGACTTTTGAAAAGACAGATAGGTCAATCTAGGGTATGTTGTGCGTTCCTTCCACCTCACGGATTCGTTGCTCCATTTGGGCCAATAACTTGGCCATTTCATCGGACGGTCCCATAGCCACGGGGCTGGCTTGGGAAATCGAAATCGATGGCAATGCGTTCGAGCAAGTACCCGTAATAATAACATCCTCTAATGGTAAAAACTGAAAAGGAATTCGTTCGGATGCCTTATCAAGATTGTGTGCTGACGGAGGTAGAGTAGGGATGACGGGCGGAGAGCTTGAGCTAGATGGTTGTAGCTTGGCAGCGAAGCTAGCCATCATCTGTTCCATCTTTTGTGACATCATCCCTTCGAAACATTCGGTCGGCGTGTCGAGCTATTCTTTTAGATCCTCTTGAATAGTAGCATTGATTTCTGCTTTGTTGGCCATTTTCCTCGCTACCGATCGAGTAATGTGTGGATGATCCGTAATAAATTAACTGTTCAAAAGTAACAACCCAAAATAAGTATAATGAGCAAGAATAGCGAGCCGGTCCATGATATCCCTCTAGACTCAAAGAATGAAATAGGTATAAAAAAAAAACTGAATCAGGCAGTTTTCAATTTCGTCGGTTTTTACGAAGAAATTCATCTTAATTCACACTTTGACCAGAATGATGCAAAAATTTACGGACTGATAGATGATACAACGATGAACAACTTTCGTGTTTCATTCTAAGGTTGATTTCGGATGGATCAATACAGTTTAATACTTCTTCGGAAAACTTCAGCCTAGAAAACTGCTTCGTCGGATCCCCATAAAAAGAACGAAAGACCTCTTAAAAATGAGATTCAAGGTCTGAAATTTTTCAGGCTGCTAGTTAAAATACCATTCTAAAACTTTCATTTTTCGTGATTTAGCAAAAGAACTCATTCAGTAGTGGTAATCAGTGAAACAAAATTGGTTCCAGAAAACTGCCAAAATTCCAGCTGGTTTCATTCTCAATGAAAATCGTTAATAAATGGAAAACGTGCTGAATTAGTCTCAAAATTTTACACGTGATAGCTCAAGATGTGATGAACGTTTTTCATTCATGTTCGAAATGTCAGAAACGTCTTGAAGTAGCTCATAAAATTCGCATAATACTATAAGGTTGTTCAGAAACAGCAGCATCCAGAATACAATTCCAAAGAAAACAAACGACTTAAACATGAAAGCAAATGACTCTAAACATGGTAATCAAGTTGTTTTTCTCTTCTTGGAGCGAACATGATCTATAGACGAACGGGCTTCCAATTCCTTCCGAAGTCGTGCGTTTTCCTTAGCCAAGGTTTCCATCTGCTTCTTAGCCTTTTGCGCCTTCTTCTCATAGGCCTCGATCTCAGCTTGACAAGTGGGCTTCACGGTTATCAATGGGTTCGGGAGTAGATGGGCCGGTATGAAATGGCGCTGAATATACCGGGCCTTAGCGTGATAAAGCTTCTCCTTTCCTTCAAGCACCGCCTCGGGCAACAATAGCCGACGAGTCTCGGATTTGAGCCAAACTTTGTCCAAATGCTTGAGTTCGGTTGCATAACTCTCGGCCGCAACCAATTGGACTTGGAAAGTATCGGGCCTCAATGGTGGTGGAATATCCTGCAAAAATCCGTATTGTTGTACCTCCCCAAGAGGATGATATCTCGTCATGCCGGTAATACCCAACAAGGATATGGTCGAATCGACGCTCGTTGCTCATCAAATCTCGATTTAGAACTCGAGAGCCACATAGGATCATAAATTGTTGTTACGATACCAACAGATAGTGAGTGAACTCCTCAACCTTGATTAGGTTATTGATTACGTTTAGAGTTAGCTGATTAGAATTATAGGTTGTTCGGATTATTGATTGTATTTGGCATAATTAGTCGAATCGATTGCTCAATGGTGATTTGATTTCATTGCTTGACTCTATGATTGATAGTGGATTGTCGGTCTATGTGAATCACTGGATTATTGTGATTATGTGATCATGTGGCTTGATTGAATATGGAGTGGATGATTGATCGTTATGGTTGACTACGTTGTGTCACAAATATCATTATCTATTCACATAACTTGTATGGCTCAATTTGCATGTTTTAGCATGAAAACGGCCGTAGGACGAGTCTTTGAGCACGTATGCTTGAGTATCCGACTTTAACTAAAGATAAGAACCGATGATTGTTGGGTGAGTTAATTGGATATATGATCGAAAGGTGTGGCGATGCCTGTCAAGTTTGTGCCATTATCACCGCACGGAACCACACGTCTTGATGGTTGCACGATTCTCTATGTATTGGTAACGATGAGTACGGTGTAAGCTAGAGTCTTGGATGCCGGTCGCAGCTTGTGACGGACCGATGCTCCTTCGGAAATGCCTACTCGTTGTGCCCGACATGCTAAGGCATTGGGGTTATACTTGTAGTTTCCGTCGCCGGAAGAAATGACAATGCTTGTTTTATAGAAGACACCGAAAAGGGGGTAGTGTAAATCTTATTGATCCAATTTGGATGTGTTGCAACCTAAAAATAAATCAAGACCCTATGTAAATGGATTATTAGGCTAATTAAAGACTAACCTAATACGGACTCTCCCAAGCCCTACCAAATTGCAATTTTGGTTAATTAGAATGATTTAGAATTCGGAGTCGCCACTAACCATTTTGGGTAGGTTGATTAGAAACCTAAATAAAATAGCGGGGGAACTATTTTATTCCTACAAACCGGAGATTAAGGATTTAGAGATTTGATTACATTAACTAATTAAAGTTAATGCCCTTTCGATACATTAATTCCATGAGATATCCTAGGTTTGGCAACTCAAACTTGATTGATCTTTACTTTAAGCTCGAATGAGGTGTTTTTGTATTTTCTTTTATTTGGAATGAATGCAATGATATGAATGAATGAATGCAATGAGACCCTATATGCAAAAGTTAACTACTCAAATTAAGGCATGCAAATGATATATGGCCTATATGCAATAACAATGGCTTTAAGCAAAAATCATGGAAGACATGGATGGTATGCAAGCAATCATAGAAGCAAACAAACTAAACGTGTAAGTTTAATTTATTAGCTTTAAGTGCATGAAGACTAAACATGATTTCTACACAGCATAACACATAAAAATTGACATATCAAGTGATGCACCGCATGATTTAAGAAAATTATAACGAATGATTATACAATTTTCAAAAATATGATGGGTGATGCATTGATACTTGAAAACATGACATATCATATTCATGGATGATATAAGATATGCAAAGGAAATATGATATGATAAGATATGCAAGATACGATATGGAATATGTAGAAGATAGGACATGAGATATGGATATGCATGATATATGCATAAAAAACGCAAGATATGTATGAGATATGCAATACAACATGAGATGATTTTTTTGGGTTTTATGGTAATCGAAATATGCATGAGATCAAATATATGCATGGATATAAATGATATATTAAAAATATGGAATGCAAGATATGATACTCAAAAATATGAAGCGGATATGCAAGATATGCATAAGATTCGAAATATACACGAGAATGATGTGAAACATCCAAGATATGCTAAATATGCAATGAGATAATGCGAGATATGAATGACAAATTTTTTTGATTTCTGTCACTTTTCTTTTGAATTCACGGCCGGATTAAGGGTATTCTAATTTGATTATCTTGATTTAAATCTTCAAAAAAAAAAAAAAAGGAGATCCAATAAGATAAGGTTTCTAAGAAACCATATCTTCCTAAAACTTTAATTAGATAAGGCTTATAAGAAACCGTATCTACTAAATTTTTAGGTATCTTAAATATATGGAATTAAATCAAGACATATCAACCAAGAGGGCATATTCCAAGTAAAGAAAGATAGCATCAAGATCGACACAAATATCCACATCTTGTATTTTTACGAAAATAGTGATATTCGGAAATCTAAATACGGCTTTTTGAAGATAGCAAATCAGATCTAAATGGCAATAGATCGGATTAACTAAATTCCCATCTTTACTAAGTTGGAGGGTCGTATTTGAAAGGTGACAGATAAGTTTATCCAACTTAACACAGGTGTTGTCTATTAGGAAAATAAAATTTCCTAATTTAGATTTAGAATTTTTTTAAATTTTGAAATATGTCCAATGAGTCCAATTAAAACCCAATTTTTGAAATTTGTGATAAATTTAGGGTTTTGATATTTAGATCATATAAAAATAATGTTTCTCGAGTTTCCAGAAACAAATGTGTTTTTGCCTCAACGACGAGATTAAACAGCATCAAATGCACACAAAACAGCAATCGGAAAAGTCAATGACTCACCTTTTTAGCTCCCGCAAAATTTTCCATAAGTTAACGATATAAAACATGCAAACACGGCTCAATTTAGACAAACATAACATGCAGATCAGCATAAAACAGCATTGAAACAGTGAGCAAATCACCCAAAATACGTGCTTGAAATATCCTACAAATGTACTTGAGGTTACCTTGATTGGTAGGGCGAGACTCGGGCTAATTTGATGCAAAAACTCCACTAGAAAGCAACGAAATAAACCCAAATAGCAGCTTATTATCCTTAAACAATAATAGATATTTTTGGAATAAATAGCCGCCATTTTTAAGCACCAACCCGTAAAAAAAACACCCCTAAGCAGGTCGAAACTGCAGCAAAACAGTATGGACAGCAGTTGAGTGGAATTGCGGCAGGATCAACCACATCGTAGGGCCAAGCAGAAGCAAGTGAAGCAACGGGATCGAACTCACAACAACATCATCTTGCCCTTTTGGAATTGCCGAGCTCTTTCTCTCTCTAGCCTACCTCACGTGAATCCTCAGTATGTCACCCGTGTAGGCTCTCTATTTTTTCTTTTTGAAAATTCTGCTCACCCTTCAAACCCTAGGCTAAGCTTCTTATTTATAGAGAAAATTGTTGCAAGCTTGGGGCCTACGGTTTCTTAATTTTTGCAAAATAGTCTCGAGTTTAAAACATGACTTAAATCAAGTCCCAAAGGGCTAAAATACATCAATTTGACTTCAATTTAAATCAGAATTTTCTCCCCTCTCTTGAGCTTTCTGAGTTTCACATCTAATTTTAGGCTCAATTGCACAATATTTTCAACTAAATATGCATTTAAATCAAATCTTTTCCCAAACTAAAACATTAAAATGGATAGAATTAAGCTTAGAATAAAGATTCGGCACACACATGCTTACCATGGTAAAAAATTTCATGATGCATTCCAGTCTACTGTTAAATAAAGCACTAACCCGCACCACCAATCCCGATAATGCAAAATGTAATGTGTGAATGAGAAAAAATAAAATATGCTATGCATTAAGATTATTTTTTTGTGAGAACTAAACTTAATTCTTATTTTTATGAAATATGAATGATTTAAGGAAAGCCAAAATTTAGGTGTTAACAATTGCCCCTCTTTGAGTGGAGGCTCGCAGAGGTTTTGCTCAAAGACAAAATTGAAACCTAAATTTTAGAAATGAGCAATAATTTTTTTTGGCATAAGTTGATCCCATTTTTGTTGCGCCCCGAACCTTACAAGCACGCCAACACCCCGCATGGGCCGTAAATTTATAAACTTCCCGGAGATCCAACGGCAACGAACTTAAGCATGAAACAATAAGCACATGCGGAAGCGAGAACTACACTCCATACAACAGAATTAAATACAATGACTCAAGATGTAAAAGAGAGATTTAAAACTTACTCCATACATTTCTTAAAAACGTCAAATTGACTTCAAAAGTTACTACTTGATAATTCTCAAATTACAACTTCTTTTAATAAAATAAGATAGATGAAGTTTAACCTTACAGAGCTATACGGGCAAACACAATCCCAAATATAAAAACAGTTCTCTAAGACTACAAAAAGAAGTACAATCAGGTAAGGTTAACAGTTCATCTACTTCAAAAGGGCATCTTCAAAAGCCAATCCACGGCGATCATGGAACTTCATCAATTGGGACCCGAAAATTGTTATCCCACGACGGGGTGAGAATAAATCTCAGCAATTTATTCCTAAACATAAACCAGGCCGGTAGTACCTCCGGACAATTCCTAAAACATGTAATTCTACTCAAATGGACAATTGCTCGATAAGGAAAACAACAAAAGCACACTACAATCATAAGTTAGAAGTTCGCAATTCAAGTCATGCTTTACAATTTTAAGGTCGAGCTTCGTGCTTGGACATTTCACAAATCACAAGATCATAAAGGGTGTTTCCTATCGTATATCTCAATCACATACCAATCATTGATATCGGATTGCCAAGTGCCCGCATCATAACGCTTCAGGCCATTTTAAGCATTAAGACTCGCGTAATCATGCATCAAGTCATTATCTCGCGTTTAACGCTTCAAAGATAAATTCAATTCCCCGCGTATCACGCTTCGGGGTATTATATAATCACATAATATATAATTAATTCATTTGCTTAGCCAAACTTGAATTCAAGGTCAATCATGACATAAACAACACAAGCCATGCCAACTAACCATAGCACTTGTTCGAGCAAACATGAATTGTACAATCACAAAGGACATCTCATGGTTCGTCCACTATGCCCCAAACACATCAATTCATTCATGTTCCACATCATAAGGTCAAACATACTATGAACAATTTATCAATTCAGCCAATCGATCATTTCAATCCCTCATGACCGAATACAAGGTACTTAGCTAGTCAATTCCAAATGCTCAATTCACATTGGCAAACCATAGCCAAACATAATAACGATAAGTAATCAATCCACAAGGGCACCTCAAGACCAAACACATATAGGGCAAGCAAGTTAATTTAGCCACGTCCATGCATCCTCGGCGGTATCCACCTACCGATTTCTACATCCAGACCTACTCTCAGAAAAAATGACATCTTTCTAATTTATTTTTTAGTAATCCAAACTCGGAATCATGTTCCTCATGATCTTTCGGTCGTGTGGGAGGAAACGGGGCTCAATTTGGACTCCAGACGACCTCGAACGAGCCATTTCAATTTCGACGCGCTCTGAAAAAGGGGATTAATGGGTCTCTCGGGTTTCACACATTCTTCATACAAAAACTACCCTAAAATTCTACTAATCCAATTCTAAACCATCCATTAGTAACCTAAAGTTCTAGACTAAGTTTAAGAGTAACTTACCACAAGATTCGAGCTTGAAAAGCCAACCAAGGGGCGGCAAGACTTCACGACCAGATTTGGAACAAATTTGAGGGCTGATTCAGTCCAAGGAAAACGCTTGAAGTCTGCCACTTAAATCCTCTTAATCCACTCTAAACTTCTTCCACAAGTTGTCTAACATACTAAGTGAGGTATATGGAGTTTCTTACCTTGAAACAACTCAAGAAACTCCTTAGAACAACCCTACAAGTCCATAGTTCAAGTGTAGGGCAGCAGCTATTTTGGCTTGGCTTTGCGAGCTCTCAACGGCTCGCGGGCGGCGGTTCAAGGCTCACGGTGCTCTTGCAGAGGAGGGTGGCCGATGGTGGTGGTGGTGGTGAGGCATCCCGGTGACCAAGGGACAAGGCAACAAGAAGGAGATGGTGCTGAGAAAGGGGAGAGGGAGAGTGAAAAAAGAGCTCTTGCTTCTCAAGAGCTTGTTCCCAAAGCCAAGGGGAAGAGTGAGAGATTGAGGTGATGGGTTGTCTTAGACTAGGCTTTTGACTTAAGGGAGCTTAGTAGACTAGGTGGTTGAGGGTTTTAAGGAGAGTTGTCTAGGGAGTCGTACAAATAATTCAAACTTTTGGCTTCTTGCAAATAACAACAAGATGGACAATCTTGTAAATCCAACTCAAGTCTAAAGACTACTTTGCCCTTAATCTAACTTGAGGAATGAGCTCTAATCCAAGGGTAAAAGAGTAATTTCTAATTCTATCTATATCTCACTTTTCTAATCATTTTGAGACGAACCGTAAACTTAATTGACTTTGGTGAAGCGATGTCCAAAATATTCATATTGTGATCCTTAAAAGTCCGATGCCCAAGTTCGAAGTTCAATTCAATGGCTAATCCCAATCGATTGCAACTCAGTTTATCTCAAACTAACGGGCGGTTCTTTAGGAGTAACGCGTATCGACCTTATGATTCATAGCATACTCATGCCATTGCGACCTTGGTTGTCATGTGATTGCGAGGGTCAATCATTAGTTCTAAAGGACGCGATCATCGGGAAACGGTTTAGGAACGTTCACAAATTATACTGTGGTCAAACGGAATCACATGCGATCCAATTATATAACGCTAGCAATTTGTTGTTGATACATGATTTTTTGATCAAGTATTTCTTAGTTTTATTTCATAAAAATTCACAAAAATTCATAAAAAGTTAAAAAATTGAAAAATCAAGTTTGGTAGCCTTGGCCAAGCATAAGGAACCATTTTTGAACAAAAAATAATTGTTCATATTTTTCACTTTTTTTTAGTATTTTCGAAAAATAGAAAAATACAAGAAAATTCACAAAAAATACTTCCCGAGGTCACAAAAATATAGAAAAATGTTCTATATTTTTCTTTCAATTCTCTCTTCATATTGACCTCAAGAAAAATTAAAAATTGAATTCAATTTTAGGTGTTTCTTCACAATACCAAGGGTTGAATCCGCTTAAAAAATGCAATTTGAGTCTTTTTATTTACAATTTTTGCACATCTTGAGTCAAGACATTCAATTTCAATCCTCTACAACTTCAATTTGATCAATTTTACCCTCAATTGCACGAATTGAGCAAAAACCTCCAAAATCTTTGCAATTTAGTCTCGGGAATTTTCAATTTTTGAAATTACTTTTAATCAAGGGACTTTCATAGCAAAATTGGACTACCCCCTAAGGTTTTCATATGCTCTGAATCGATTGGCAGGGGTGGTTTGAGCCAATTTGGTCATTTGGGCGCCCAATTGTGCTTTTCCCCAATTTGCAATTTTAGAAAATTTTGGGGTTTTCATAGAAATTGATATGAACTTTTGGGCAAAATCACATTTCTAGATATTATTTAGGCCCCTAAGTTCAATTTTTGAGGTTTAATTGTAAAAATTCCCCACGAATTTTGATTAATTTTGAAAATTGTAAATCTGGACTGGTTCGGACCGGTCTGACCACCGGTCGAACCAGTCAAGAACAGTGTTGTCTTCTTCCCCAAGATCGCGACACTCTGCAGATTGGATGATGAACTTTGACGATCAAATTGGACAATTAATTGGCTATAATTCGACAACCTTAGGGAGGCGTTTTGTCCGCCATGACCGGACACGTCGATCGCCACCCGTATCACCACCGGAGATCGCCGGAGCACGGCAGACGGAGCGGTCAAAGTCTCGGTGCCCGAAAAGTCAATATTCTTGAAACCGTGTGAAATTTGCACTCATTTGAGTTCGACGGAAAGCCAAAAGGACTTGGACAGAATCACAACGGATCCGTCGCCGTCCGGCGACTCAATTGCACGTGTAGACATGTGCGAGATGAGTCGGCGAGGACCCCCCGTGCACGTCTAAATTCAAAGATTGGTATAAAAGGCTCGGGAAGCTTTGCGAACAGAGGGAGACTCATTCGTGCTCGTCCGTGATACCATAATAGAGAGAGAGAGAGAGAGAGAGAGAGAGAGAGAGAGAGAAGCTCTCGCGCGACGCCATTGCGGGAGCTTCGGACCGTGACTTCGCGACTTCAGCCCAGCCAATCCAGGCCAAATCGAGGCGGCAAATCATCACCGAAAGCTCGCTTGAGCTAGGAGGAAGCAATCCCACCAGCTCAATTGGCCCGTAATCTCTAGAATCGGTAAGTCGAGCTTCAAATCACTTTACTGTGCATTCATGGCATTGCATCTCCACAAACATGATCGTTGCAATTGATGTGTGTGTTTTGCTTACGGAACATCACTGCGCACATATGCATTCCTGTTTTGCATTGATTTCGGGCGATTACCATGAGTCGAGCCTCCAACTAGTCACGGTCCGGTCGAACTTCGGCCGGGCTCTTCTAGCCACTCCGAGCTCAATCAGAGCTCGAGATAAGTCTCCTGAACTCCTTGTGATGCTCGTGTGTGAGTGAATTAGTCAATTATGCTATGTATTGTATGATCGAACTCTGAGATGCCGATACGTGCATAGTGTGATACTCGTGATTTAGCCAATAAACTCGCGTGATTTTTAGATATGTTGATCTGTACGTCTAGAAGAGTCGATTGGCTCTTGTTTGAGGTCGATCCGCTGAGATTTCACCGTCGGATCTCGCCGGGAAGTCTCGGCCGTCCGTTGCGTCGCCGGCAAGAGGTTGAAGACGAAGGCGACGTGGCACAGTCAAAGAGTCAAATTCTTAGGTGTCATGTTACGGTTGGTCCGGCTCGCGCCCGAGTCGGCTTAGCCATTGGCACGAATAAGGCGACTTCGATTTGATCCAACGATCACGATAAATAGGTTAGTTTGATTATGGACCGTCGGATCGGATTTTCTAATTTTCGATTATTAGATAGAAAATAAAAAAAATCGAAACGGTGTCGTTTAGGTTAGTGATCGAGCGACGTCATTCGGCGTAAGGGTGAATGCATCGTTGTGTAGGCTTTAATAGGGATGGACGGTTCAGATTAGATCTAGGTTTTAAATCGTGGCCGTCCCTTTTAATTGTGATGCGGCGTCGCTTAGAACAGAGACCAGATGCGTCGTTGTTTTGGTGCAGGGTGAGCCGACGGTCGAGATCAATGTTAGGTTTAATTCTGGCCGTCCGTTTTATTTTTATATTTTGGATATTAGGAAATAGTTTTAAAAAAAATTAGAATAAAAAGGATACGGTACCGTTTTAGTACAGAGCGGGTTCGAGCCGGTTCGAAGTACAGTTGACCGGGTTGACCCGGTCCGAAATATTAATTAAAAAATTCATAAAAATTCATAAAAATTTTCTAAAAATCCAAAAATATTATTAAAATTCATAAAAATTCATAAAAATTTTCTAAAAATCCAAAAATATTATTAAAATTCATAAAAATTCCTAGATTTTCCCAAAAAATTTCTAAAAAATGTTTAGATCTATTCGGGACTCTTATAGTCCGGATCGAGAAGTTTTGAAGTCTCGAGGGTGGATTTATATCGATCCGAAAAATTTACCATTACGGGCATTTGGCCCCAAAAATTTCCTGAATCATCTCGGAACTTGAATAGATCTTTCTCTAGGCCGATAGGGCCATATTGGACATGCCATGTTTGATTGATTGATTGAACCGATTGAGCTTATCTTGATTGCGCCTTCATATACTTGATTGTGATTGATAGATTAGCAAATTCTTGTCCGCATGATATCCTAGATCGTTAGAGCATACCTCGCCCTAAATTTCATCCGCATGAATTCTTAGGTTAGAAAATCACTCAACTCCGGTAACCGAAAGGGCGTCGATTCAAATTTCGGCGTAACCAAGTCCCCGGACCCACTTCTCTGGTTTTCATAGAATCGAACGGCTTCTCCCGACCCGCTCGTTAGGGTTCCCGATCATACCCTCCAAAAATTGATCGGTGGCGACTCCATAGGTATGTATACTATGCACATGTCACCCGACCACACTAAGGTCGACCCCGATATTCGGATATCTTCTTCACATCGCAATTCCAGTAATGGGTCTTGGGAGGGACTCGCGTACCAAGATCCACCGTCAACCGGGTCTGAAGCGCGGTTTGTTAACCTCGCTTGCCTCGATACGCCAAATTTCTCTAAGAGGGTCGCGATAGACCGGCGACTCCACTAGGACTCAATGGTTGCAAAATCGTTAAGAGGACTTAAGCCAATAAAAAGAAGTTGAGTGTTTTCATAACCTTGTTTTCTGCAGATGCTCTTGAAGGTGAGGTACGTTCACTAACGAAAAGTGTTAAATGTTGATGTAAATGGGAGTTATAAGGGGTGGCGTCTATGCTAACCTATTTTTGTGCACATATTGAAGTGGTGTTTGATATAAACTGCTGTGCATGCTTTGCATATTCTGAGGATCACGACACTGCACACACAAGCGCCTAAACCCAAGCCGCGAATCACCCTTTTAGGTTGCCTTAGATAGGGATTGATATGCAAAACTCCTATGTTCGATTGCGCCTGGGTTGACCATATTTAATCCCGCTCGTTATGCGAGATTGATGATCCTACCCACTTGTTGTTTGATTGCGCTTGTAGGCGGCTCATCAATTCGTATAGTGGGAGTCTTTTTAGGTTCATACCCGAGTCGTTTTTTGATTTCTTTAGAGTTAAAC
Source organism: Rhodamnia argentea (assembly GCF_020921035.1). Classification (NCBI taxonomy): domain Eukaryota; kingdom Viridiplantae; phylum Streptophyta; class Magnoliopsida; order Myrtales; family Myrtaceae; genus Rhodamnia; species Rhodamnia argentea. Next base: position 8,834,260 of record NC_063158.1, read on the forward strand.
CTCACTTGTCTCATGCGAATGTGAATGGAAGATTGGTATACCTAAAATCAAAAAAAAAAAAAAAGTAACATCGGTTGGTAAAGTTTTTTCCCTTTTAAACTTGGAAATTTAAATTATGCATAGCATGCATTTTCACGAGCATATCATGAAAATTGTAAGATCATTTAAGTGATTGGGGTTGAAGGTCATTTTTTTTTTAGATTAGATGACGCCCCAAGGTCGGACCAACGTCCCCGATGTGTTCATATGGGAGCGAAGGAACCTCCGACGTAGCGACCGAGAGGCCGAGTCATTCCAAGTCTTCGGATTTGTCAGGGGGAGGGAACTCAATGGACGCAACCACATCCGTGGAGAGAACTATCACTATACAAGTTGCGCACGACATTTGGAACTTAAACGGGGAAAAGAGAGGATCCAAGAGCTATACGCGAAACCGATGAGGCGGCCCCGAGTCACTCTCCCATCAAGAAAAGGGAAATTGTCGTCATATCCTCCGATGATGAAGAAGACGTTGAGCCCCCCAAGTTGATAGAGATATCGTCGAATGAAGACATCGCTTCGACTAGTTAGTTTTAGTTTGACTTTGGGGCATTTTTAGGGTTTATTACACCTTCCCCGAGCTGTCTTTTGTATTTTTCATCGACATGTATTGGTCGAAAATCTCTAGATGTTTCTATGTCCTGTCTCTTTGAACTTAACTGTATTAGTACTGCGAATTTTGTGAGTTGTCAAATTTGAGTCGTGATAGTGACTTTCTCCCCGATTACACTTAAACGGTCCTAATCAATTACATGCCATCTTTGGGTGGGATTTGGTCTATAACTGCCCCCATTTGGTTTATTTTAGTCGAATGGGAGTAGTTGACCCTCATTTTTCTAAAGGATGACATGGAATTAGATTAGTGCATTTGCATCACATCTCATGCATATCCATCATAATCCGTGGTAATTGACTTTAGAATCATCATTTTGCATATTCTAGATCATGGGGAATAGAGATATCAAAATCATCCCGGTGCCTTGCAAGGAGCTCTCTCAATGGTGGGATCGCCTCAATCCAATCAACAAGGCATATGTTGAGGGACGTTTGGGTAGACTAGTGGATCTAATCGGAGTTGAGTATCAACCAGCCCTTATTCAAGCTTTAGCCAAGACATGGGATATGCACACGATGACTTTCAACTTTCAAGGTCTCGAGATGACCCCTATACTCGAAGAGTATTCTGCTATCATCGGGGCCAACTTTGATGACCATATAGCTCAACCTCCTCTAGATATGGATCCTACCCTTTCTCTATCGAGTTTTCTTCGCCTTAAAACTTCTGAGATAGAAAAGGGCTACAATTCCAACTCCAGCTGATTCACTTTCTCATTCCTCTTTGACAATTACTCTTCCCTATCTGCCGAAACCGGTCCTAAATCGGGAAAGGTGTTCATTACGGCCTTCTTTGCATTCGTCCTATTTCCTACTTCCAGGACTACATTTGATCCTTCCATAGCTCACATAACTCGACAAGCATGTTGCCGATGGAACTACTCTTACATGATCCTAGCTGAAACTTTCCTTTCTCTAAACCGTTTTAAAACCTCTAAAAAAGCCACTTTTCAAGCATCCAACGGACTACTTCACATGTGGTTCGCCTCTCACATAAAAACTTTCCAACTCCGAGTAGGATGCTATAAGATCAATGAACATGTGCATCCTCTTAAATCCTTCCTTAAGTGCCAATCCCTTGTGCCTAAGCATTCTTTCAAAAAATGGGTTGAACTTTTGAGAGATTTGGAGTCCGAGCATATCCGATGGCACTCGACTTGGTCTAAGATCCTGGAAGCTCGCATTGCTGGCGTTGATGATAGCCCCCCATTCCTTTATTGGGATGTGCTGATGTAGTGGCCTATTATCCTATTCGCGTGGTGAGGCAATTCAGCATCCTACAACAAGTGGCACCAGATACTTGTCCCGGGATCTTCTCATTTGATATATCACATGGAAAGCTCACCAAAGAAGCAAAGCTCTATCGGGCCCGAATCAAACTTATCCTTCATGCCTTGAAGAATTCCCCATTGCAACAAATTGAATAGCCCGACTATTTAGATAATGAGATGAACATCCATAGGGCTTCCAAGGAGTATATTCGGAAGTTCAAGGAGTACCGCGGATCATTGGTCGAGCTGTACATACCCAAGTGAATATCTCCCCGCATTGAAGAAGTCGAATCCTATGTACCCGAGTACATAGTACCATATGTCCCGAGAGTGGAGCCATATATCCCTCGAAGATCGGGAGCTCGGATGTCTGAAGAAGGAGAAGATCCTTATTTGTGGGATTCAAACGGATCGGACGAACAAGAAGAATACAAGTGTCATCGGCTCGGATAGATCCATTCCCCCATTTAGTCCTGCATATTTGTTATTTTTTTAAATACTTTTGAACAATTTGAGTTGTAATAAATTCATCTTATTTCTTTTATATGTGATTCATGCATACACATCATCATGTAGAAATCCAATTACCACGGATTAATCCTTTCATATTTTAAATGCTCTCAATAGTGATTAACGTCGTGAAAAAAAAAGGTGAGAGATAATCACGAGGGCTCGTAGTAAAGCGCGCCTTATAAGAATGGAGCAAGAAGAACTCGCGCCTCGCGTGGGTAATCTGGAGAACCAAATGAGCATGATAGCCACAATGGTGGCAGAGATGAAGGCAATGCTGAGTGCCGATCAAGGGAAATACCCCATTAATCCGAACTCCCAAGCTCGTCCGAGCGCATCGGAGCATACAAGTGCTAATCCGACCCCTGTTGCAAACCCCTCTCCAAATCGGGAGCGGCCACCTAAGGACCCTCCGGTTGTAATTGATCCGGAGAAGAAAGAAAAACAAGCCCTCAAGATGGAGGAAGAAATTAAGAGACTCGCCAAGATTGAAGAATGCTTGGCTAGTCGAGGATACGAGCTTTCACGCTTTGATAAAGTAAAACCGTTTGAGAAAATCGAGGTTCCTTCCGGTTACAAGGAGCCTGATTTTGTGAGGAAATATAATGGGACCGGGTGTCCCAAGGCGCATCTAAAGTACTATCTGCGTCGCATATCTCAATTCTCAGACAATATCCCGCTGTTGGTCAATACTTTCCAAGAATGCAGGGCAACCTTGGCATGGTTTATTGAGCTGGAACCCGAAAGGCTCGGCGATTGGGACAAGTTAGGCGATGAGTTCCTCGGACAATACAAGTTTAACACTCTCACGACCCTTACTAGGGAGGACCTTTTGAGGACTGCTAAAGGGAAGAATGAAGCCATTCGCGCCTATGCACAAAGGTGGAGAGCCTTAGCCGTGCAAGTGAAACCGCCCGTCCCCGAAGAAGAGTTGGTGGATATTTTTCTTAAAGCGTTACCATTTGAGTACTTTGACAAGTTAAACACCTTTAGGTGTCAAACGTTTCCGCACCTAATCAAGGTAGCGGAGCGTTATGAATGGGCGTTGCGGGAGAAGAAGATACCCGAGTCATCATTTAGACGTCAATACCCCGTGAGGAGGGATAGAGAGCAAGCTGAAGATGTAGCGTTCGTTCCTAACTCACCGAAACTGAAAAAGTTTTCACCTTCTACCCCTACCCAAGGAGCTTCTTCTTGGACCGTCCCTAAATCACCGGAGCCAAGGAAAAGAAACCAACCTGTTTTTACCCCGCTCCCTCGACCTTTATCTAAATTACTACCCATGCTGCTAGAGAACCGATTGGTTGCGAAGGAGCCTCCTAGAGCGAATCCTCCTAGGTTCGATGGATTTGACAAGACCCGGACATGCGTATATCATATGGGAGAAAGGGGACATAATGTTGACAACCGTCTCCCTCTTAAATACAAGGTGCAACCCTTGATTGACGGTAAGGTCCTAGAATTTGATAAGGCTGAACCAAATGTACAACAGAACCCTTTACCGGAACATCGCGAGGTGAACGCAATATTTGAAAGTGACCATGAAGAAACTCAAGAGTTCATAATGGATGTAAGTAAAATGCAAAGCATCCTGGCACCGGCTTCACAATACCACGATGGAGAGAATATTTCAAGGGATCAAAAGGATGCATGTCTGGAATGGCTAATCAACCTAAGCGTCATTGGGAGAATGGAGGATGTTAATTTTAAAGGAACATATGTAACAATTGATATGGTAGCAGAGGAGTTTGTGATGAAGGCTACAAGAGGGAAGACCTGGAAAGTCCCCTCGGGATACACGATAAATGTCAAAGATGACATAGAGACGGAAGAACTAGATGTTTATGAAGTACGCCTTGAAAAAGCTCGCCGAGGTGATAGAAGGTTCATGCAGAAGGCCCTTGAAAGAGGCAAGATAGTTGACAATCTCGGAGAAGTTAGAGGTGGCTACAACTTTAAGGTCTTGTATTCAGCACCGCCAAGCTTTTTCATTGATTCGGGAGATATAGTTCCCAATGGTTAGGGTGGCATGGACGATCCCGAAAGCGAAGAATTTGTAGGAACAGTTGATGAAGTCAAGAATCAAGAAACCCCTCGGAATGAACAATAGAATAAATAGTCCAATATGCGACTTTCTAATCTGGAAACCCACATACGTCATCTGACGAGTATGGTGGCAGAGATATCTCGGTTGGTGGTCAAGAACAATACTACGTCGGTAGAAGAAAGTATGCAAATCCTGGAGCTATGATGTGCCATTGAGACTCAGAATCGACGAATCGCACCACTGCAAGAGCAAGGCAATGATATTTTGAAGAATGAGGGCGAGCTGAAAGAGTTGATCATGCCGATCACCCAAGTTAGAAATATTCCGCCCCAAGGCGTGAATCCGAGGGTGACTTTCCGCGTGAAATATGACGGTGCTGGGTGTCCTCTAGCACATATCTCGTATTACCTCCGTCAAATGGTGGGCCATCATGAAGATGATAAGACGTTGATCCAGAACTTTAAACATAGTTTGACCGGTCTCGCATTGGCTTGGTTCCAATCAATCGATCTGGATTGGGTCCCAAGCTGGGAAGAACTATCCGAGCACTTCGTGCGACACTTTGAAGCTGGGATTAGAGGGTACTTCACCAAAGCTAATTTGTTGAATATCGGAAAATGAGAAGACGAGAGTTTTGAACTCTTCCCCGGAAGGTGGAAAAAGCATGCTATGATGGTGCAACCACCGCTGTCGCGAAGGGAAATGTTGGAGTCTATGCTCAAATCATTGCCGCGAGAATATTTTGATCGTATGTACGCATACACATATTCCTCCTTACAATACATGGTGGATGTTGGTATGAGAATAGAAGGCATAATCATGAGAGTCGGGAGGGAAAGGCAAAGGCATTTTGATGTAGGAAACGCCGGCGATGCAATACCGGTGAGGCCATATCATGAACATAATCCTGAAAGTATCCATGAAGATGAGATGATTGGGATAATGGATATCCCTATCCGTTTTGTGATCGATCTGAATAAGGTGGATAACTGGGAAGCTTCCAGTTCGGAAAAGCTGTTAACACTAGATTCATCTTGTGAAGAAATGGCGAAAACCTCAAAAGGTCAAGATGACATAATCAAGCCGGTAAAGATTAAACTTGCACCCGTTGAGGAATATGACCCAAAGGCGGTGCACTGGGATTATGGGACCGGTGAGATTGATGCCATGATGAGATCCGGAAGGTGTTATGCTCCAAGAGAGGTGGAACCCGAGAAGAAAGCAGGAGCCGCGGAAGAAGTCGAAAAGCTTCAATCCGTTGTGTGAACCGGTGAGTACGAAGTTATCGACCAACTCCGAAAAATGCCCGCACAAATCTCCTTGCTTGACCCTTTCAAAAATTCGGAGAAGCACAAGGACGCCCTTCTGAAGGTATTGAACGAAGTACACGTTCTTGAGACTATCAACGAAGTCCAACTAGGAGACTTCGTGGGAGCCATTCTGTTAAAGGATCAAATTTCTTTCTCGGATGAAGATTTCCCGAGAGAATGGCGTGTTCACAAAAAGACTCTCTATATCGCTGTAAGGTGCCATGGAAAAGAGGTACCTCATGTCTTAATTGACAACGGCTCGGCTTTTAATTTGTGTCCCCTAAGCACTCTGAAGAGCTTAGGGATAAATGAAGACTACGTCAAAACGTCCAAGGCAACCATTCGTTCGTTGATGGAGTTTCTAAGAATGTGGTGGGCGAGATCGAATTGGATGTCTCCATTGGACCGGTAACTTTCTCCATACCATTTCAAGTGCTGGATATCCCTAGTGCATTTACTTTGCTTTTGGGAAGACCGTGGATCCACGTATCGGGCGCAGTACCTTCTTCTCTACATCAGAAGGTTAAGTTTGTGGTCCAAGGTCGTCTGATCACTATCCATGGTGAAACGGGACATCACGCCTCCCCGAAAGGAATGGTTCCCTACATCGAGCCCCTAAAAGAGGATGAGCTTAGTTATCACACCTTTGACATTATATCCATCATGCATGTACCATCTGATGCGAAGATAGCTACTCCAGAGTTGTTAAAGCCTGCAACTATGGTAGGAAAGGTACTCCTCACAAATGGTTTCATTCTTGGCACCGGATTGGGGAAGTATTTCCGGGGAATCCATAATCCCTTGAGTCTTAACTCAAATGACCACAAGGTTGGTCTAGGATACAAGGGAATGGTAAGACATGATATGGGTCGAGGCCGAGGTCGAAACAAGTGTTATGGAGACCCAGAACGTCGTGGACACCGAGATAGTCGCTTCATTGGCACCGATGCATGGAAAGCTAAAGGGAAAATGTTTGAAAATCCCTTATTTGAAATATTCTCCAAAGGAAGTAAATGGCTTGAAGACGAAGAGATTTACGATGCTGCGGACCGGATTTATTCAACCCATTTCTGGACAATCGAGTGAATGTGATCATTGAATGGCTCGATGACAACTTTCCCACCCCACGAGTAAAAGGCTCTTTCGAACTTTACCTTTCATTGCACTTTGATTACTACATTTGTTTCTTTCAACTAAGGCTTTTCGTTGTTTCTTTTTTAGCACCCTTTGGATCTCGTTTCATGATTCAAGAAGTGCGATCTTGTATTGCTATTAGTTGCATCTATCAATAAAAATCATCTCCCGTTTTATTAAAGATATATGGGACAACGGATTGGTCCGATGATGACAATTGCCCTAACCATGAAACTTGAGGCCCGATCCACCATACGATTCTTAGTTTTCAAAATGGCTATTGAGAACCAGGATGTCCGGAAGATCAAGGACTAGTTCTCTTTCCGTTTTCTTTAAAAAGCGAATTCGAAAATGTTTTCCATTAAAATAGGTCATGCATTCCGTAATTTTATCATTTTTGTATACTAACCTTTCTTGATGCATTTCGGGCATATCATCCCTCCCATGCATAACAGGTTAATATGTGACTCGGTTCAACTCGATGACTACTCATATGAGATTGATGAAGAAGCAGATGTGAGTGATATCAAGAGGGAATGTGATTGTTTTGAAGAGTCCAAACCCCCTATTTCTGAAGAACCTATTGTTGTCAACTTGGAAGACTCGGTTTGTGTTAAGGAGGTGAAAATAGGGGGGCATTTATCTACAACAGACATTTTGAGAATGATAGCGTTACTCAAAGAATATCAAGATATCTTCGCCTGGTCATATCTTGACATGCACGGGCTGGACCGAAATATAGTGGAATATACGTTGCCTACAAACCCTGCGTACAAACCGGTTAACCAGCCATGCGGAAGAATGAACCCCGAGTTATCTGATAAGATCAAAGAAGAAGTGATGAAGCTTCTTAAAGTGGGGTTCATCGAAGCTGTCCCATATGCTGATTGGGTCGCCAACATTGTACCGGTTAAGAAGAAGGATGGAAGAATCCGAATATGTGTAGATTATCGAGATTTGAACAAGGCAAGTCCAAAAGATGACTTCCCCTTACCGCATATTGACGTGCTTGTCGATAACACCGCGGGCTTTGAATTGTTCTCCTTCATGGATGGCTTCTCTGGATATAATCAAATCATGTTAAAAGAAGAAGACAAGATCAAGACTTCGTTCGTCACCCAATGGGGGATTTTCTACTATAAAGTCATGCCTTTTGGATTGAAAAACGCAGGGGCAACATATCAAAGAGCTATGGTGACTCTGTTTCACGATATGATACACAAGGAAGTGAAAGTCTATGTGGATGATATGATCGCCAAGTCCAAACCCGGAGAAGATCATATTCAAGTACTAAGAAAGTTGTTTGATAGGCTGAGGAAATACAAGCTCAAGCCGAACCCCGCAAAGTGCGTATTCGGCGACGGATCTAGAAAGCTGCTTGGATTTGTCGTAAGCAATCGTGGTATCGAAATCGACCCTTCTAAGATCAAAGCCATATGGGAAATAGGGACTCCCTCTACCGTTAAAGAAGTAAGGGGGCTACTTGGAAGGCTAAATTACATATCCAGATTCATATCACAATTGTCGGAAATGGCAAAACCCTTCTTCAAACTTCTAAAAAAGGGTGCAAAAGTGAAGTGGGATTCCGATTGTCAACAAGCGTTCGAGAAGATCAAGGAATATTTGGTATAACCTCCAATCTTGGTACATCTAATCCCTAATGTTCCTTTGACTTTATATCCGACAGTTCATAATAAGTCCTTGGGAGCTTTACTTGCCCAAACTAGTCACAAGGATCGAAAGGAACGAGCCATCTACTATCTGAGCAAAAAGTTCACCGCATATGAAATTAAATAGTCATCGGTAGAAAGAACCTGCGTAGCATTGGTTTGGGTCCTCCACAGATCGAGGCAATATACCCTGCATTATCATATCCAATTGGTCATCGAAAACGACCCTATCAAATACTTCCTAGAAAAACCAGCTTTGTTGGGAAAGATGGCCAAATGGCAAGTGCTCCTTTCGGAGTTCGACATCAGAACCTCTCCCCAAAAATCTGTCAAGGGAAGAGCAATTGCTGACATGTTAACCGAAAATCCTCCTAAAGACATTCCAGGGCGAAATGATGAAGGCCAAATCCCGAACATATCTGAAGATAAATGGACAATGTACTTTGACGGTGCCGTGAATCTTGCTAGATCGGGTACCAAGGCAGTTTTAATATCCCCTGAAGATCAACATTATCCTGTCTCGGCCAAGTTGGTATTCCCGTGCACCAACAATATCTCTAAATATGAAGCTTTCATCCTTGGGTTACAATTGGCCATTTCACTGAAAGTGAAGAAACCGCTAGTGTATGGAGATTCTATGCTCATTATCCTACAAATCCAGGGACCATGGAAAACAAAGGATCCCAAGCTTATCCCTTATCACAAATTTCTCGAAGGGCTGATCCAACATTTTGATGAGATCATATTCGAGTATCTGCCAAGAACTCGGAACCACTTTGTTGATGCTCTAGCCACATTATCGGCTATGTTACAAGTACAGGATGACCTTGAGATAGAACTGTTGAGGATTGACATCCTTAATCAACCAAGATACTGCATGGTCATCGAAGAAGAACCCGATAAAGAACCATGGTATCATGATATCAAAAATTACCTGTTGAAGGGCGAATTTCCACAAGACAGCTAATCGGAAGATAAGAAATACATCAGCAAGATATCTTCTAAATTCTTCCTCAATGGATGGATCCTATACAAGAGATCTTTTGATTTGGTCTTGCTAAGGTGCGTAAACGTAAAAGAAGCAAATCTCATTATGAAAGAAATCCATGAAGGAGAATGCGGGGCCGCACATGAATGGCCACCTCCTCGCCAAGAAAATCATGAGACTCGGATATTACTGGATGACTATCGAATCGGATTGCAACCAACATGTTAGGTCCCGTCATCAATGCCGGGTATATGGCGACAAGATAAATGCGTCGCCAAATGAACTTCAACGGATGTCAGAACCTTGGCCGTTCTCTATGTGGGGGATAGACATGATTGGTCCCATTAACCCGAAGGCCTCCAATAGACATCGTTTTATCCTAGTAGCCATTGATTACTTTACCAAGTGGATTGAAGCCAACTCATATGCCGATGTCACCGCAAGTAGTGTGTTTAAATTCATCAAACGAGGTATCATTTCAAGATATGGAGTTCCAAGAGTGATCATTACGGATAATGGCTCCAATCTGAATAACAAGGTTGTGGATCACCTATTGGATCAATTTAAGGTACGACACCTTAATTCTTCACCTTACCGCCCACAAATGAATGGAGATGTGGAAGTGGCAAATAAGAACATCAAGAAAATATTGGCCAAGACCATTGAGAAATATCGAGATTGGCACGAAAGATTGCCGGATGCCCTCATGGCCTATCGAACTTCGATTCGTACTTCAACCGGGGCAACTCCCTACTCATTGGTATATGGCATGGAAGTAGTCCTGCCAATAGAAGTTGAAATTCCCTCTTTGAGGATCCTTTCTCGTGTCAATCTCTCAAAAGATGAATGGAATCGACAGAGGCATGAGCAGTTAAACCCGATTGATGAAAAGCGACTAAAGGCCATTTGCCATGGTCAAAGCTATCAGAAGAAAGTAGCCAGAGCTTTTAACAAGAAAGTCAAGCCCGGGAATTTTGAAACAGGGATGCTAGTTGTGAAAAAGATACTCCTAAATGCCCAACACCTGGGAGGCAAATTTACACCAAACTATGAAGGCCCCTACGTAATCCGAAAAGTTTTATCCGGGGGAGCTCTTATCCTTGTAAACATGGATGGAGAAGAATTGGCAAGTCCGGTAAATGCAGATGCCATGAAGAAATAATATCCCCAAAATAAAATCAAGCTTCAAATCGATTAATGAGCGAATCTGAGTCACATAAAACTTTGCATTTACATGCCATCTGCATACCCGCATTTACATATGTTTGTATTTTGCGGGAGGACTCTGGGTCATGAAGAATCCCGCAAAGCGATTGATCAAACAAGAAATCAGTTTTGATTTGAAATTCTGAATGTCCATAACTAATTGGTTTCTTTTGATTCTCTAGGAAACAAGAGACAACGTCTGAGGGAGACAAGTTTGAGGTTCTCTTCCTTTATAAAGGATACTCATCCTCATTAAAAGATGTTATCATGCTTCACGCTATTGAAAAAAAATTTATCTGCAAAGCCGCAAGGCCTTCTAAAGAAACATCCCTTTTAAATTTCGTAAACACCTTGTGAATATATCTTTTCCGATGAAAATTTCCGCGAATGATGAATTTTGATGAAAACGCCCTAAGGTCCTACAAAAGGATATGTTTTGAAAGCTTTTCAAAAGGATGATCCTTCATATGAAAGGAGGCAAACCTTATCCTCAAACACGTCCCTTGATACACTTGAGTGATGAGTAAAGGTGATAGAGAGAAAAAGCTTAATCTTGGGACGTAGGGATCGTTATTTGTGATTACATGGATTGAAATGACGAAAAGCATTTTCATTTCAAATTTTCCATACACACTTATACCCCTTGACGACCATTCTGAACCAAAAAGGGAGAAATTTTCTGGACAAAGCTCTGTCAAGAACCACCTCGCATTGGGGCATATTTGGAGGTTCGTTGGCTGATTCCTTGGAGAAAAAGATTAAGGTAAGACATTATTGTGCTAACCTGCATCAATCTTTTTGTGATAGCTTCAGGTGATTTCTTGCAGAGGCTTGGAACACCTTCAAGTGAAGAAAAGTACTTCATTTTTATATCCCCAAACACTTTATCCTTTGATGAGCCAATTTGAGCCATTTAATCTTCATTTCTAAACCATTGTTGGTGATCACCTCCCTGCAATGGGGCAATACACAGGAATTACCGGCGATAAGTCAAAAATATAAATTCAAGGAAATTTTTTATCTTGGTCTCAAAAAGAGCCAGTCAATGCGAAAGATGACAAGAGACAGAAGGGCTAGAAAAAGCAAAGTGCCTGGTAAAAGCAAAGGCCAAAGCCCACTTGAAATCGTCTCGTGAAAATGAGAAGAAAAAGAAGGGACAAAATTTGAAAATCACAATGAAAAGAGGAAAATCCTCGAAGTCGATTGAAGAAAGATGTTCATGAATCTTCCTTAAAGCGAACAACTGTTGGTAAAAATGTCAAGGTGATTACCCACGTTCACCCCTCTTTCTGAAAATATGGCATTTCTCAAAAAGCCCACCTTAAACTAAGATACAACCTATCCCCAAAACTTTTATGATCTAGAGATGTCTCAGGCTAATGCGAGAGATCACACGGGAAAGCTACCGCTTAAAGAGGTAAGCACAATCCTATCTTATCATATCTTCGGGGTTCCCGACTTGTAGACCCGAAGGAGTTATTTTTTTTATGAACATTCCTTTCTTAATCTTAAGATGAATATCCTTTGATAAACCCTTGATCAAGCCTGAATTACGGTTCCTTTTAAATGCCTTCTCTGATCAATCGGATTGTATGCATCTCGAATGATCTCAAAACCTTAAGGTTAGGTCTTCTGTGAGCAAATTCAAGTTTTGCGAAAAGCCTTTCCATATGGTGAGAAGCCCTCTTGGATGAAGGAAATCCTTTTGAAAAACTTTTAAGGCAATCTTTTTTAAAGATATTCGGATCGTGATTTTTAAAATTCATCCCTAGTGGAGATTTGAACATGTGTTTGGACACGCTTCCTTCACAAATACAAATTGAAAATCTTTTTGAGATTCCTAAAAGCCTAGGACCACCTTTTCTTTGTCATAATCCATGGGCCTCAACCCACTGGATTGCTTTGAAAGCATCTCTAACGACGTTCAGTTGAATTTCTACGGGTTTCCTGGTGTTCCCAAATCCTCGGAATGGCTAAATTTTTGAAGATCTGACTAATTTGGATTTTTGTAGGTTTTTCGGTATCCCCAAGTCCTCGAATAGTCCTCATCCTTTTAAATCTGAAAATCGTGTTTGAGCTTCTGTAGGTTCTCTAGTAATCCCGGGTCCTCGGATGACACCCTCTTCCTTTTAAATCTGAAAAATTGGGTTTGAGCTTCTGTAGGTTCTCTAGTAACCCTAGGGACTCAGATGGAACCCTCTCATTTTTTAAAAATCTGAAAAATCGGGTTTGAGCTTCTGTAGGTTCTCTAGTAATCCTAGGTCCTCGGATGGCGCCCTCCTCTTTTAAAATCTGAAATTCGGTTTAAATTTCCGAAGGATTCCTAGTAATCATAGGTCCTTGGAACAGTACCCTTATTACCGTTTTTGTCAATTCTAGAAGGAATACATTAGGGTAGCCTTTTAATAGGTGAATTCCTTTCTACAAAATAGCCAACCTCCTTTTAAACGGTGAATTCCTTTCTAAAGGATAGCCAACCACTTTTTAATAGTTGAATTCCTTTCTACAGGATAGCCAATTTCCTTTTAATAGGTGAATTCCTTTCTCCGGGATAGCCAACCCCCTTTTTAATAGGTGAATTCCTTTCTACAGGATAACCAATTTCCTTTTAATAGGTGAATTCATTTCTATAGGATAGCCAACCCTCTTTTAATAGGTGAATTCATTTCTACGGGATAGTCAACCTCCTTTTAAACGATGAATTCCTTCCTACAGGATAACCAATCTCCTTTTAAAAGGTCAATTCCTTTCTAAAGGATAGCCAACCTCTTTTTTTAAACTATTTTTATAATTTTTTGAAACTGGCTATCCCGTAAGAAGGAATTCACCGTTTAAAAGAAGATTGGCTATTCCTTTCAAAATAGTTTAAAAAATTATAAAAATAGTAAAATCGATCTTGGAAGCCTTGGCCAAGCCTTAAGAACAAATTTTGAACAAAAAATATTTTTCGAGGTCACAAAAATGCAAAAAAAAAAAATAGTCTCCACCCTTAAGAGCAATCCTATAGTTAGTCTCAATCTCAATCCTTAAGAGCATTACTATAGTCGGTCTCTATCCTTAAAAGTATCATATGGTCAGTCTCAATCCTTAAGAGCATTCTATGGTCGGTCTCTAGCCTTAAGAGCATTTCTATGGTCAGTCTCAATCCTTAAGAGCATTCCTATGGCTAGTCTCAATCCAAGAGCATTCCTATGGCCGGTGTCAATCCTTAAGAGCAATATTACGGTCAATCTCAATCCTTAAGAGCAATCCTACGGTCGGTCTCAATCCTTAAGATCAATTATATGGTTAGTCTCGATCCTTAAGAGCATTACTATGGTCGGTCTCGATCCTTAAGAGCAATCCTATGGTCGGCCTCAATCCTTAAGAGCATTCTTATAGTCAGTCTCAATCCTTAAGAGCAATTCTCATGGTCAACCTCTAACCTTAAGTGCTACACCCGCGATTTCGACACCCCAAGAGTACCTCGATAACACATCCTCAAGCACCATCTTGGAACCGCCCTCGAAGTGTCACAGCCAACTAGTAAGCTTCGGGTAAACTTCTCTCTCTCAGGCTCATACTCATGCTATCAAATCGAACCGGGGATTAACTTGGACTTGAGCATACATCGAAAGGTTATCAGAATCATATGTCATAGCATTTCTTTTCCTCGGTCGAGATTATTAAGGCTCGGGTGTCACCTTGTCTTTGGGACAAATCTCTATCGAGATCACTCCCAAAGAAGTGTAGCTATTGACACTTGATTTTTAATGAGTTTATTATTTTGAAAAATTAACTAAAAATAGTTAAAAGAAATTATAAAAATTATAAAATCAATCTTGAAAGCCTTGGCCTAGCCTTAGGAACCAATTTTGAATAAAAAAATATTTTTTTAATTTTTAATATTTTTTGAATTTATTTATTATAAAATAGGGAAAAAAAAGCAAAAAAATACCATTCATGGTCAAAAAATGAAAAAAAAAATTATTCAATATTTTTTTTTAATTCCCTCTTCACATTGATCACTTTAAAATCCAAAAATTCAATTTGGGTCACTAGGTTCCTTTATAAACATAAATCCGAATCGAGCTCAAAAATTCCTTTTGGAGTCTTTTAATTTTCAATTTTCACCATTTATAGACATTGGTATCTAGACCCTTGAATTAGAATTGGGTCCATTTGCTCACCAATTTGTTCAATTTAGACCTAAGGGACTTAATTACAAATTTTATTTTCAATTTAGTCCCCTATTTCGTTCCAAATGAAATTAATTTTTTGTAGTGGCACCCATGTAAATCCAAGCCCACCACCCTATAGTTTTCACCATGCTGAATCCATTGGTAGCCTTGTTTTGGATTGATTTGATCATTTGAGCTTTCAACAATGCAAAAATCATTTTGGTTCAAAATTTAAATTTGGGGTTTTTATCAAAATTCAAGCTATTAATTCGTGAAAATACCCATTTTGCATGGAAAACATGTTGGGAAACTCAATTTTAACCTCAATTTTATATGTAAAAAATAGTCGAATTGCGCCCAGATTTGACCAAAAATGGGGTGACCGAATCTGTCGAGTAGTACCTGACCCGACCCAGCAAATCCGAGTCTGCAACCCAGACCACCAGTAGCCAAATACGCGCCTGTTCTTCCCTCCGTTGCTCACCCCCGCACAACGTTGCCTTCCCTATGTCACGAAATCTCATCTTTGTCATCTTGTACATATGCCGAACGTACGGCAACGAGCTAGCGTGATACGGTTCAACAAAAATCGTTGTAGGAAAAAGACAAAAATGGTTGGAGCCAAGACGTGTAGAGGAGAAAGAAAACAAAAGGAGGATATTCATTCGCATTTAGGGAGAGCCACAGAGAGCAAGAGGACACACAGAGAGAGAGCTAGAGAGGCTAAGGGAGCTCTCGGCCATGAAAGCTTGAGAGAAAAAGAGAAAGACCGAGAGCTTAACAAAGAGAAAAAGGGAGTCCCGTGTGATTTCAAGGCTCACAAGAGCTTCGTCGACCTTAGCATCATCCATCTCAGTACCGCCGAAGCCTCGCTTTTCACTGCAACCTCTCGAACAGGTTTGTTCCTGACCCACGCAACTTGGTTTTGTTTTCACGTACGCTTGAGCTTTGGCTCTATATTCATGCTGGAACGTCCTTTTGATGGTTTTCTTCGTCCAGGTCTCGCTTTTTAGGTTTGAATGACAAATTAAGCGTACATGCCAACTGTTCGACAAAATGTCTGCCGAACCATTTCACCTATTCTATCTCTCGGCCATATAGCTCTCGACCCTTGTTCGCATTTCTTTACTCTAAATCTACCTAGAACCGACACTAAGCACCTCTTGACCTTTCGTTTGCATTGAATCACGTTGAGGATGGTAGTCTGAGCCTCGTCAATCTCAGCCCGAGCTGAGAGCTCACCGGTGCTATTCATGCAGTCGTCAAGCTCCAATGGAGCTCAAGTAAGTCTTCTCATATCCTCTCAATGTTGTTTGAACCAGTGGAATCGAGCTTGGACGTAAAAAGAAATTCGTTTAAATCTTTGCTGGAAGTTCTATTATGCCGGCTGATTTAGGTGAGTTCAAGGTGTTTTTCTTGCTCTATTTTGATATATGTTGATGTGGGGAGGCTTAGGAGTTGTTTGGTGTCAAAATCGTGGTGTTTCAACGTAGTTCCGATGTCGGAACGAATATTCTGGCGAGGCACCGGTGCCGATCATCTTCTCCGACAAGCCAGTTGATTAGTCAACTTTTGTTGACTAGTCAATGCTGACGTGGCGCCACATGGCGCGCCACGTCAGCTCAATCGTTTCTCCTAAAAAAAAAATGAAGAAAGCAAAGTTGGATTGGACGGCCATAAATTAGCTACATGTCGTGATCCGGCATTTTCAAAAATTAAGAAAGTCAGATTTTAAAATGAATTTTCGAAAAAGAACATGGATTGGGCGGTTGAAATTGTGCCAAATAGCACTCTATGAACCATCCGATCGGTTTCTTTTAAATCAGAAAATTTAAATCAAGATCGGACGCACCAAGGGAAGCTACGTGGCACATCCTGGAGCGTCTAATAGGGGGAATTTCGGATAATTAGAAAATCATTTTAAAAAAAAAAAAAAAAACGGTGTCGTTTAGTACCGACTCGACCCTTAAGGTCTAGGCCGAGCACGGATCGGGTTAACCCGATTTGGAAAACTTTTTTTTAATAATTAAAAATTCAAAAAAAAAAAAAAATCATAAAATCATAAAAAAATTATAAAAATCATAAAAAATTCCAAAAATAAGGAAAAATTCAGAAAAATTCCAAAAAAATCCAAAAAAGAGGACATAGCTACAATCAACTAGCTAAGACCTATTTTGGTTATTTTTACCCCCTATCGTTCCAAAAATGATGATTATGCCCTTCTGGCAAATCGTTTCCAACTTTTCCTAGATTACCCTTGGACCCTAATCACACATTCTCTAACCCTTTATAGCTCTATTAGGGAAGCCTTGATTTGCATTGATGTACTTTATTTATGTACTTGATTGCACATTCATTTCATTGATTGTGATTGATAGGATTAGTCTTTCGATCTGCATGAAACCCCAATTCGAACTCACCTCACCCGAAAATCGCGCCTACATGAAATCTTAGCTAGGATAATCACTCATCGTTAGGCATCGAAAGGGCGTTGGTAGTGATACCGACGTAACCAAGTCTCCGAACCCAAGATCTCTAGTCCCGTTGAACTGACCGATCTCTAAGGTTTTCGGTCTACCTTCCAAGAAAGACCGGTGGCGACTCCAATTGCATGCACACGATGCATATGCCACCCGACCATACTAAGGTCAAACATGATTGACTATTATCATCGAAAATAAAAAAAAATACTCCCATCGCGATTTGGTATGGGCTTGGGAGGGCCGCGTAAAGAAAAGCCTGCCACCTTCCAAGGTGGGGCCAATGGCAATCCATTAACCCAATCGACGATCGAGGGTCTCGGAGGGTTATGACAAGCTGCCGACTCCACTAGGGATCAAACCTAGAATCTTTGGTTACGGTTCTCAAGTGGACTTAGGTCGTAATTAAAACATTGAGTGATTTTTCTGATGTGTTTTCTACATGCGCTCTTGAAGGTGAGGTAAGTCTGCTCATGATAGGTGTTATATAATTTTGTAGGTTAGAGTGATAAGGGGTGTAGTTTGTGCTTAACTTTATTTTATGAAGGTTGGGTATGGGAATGTATGTTTTGTGGATGGATTTTGAAGCGCTGATTTGTATATGATCTATCATACATGATTTACTTGCATATTTAAGGATCACGACACATTGCACAAAGTGTCCAAACCTAGCCCACGAATCACCTTTTAGGTAGTCGTAGATAGGGAATCGATATGCAAGGTTCTAGCGTCGATTTGCGTTGGGGTTGATCATATCTAACCCGCTTACTATCCGAGTCGATAATTCTGTCCATTTGTTTAGTGTTACCCCATATTTCAGCTTTGAGTGCTCGTTTCTTTTTTTCAAATCTTCCTCCTCTTTTCTTCAAGAGTGGAAATTCCAAATTGAAAGGTTTCTTCTTGATTTCCTACACCCAAAATAGATAATGTCCTTGCATTTGCTTTCATCCTTTTCTTTGAAAGGTTTCTTTTCTTTTGAGAATCTTTGATTGTATTTTCTTCTGAAATTTCCGCCTTTCTCATAAGAATCTTGAATCGTTTGGTGAACAAGGGCATCTCAATGTGGGCGTCTTCTTCAGCAGATGTTTCACCTCTTGTATTTTCATCATCAGCATTAAAAGCAATTACGTTTTTTACCTTTGGCAAGATTTTGCTTGCTCACGCCTTCATTTTCATATGACATCAACATGCCTATGAGTTGGTCTATGCTGATGAATTGGATTCTCATAGTTTCTTGGACCGATGTCTTTCACCATCATCCATGCGTCAAGAAGTGCTCTAAATAGCTTGTTCACATTTTCGTAGTCCGTGAGGATCTTTCCTTGACTAGCCAAACGGTTCAGTATCCCAATGAATCTCGTGTACATTTTTTGTACTATTTCATCCGGACTCATCATGAAAATTTCGAATTTTCCAAACAGGATGTTCATTTTGGTCTCCTTTACTCTATATGTACCTTATAGACTAGCTGAAGACAATCCCATATTTCCTTAGGTGAGACACAAGAACAGATTCAATTATATTCGGATAGAGATAAAGCACAATAAAGAAGATGCGTAGCTTTAGAATTGAGAGCAGCTTTTTTTAGTCAAATCAAGATGAGCAACTGCAGCAAAACTAGGTAAGTAGCTTGTTCTCCAGCGGTAGGAGCAGCAGGAGTGGTAGGAGCGACTTAATTAAATCATCAGTTAAATGAATTAGAACGAGTTATTAAGCGTGAGGGAAAATCCCGGGTCGTCACAATCACACTCATGCGAGGCCATTCCGAATCTAGCTTACAAACCTAAGTACAATACATAGATGATCTCGTCTAATTAAGTTCACTTTCAATCTATTCATCAATCAAAGATGACTATTTAACTTAAAAATATGACATGCAAATAAATCCAAAGACTCCATCCTTATTCAAGTCATCGGTACCAAACACCAAGTATAGGCAACCACTAATCTCCGCCTACGTCCAATGGTCCGTCCATCCCGAAATTTTTTCAACCCAAACTCAAGGTGACAATCTCATTTCTTGTTGATTCAAGCAACCCATTATGGACAAACATATATAATGAAGCGAATGAGAGTAAGAGGGGCAAAATTCACTCACCTTGATCGTTGGTGTTGAAGAAGAATGGCGGCTTGATTTCTAGTGAAGGTAGGCGGTCAATGGTGGTGACGAGGAAGCTAAATTGAGCGCTCGACCGAGAGAAAAATCTAGAACTCCTCCTCCCAATTCAAGCGGATTTAGCGAGGCATGAAGGGGAAGAGCCTCCTCTTCCTCATGATTATTATTAGCTAGCTTTGGTGGAGTTTAGAAGTTATCCGCCAAGTGTCCATAAACTAATCATCATTAGGAAACCACACGCACGGCATCCCATGTAATCCCTTCTTGATTTTTTATCCACTACCTCCTCCTAGCAAATTTTAATGTGAATTTACCTCTTACATATGTTTAAGGCCTTAAATCCGTAAGTCTTGAATTCAACGTAAATGGGATTTTTAAGGCGGAATTCCAATAAAATTGATCATCCATGTCATCAAATAATTTGTTGCGTCGAACACTTTCCAGTTGGTTGAATTCCTCAAAGTTTTTAGAAGTTAAATTCTACCTTTAATTTTACTATCTCTATCGGTGGCTTCATGGGCCTCTCATTCGTCGTCGATTACACTTTATAATTTATAGCGATTACCAATGGCAATATATCCAAAATAACCTTCACATGAGAAGGTGAACCTTCCTCCTATATATACAAGACCTTTACAGTAATGTTAGGTAATATGTTCAAACCGACATATATTTAAAGGTTGTATTTGTCCCCAATTACAACCTATTATGATAATATTAGACAATAATTTAAGGAGGCGCGTTTTCGAGATGCTACGGTTAGGCTCACCTTGTGGCGAAAGGTTATATTCAACAAGAGGGCATAAACTCTGAGAAAACCTTTACGCTGGTTGCAAGGTTTGCCTCCATACGCTTATCTTAGCTATAATCGTAAATTTGGACTTAGAATTACATCAAATGAATGTAAAGACATTTCTCAATGGAGAATTAGATGAAGAAATCTATATGAAGCAATCGATAAGTTTCATAGCTAAAGGTCGGGCGAGTAAAGTTCGCAAGTTTCATTGTTCGACATATGGCCTTAAGCAATCATCTAGACAGTGGTACCTTCATTCTCATCGAGCCATAACTTCTTTTGGGTTTACGATGATTGAATAAGATCAATGTATGTATGTCAAATGGTACGAGGATAAATTTTTTGATTTTATCACTTTATATGGATGATATTCTATTAGGCGGGAATGATAAGGGTGCGATTATCATTTTATGGTTGTCTTCTAATTTTGAAATGAAGGGCATGGGAGAAGCTGCTTATATATTGGGAGTTAAAATAGAAAGAGATCATTCAAGGAATCTTCTTGCTCTATCTCAAGAGCTTATAATTAAAAGATTCTTGAACGTTTCAATATGAAGCATTATAATTCCATTGTTATCCCTATCGTATAAGGTGCTTGAGCTCTGAAATGTGTCCTAAGACTCCGGAAGAAAAGAAAGAAATGGAAACCGCTACTTACTGTAGTGCAATGGAAAATTTGATTTGTGCTATGATGTGCACTCCTAGGGTTAGTGAGTTGCTACCAGTCAAATCTTTATCAAGCACACTAAAAAGCAATAAAGAGGATCATAAGATACTTAAGAGACACTATGGATTATCGACTTTGTTTTCAAGGAAACGATTTACGCTTATTATGTTACTCAAATGCTGATTGGAGAGAAGATTTAGATAAGCGTAAATCAACATCTGGATATGTATTCTTGCTTAATGGAGGTACAATTTCTTGTAGTAGCAAGAAATAGACATGCATAGCTCTATCTATGATGAAGGCTGAATTTATTTCATGCTCCGCTAAAGTGCAAAAAGTAGTATGACTAAAACATTTCTCGAAAATTTAGCCATTGTTCTTGATGTTCCAAGACTAGTGACAATTTATTTCATGCTCTACTGTAGTGCAAAAAGTAGTGTGACTAAAACATTTCTTGAAAATTTAGCCATTGTCACTTATGTTCTAAGACTAGTGATAGTTTATTGTGATAGACAAGCAGCCATTATCCATGTGAAAAATACCAAGTATCATGGTAGGACAAAGCACATTAACATAAAGAATAACTTCATCGGAGATGTAATAACACGAAGGAAGTGGTCCTACAAGTATATTTCTACAAACAAGATGAATGCACGGAATATGATATGTAGTATTATTGAGGATTAGTACATTACGTATATGTATTGTGATTGTTATTAAATAAATAGATGTTTCAAATGTTTCAAAAGGTGATAAGAAAAAGATCGGGTGAGCAAATATTTTGCTAAACAAGTATATGGATGTGTGCAAGTAGAGACATGAGATAGAAAAAATTGGCACACCAGATATATATAATGGTTCATTTTATATACCAAGCCTACATCCACTCCACACAACTAACAGCCACAATACGGGCTGAAATGCACTAGTAAACCGCCTTACAAGTCACTAACAAGACGTGAGCTGATCTTTCACATGATAGATCATACTATCTTGATACAGTCTCACTACTTAGAGATGTATACTTATTTCTACACGATTACAAGGTAATAACATATCACAAGATCTTTTTCACTTATGCTTTTCAACTAGAATAGATTCTAGAGCAACACTTGGATATTCAATCGGTTCGAGTTCTCTCTCATTTGGCCTTCACGACCTCCTCCTTTTATAAGCCTCAGCAAAATAGCAATTTGAGCATCTCTGGAGGTGCAATAAAGCTATTAGAGTTCGATGGGACAGCTTGTTTTTACATTGAAATTGCTTTCCTTTCGTGAGACAGGACTTTCCTAAAAATAGGTGTTGACTTGCTATTACGCACCGACAGTTTTAGCTTTTCTCCGACACGGTAGTAAATTGTTCTCAAGAAGATAGAAATCTTCCGTTGGCCATTTCCATCAAGCGTGGCCAACTTCAGCTGATCTTTTCGAAACATTGGCATATATGGACTTTATACTCCTTATTTGACCTAATCTTTCAATCTTCGATATCAAAAATTTGGTGACCGGATCTTTTACGATCATCGCCGCATGTTATCGCAAAAGTGTTTCGGTCTTCACGCGGTTTTTATCCGATGGCCATCTTGTGATCCTTAGCCATCTACAATAAACATCTACACACCAAAGGTAAATAAAATACCAAATGATAGTTTGGAAATCATCAAAATATTTTATGAGATGTTTCTCCAACAATCTCTCCCTTTTTTATGATGACAAAACTATTCCGTAGATGTATAGTGAGACAGAGTTTATAGAGTGCAATAAAGTAGAGATATGCATAGCTAATGTGTTCGTTTATAAGGCGCAGTTGTAGATAAAAGAATTCGCCAAAAGATTTGGAAATGAATCTGGAGAGAGACCGACTAAGCTGATCTTTTGATTTTGAAAGGAAAAAAATTGATCTAGCTAAGTAGTCGCAGCTCAAGATGTTTAAAAGATAAGCATTTCAGAGTAAACATCTTGAGAGGGAATCTTTTGTTCTCAAGTCTAAGACTTTTGCCTTTAGGCTCCCCCTATTTTTGTGCTTCCTTTAGAATTTGCACATCTTGTGTAAATATATTGTTTACATATCCATATAAAAACTCTCCCCCTTTTTGTTATCAACAAAAAGAAGAACAATGAAAAGAGATAACACACGGGATATGAAAAACGTCTCAAACACGTCATTTAAAACAATATACACAAGACATCAGAAACAGACAGCAAAAGCGCAAAACAACAAATGTATTCATTTGGGACTTGTGCACTTACGTTTTCGGGAGAGTGGAGATTGGGTAGACTCAAAAAGGGTGTCTAGAGGGTTGTAACAATCTAGGCCGATGATGGTCCTCTCAAGCTTGACTGGATATCTAGACATGATGGCCATTGATATTTTCATATCCCTCACATCCTCTTGAACGATTTGCGGGACGTCCGAAGACACAAAAGTATATTGTGCCACTAAAGAAGAAGCTCGGGTCGAGAGAGAAGCGAGGCTTTCTTGGCTGCGCCGCCTTACCTCTCTACTTGGTCATTGCAATCGGGTGTTCCACATACCTTTCCTTGAGCAATTCTCTTGCTTGTTATCATCTCCGTGTCCTATGTTGACGATCACATCTCTTGAATTCAGCCATCCTTCCGGAGAAGCCCTTAGCATTATCTTTTCGAGTGTCTTTTTCCCAATGACAATCTGAGTGAGAACCTCTTTAGATACTTGGGAGATGTGGATGCCTTTCTTCTTGAAAATTTGACCGGTCAATGCTCCATAAGGTAGTCTTCCTGTTTTCCTTGTCATGGTCCGATGCATGTGCAAGGTAATGAGGTGCGAGATCGAGATAGGAAATCCGGTGAGCAGAGCCTACAAAGCACCTCGGCTTTAAATCTTGACACATCATTTGAGGACGAGGACTTAGGACGCAGGATGAGAGTCGGGATTTTTTAAAGAAAATTCACTTTGAGGAGAAAAACATTTATAGGCACAATTTCTCGGTAATCATTAGTGAAATTCGAAGTTTCCAGGATAAAACCGTACGTTTCATCGGAGTGGAATTCTAGCTTTTGATAGGGATTTTTCCAATTAGCGTAACCAAGTCCTCAAACTCTCTTTCTCCGGTACGTAGAAATAAAATATTTCTCCCGCTATTTTATATAGGTTTCTAATCAACCTACCATAAATGATTAGTGGCAGCTCCAATTAAATGATATTTTTCATGAATGAGCCTAAGTTGCAATTCGGTAGGACTTGGGATGGTCCGAATTAGGCTAGTTAATTTAATTAATCCGATAATCTGTTAGCCTAATTTTTAGGTCGCAAAAAAGTTGTGCTCAATTCTATTTTCATCATAAAGATCTGCAAAGCTTTGGTTTTGAAATTCTCTTCCGTGATCGATTCTGATTGTTGTGATCCCGTATCCTTTTTCATTCTGCACTTTTCTAGCAAGTTTCTTAAAGGAATGAAATGCTTCATGTTTATGAGTTAGAAAAATAACCCAAGAGAAACGTGAATAATCATCAACAATCACCGAGCAACATATTTTTACCTCCTAGAATTGCAGTGCAAGCAAGACCAAATAGTTCCATATGCAACAATTGCAGAGGTCTACTAGTAGTAATATTATTGATAGATTTGAAAGATGATTTGACCTATTTTCCCAAGGAGCATGCATTGCACGAATCACATTTATTGTAGTTGATCGTTGGTAGGCCACGCACCAGATCTTTTGATGCAATCTTGAAAATGTGCTTCACGTTGATGTGACCTAGTTTTTTGTGCCATAGATCACATTCCTCCTTGATAGACATCGATCACTGCATTTCATCAAGTTCAACATTCAGCAAATATATGTTACTATGCCTTTTACCCGTAAAAGATCGGGTAAGGTCCCACTAGTTCCAATGCACATGTTTTCTTCGAAGTTGATCTTGTATCCTTTGTCGCATAGCTAGATTATGTTGAGAAGATTGTATCCAAGCCCTTAGACTAATGAGACATCTTGAATGACTAAGTTTCCTAACTTTACATTCCCTAAGCCAATAATCTTTCCTTTCCCGTTTCCTTCGAAGGTGACATTTCCCTTGTCCACCTATTTGAGATTAATGGCCATGTTTCTTTCTCTTGTCATGTGGCGTGAACATCCGTTGTCCAAGTATCACTTTTTCTTCTTCAGTATCACCTGCAATCAAAAAAAAAAAATCATGATTTCTTTGGTAACCACACAAACTTGGGTCCTTTTGTGTTAGTCTTTGGACTCATATCTGTCTCCAAGAGATCTTTTTGGACTTCATTTGCTCAACTGGGCATGCTTGCTTGTTATGGTCAGTTTCTTTGCAAATAGAGTAGTTGCATTGCTTGCCAATAGAACAAGTGAATTATCGTGCAAAGTGACCTTTGTAAGACTAAAAAAACGGTGCTTGTTTCAACCTCGTTTTGACATTTGGAAAAGGATTCTTCTCTTCATGTTTCTTTTCACATCCAAGTCCAGACTTGTCATAAAGAGAAACTTGAATGGAAAGAATGTGCTGAAAGGTTCTTGAACTAAAGAAAAAATTTGTGCTGATTTTTGAAATGTCTTCCTTTAAATATTTGCTTTCCTCTTGCAGAGAGTCGCGTTCTCTCCGAGAGTCGACCAAATCTTTCTGTAGTTTCTCAAGTTCATCTTTCTAAGCTTTTTTTTGAATCTTCCTCCTCTTTTCTTTAGGAGTGGACATTTCGGATTGAAAGGTTTCTTCCTAATTTCCTGCACCCAAAACAGATAATGTCATTGCCTTTGCTTTCATCCTTTTTTTTTAAAGGTTTCTTTTCTTATGAGAATCTTTGATTCTTTTTGCTTCTGAAATTTCCGCCTTTCTTCATGAGAGTTTTCAATCTTTTGGTGAACAAGGCCATCTCAATGTCGGCGCCTTCTTCAGCAGATGTTTCATCTCTTGCATTTTCATCTCCAACATTAAAAGCAATTACCTTGTCACCTTTAGCAAGATTTTGCTTGTTCACACCTTCGACTTTATATGACATCAGTGTGCTTATGAATTCGTCGGTGCTAATGAGTTGGATTCTCATAGTTTCTCGGATTGATGTCTTCACCATCATCCATGCATCAAGAAGTGCTTTAAATGGCTTGTTCACTTTTTCATAGTCCGTGAGGATCTTTCCTTGACTGGCCAAACCGTTCACTATCTCGGTGAATCTCACATACATTTCTCGTAATGTTTCATCCGGACTCATCCCGAATATTTCGTATTTTCCAAACAGGATGTTCATTTTAGTCTCCTTTACTCTATATGTACCTTATAGACTAGCTCAAGACAATCTCATATTTCCTTAGCTGAAACACAAGCATAGATTCAGTTTTATTCGGATAGAGATAAAGCACAATAAAGAATATGTGTAGCTTTAGAATTGAGAGCAGCTTTTTTTTAGTCAAATCAAGACGAGCAGATGCAAAAGCGATCGGGTCAGCAGCTTGTTCCCCAGTGACGGCATTAGCGGCAGGAGTGGCTTGATCAAATCAACAGTTAAATGAATTAGAACGAGTTATTAAGCGTGGAGATGATCCTAGGTCGTCACAATCACACTCATGCGAGGCCATTCCGAATCTAGCTTACAAACCCAAGTACAATCCGTAGATGATCTCGTCTAATTAAGTTCACTTTCGGTCTATTCATCAGTCAAAGATGACTATTTAACTTAAAAATATGACATGCAAATCAATTCAAAGACTCCATCCCTTGTTCAAGCCTCCGGTACCAAACACCAAGCATAGCTAACCACTATTCACCGACCATGTTCAACGGTCTATCCCGAAATTTTGTCAACCCGAACTCAAGGACGACAATCTCACTTCTTGCCCATTTAAGCAACCCATCATGGATGAACACATATAATGAAGCGAATGAGAGTGAGAAGGGTAGAATTCACTCGCCTTGATCGTTGGTGGTGAAGAGGAACGGCGACTTGATCTATAGTGAAGGTAGGCTGTTAATGGTGGTGATGAGGAATGAAATTGAGAGCTTCACCGAGAGAAAAATCTAGAACTCCTCTTCCCAATTCAGGCGGATTCGGCGAGGCATGAAGGGGAAAAGCCTCCTCTTCCTCGTGATTATTATTAGCTAGCTTTGGTGGAGTTTAGAAGTTATCCGCCAAGTGTCCATAAACTAACCATCATTAGGAAACCGCAAGCATGGCATTCCCATTTAATCCCTTCTTGATTTTTTATCCACCACCTCCTCCTAGCATATTTTAATGTGAATTTACCTCTTGCACATGTTTGGGGCCTTAAATCCGTAAGTCTTGAATTCAACGTAAATAGGATTTTTAAGGCGTAATTCCAATAAAATTGATCATCCATGTTGTCAAATAATTTGTTGCATCACACACTTTCCAATCGGTTGAATTCCTCAAAGTTTTCCGAAGTTAAATTCTATCTTTAATTTTACTATCTCTAGCAATGGCTTCACGGACCTCTTATTCGTCATCGATTACACTTTATAACTTATCGCGAGTACCTCTCGCAATATATCTACAATGACCTTCACATGGAAAGGTGGACCTTCCTCCCTCTATACAGGACCTTTACAAGAATGTTAAGCAATGTGTTCAAAATGACATATATTTAAAAGGCTGTATTTGTCCCTAATTACAACCTATTATGATAATATTAGACAATAATTTAAGGAGGCGAGTTTTCGGGATGTTACAGTTAGGCTCGCCTTGTGGCGAAAGGTTATATTCAACAAGAGGGCATAGATTCTGAGGAAACCTTTTCACTAGTTGTAAGGTTTGCTTCCATATGCTTATCTTAGCTATAATCGCAAATTTGGACTTAGAATTACATCAATTGAATGTAAAGACATTTCTCAATGGAGAATTAGATGAAGAAATCTATATGAAGCAACCGATAGATTTCAAAGCTAAAGGTCAAGAACGTAAAGTTTGCAAGCTTCATCGTTCGACATATGGCCTTAAGCAATCATCTAGCCAGTGGTACCTTCGTTCTCATCAAGCCATAGCTTCTTTTGGATTTACGATGATTGAAGAAGATCAATGTATGTATGTCAAATAGTTCAAGGATAAATTTGTGATTTTATCACTTTATATGGATGATATTCTGTTAGTTGAGAATGATAAGGGTTCGGCTATCATTTTATGGTTGTCTTCTAATTTTGAAATGAAGGACATAGGAGAAGTCGCTTATATATTGGGAGATAAAATAGAAAGAGATCATTCAAGGAATCTTCTTGCTCTATCTCAAGAGTTTATAATTAAAAGATTCTTGAACTTTTCAATATGTAGCATTGTTATCCCATTGATATCCCTATCATATAAGGTGAATGTTTGAGCTCTGAAATGTGTCCTAAGACTCCATAAGAAAAGAAAGAAGTGGAAACTACTCCTTATCGTAGTGCAGTTGGAAGTTTGATGTATGCTATGATGTGTACTCGACCCGACATATGTCATGTCCCGGGTTAGTGATCGCTCCTAGTCAAATCCTTGTCAAGCACACTACAAAGTAGTAAAGAGGATCCTAAGATATTTAAGAGACACTATGGACTATCGACTTTGTTTTCAAGGAAATGATTTATGCCTATTAGGTTACTCAGATGCTGATTGGGGAGGAGACCTAGATGAGCGTAAATCAATATCTAGATATGCGCTCTTGCTTAATGAAGGAGCAATTTCTTAGAGCATGCATAGCTCTATCTATGATGGAGGCTGAATTTATTTCGTGCTCTACTTCAGTGCAAGAAGTAGTATGTCTAAAACGTTTCTCGAAAATTTAGCCATTGTCACCGATGTTCCAAGACCAGTGACAGTTTATTGTGATAGTCAAGCAGCTATTACCTATGTGAAAGACACCAAGTATCGTGGTAGGACAAAGCACATAAACATAAAGAATAACTTCATCATAAATGTAATAACGCAAAAGGAAGTGATTCTACAATATATTTCTACGAACAAGATGAATGTATAGAATATGATATGTAGTATTATTGAGGATCAATACATTATGTATACATATTGTGCTTGTTATTAAATAAATCGATGTTTCATTATCTAGTAAAATTTGTTATGAGACTAGCACAAAAACACATATTATTGAAATGTATGTCATCAGGCAATGATTGGCTCACTTACACTGGTAATTGTCTTAAGAGCTATAGTAAGTAGTTAAGATGAGACCGTGTGTACGAAAGATGCTAGAAAAGAAAATTCAGTACATAATATATTTTATATGACTTGATTGGATCAAGATGAATTCTGTGATTTATATGTGATAAGACCGAACATGATAGTCCCATAATCATGTATGCTTGATAGAAGCCGAATGCAAGTGCTTAATTGGGTGCTATAGAGAGCGAGGCGATATAGTACTCGAGTTAAACATATGTATGTGAGAAACATGTAACTATGTTTAGGCTAAGATCCATAGAGTGAATATGTTTGATAAATGACATATGCTCTTGTAGAAATAGAATCCACTATAGCTTGTAATTCATACTATATGTGCTTTATTTGACCGATTAAGGGAATTCGACCGATATGGGGAAATGATTATAAGTATCCATATTTACTCATCGTGTAAATCCTTGAGGTAATTTACAAATCGATTACCTCATTTTGTGCCCTATATTACTTCTAACTATGTCCTCAAAGTAACGAATCAATCTTGCTACTTTCGCATATTACCGGCGGTCATGAAATTAATATGGTTAGAAGGAAGACTATTATTGTTTTATATCTATACATGTATTTACCGGTCGACAAATTATATCAACTTTTAGGGGTGGGACATAATTGTAAGTACATGGTGAGTTAAGATAGGTATAGCCCTTAAGGGTATACTTAGAGCGATGTAACAAAATATGTTGGGGCGGTGTGAGACATTATTTTACTTTTTAGGTATTAACCGTTATGTATCCCTAATAGGTCACACAATGTATTTGCCATTATGAATTGTTTCTAAAGTAGATAATGTTAAATGTCTTAGCTTCTTGATAGATGATTATCAAGCCCATCTCCGAGTAGGAGATGTTATATTACGCTCATGATGGGGTGTAACGTGAACGGATGTGTTTATGAGACACTGTTTGAGAGGTCTTTACGAAGAGGTGCCTTTTTTGAAACGCTGACTTCTTATCTATAAAAGAAAGGTAGATAGCTTCCAAGGGGAGCAAGATAACTGAATAGAAACGTACATAAGCAACGTACATTCTTTCTCCCGCCCCCTCCCCCTCTCTCTCAAAAACGGACAAACACACTAAAGCTAATGCATTGTTACTTTCAAAATCGATTAGCATTTACATTGTGAAACTTGAGTTTTTTCATTTGTGATTATATTCGGAACATTGTGGAGTTGCAGATTCGTTGAGGACGCACCGGTGATTCAACATACATTCCTGGGTAATTCCGTAGCCGTGCATCTAAGAATTTAATCAAGTTTCTCGATAAATTCTTAAATGCCCTTGCTTCAAGGAAATTTTTGATTAAACAGAGAATGCTCCACGAGTTAGAGGTAAGTATGGGTTCAAGATAGAACTAGAAATGGACCGAATTGGCTATAGGAACCATTCCAATTCTAGGTTCCCGCAATTACAAGTTTGGTTCCTAGGTCCAAAAAAAAAGTGGAATTAAAATTGTATGGTTTGATTCCCAATTCCTAGGTAACAATTAAATCCAAAATTGGGAACCAAGTAACTGGACCAACACCAATAACAAGGAACCAACAAATCGGACTTAAGTTAATTCTAAATTATCTTTTTACTCTTGCTATCAATTATAAACGTTGCGCTACCTCTTTTTTAATATATGGATTGTCCTAATAAGGATATAATCATTAGTAAATCAAACTTATGCGTTGAAGTGGAAAAAATATATGTGGTGAGTTTTTCTCATGATTATTTTATTTAAAATTACTATTAATTAGGGGGTTAATACCATGAAAAATCATAAATTGGTACACTTGTGACAAATTTATCCTAAACTATTTTTTTAACCACGAAAAATCCCCAAACTGGTACACTTATGTGATAAATTTATCCCAAACTATTTTTTTTACAATGAAAAACTCCAAACTGGTATATCCGTGACAAACTTCCCCAAAACTAATTTTTTTGACCACAAAATACCCCAATGGATACATCTATGACAAATTTACCCTCCGTTAAATTGAATTAACATCACGAAAAATCACAAATTGATAAACCTTTCGCAAACAAAGGATCAAAACTCAAAACTAGTATACCTATCAACTACCACATGTCACAAACTCAGCAATTTGACATTTAAATTTAACAAAAACTAACGGAGGGTAAATTTATCATAGACATACCAGTTTGGGATAAATTTATCACAAGTGTACCAATTTGGGGTTTTTTGTGGGCAAAAAAATAGTTTGGAGTAAATTTGTCACGGGTGTACCAGTTTAGGGTTTTTTGGTGGTATTAACCCTTAATTAGATTATGTTTATTGTTTCTTTTGATTTCATATGGTTAGAATTTGGAGCAATTTTTCTTATATGATTGAGGAATAAAGTTCTATTATTAAGGTTTTATGTTACATGTTTGAATATTTATTGTTTATTTCGTTTTACTTGTTCATCTTTCATGGATTGTTATTATTGACAAATGAAAATTTTTGTTATTGACGTTCACTTTCATTTTGCTTAATTAAAAATGAACAAAAAGAAGAAAAAAATGAAACAAACAACAAAAAGAAATTATTCGATTCTCAAGTAGAGCCTAGAACTCACCTGGAAAGCTAACATGGTAGATTCCAGGTTGTAAAACATGGGAACCAATTACGATAGTGTTGATTTCGGGTTTCAATTGAAATTTGAATCAATCGTAAAATCAGCTATCCTTACCACAAATATGGAAGAAACAAGAAATAAGAGAGAAGCAATTTTGGCTTTTCCTTTTCAGGGTTTGCAAGTTTTTACCCAAATTTTTATGGACGAAAGTACTCATACTTTAGTAGCTAGAAATTTTATATGACTTGTTTACTAGCCAATGGGGTCAAGCTTTTATTTGAAACAATATCCATTCTTAATCTTTTATTGAAAAAATTTCCCAATTTTATGCTCTTATTAGAAAATTTCACATAAGGGCCCGAAATGTACTCATTTTCTCCAAGAAGGGCTTGGTGTGAAGTTTATTTTAAATAAGGGCCTAAAGTGCCCTCATTATTTCAAAGAATGACTTGACTAAGGGCATTCTCGTTATTTATTGGTTTTTTTTTTTTCCATTTCTTCTTTTTCTATTTTCTTTTTCTTTTCTTTTTTCTTTTTTATTCTTTTTTTTTTTTTTTTTTGGCCTCTTCCCTCCTCGGGCCATCATCGGGCCAATAGCGAAGGTCACTGGACTCAAGCAAAGGCCGTTCTCGCTTGCCAAGCCTAGGTGAAGGCCACTCTCTCGATGTCAACTCATATGAGGGTTAAGCGACGCCGCTATCAATCTCGAACTCAAGCACCCATGTTCGGAGCTAAAGCTCCTAGAGAAGCCACATTGCATAAGATTAGTGATTCAAGACAAAAAGTAGCAAGAACCACGATCACCACTATCAAAACCTCAAAAACCCCCATCCGAGATCACCCCCTTTGGTAAAGTACTAGAAACACCCACAATGGAAAGATTGTTGGAAAGGGAAGATTACACGATCAACCCTTGCTCGCCCAGGCAAGGGTGAGGGGCTCCCTCGTCTAATGCCGGCGAGGTGGCCCTCATTCGAGGCCCGCAATGGCTAAGGGAGGGAGAAGGAAAAAAAGGAAAAAAAAAGAAAAGTAAAATATAGAAAGAAAAAAGGAAAAAAATTTAAAAAAAGTAAATAATAAAAATGTCTTTAACTAGGTACTTCTTTAAAATAATACTAAAAATAGTTCAAATTCTCATTTAAAATAAAATTCACTTTGGCCCTTTATTTGAAATTTTCCTTAACGTGTTGCTTGAGTATCTTGAAAAATCACGTATTTGCGGGTCGGCGCTATCTAGGTAACCGTTCTTAAGACGGATTCACCCGACTGGGTCGGACGGAAAGCAAATTGTCCGTCCGGCGCTCGCTAACAATCCGGAGAGAGCCCCGGTTAGAGAACCACAATCACAGAGACGAGGGACGAGGATGGAAGGAGAAGAAGGAGAGGGGTTGAAGCTGAGCAAGAGGTTCTCGGACAAAGCAATCGGCGGAGAAGTGGACTACAAGACCAAGGCGGGCACGGCTTGGAGCCACTCCTACCTCAACCAGAAGCCCTGGCACCCCCTCTCCTACCCTAACCAGCGCCGCAAGTGGATCGCCGAGCAGGTCGATGCCGAGCGCCAGCGCCGCGCCGACGAAGTCGCTCGCGAGGTCTCCCCCCTTGCCTCCCTGTTCGCCTCGTGCTTTTCCGATTTGTTTCTTGTGTGATTTTGATTGATTGGTTGGTTGGCTTTCTTCTGCAGTATGCACAAGAGCAGGACTTCTTTCGCCAGGCTTCTCTCATCTCCAAGAAAGAGAAGGAGAAGGTACGGTTTTGGCTCTTTATGTTTCGTATTACTATCCTGTTATTGCTGGTGTAGAGTATCGCAATACTATGCGGATCCAATTTTTAGGCTTGTTTTGCTGCACAGGCTGTTTCCTTCTATGCTTTGGGCAGTTAACTGTAATGCTTTGTCACCTTTAGTTGCTTGTTCCGATTCGGGTTGATTTCGTCGAATTGGGGTTTTGACCTTGTTCTTGATTGGGTTTCCTGAAGAGGCCTAAAAGGGAATTTATTGACAATGGAGAGACATGAATGAAGCAATACTAGCCATCAATTACTTCCTAGGGACGCTTGACAGACAGTGAGAACAACACCCACTTTGCAATGTCTGGTGGCCAATATTCACTCAGATGGTCACTAAAATGCTAATCTTTTCTTGATGAGGATTAGAAATGCGTGACCTTATTTATATCCTGCTATTTTCGGGGTTTATAATGATCATTTCTTTTAAATAATGTAGGTGGAGATTATGAAGGCTGTTAGCTTCATGTATGTTAGACCACCAGGCTTCAATCCTGAAAGCGCCAAAGCTGCAGAAATCGAGGATGAACGAAAAAGGCAGGAGCAGAGTAACCCAACTGAGGACCCACTCATCAGTGGAGCCTCCAGTTCAATGTACTATGCATTTGCATACTCTTCTTGGCGACTACTTTCTGTTTTTTGTTATTGGTGAGGACCGGCACATGCCTTTAATATGTTAGTTACTAGTTCCATTCTGTCTGGCAGGCCTCCTGAGCAAAGACATCACCCTGCTGAAGAAAAGAAAAAACCTAGGCCAAAAGATGTTTTCGGGCGTCCTTTGCCAACAGAAGAAGAGTTTGGGATCCTTAAAAATGCTCCACGGTACCTTTTGATGTTTGCTCAATTTCAGCTCAATTGCAATGTCTTGCCATGAAAGTAGGGTAGCAAGTTTCCTGAACAGAGATTCTTCTTTTTCCATTTGAGGACACTCCTTTTGGTAATGATTTTGTGCATCTATATAAAGCACCAGGAGAGAGACTTAATCAGCAATCTTGATAATAGGATTTTTTACCCCATGTTTGATTCTAGAATGCTGAACTGACCTTGTTCGTATTGTTTTTTGTAGTCTTTGCCATGGTCAGGTCAAAGTGATGCTAGATGTAGCACATCGTATTCACTTGTACTAAGATTTGAGCAAACTGGTTTAGATGATTTGTAAGCATGTTCATGCTGTACTTTGCAATGTCAGTTAACTTATTCCGGACAGCAAATCGTTGAGAAGAACGGTTAAATGTACATGATGCTAAAACTTCAGGTTAAGGGTTTGAATCTTAGCACTTCCTCATGTATGTAGTTAACTGTAATTGTGTTCACATAATACATGCCTTGTGTAACATTTGGCTTAATGCCAAGGGCGAATAATAGGATAAATGCTTGATATGCATAGTGGGTTAGTTTCCCAGTAGTGTTGTAAACATTGTCCGATACATGTACCGAATCGTACAATTTGGTTCAGTTCACCCTGCGATCAATTCATCTCGCACTCGTGAATCAAGTGCTTGTAATTGTAAGCAAATTGCATGTTCCAATGCATATTGTACAATACTTTACGGTTTAGGCGAACAGTGACAATTTGTACTGTTGTGCTTTATAGTAGAGGTTGGGCTAAACAAGTATTGGGTATTAAACAGAACAAATGAGCTGAAAATTGAGAAAAGCAACTACAATAGAAAAAAGAAAAGGAAAAAAAGATAAGAAAATAAATGTGGAAACACGCCAGCTGACTTGGTTCTCTCAGGCCTCAAGCTAGTGAAGGAACTTGAAAACCTGCTAGACTGGTTGTTGTCGGTTCTCAACTAGCTGTCACCCGGTCCCCAACCAGCCATTGGCCGACAGTCACAGCTTGAGTATTTACGATTGGTCTCGTCTCTTTTGCTGGCTTCAATAGGCTATAATAAATATTTTTATATTTTTGTCTGAGTTGATTCTTTTAGGGTATTGTTTGAAAGTTTGCTTTTATGTGTTTTGGGACTGTTTCATTTTGCACCTTTATGACATTCAGAGGTTAGAAGTCAGATTGGGTATTGACAATAGAGCAGTGTCAGTTTTGGGTATAATTCTCTCGACAATATTTATATACAATGATTTTATGTGTTTTCCAACTAACAACACTGTTCCAGACAGCTTAAGTTCTAGAGGAAAAAAGTTAATTCACACTGAACATACTGGTTACATTGTCATTTCTAGCTTGATTTTAACTTTCTTCTCCCTGGAGCAAATGCTTGAATGTTTATCATCCACAACTGTTCTTGCGGGGCATATGCATGTAGCTCTCTAATTCCTTGACGTATGTACATGCGGCATGGCTCTGTGCCAGTGCTGATTATTGCACAATTCATTTCCCACAGCCATGGAAAGAGGTTCATTTGTTTTAGGCATGGGATTTTCCACAGTTGGAGCTTTTGAAGTAAGCAGATCTTCTCAGTTTATGCTGAGATTTTAATGCCTCTTGGAATACTTGTAAGAAATTTATTAAATCAAATGAAGGTTCTCGAGTGTCTACTTAGTCTTACAATTCTTATGGAAGATCTCATATTATACAGGCTATAAGTGCACAGGAGAATCCATGTTTCTGACTCTAATTAGTAGGTGGAGGTTTGCATGTGTTATTATCGATCTTGCTTATTTTTCGCATGTGATGTCAGGTGCTCTCAGCTTTATCTTCTCTAGCATATTCTGATGTGATTGTTCTTGCATTTATTCATGCAAAAGAAGTTAAACCTATCATCTGGACCAGTTTCATATGCAGATTGCTTTCTAATTGTATTTTACAGGCTGGAAACGGGTGCTCCTGCAAGGGTGAAGCCATTTGGGATTGAAATACGAAATGTGAAATGTTTGAGATGTGGGAACTTTGGTCACCAAAGCGGTGATCGTGAATGTCCATTGAAGGATGCCATAATGCCAAATGAAGAGAGTCGACTAAGAAGAGATGATCCGTTGACTGCCATCCTGGCTCACACGGATCCAACCGAGGTCAGGATAAACTTTATAGGTTGTGTTGGAATTATCCAAAATATGTTAACAATTCCATTTCTTGATTATCAACTTTGTAAATTGTCGTCTTGCCAGGAATATGGTCAAGCTTAAATTTTTCTGGCCCTTCTCACTAACTGGACTGATATTTTGTAAGATAATATCAAATTTCAATGTAATATGGTTAATTAATAATCTTAAATAATCTCAGTTTTTGGCCTCTCATCATGAATTTTTTGTTCTTGCTAGCTGATGAAATGTTTGTTGTTCTGATTTGAGAGTTCATTTTCTCTGTGCACTTGCTCAACCTTCATTTTGGGTTCATTGAGGATATATCGACCACATTGCTCATCTCACGTTTATTTGCTCGGAATTAATCATGCAGCATGATATTATACTAAATACGGAATGGCTTACGTCTTTTTCTTATTAATAACCTTTTGGCTTTGCAGCCTCTGAAATGGGAACTGAAACAGAAACCTGGTATGAGTCCCCCACGTGGAGGTTTTAATCCCGATGATCCAAACCAGCAAATAGTTGCTGAGGACATATTCGACGAGTATGGAGGTACAAATTTCCCACCAGCAAAACAGTGATGGACTGTAATCTAATGTCATGCTAATCATGGTCATCTTCAAATGGATAGGTTTTCTTGGTGCCAATAATATTCCAGATCTGCTGACCAACTTTCCTGCAAGCAAACCGAAAAAACAGAAATCCTCAAAGAGGCAACGGCACAGAAAGCAATCATCTCCTGAGAGTAGAGAGGATTTTGAAGAAGATGGATCCTCTTCACCTTCTGATCATGGGGAGAGAAAGTCCAAGAAGGAGAAGAACAAGCATAAGAAGAAGCGCAATCACTCTGAATCAAGTTCGTCTGATGATTCAGAAGCCAATAAGAAGCATCGCAAAAGGAGCAGGCGCAAGCATCCATATTCATCCGAGGATTCCGATGTTGATAGGCATCACAGAAGTAAAAGGGGCAAAAAGCAGCAGTCGCACTTGAGGGATTCTGAAAATAAAGAAGTTGATAAAGGCCATAGACATGGAAGGAGCAGGCGGGCGGGGGACCATTCTTATTCATATTCATCTGGGGATTTTGATTCTGTTAGCCGCCAGAGAAGTAGACACCATCACCATTACCGCCATCACTACCTGCACTGAAAGCACTTTCAAGTTCTATTTCATTATGGTCAACTGCTTCATACAGTGGAGTGGGTATGAGATAGACACTTTCTGGGAAGCCATGTGGGTTAAGGATGAAGTAAGGAAATCTGAAGTGAATACTCTTGTATTGTGAATAGCTGCTTCCAAACCTAAGGGCCTATCAAAGCTGTCTGGCTTATAGTTTCTCCACGACGTGGGCTTTGAGCGGATGCGGCAAGTTGTATCACCATCATCTTCCTATGTATTTGATTCGCCTTGCATATTTAAAAGTCTTGTGTAGTGATCATTCTGTGAGGAAGGAAGTCTCGATCTGGGCTCCGTTGTGGTTGAAGAAATGCAGAGGAGGTCTATGGAAACTTTGCTCGAAAGGAAAGTTCTACCATCCTCGACAGGATTCTTTGTGAAAGGGAAAATTTTGATTCTGATTTGCTCTCCATACAGTTTTTAAGACTAGAAAGACGTGCAGAAATGGTTCAAAGTTTAGACCGTCAAACCAAATTGATCGGGGTTGTCGACACTATTCTACTTGAGGAGCTTTCTGTCAGTTTGGTTCACGTATGAAGAAATAGACCGTCAAACCAAATTGATCGGGGTTGTCGACCCTGTTAAGTTATGAAAATAAAAGTAAAATTTCGAGATTTGATGAAATTAAGCGTCAATCTACCTTAGATAGGATTGAGTAGTAACAACTCATATTTGAAAAGTGAGAATACATATGGACAATTGAATTTGTTTGGAGTGACTTTCACTTTTGATTTTTTCCCCTTCAAATCTTGCGGCGCGCACTTTGAAAATCTTTTAATATAAGCGCTTGAAAAATCTTAACCATGTAAACAGATCTTTAAAATTCAAAGAAAAAACATTTTGACTTTTCATAAATCCAGACCAACAAACCCAAGTCCTTATGATAGAAACTTTGTCAAGAAGACCACTTCTAACATAGTAAAAGTAGGAAGCATCTCCGGCGACTTGCTTACTAATTTTTTCATGTTAAAAAGAAAGTACGTGGCAATAGTTTTTCCTTGAAGGAGTGACTGTCCTAAAGAACAAGCAGTTGTCAATCATTCAATAGTATTTAACTCCTCAACTTGATTAGTAATGAAAAAAAAAATCTTAAGTAAATTTTTAAGCATGCCTACTAATCTTAACAGTGGAAAAGTAATTATGTATGTAATTAAAACTAGTATTACCTTACTCCACGCAATTGCTAACCC
Organism: Rhodamnia argentea; assembly: GCF_020921035.1. Lineage (NCBI taxonomy): Eukaryota > Viridiplantae > Streptophyta > Magnoliopsida > Myrtales > Myrtaceae > Rhodamnia > Rhodamnia argentea. Next base: position 8,873,131 of record NC_063158.1, read on the forward strand.
TCTAGGACAAGAAAGTATCTTTCAATTATTAGTGATAACTGCTCTATCTAGCTGATCAATTTTCATATTATAAGTCAAGTAAGTTAGGGCGCGAATGTCGACCACGAAAAAAAAAAAAAGTTAGAGCGCGAATGACAACCATTCTCTTCATGGGCTCTATTTTTTGGCCAAAAATGTATTTCTATTTCTATTATCGGACGAGTTTATGAGTAGACATATGGATTTGATAAAGACACAAAATTTTTGTTTTCCAAACATAAATTCGTTTGGTAACAATATAACATTTCTACAGTGCCCGCCCACTAGGCCTCAGCCAACGACCCGTGGACGGCAATGGGCGACCAAAAACCGGCGGATGGCGATGAGTAGCCGACAAATGGTGAACGGTGGCCGATGGATGGTGAACATCGACCGGTGACAAGGACGCGAGAGAGGCGACCCCGGCTAGCCTAGCCACCGGGAGACCGGCGATTGGCAGACGGCAACCGACGGACGGCAAATGGAAGCCAGGGACCGGCGGATGGCGAATAGCCGCCTGCCAGAGAAAAGGCAAATGGCAGCAAGGGCACGAGAGAGGTAACCGACGAACAACGGTTGGCAAACCACAACCGGTGGTTGAGAACCGAAGACCAATGGTTGGCGGATGGTGATTGATGGTAGGAACGTAAGAGAGAGACCGCACACAAGAGAGAAAAAGTAAGCAATGAAAAAAATTCTTATTTCTATTTTTGTTCCAGAAATGGAAAAGTAGAAAATTTCTACTTCTCATTTATGTTCTAAATCTATTTATGGGCAAAAAATTTATCCCTAAAATATAAAAATAAAATAGCTTTATCAAACAAATTTTTATTCCAAATTTGTTTTCTCCACAGGAAAAAAAAAATTGTTGTCAAGCGCGCCTTTATTATGCTTAATAACTTTTCGTATTAAAAATGCCAATATATAACCATGAATAACCAGTAACTTTTTCACTATAGTAACAATATTTCATAGTGAAAAACAACTTTCAACGTGTCAAATCTTTATAAGTTACTCTCCATAGTAATTTCAAACATATCGTCCTTTTTCCTTCTTATTCTAAGTAACTTCTAGTTTGGCAAGAATCTAGCCTCGGGACCACCTTTGGGCTGTCTATTCAGGCGATTAGTGAATGTCAATGTAATGAAATTACTATCGGCTAATGCACAATCAATATTATTCACATTTAATTTGTGACTTTTTAAAATATGAAGTAAGCTTTTATTTGGTGTGATATCGGTAACTTTGTCCTTTGTTGACAATATCGAGCCTCAATTACGATGGGTAAGATTTTACTTTTTTAAACAAATACTCTTAAAATACCCGTCAAATATATATTTTAAAAAATGAATTTCGATTTTTGATGATGCACTAAAATTGTAATCTTTTCTTAATTAGTGATTAGCAAGTACATAAGTATTCCTAATCATCTCGAGGGTGGCCGGTACATAGGCTGGATCGCAAGTGGCACCGCTGGATCGGAAACCGAAGAAGGAAGCTTGGAGCTATCAAAAGCAGAGCAAACATGGCGGTCACGAGGATATTGGCGTCGGCGACGAAGGGGGGCGGCGCCAAGTTCCGTCCTTCCTCCGGTGGATTGGCACGGGCCAAAGGTCTGTCAAAAGGAAAAGAAGAGGGGCAACCACCGGCTTCCTCAGAGCTGGGCAAGTTCATGGGCATCCCCGAGGTTTCTCGTTCGGATACTGCCGTCTTAGTCTCCAGGTTCATTAAGCTCCATACTCGCCAGGTCCTCTCTCTCTCTCTCGCTCGCGTTGTTTTGGTCAGGTGTTCATTAAGTACTTCAGGTGTTTGATGAATTTACTGTGCGAATGCGAGGAACGCAGATACCGAAAGATATGGTTTTACAAAAGAAAACGAAAGCTTTCTTTTTGTTGGAGATAAGAAAGACATTTTTCTGTAGATCGAAATGTTCCACTGAGCGGTCACTGATAATAATGTGGTTACGTATGCTGAATGTTGATCAGTCTTGTGAATCGAAGCCAGATTTGCCTCCTTGGAGCTGAAATGATGGTGCAGAGCCAGAGGGCATCGTCAAAATGTTTATGAAGTCCTGGATTGCTGGTTTTTTGTAAAGTCCTAGGTTGATGGTTTTAGCATCGGAGACTAAGAATTTGGTTCCTTTATTTGTGTGACCCCTTGGTATAAATTGCTTGGATGATGGAATTTTTCATTCATCTTGTTCACTAATTGTGGCACATGGAGTTGGATTTTATTCCTTTTCTAATTGCTTTATGTTGGGATTCATTGAATTCCTCGGGTTAGCATCAGAATTGCTTGAGTCGCCACAGTTAATCTGGTGAATGTGAGTCTAGTTTCATTGGATCACCATTTCCTTGAGACTTTTCCTGTGCCGAAAATCACGTGGAGCTAAAACCTCAGGGTAACTTGAGTTCTGTCGAAATGGATTTTATCCTTCGTTTACGAGGGACTCCTTGTGCAGACCATAGGTTGTGTGTCACAAGCAAGTTTTCTGCCACAGATGACTGCAATGATACTTCACACCGACTCCTGACAATTACGTGAAACTACATTAGTGTTGCGATATGCTCTTCACTCTCCTTCACATGGTCATAATAGTGATGAGACCATTTACCTGCACTACTACCTCTCCGGCTTACCTACCATTCTGGTCCTTTTAGATTTTTGGAGTTCTTATTTATTCAGCTTGACATTGTCATGTTACCTGCAGAATCCTGGAATCAAGAAGGACATTCTTTGCGAAGAGAAGTTATATAGCATCTTGGAAGGGAAAGACAGGGTGGGTATCTCGGAGATTGTTAAACTGCTATCATCGCAACCTGTCAGAGCACATTGATGGTTTCCTCGGCCTGGTTAGATTGTTCTATGAGGATGTCTGGTTGATGTGATTATTACTTTGTAGACAGCTTAAGATATGAAAAGGGGGGTTTGGATTGCATCTTTTCTGGGGGTTACACAGCTTCATTTACTAGCTTATTGCTTGTCTAAGCATTTTGAGTTTGGTTGCTCTAGTCATGACAGTACTTATATTCATTTGCTAAACCTGATTCCATCTTCTGTCACAAGAATACTTACCACTGCTTATTTTTCTTGCGGAAAGGGTGAGAACTCGAGCATCCAAAAATCTGGAAACATACATGGAATACAAATGCTGTTTGAGATGATTGGTTAACTTATCAATAGGTCTGGCAAATGGTGATGCTTTAAACCTTTGTAAAACACACACACAAACAGGCGTTACGCTAAAGGCTCGTTTGCTACCATGAACACAAAGGGGAAGGAAAAGAAGGCCGTAAGATAGAATTGGCACTACGGTCACTTTTGCTGGTTTTTGTTATCACAGATCAAGAAAAACACAAAGGCACAAAGGCTTGTTCTAGATTCTAGGTTTTAGGTCTCCTGTTTCAAGCTATCTAGAATCTATTTGTCCAAACTGGTTTTTCAATTTTTGGAACATAAAACCTACCATGCATACCTTGAAAATTGGTATTGGATTAATTCTCATATGTCCAGTTCTCTGATTATCTATTCCATCGTGAAACCGTGCTTATCCCTAATTAAAATCCAGACTATTGATTTGAGAATTTGAACTTATGATCTAGGTAGACTCCAATGAGGGCAAGCCTCCTATCCAACTCGACCAACTATATCTCACTTCACCGTTTAAGGTTTTGACCATGATTGTAGCATGCGATCCTGTCCGCTGCGTTGTGCCTACGCGACTTGGAATTTTTTGAAGAAAGCAGGCGTTGACAAGTCAGGGATTCGGAGGAAGCAGGATGTTGACAAGTCAGAGAGCCCTGCATCGTGAAGTTCTTTGCTAGTACAAGATAAAGTGAATATCTCCTCTTTTTTTATAGCGACAAACTCCTAAAAGTCAACGAGGTTTATCCGTTCCAACATGATCGCTTATTTTTCAAAAAATAATCATTTATATCTTTTAAAATAATTAATCAATAGAAAATATTTTCATCGTAAATACTAATTTATGCTTATTTATTTTCATAGGCGATGAAAAAAAAATCATTTATTTATTTTTGTAGGCAATTATTTTCCAAAAAATTTTTTTTTCAAATCACTTATCTTCCACATTTTAAGAGTGCTTCTTGAGGAAATGTTTGATTTTGGCTGCACCAATTAATGCAAATCTTTCTTTATTGAGTTCTTTCATAAGCGTTAGGGGTGGTATACCCCTTGAGCTCTGCACACTGTAAATAAAAATTCAAAAATGATTTTTGTATCAAATTACCATCAGTACATTTCATGGAATCTCCCATATATTACAGGGGTAAGTTTAACTTTAGTAAACAAAAACTTGTCTTGGAAACTTCAATTAAGCCCCAAAAATTTTCAATTTGGACAATCAAGTCCTTAAATTTGTTTAAATTTGCGCAATCATGTATATCCATTAACTAAGTCCAATTGGAGCTACGAAAGATAGAAACATGTTCCTATTAATGTCTTTTGATGACCTGTAACATTGTTTTGAAAATTTCAAAAAAGAGAAAAAAAAATAAGAAGAGCAATGGCTTTGTCTCTCAGATGGCCAAGGTCCTTGAATGGGGAACATTAGTTTCGGACCTACGCCAATCAAGCAGGCCACATGGCATTCTTCGCAAAACAGGCGAGGGCTTAGAAAGCTTCTCAATTGCCACCGCCACACGATTGTCAGCCTTCTCGACCTTGAGCGCCACCACCAAAATGGATGGAGACATTACAAAAACTTATTGTTTTCTTTAAATTTGATCACGCAAATTTGATAAGTCTTTCAACTTGATTTTTTTGGGTCTATTTGGACTTGATTTCATAAATTGAAAATTTTTAAAATGTAGTTATATTTTCATGGTAAAATTTAAGACTTCAATTGCGCTAAAAGCATGCTTTACTTATGCAATACTAGCTAGGGACAAATTGAATATTCAAACGTAAAAACATAATGATTAAGGCTGTTACTTGATTTTCTTTCACTCTCTCTATCTACACATGGTAAGGATTTGATTGCATGGCAATGGGTGAGGGGCGAAGGAATTTCGTGAATAATTATTGGTCAAAACCAATTTCTTAAGAATTAAGATTTTTCTTTTCTCTTTTCCGCCAAACAGGACCGTCCATGTACACGTGGCATGGCCCATGCAAAAAAAATATGCTCGGGAGACGCGTCGTTTTACGCGTATTTCGGACGCGTTCATCCAAAGGCCTCAAGATAGAATAAACTATATATACGCCCGGTCCTTATCTTCCCTCCTCATTCCCATCGCGATTTTCGCAATTTCAGCCTGCAAATTCCGACAGGTACGAACCAAGGGAGAAACATCTCCTTTCTCTGTTTATGGCGGCCTCGGGCTCTTTGGGTCATCTGGGTCCTTTTGTTGTAGATGTGATTTGCGGAAATTCTCCCGTGATTTGATTGACCGTTGGATTCTTCGGGAGGTCGGGTTACCCCGTTTTGTCGCTGCTTTTGTTTATGCTCGAAATTTTGCGTCTTGTTGTGATTCCACGGTTGATCACGCGTTGACGATGGGCGAGAGCCAGAGAGTGGGTTCGGATTCGAGAGATTCTGCGTATTTTGAGTAGGTCACCCCTGTGTTAGCGATGAGAAAATTGTCAAAATGCATGCATCTTTGGGCTCACTGTGCGGATCTCGAAGATTAGGTTGGTGGTAGGGGAGAGAGAGAGAGACAGAGACAGAGAGACAGAGATCAGATCTGATCTGCCCTGTGTGAGGGACGTTCCTTTGGTTTATGTTGTTGTATGACAAAAGGGTGTTTGGTTTTAACGCTGAGTCAGGACCATGTTAGAGTTGACCTGGTGTGTCGGGCGAATGCTTGTTACCGTGTTCGGTTTTCTTTTCAACTGGTTGGAGTTTTGCAGATCATTGTGTTCATCAACTGAGTCCTGTTTTGATGGAATTATGATTCTGTTGTTACGAATTGGGAAGTGAGAGAAGGGGTGTTTACATGAGAGAATGTCTGGGGTGTTGTTTATGAAAAGGGGGCGGTGCTTAACTCGCTCTTGGTTGAGTTGGATTTTCTGATCTGTGAAATAGAGACTAGCTTCGTGAAGTTGTCTCCTTTTTGAGCATTCGTCGTGCTGGAATAGGTTCTCCAATTTCTTTCTCTGGGGTTAGCATTGGTTTATGATCCGACATTCTGAGTTCGGGTTCTAAATTTATAGTGGTTCTGACTCATCAGCATATTATTTGTTTGGCTTACTTCATGTGATTCTAGCACTCCTTTAATTTTTCGATGAGGTTGTGGCTGGGTGATCACATGATAATATGCAGACCATATTGTGGATGTCTTCGCGGGTGATTGATCATTGTTAGAAGTAGCATTACATCAGTACTCATCTTTTACGGAGCGCCAATTTATGTAATTTTCTCATGTTAATTCCCGTCTGCTGTATCCTTCAATCTGTATCGATACTACAACAACCAAACTGCCAATAATTCGCTGATGTTCTGCTTAGGTGGTATTTCTTGTGTTTGTAGTTTCTACTTCATCTTAAGAGATATCGTTTCTCCTGGCAGTGAATCAGACCTTGGTTTTCTGAAACAATGGGAGGCGGAAAGGACAAGCATGACGAATCTGACAAAGGGCTGTTCAGCCACCTAGCGCATGGCGCATCCCATGGATATCCTCCTGGCCAGTACCCTCCTCAAGGATACCCTCCTCAAGGTTATCCTCCTCAAGGATACCCTCCTCAAGGAGGTTATCCACCTCAAGGATATCCCCCACAAGGAGGATATCCCCCACAAGGAGGATATCCTCCGCAAGGTTATCCGCCCTCAGGATATCCCCCACAAGGATATCCCCCTGCAGGCCATTCTGCTGGCCATTCAGGTATACTTTTTATCTCACTCGGTTACTTCTCAAATTTGCGTAATCGCAGTAATGCTTTCTCAGTTTGTCATGTTTACATCGTCATATATTTTTCTAGCCTTGGGTTTTCTGCTATAGGAGCACTTTTACGGTAGCGACTCCTTTTAGCTAAACCCAAAATCAACATTGGACGGCCATTGAGAGTTTGCTTCTTGTTGGCATTGCTTGACTTGTTCTTTTGTTAGCTCTAGGCGTATCACGGTATTTCATATCGATGTCCTGTTTGATTCTTCAGGTCTTGAAGTTGAGAGTTTGATCGGAGTTGAAATGTTAAATTTTGGCGAGTCATGGAGATAGTCAATATAATGGGGTCTCTCTTTCATCTCCTTTTAATGTAGGGCACGGAGGTATGGGGGCTCTTTTAGCTGGAGGAGCCGCTGCTGCTGCAGCTGCTTACGGTGCCCACCAGCTGTCTCATGGCACTCATCACGTCTCACATGGAGCCCCCTACGGTGGCGGGTATGGCTATGGCCATGGCCACGGCCACGGGAAGTTCAAGCACGGGAAATTCGGCAAGCATGGAAGCACGGGAAGTTTGGGAAGGGCAAGCACGGGATGTTTGGAGGGAAGTTCAAGAAGTGGAAGTGATTAACCGTGTGATGAAGTTGAAGTGAATGTTTGCCTCAAAACTCTTTATGCTTGACTGATGACTATAGTGGTCTCTTTGAATAAACCATGCTTTTCAAACATGGATATTAGTAACCTCTTACATTCGATGCGTCAGATGTTTTTTCTTTCCTTCTCGTACTTGACTTGTACATGTACCATCATTTACTAACAAAAGCTGGTTGCTTAGCGGTGGATTGATCGGCTCTTCCTGAATGATGCTGCTTTTCCCTTTGTTTTACGGCAAATGGTTGCGTTTGCATCGACGTTACATTCTCTTGAGAAAAGTGAGGTCTTGGTCTAGTGGGCATGGGTGGTCTGGGCTGTGGAAACGAGATCGACAACACGGTGCATCGCCTATCGTCGGGGAGAATGGGTTTCACAGGGATTGCGCTTCGAATCGAGAGTTCATTCCGATCATTCTTTTCAACACGGAGAGAATAGGTCGTCCTAGTTGCTTTCTATGGTTTCAAAGGAAAGATTCTTAATCTCAATAAAAAGCTTAACGGACCTTTCGGTAGTGCTTGTTGGTGTTGTGGTCGTTCACTTGGATCAATCAGCTAATGTTTGATGTGACCATTGGCTGCCACAATGGATCTTATAAGGTAGCAGCATGGCGCCCATGTGCATTTACCAATTCTAAAAGTTGGAAATAGGAACATACGGCCCATGGCAGGCCTTGCCCACTAGGCCAGGCGTCCGAGGCAATGGGCGAAGGCGGCCTTGCCAGCGGCCAGGGCCCAAACCTGGCCGAGGCTGATCTCGCTTGCAACTAATTGGCCGCGGGAGAGGCGAGCGAGGATGCGGCCCTCACCAGCCAGCTCGCTGGCCACAAATGGAAGGAAGAATAAAAAAAAGAAAAGAAAAATTTAAAAAACAATTAAAAAATCTGAAAAATATTTAAAAAATTAAAATATTATTAAAAATGGATAATGTCAGTGCCGGCTAGTCAAATGGACTAAATTTGCACAAGTATAAAAAGTTTATGATGAATTAACACAATTACAACAAGTTTAGCATTGTTTTGGTAATTTTTCCAATGGCGTGGCCGTCACCTTCCAACCATTAGAGAGAGAGAGAGAGAGAGAGAGAGAGAGAGGTGATTTTAGGTTTATTTGTTAATATGTGATCGCTAGGTACAAGTCAATTCAGGTCTACTCTCAGGACAGAGTTAAATTATAACTCATTTGTTTGAGTTAAACGATCGAGGGACAGGCAGAAGATGACCGACGAGCTCGTCTTGAGATGATTGTGCTGGTGTGGTTCGAACCCACAATCAATTCTAGCATCAAAGGAGGAAAATACAGCCTCCAGGCCTCTTCCATGGAAATGTGCTCTCATGAAAGCGGTTTCAAGAACACCGAAAGCTTTGGAGACGATCCTTTCTTAAAAGAGCTCTTTCTCATCTGTCGACTGAGCACGTGAACAGACAAAATGGGATCAAACATGCGAGCATATACATCGCGATGCCAATGCCGCGATATCGCAATTGTATCAGAAAAATGTGCGAGAGCTGAAAGTTTTGTCGAGAATAGGAATGGGAAAAAGAGTTCAAGAGTTGGCGTTCCACGATCTCCGATATCTTTAGAGAATAGATTCTTCATTATTATTCTCGATATCCCATTTTGATGCCAACAAACGAAATGGTTTCTCCGATATCAAAAAGAATTGTTAGAAATTCATTTGGAACAGGCGTGGCCGAGCTCGCCGGCCTCGGGAGCCACCGTTGCCGTTGCCGGCGACCGGCAAAGAAAGGAAAAACAAAAATAAAAAGAAATAGAAAAGGAAAAAAAATAAAAATATTACAATATCATAATATCAAAAAATTAGAAAATAAAAAAAATTCGGAATTGTTTTTCAAAAATAATTAAAAATGAAATTAATATGGCGGAATGGAGGGAGGGGGTTTTTCAATAAATGAAAAAGAAGTAGAATAAGGAAAGGAAAGATGGGCGAGTTTATTTTTTTTTTTTTTTTTTACAGCTATCTAAGAATTGTTTGAATCGAGAGTTCATGCGTGAAGTACAGATGTTTTACCAACATGAAAATGAAGCTAAAAAGTAATCAGTTGATAACGTCATTTGGCAAACACTTAACCTTAGATATGATATGCACTTGGGTGTGCAACTGGACTGAGTTTACCCGGAATCCGGATCGTCTCACAAAAAAAAAAAAGGGTTGGGAATCGGTTCTTGCTCAAACCGATCTTGAAATTGGTTCCAATTTTTGAGAATCGGCTAAGATCTGTCTGATTTCGGGTTCTAGGTGAAGACCCACCCGGACCGATTTTAAAACCGGTTTTTAGTTACTTTTTTTTTTTTAAATCCTAGTGTCCGACCCCAGTGTCGCTTGCCCTTTGGTTGCCTCATGGCCCTCATTTCCTCTCAGTCCTTTGTTTCTTCCCATCTTGTTGTATTATCTATTATATTTTGAACTGTTGCTTTTGGTGGATTGTAATTTTTATTGTTTATTTCATTGATACTCATATTATTTTGATTAAAAAAAAATAGGTTTTCGGGTATATTTTAGAACTGGACCGAAAAATAAGGTCGGTTCCAAAATAGATTCCAAGATAAACAAGGTTAGTTTTCGATTCTAAAAACTGGAAACTAGTTATAACAGGATCTATTGTAGTGTCTAGGTCTAGACCGGGCCATGCTCACCCCTAATGTGCATGCTCTTGATATCGAATCCTTAATGTTAACACACCTGCGAAAAGTCACCGTTGGATTACAGTGTCTTGGATAAAGGTAGAAGATGGAAAAGTATGTTCTGGATTTTATATTTCTTTTTTCTATGAATGATTCAACAATAAACTGTTAAGATTTCCGCTTTCCGAAAAAAATAATAATGGGTAAAATTCATCTCCTTCGTACGATTTCATAGAAACCCTAGTAAGATGATCAAAATTCACCAATTTAAGGAGGGTTGAATGATTGAGTTAACAAAAATCCCATGGAGTTTGGGTCAACGTTTGACTTCGGAGGTTGTCTTAGGAAATAACTTTGAATAGTCTAAGGACAAAAAAGGGATTTAATTAAGCTTTGAAAAGTTTACACATACTTATCTTACAAAAAAAAAAGGGATTTAATTAAACTCAGAATTTAATGTCATTGAGGGATTCATATTCGTATCATTAATTTTCATTCTTAAAAATTAAAACCGAAAACGGAACTGCACTCACACGACCTCTAAACTTTTATTTTTTAATTTATTACTCCACATATTTAATCTTTTAGAACTAAATAAAAAAAAAATCCGACCTTAAAAAATTTTGAAAAAAATAAATTTATTTTATTCATGCATAAGGCTTTACAATTTGAACTGTGAAATTGTTCCTTAATTAAGTTTAGTATCATAAATGGCTAGAAACAAAAGATTATTAAAAAAAATAATTATGTAAAATATATTTAATTGTACTCGTGTAATACATTTATCCCAATTTTTTGTGACACAAGAAATTCAGACTTGTATTCATATGACACGTTTAGACCAAACTTATTTTTCATGACACTAAAGATTCCAAACTCGGACGTGCACCACACATTTATCCTCCCTCAAGATTTTTTTTTCCCTTTCTCCATTATTTTCACTACGGCCGCCATCCTCGGTGTTGCCAAATCAAGAAAGAAAACGGATGAAGTTAAAAAATAAAAATGGGAAAATGAGAACAAGAAAAGAAAAACATATGATAAGTTGGCACATTACGTCAATACCATTTGCTTTTAGTCGTCCATATAGATAGCCATATAAGAATTTTTTTTTTTTGGTCGAAAGCCACGTAAGATGTTTAGTTGTTTACGTTAGCGGAATTTTGATGGATGTTAAGTGTATCACACAAGTACAAATTTAGAGTCGTTGGTCTCACAGAAAAAAAATTAGGATAAATGTGTCACAATATACATAATTGAAAATTTTTTGTGGCTTTTTTATGGGACCAAATTTTTTTTTTTTATGTGGCTTTTTCCCAAAAAAGAATATAAGTGGCAAGCCACAAAAACATTATTGGACGGACGCCACAAAGTTACAAATCACCGGAGCGGGTTAGAAGGAACGGGTCGGACTCAGTAGGAGAAAACCCTAGGTGGACTTGAATCGTATGTCTGCTCAGCTTTTGCACCACGCCAGAAAACGTTCCCAGCACACGCACGCCTCCTCCATCATCAGCGCCTCGCTGGTAATTTGGCCTTTCCGTTTGAGCTCGGGGTTTCATCTTCTTGTCGGTATTGCCGTCTCAGCGTTTGCCGCTTTCTGGTTTTGACTCTTCAGTGATTGATCGGTGCAGATTCATCAGCTAGCGTCTTAAGAGAGGGGGACTGCGCGCGAGAGATGGCGGATCGGCTCACGCGTATCGCTATAGTGAGCTCCGACAGGTGCAAGCCCAAGAAGTGCCGCCAGGAATGCAAGAAGAGCTGCCCCGTCGTCAAAACCGGTACCTTTTCTTCTTCTTTTTTTTCCCTGGGCGAGCTGTAAAAATTGCGGATTGATTCCGGAAGGTGATACGACTTCGGATGGTTTTTTTGAATGGAGGATTTTGATTGGAATCCTTATATGCTTTGTTTGATTGGTAATGAATCGCTGTAAATGATCTGAATTCAAGTCCCTTTTAACAAGCCAGAAGCATAGCATGACCGCCTTGGAGATGAAGTGTGCCCATACCATAACCCACACCCATGCCATATCCTGCAGACATGGATAAATCAAATTAGTATGAGAGCAGAGTGACGCCGATCAGGAGTTATCAAATATTATATCTTATGAGCCTTTCTAATTTATACGACTTTAGGATTTTCTGAACTTGATAAATTTTCTATGAAATTTACTGATTTTGGGTTCATCTACTTCTTACCAATGTTTTGAGGAGAGAGTTGCTGAGTCATGATGAATTTCTACAGTATGATAAGGGCTTGCCACAGAAATTCCAGAAGTTGGTTGATTCTTTTCTTAGGAAAAGCATGTTCCTTTCCTGGTCTAATGGATTCCGCTTTTACTGCAACTGCAACAGAAGGGGCTGAGGGTGCACGTAGTTTTGACTTTTATTCAACGACATGGAAGCATTTGTAAATCTACAAATGTTGAAGCATAGGTTCACATATGATTTTTTCATTATTTTTTAACGTTTGAACAATTATTGTTTAGATTTTAGCAGGAAAGCAAAAAATTGCAGTTTCTCTGTTTATAACCCCTAACAAATGCATCTTGCTGATCTATCTCTGAGATAAGCATTTTCTCCATTGGAATATATTGGCTGGAAAAAGTGTCTCTATCAATTGTCTTTTCTTTCTGGAAGTTTGCGATGATTCTAGTTATGTCTATAACATTAGATGGGTTTACTTCCGGCTCTTAGGCTAATACGAGTAAGTAATGGCTTACAGATGTAATTCTAGGGAATGAATTGTGAGAATTCCTTGCTTGCTACGCCTCTACGATTTCTTACGATCAAGCACGCATGTAGAGATGCGTGGTTTTAGTGCTGACTTTGAACATGTCATGTCTCTCTGTGGTGAATGAGCATAGTCTGTAACTCCTGTGGTGCTTGTTCATATGCAGGTAAGCTGTGTATTGAGGTTACTCCTCAGTCAAGGATCGCATTCATTTCTGAAGAATTGTGCATAGGATGTGGTATATGTGTTAAGGTGTGTCATGAGGCCATGTTTGCTGTGAGATTCATTACACTTGTGGTCAACTTCACTGAACTGTGATTTAATTTTACAGAAATGTCCCTTTGAGGCAATTCAGATAATAAACTTGCCAAAAGATTTGGATAAAGATACTACTCATCGATATGGACCAAACACATTTAAGTTGCACAGGTAGCCACCAATTGCAATTGGTTTGAAATGGTGGTTTTAGTTGCCTCATGGGTTGGATTCTCGGCTATTTTGTATGGTGAAGCCACGGAATTTCTTATTACAGGTTGCCAGTCCCGCGGCCAGGCCAGGTTCTCGGTTTGGTTGGAACAAATGGGATTGGAAAGTCTACTGCTCTTAAAATCTTAGCTGGAAGACTAAAGCCAAACTTGGGTCGCTTTGAGGTGTGCTGTCTTTAGATGTACATATTCCTGGTGCTTCTAAGTTCCTTTTTGTTATCTGACGTCCTGGACCCTTTCTGTTGCAGAATCCTCCCGATTGGCAGGAAATTTTGACATACTTCCGTGGGTCTGAATTGCAAAATTATTTCACCAGGATTTTGGAGGATAATTTGAAGGTGCGGATGACCTTGACTCTGACTGTTCTCTTTTATGTCCATGACATATTGTAGTGATGCATATTTTTAAAGAGTACAGCTGGAGAAATAATGTTCAGGTTAGAGAACTTGTCAGAGTAAACTGTGAATGTCCTTGAAAAAGTTTTATCTGAGCGGGTTTCTAGTTGCAGCTATTCATGCTGAATGATTTAATTGAGTGTACTAATCTTACGACTTTGTCATTTAGTTGTTTTCCCCTATGATTTACTCTCTTAGATCGGGCTGTACTTCTTGAGAACTACTGGTGCGTTCCTTGTCGTTCCAAATATTTTATGCTGGGGATTATCCTGAGTGTGTCATTTCTTTGTCTTGATCTTAGCCCTGCAAGTTGCGGTTTCCTCCTGCTAAACTGTACTCTCTATGTTCAGGCTATTATAAAGCCCCAATATGTCGATCATATTCCAAAGGCTGTTCAAGGCAATGTGGGACAGGTGCTTGACCAAAAGGATGAAAGGGATATGAAAGAGGAACTCTGTGTTGACCTTGAATTGAATCAGGTTAAAGATCGGAATGTTGGGGATTTATCAGGTGGGGAGCTCCAGAGGTTTGCCATTGCTGTCGTTGCGATACAAAGTGCTGAAATATATATGTTCGATGAACCTTCAAGTTATCTTGATGTGAAACAGAGGCTCAAAGCGGCCCAAGTTGTGCGATCTTTGCTTAGGCCTAACAGGTTTGTCTTTGTTTGATAATCTAATTTGTTTGCTTCCTAATTTGTTACGTCTTCATCTTGATGTGTGATACTCTGTTGATGCTTCTCAGCTATGTAATCGTTGTGGAGCATGACCTCAGCGTCCTCGATTACTTATCAGACTTTATTTGCTGTTTATATGGGAAACCTGGTGCATATGGAGTTGTAACCCTTCCCTTCTCCGTTAGAGAAGGAATAAATATCTTCCTAGCTGGATTTGTTCCCACTGAGAATCTGCGGTTCCGTGACGAGTCTCTTACTTTCAAGGTGTCAATTCTATCACTTCACGTGGATATGGTTCATTCTGCTGTGGAGGACTTGTATAATTCTGGTTGTTGCTCTTCCTAGGTTGCTGAGACTCCACAGGAACCCACTGAGGATGTCGAGACTTATGCACGGTACAAATACCCCACTATGACAAAAATTCAGGGAAACTTCAAGCTAAAGGTCATAGAGGGTGAATTTACTGACTCACAGATTATAGTGATGCTGGGGGAGAATGGTACTGGAAAGACCACTTTTATTAGAATGCTGGTAATGAATATTTCGTGTTTTAGTTGCATGCACTGCTTCCGTTGCTTCTAACATACCAATTATACTGTTGATCCGACGATCATGCAAAGGAGTTGCGGTTTGTAGGCTGGTTTGCTGAAACCTGACAGCGTTGAAGACGACGATGTGGAGATACCTGAATTCAACGTCTCTTACAAGCCTCAGAAGATCAGTCCCAAATTTCCAGCTTCTGTTAGACATTTGCTGCACCAAAAAATACGGGATTCTTATATGCATCCTCAGTTTGTATCAGATGTAATGAAACCTCTTCTCATTGAACAACTGATGGATCAAGAAGTCGTGAATCTGTCTGGTGGAGAGTTGCAAAGAGTTGCATTATGTCTCTGTCTTGGAAAGGTAAATCATCGTAGTTGTGATGGAATCTCATTGATGGGTCCTTTACAGGGTTTATTTTAGATAAAATCCTACAAGAATGCAATTTTTGAGTTGTCAGAGGTAGTGCCATGGTTTTTCTTGAGCTTTACAAGGAAATGTTCATTTGCGCTGAGCATATGTGTAGCATGTTCCTGAATATGGACATTGGAATCAACTTGTCATTTGCTTTGAGTTTTAAAAAGTTCTTGCAATTAATTTCTGGACCTCTTCCTTTGCTTTGTGTTTCTCTCACTTGATCCTTTTTCAGATTTTCTCTCTTTTCGTTCCTTTGGGTGTGTGGAGAAGGGTAGATGACCCGTGCACCATTGCATTATACCAATTTCTAGGTTTCGTTGTGGCATGGATTTTCGTAGTTTCCACCCTATCTGGCATGGTGGCAATCAAGCATTGTATAGATTGTCACTTAACTAAGTAAACTGTAGTTTGGTAAACATCTTATGCTCTTGTTCCAAAGAAGCATTAGCAATTAGTCCCCTGGATTGTATTGCTTTGGCAGTTTTTTCTGCATAGTTTCTGCTCATTTTCTGAAAGCTCCAAAAAGCCTTAGATATTACTGACCCGTGGATTACTAACATCTGGTGGATAGTGGCAGAGATCAAGTTGTTTCATTGGATACCAGCCTGAAATTTGTAGCATGTTGACTAACCTGTTGTATACTGCTTTTGTATTGTAAGAGATGTAGTTTCGTCTGTTCTGGCTACCTATGGACAATACAGTATGAATAATGTAACCATGGGAATGTGGATGCATAATGGTGTAATACTTTGTCTTGTCTAATTTATGCAGCCAGCAGACATTTACCTAATAGATGAGCCAAGTGCATATCTGGACTCCGAGCAGCGTATTGTTGCTTCGAAAGTTATCAAGAGATTCATCCTCCATGCAAAGAAGACTGCTTTTGTGGTTGAGCACGATTTCATTATGGCATCTTATTTGGCTGATAGAGTGATAGTGTACGAGGGGAGGCCTTCTGTGGATTGTATTGCCAATTCTCCTCAGTCATTGTTGACCGGGATGAATCTTTTCTTATCTGTAAGTAGTCCCAACCACCTTTTTCATGCTATGCCCGATGCTAACTGTGAATATCACTGGCAAAATCTTCAGAGGAGAAGAGGAAATAGTAAATATGTGAGTGGTGTTATTTACGGTCATCAATATGTTAGTTTTGCTGGGTATGATAGAAAAGTATGGTCGTAGTTTAGTGGCGGAATCTCAATATGGTTTTTTTTCCATTTTTCGCATCTACTCCTTTTTGACATTGCCGGTTTTGGTTGATACTTAAAGTAACATTATATTTCTACATGGTTTCACTCCCCCCTGAAAAAGATAAAATAGAAAAATACCAGGGAATGTGCTGATTTGCATGTTTACTCTGTGCACTTGCAGCATTTGGATATAACTTTCAGACGGGACCCAACTAATTATCGTCCAAGGATCAATAAATTAGACTCCACCAAGGATAGGGAGCAGAAATCGGCTGGATCCTACTATTACTTGGATGATTAATATCCCTGTTGGCAGGTTTGTCTGACTCGATCATGCTCAAACATCACGTAGTCCTTCACTTGCAAACTTAAATTTTGGTCGGTGGTTCTCCATTTGCAGTTTTGGGTTGTTTGAAGCTTGAAGGGCTCATGAAGGCGATGTGGCAGTGCCGGACTAACAATGGAAACCACAGTGCCATCCAAGAGTTGATGCCTGTTCTCTCGAACAGCCTGCGAGAGCCCTTCAAGGACGCAGCTTCAATACAGTTTACCCTTCAATATGCCCTTCTGCGTCCACCATTTTTGTTTCTGTTGTCTGATGATATAGCTTAAAAAAATGCAACTTGGTTTTATCATTACCTGTTGCATTATATTATTTGCTTGGTGTTTGAAATTTGTAGAGGAACAGGGAAAGATGTGAATCTGAGTAACAGAGGGTACGTGCCTGTTTGTTTTGCAAGTGCTTCTACTTTGCACTACTTGGTTGACACCCAAGAATGCCGGTTCTCGCTACAGAAATATACTGCACCTATTAGATGTTTTTGGACTTGTAGTTTCTGCAGCTGTCATTTTTCTATATGCTAGACAGATTGCTTGCTGGTATGCATGAGTTGGTAAGGTTATGAGATTTTGCATTTTCGAATGTTGGAATGTGTGGTTTCGTTTTCTGCTTTGATAAGTGAAGTGTGACTGTGTAGCTGTGAAAAGATGTTAGCAATATATTTCGGGATGATGAC
Source organism: Rhodamnia argentea (assembly GCF_020921035.1). Lineage (NCBI taxonomy): Eukaryota > Viridiplantae > Streptophyta > Magnoliopsida > Myrtales > Myrtaceae > Rhodamnia > Rhodamnia argentea. The sequence goes on from NC_063158.1 coordinate 8,890,742, forward strand.
ACCACAAGTGCTTTGATTTTTGATCGAGCACTTAATTTTTTTCATTCAATTAAGTATCTTAACTTTTCAAATGCGGGTCAATGGGAAATTTTCATTAAGACCAGCGGATTGAAAATGCCAATTTGAACTTTGAAACTGTTTCGACCAAAAAAAAAATAATATTTTTTGAAACTGTTAAATAACCATTTATTATTTACATAGGCATCTAATCTGGTCTCCTGAGGTGACGTAACAATTGGCAAAGACAAAGAAGACAGTTAAAATTGCCCATATAGCTAATCTCCCTACTCATCACTTGAGGCTTAATTGAAAAAATTACGTTATTAATTGGGCTTAAATTTTGCATTAGCAAAATTACATGGCATGGCACTTTATTCAAAGATCTTTCATTAAACTAAAATTTAAAAAGTTGAGCTACTACGTTGATAAAAGAAAAAGAAAAAGATCTTTAGTGCTTGATTATAAAACATGCAAAAAGTTCAAGTACTTGCGGTCTTTATCCCAATCGTTTTAGGGCAAATGTTTTCCCAAAACGTTATGGTTATAATGATTTTTTCTGATTATGGTTATAATGAATTTTTAGAGAATCAGAATGTGTTTGATAATTGTATTGTGATTCTGTTCATGAATAGAAACACGTTTGATAACTGTACAAAATTTATGTTCCCAAAAATACTTTCTCTCAATTTTTTATTTAAATCAATTAATTTTGTAATTACTTTAAAATTTTCTTCGTAAATTGAAGATCAATTTTCAATACACAAAAATAATAATTTGAAATACACTTTTTTTTCAGCATGTTATAAATAAGATCCAAATTTTAATTTGAAAAATGTAAATATAAAATAGTAACGAAAGAAAGGAGGAAGAAAAGGTTTTTGTGTTTTGAAAGTGATTATTTTTGTCAAAACCAACTTTTTGTGGTTTTGCAAAATGGTATTTTTCTTAACGATTTGCTTCTAGAATCATAATCAAAATTATATGTGTTATCAAACATGATTCTCATTTTTTTTGCTTTTGGGAACAGGATCACAAAAACAAAATTGTTACCATGCAGACCCTTAATGACATGGCATGAACTAGAGATGAGCCGTCCGAAAGATTAGTTGACAGCGGAGAAATTTTGTACGAAGTTTGACGTTGAATCTCGAAACCTAACCGAGGATGTAAACAAACTTTTGCAGAGGAATATTTACAGCAGACTGGGCCAGAGTACAAATCCTCGTCACGAGTCTTATCATGCAATTGCCCTTGATTTTGTGCTTCCAGTCTTCTGTAATTAATTAGGTGCTCTCGCATGTTTCCTTCATCTTCTGATCCCATTTCCAAGTATTCCATCGCCGGTTTTAACCCCAAGTTTTCTACTGATCGCATCTTCTCGCTCGGGCATCCAAAGACCATTACATATGAGTATGAGAAAACTATCTCAAAAGGGTTATTGCAAATTCATTTCTTTGAAATGTTATCATTCCTTTATGTGCCAAAGGTGCAATGAAGCATTCCCACATCAGATGCACGTACTTTGGGCATAATGCTTAAACGGTCAGACATTTTAGTGCCATAACAAAAATTGCCAGCCTTATTGAACTCATATCAAATCGAATTTTACCTGAAGCTTAAGTAACATCGATGGGATTTCTGTACTCTTCTTTTCTCCTATTTGTGATCGGAAGGTCACTTTTTTGTTTTGTGCTCCCCCTTTCAGTTCCATAAACGGGCTTCATATTCCTTCCACTTAATTCGTCTAGCTTCAATGCTGCTGCATCATTGTAAAATTAGCTGGCCCCCTTCATTACAAACAGATTCTTATTAGGAGTATCTTTCTGCAAGCGAACATGATCTAATTGACTGTTTAAGGCATAAACACTATACCATTCGTAACAATATAGACATGAGCCAATAAAAAATTGAGAGCAGATTCAATGCAAAACGGTGCCTGCATCTCTGTGGTTCTGTCACGCTTAGTGGATGTTCATCCTTATTAACCCATTTCTAAAAGGCTGTACCCAATCGGCTTCCTTAACCCTTTCTCCTGAATCAATTCACGTATCTTCACAGCATCAACCCATCCCCCTGCAGCAGTATACATATTTGACAGTGCAATGTAATACCCGGAATTTTCGGGTTCCATTTCAAAAAGCAGCTCTGCAACTTCTCTTCCCATCTCTATATTGCCATGGTAGTTGCAGGAACTTAGCAAAGCGCCCCATATGCCCGGCTTGGGCCGAGTTTTCATCTTCATGATAAGTTCATAAGCCTCAAACAGCTTTCCTGAACGGCCAAGCATGTCAACCACACAAAGATGATGCTCTGTAACAGGTTCAACTCCATATTTGTCCTCCATATGCTCATAATACCAGAGACCTTCTTTAACTAATCCAGCATGACTGCAAGCTGATAGAAGGCTTATGAAAGTGGTTTTAGTCGCTCTTGTCCCAGATTCACGCATTTTCTCGAAAAGTTTCAGTGCTTTCTTACCGTCACCGTGGTACCCATGGGCAGAAATCATGGAATTCCAAGCTGCAATGGACTTCTTCAGGCGAGTTTCTGAATACTTGAAGAGCAACACCCAATTTCCCACAGTTGCTGTACATATCAACAAGAGCTGCAGATATAAAAGAATTCTCATGAAACCCTACTCTGAAAACTCGAGAATGAATTTCTGTTCCTAACTGCATAAGGCCAAGCTGTGTACAGGCTGAGAGAATGTTGACAATGGTGATCTCATCATATTCAAATGCAAGACGTCCAAAGAGTTCAACTGCTTCCTTAGCAGCCTTGTTCTGACACAAGGCAGAAATCAGACAATTCCACGAACATAAATTGCTATTACCAATGGTGTTGAAGACTAATCTCGCACTTGCAATATCTGTGCATCGTCCATACATAGTAATAAGCGCATTACACACACGGGTGTCTGATCCTATTGGAGTTTTGAGAGCAAGCCCATGGATCAATCTCCCTTCAAGAAACAGCTCAAGATTTCCACAAGCTGAAAAAATATTGACAAGTGTGATGGAATCAAAAGAGACATTATGTTCTTCCCTCATTCTGTTGAATGCTTCTAAAGCTTCCCAAAAGAAGCCACTCTTTGAGCAGCCTGCAATGAAAGTGTTCCAACAAGTGAGATCTTCATGAACTGAACAGGTAGTCAATAACTTGCATGCTGCTCTAATATCTCCACTAACAACATACATGTACATGGTGGAATTTAAAGCAACAACGCTGTGTGAAAATCCAAGTTTCAACTGCAGACAGTGGATCGATTCTCCAAATCTGAGGTATTCAGGGGAATTACAGGAAGGAAGAATGGCTAACAGAGTAGGTAAGCTGCATCCTGAGCAACATAGCAGCATTTCTTTGAATGAACTTTGAGCTTTCTCAGATAGGTCATTCTGGGAATACCCACAGATCATTGTGTTCCATGAGATCACGTCCCTCTCTGAAGTGGAATCAAACAAAATCTCAGCTTTCCTCACAGCACCGCATCTCAAGTACATATTCATAAGACTGTTTGTCACTCGAGGATCAAGTCCCATCCCTCTGCGAGTAACGTAGCCATGAAGTGTTTTTCCCTCTATCAGTAGCATTGCATCTGCACAAACTGAAATTAGAGTAAGAAGAGTCACTGAATCAGGCTGGACGGGCGCTGTTAACTGCATTTCATGCAGAAGATCGAAAGCTTCCAGAATCATTCCATTGGAGGCATAACCGTCAATCATTGTGTTCCAAGAAACAATGTCGTATAGAGCCATTGCTCCTCTAAAAATAGCCTCGGCATCCTCACAGTGCCCACACTGAAAATAGAACGCAATAAGAGAGTTGGCAACTGAAATGCGGGGGCATTGGTCGTAACCAACTTTGATTGCCAAACCATGCAAATTACTACCACAACTTAGTTCTCCCAATGAAGCTGCAGCTGAAATAGCACACGAGAGACTTATACTGTCCCCCATTTCCTCATACAGTGCTCTCTCTTTAAAGTACAGTAGGCACCCTATAGGATTGTTGTTGTGAAGACATCCACTGAGTATCGAATTCCAAGCAATATCATCCCTACGACCGATACCGACGAAAATGCTCTCTGATGAGCTTAGATCACCACATTTTGCATACATATCCATAAGTGCATTACACAGCGAATAATCGGATAGCATCCCTGACTTCACGCTTAAGCTGTGAACAATACGACCCTGAATCAACTGATTTGTGCGTGTGAATATTGATGAAACAATTAAAAGAGAAGTGGAATCAAAACCACTTCCACCTTGCATCATCTTGGCAAATAGATCCAGGGCCTGAACAAACCACTGGTTATCAGCCAAGGAAGTGATCATCGCATTCCAAGTAATCACATCTTTGTCGGGAATTTCGTCAAAGAAAGCTCGTAAAGCACTCAGGTCCGCAGCCCGTGAGTAGGCCATGAGCAGAGAGGTTGAAATGGGCAAGTGAGCGAGAGCCCCAATCTTGAGGGCCGAACAATGGGCAATTGAGACATCTTCTTTGTCACCTCTCACGGCGGACGTTTTGGCGAAACCAAAAACTCGGTGAAAGCGGCCATCCCGCGAATGCCATTCCCTGTCACCCATTTCGTCGAACGGGTCGCAGACGGAAGAGAAACTGACAGATTGCGGAAACGCGCGGCGAGATTTAAGAATGTGAGAAGCATGGATTCCGGGTCGCAAACCATATTTGCGGCTGAAATCGACATTTTCAGGAAATGGGCGCACAAATCCAGTTCTCAAAGACAAGCCGGTCGATGTTTTCTCAGCAGCAGTCTTCTTTGCTTCTACGAGAGCCGCCTTCGCTTTACACGGACGAAATTTGGAGACTTCCAGATCGGACAGCAAGGGGATGCGTTGGGACAGTCGTGCTCGTGCGGAGCGAGTGAGAACCTTCGGACTGAACGGATATAGGAACAAGCTCCAGCGACCCATAAACCATGCTCGCTGGTCAATGATTCCGACACAGACGGGTCGTTCGACAACATGCAGGTGAGTTCACGAAGAGCGTGGGATAATAAGATACCACGAAACAAGAAACATTCGCATGAGACATGCTTAGGCAAAATGGGTCAGAAGAAACATAGGGCTCCCACATGTGTATAAGCAGACATTCGATATCGTATAAGCATAGCCCGAAAGACCATGCTCAAATCGAAATAGGAGGGAAGCACGCGCCATATGAGACCGGCGAATCTTTCAATTGTGCCCGACCCACAAGCCAATAAAAATGACCAAACTTGTTAGACTTTGGGAATGCATGACAACTATTTTATTTTTCTATTTCTATTTTTATTCGAAACCTATTTCTGCAAAAGATTTGCAACTGAAACTCATTTGGTAACGTTATTCTATTTTTCTATTTCTGAAATAAAAAATTGTTCCAAAAATAGATTTGGAAGAGAAATCAGAAACAAAAATTTTTAACTTCTCGGAGAAATAAAAATCGGAAATAATAACCCCTCACATTTTTTCAAATATCCGCCATCGCCAACCACAACCCTCATTCCCCGTTCCCACCACCCATCGCTAGTCGCCGCCCCACCCCACCGCTTGCCACCCACCGCCCGGCCGCCGCAACCACCGCACGCCTCGGAGTAAAAAATAAATAATATTTTTTTATTTTTAAATAGTACATAATAATTTCTAGAAGCACCTTACCAAAAAAAAAAAAAATAATTTCTAGAAGCAAAAATTTTCAACTATTGTCAAATGAATTTCTATTCCAAGATTAGAAATTTTATATCATTATCAAACACATTTTTTTGCTTAGAAACTCATCTAGAAACAAAAATAGAAAAATCAATTTCTAGCTAGAAATCTATTTTTGGAACATAATGGTTTTCATGCACCCCTCTTTGCCTTTTCTTTTTTAGCTTTTCTATTTCTCTATAAGACGGTGTTATTTTTACTCCCATTTTGGTTAAGACACTTATTTTTGCTAGTTAACTTACTAAAATACCCTCATCTTTCTTCAATTAAAATTTTCTTTTTTTATCAAACTAATCCACAAATCTGCCTTTATTTTTAGTCGATCTTGATAAAAACGGAAAAGGAAAATTGATCACAAAATGGAAAAAGATTAATATGTTAAAAGCATAATAAAATGTTACACATATTTGTATTTAGATATGTATTAACAAAGGATAAACACATAAAGGAAAAAAAAACATGAATTTTTGTGCTGTTCAACTCTTGATATAATGAAATGAATTAATATCGATTATAAATTCAATCTCATAGCAAGTGGATAAAAAATTTAAAATACACTTAAAATTTTCCCCAAAAAAATTGCACCCGTCTTTAAAAGGGTAGAATGTGTAAACAAAATTTCAACCCCATCTTACAATTCATATTAAAATGTGAAAAGCTAAAAAAAAAAGGCACAAATAAGCCATTTGTAATTTTAGAAACCTGCAAGTCAATTTGAAAATTACCCTCAAAATCAAAATCCGCTTGATAATATATTGGATTTTAAATTTCAACTTTGAAATAAAGTTTCCTTCAAACTATTTCATAAAAAATAGATAGTTAATTATGTGTTCATAAGTCGTTATAACTAGAAATTTCTTATATTTTATATAAATTTTCTAATTAAAAACATGAGATCATAAATTAAGAATAACGAACTTCTCTAGTAAAAGTGATAACTTGATGCATTATAAAATGATATTTTATTTGGTTTAGTTTGACATTTATATTGTGAATTTGATATTTAAAAGGGAAAATAGAAATAAAGGCAATTATGTTGGTTAGGTTGATAAAAAAAGAAACAATAACTTGAAGAGGGGGAAGAGTATTTCGATCTATTGATTGAAAAGAAGAGTGCCTTAGCGAAAATGAGAGTGGAAATAGAGCTGCCCTTCTCTATATCCTCAAATTTTTCTCGAAGACTTCTTCATTGATTTTGCATATAACCCACTAACTTCTTCTTCCACGTGAAGATTTTTGTTTGAAGAGCTCAGAGTTCAAACGGAAGAATTCGCTATTCCGGATCTGCTCGCTCGTTTTGGCTTCCGTGCTTACTCCTATAGTCGAGTGCGGCTTCTCTACTGCTTCGGTCGGCTTATTGAAAGTGATTTTGTAATCAACTGGTATCTCATTTGCATGTCTTCTCTCTTGATCTATAATTAGATTTAACTTTGGGTACTCTTTTATTCCGATGTAGAATTAGATCTAGAATTTATGAGGCGTTATCTGTTGTTTTTCAACTAGTTGGAATTGTTGTTATCCATATACGGTGATGGTATTGGGAACATCGAATCTAGGCATGCATCGCCTTTTGACAAAATCGTAGTTACTGGAGAAGGAAATTTTGGCGTGTGCTCATCGCTCATATTGATACGAGATTCGGAGGTTGGCCTTTGATGCATTTTTGTGAAATGAGCGAGTATTTACAAGCTATACCAAGTTGATTTATCTTTAAGTGATATACCTCCCTTTCAAGTAAAATAAAAATTTTCGTTTGCCAAAAAAAAAAAAAAAAAAAAAAACTCAGAAAATGCTGTAGCTGCTTTATTTTAAGTTTTGATCTCCAATCGATTTTAACCGTGAAGTTTCGGTTCGAGCTTTCTTGTTTTGCTGATATCTCAGAATGGCTGAACTTCCGGTATCTGAAAGTGATAGAGACCTTTAACCGGACTCAGTGATGGAGATCACGATTCATTTGCTGTCGTACACTTGGTGGGGACCAAAAGCTTTGCTGCAGTAAGAGGTGAAACTGAAAAGCAAGGAGAACAAAGAGAAGAATGCGATCTGTGAATACATGAATACTACCATCACTGTCTGCTCTTCTTCCTCCTGAGAGCTTCAAGGGCTGATTGTGCTGTGCAATACGCGATCGCCTGGACGGTGACCATTGGATTCACGCCCAGAGCCGTCGGAAAAACGCTGGTGTCGGCCACATACAGCCCTTCCACTTCCCACGTCTCGCCCATTGGGTTCACCGCCGAGCTTCTCGGGTCGGGCCCCATCCGACAGCTCCCCATCTGGTGGGCAGAGCATAGCGGCGTCGACAGGCCCTTTATCGGCCTCGCACTCTCTTCCTTCACGAACCGCTCAAACTCGCGGTAGCTCACTCGCTTCACGTTCAGTGTTTTCCCTCCCATGTGGTGCGTCCCAATCTCTTCGGCCCCGGCTGCTGCCAGTATCCTCAGCACCTTCTCGAGCCCCTTCTGCAGATTCTGCTCGTCCGTGTCTTCCATCTTGTAACTTATAGAGCTCGACGATGCAATCGTCCCCGACCCTTTATCCCTAGCGAGAGCGAATATGTGGGCTGTCCTTGAGAACTTGGTCATCCTTTCCTTCATGTCTAGGCCGGACGTCCAGGGCATTAAGGCCGAAAACATGCCCGGGTGCAAAGCTGGGGTCTGGATCACCGCACCATACCCGGACTTTTCGAAATTTCCGACAACCGTGGACATTGCCGTCATTATGCCTCCTTCGTAGCTCTTCTTCTCCTTCTCCAGCCATAGATCTGCCGTCTTTGCGTCTGGGAAGTAGCCCCACGCCATCGTCACCGGATGGAGATGCAAGTTCTTCCCGATAGTGGGATTTACGAGGCCGCTTCTCTTTAGCAAAGCTGGCGTGCTAAGAGCCCCGCACGCCACGATGGTGACCTTGGACTCAATGACGCAGACCACCTTGACCCCGTTTTGCTCAAACTCGAACGCGACCCCGGTCGCTGTGTCCCTCTCTCTTCCGCTCCGCCTTGTGTGCAGGACCTCGATGGCTTCGCATCCGGGGAGGATCGCCCCATTCCCGGATTCCACTAAATCCACCAACCATGTCTCTGCGGTACCCTTTTTCTTCCCGTCCTTGCAGCCCAAGCCACACCAACCGCAGTGGTGATCCGCAGGCGAGTTCCTAGGAATGGTGCTCACAGGATAGCCCAATTCATTACACCCTTTTCGCAGCACTGCATTGTTGAACCCTTCTTCGTCTATACCTGACTGAACTCCCATTCTCTTGCAGACGACGTCCAACGCCTCCCGGTACAACTTGCTGTCGAACAGCTCTAGATCATACTTGCTCGACCACTCATTCATCACATGCTGCGGCGTCCTGATGGAGGCGGACCAGTTGACTGTCGAGCCCCCTCCAACGGTAGACCCCGCGAGTACCAGTGCGCTCATATCTTGGGTTGCTAGGAGACCGCCGGAGAGGTACATTTGATCCATGGTAGGCCCTTCGAGCAGGGAGAGGTTGCTCCTGGCACAGTAGCTTCCCTTTTCCAGGACAAGCACCTTGTGGCCCGCCTTTGCAAGCACGCCAGCGACGACCCCCCCGCCTGCGCCTGAACCAATCACCACCGCGTCGCACTGGATGCTCAAAGATGGGAAACAATGCTTCCGTACGTTATAATCCGGAGGGACAAACGAGAACAGGGAACCCGAACTGCTGGAGACTTTTCGCAACGTTATCTCGTGGGTGCACCATGTGGACAAGACCTCGATGAAGAGGTCCGAAGACGGCTTCATCTTCATAACCATTCTTGGCTGTCGCTTGTTCTTGGTCTTGCTGTTCATCAGCTGAGATTTGGCAAGACAAACGCTTTAATTTCTTGGAGTTTTCGAACTCTGGATCTGGTCCGACATAGCCAATCGCTTTCCAGGAAAGGTTGCGATCCGTCTCGTCGACCTGAAAACAAATCAAAACTTATCATAAACACACCCATCTTCCTATTTTATAGGTAATTTATGGTATTGGATCAAATCATTTAACAAGTGAGGGGAAAATGGGTCTCCCCAATTCAAATCATCACTAGACATTAACATTTGTTCTTATGCTGCCAGTAGTTTTTTGCTATTATGATGGATTATGTCCATTGTATCAAAATAAGAAATCATATCTATCTTACCACTCGAACAATTATATATATTATATGTTGTGCAAGTGTTCCTACTATTTTCAAACATTCAATTTGTTGAGATAGAATGGACCAAAGAGCAAGTGGGAGCTAAATTTAGTAGATTTGGCCTTGGTAGGTTCCACATTAAAGCCTTATTGATAGGGACCTATGTAGCACGGACACGACACGAGACGACACGACACGTCGACACGCACTTTCTCAAAAAATAAAGAATTCCTACACATTGGGATACGTTGTATATTAAATGAATATTTTTTAAATATGCATAATAAATTATTATTTTTATGATTCGATAAATAAAATTGATTATTTTTTACATTGAGGTTGATCCTAAGATGTTATCCACAATGATTATTTTGATTTTTTTTATCGGATTATTTTGATCTTAAAGTTGTACGTTTAATAAGAGAAAATCTCCAATAATTATCCCCTTCTTACCAAAATAAAAATTTAAGTTTTTCCCTTTTTTTCTCTCACTTTCCATTTTAACCCATGCCTTTCTCTCTTCCCCGATTCTCTTCATCCTCAATCTCTGCCGCTTCTTCTCCCCTCCCCCCTCTTTCTCTCTCCATCAAGCAACAATACTACACCTTTCTCTATCTCTCTCTTTCTCTCACTCTGTGTGTGCAGTTTCCATTTCCATGATCGAACAACGAAAGGTAGCGCCTTTCCCTCGCGAGGAATGCCTCGCATGAACTCTACGAAGGCCATCGTCAAAGACCCACCTCCGTTTTCTCTCACTTTCCTGCCTGTTTCCCGGGAGAATCCGTGAGACGTCTAGGAGAGGGCGAATCTCCACAGAGCCGAAAGCAATGACGTGAGAGAGAGAGAGAGAGAGAGAGAGGAGAGTCGCGACAGAGCCGAGAGAGCAAGAGGTAGAGAATGCGAGAGATGGAGATTGGGTCAGAAAAATTTGGGTCTTTTCCAATTTTGACTCTCTTTACTCAGGACATGCGAGTCCCTCGCGTGTCCGTTCGGTTGACCAAGTGTCGGAGCTCGGACACGTGTTGACGGCGTGTCCGAGCGTGTCCGGCCATGTCTGCGCATGTCCGGCTCGTGTCCGGCTCATGTCCGGCACCGACACGTGTTTGATAAGTGAAAATTTGGCGAGGAAGCGTGCCCATGCTACATAGATAGGGACCAACAGCAACAGGGACTATCATAATGGACACGTGCTTAAAAAACAGAAGGATAAAGCTCAAAGTCATTAAGATAAGATTAAAATAAATAAAAAAATTCTAAATTTCTTTTAATGAATTTATTGAGATCGAGTCCCATCCCCTCTCTTGCAATTGCAGCCTACACATTTATGATGAGTCATTAAATTTTTGTCCCCTGGAGGAATATAAATTAATCAGATGATGGGTCTGAACATTTTGGTGTCTCCAGCTATATAGAACGCTCAAATTTCAAAAATTCCTAACTCATCAAAGGGTCTCTTTCTCTTTCAATGAGCTCCTCGTGGCCGAGGCATAAATTGTGTGCCCACCTAATTCGAGACCGTCGGAACATTTATAATATCAGATCGAACCTTCACCCGCCTAACCGAATCTATCTTGTACATCTCGCCTTTCATGATCAGTAATATGTAAGCATCTTTCAACCCAAAAAAAGAAAATCTCGATGGAAATCTTTGTTTATTGCAACTACCAACTCTTGTTGACCGGCTGCATCACCTAATCTGTACTAAACTATATAGAGCCCACCTCATTAATTGGAACTGACCTAATTCATATGATCACATCTTGCCTTTCCCGGACAGTCGGTTTAGCTTGTGAATTTTAGTTTACTCCTTGCTTGATTAATAATCAAATGATGAGCGGAAGGATGATTTCTTTTTCATTTTCTCACGGAAACGTAGTTGACAAAATTACAAGTTGAACTAGGTTTAGTCGTTTGTTTTTCGAATTGAATAATGCGAGATATTTCTCACAAGGGTTTCTAGTAGGTGAAAGTATAACTATCAATAAACTTTAATGGGCTGGATCTCATGTCATCATTTTTTTAAATATTTAATGGGTTCAAAATTTATATATTTTTTAGTGTGTTTTCGCCACATCCTATCTGTATACAACTATAGTTAGTTGATCAAAAAAGTAATTGAAATTGTTCGGGACTTAACAAGAACAAACGTGTCATATCACAAAAAACATAGTAATTTGTACAAACTCACTTTCATATTTAAGAACTATTCAGCTCTTCTTGCACTAGAAATAACATAGCTCGTGCTTCCTAAATGAGCAATTTGTAGCAATTTAGGACGTGCATGACAACACTTTTGCTTTTAGAGAAAAGTAAATATTTTTTACTTATTCAAGTAACTTCAAAACTACTTTTGAAGCAGTCCAGAAGCCAAGCAAAAAGCCCAAATTTATTTAATGCTTCCTCTAATAATAATTCCCATAAAGACATTACCAAACGCCACGTGGCATGCATGCAGATCAGTGTGGTGATGAAGGTGACAAGTTGCTACTCTCTTCGTCACGTCTCATATCTTTTATTAACATTAATGAAATATCTCACTTGGGAAAAAAAAGAAGAAATGTCCTGTGTGCCTTAAAGTTCAAGATGCGCATTTAATTAGCTGTACAAATCGTAAAACACTAATCCGAGAAAAATTATAAAAAATAAAATCTATTGTAATATTAAATTTTTTGTATTTTGGCCAATTCAATCTGATGATCTCGGTTAACAGATCCGTGGATGTAATAATTTTTAATATTTTTCAAATATTTATTTAAAAAAATTATTTTTTTTAATATTGTCCTTCTTCCTCCAACTCACCCCACTTCCCTTATTTTTCAGAGAGACGTACGGCACAATTCGGTGCATTAAGTGTTAAGATGATAGTTTTTGAACAGTTTCCCTTCATGGAACATGGAAAGTTGCCGCACCTGAGTGAAGAAGACGAGGAGGGTCAGAAACTTGATGGCTCGCGCGAACATCCGGAGCTGAGGGAAGACGCTGCGAGACCACCGCCGCACGACCTCCTCCCTCCGCCGCTGTGGGATCTCGGAGAATCTCTGCACGTATGGGAAGCGGGGGCTTGAGAAGCATTCTCGGCCGCACAAGATGAAGGTTCCGACGCACGTCGAGAGGAGCCACAAGGTGAGGCGGAGCAGCCATAGCTTCGGGTGTTTCATCCTCTCACTGATGAGACCCCCTAGCTGCATGACACGGCAAACAGAATGGTTAAAGAATGGTTCGAGGGGGAGAAATGTTCCCCCGGCCAAGGACCGGAACGAAGGAAAGCATGGCCCGAGAAAGAAGAAGGGTTAAAGTAGGAAGATTTCAGATTTCGATTTTAGTCTCTAATGACGCGAAGCAAATGGGCTCTTAAGACAATTTTATCGACACGAACTGTCTGGTTTACCATTTGCCTACAAGAGAAGCAAATTTACATGAAAAGTCAAGTTACCTTGTCCGGCGTTCCGGCCATGGAAGCTGACGTTTGATAGAACTTGGCTACCTCCTCGTCGCCGTCGCCACCGCCACCCAAAGGATGATAAGGCTGAGCGATGGAGGGCAAGAAAGTGTCGCAGAGGGCGGTGAGCGTGTCCATCTGACGTGGAGAGAGAGAGTTCGCATAACCGACTGGTCGTCTCTCCTCCTCCTCCTCCTCCTCCTGCTGATCTGACGAGCTCTTCGTCGTGGCCGAGCTCGATTTCCACTGTGTGATGATCATCTCGCAGTTTCGCGTTTCCCTTCTCGTTCAGCCCCATTCACTCACTCTCTCTCTCTCTCTCTCTCTCTCTCTCTCTTTGTGACAGAAAGCTTGCGAGAAGAAATGGCGAACTGGGTCGTCAATTTATAGTCCCAGGCACCGCATTAAAGAGAGAGAGAGAGAGAGAGACATATACGCAAAGGGTTACATCTTCGCTTCTCAAAGCCCATTCATCAGCCAAGTAGACGGTGTGCGTTGGTGTTGCACTTGGTAGAGAGAGAGAGAGAGAGAGAGAGAGAGATCAGCGTGGTGAGGATGACGAACCAAAGCTGTGGGATGCGCCAACGGAAATGAGTGTACAAACAGAGACAGGTCCTAAAAAATAGACATTAATTCACTGGTTTAAATTCTTAGAATAATTAGTAGTGGTATCAAAAGACTGTTGGCGGTCAAGCCAAATTTATTAGTAAGGGCTTTTTTTTTTTCATTTCTTTTGCTTCTAGATTAGAAGTTATATCTCATATATTAGTGATGTAGAGGTGGTAGCCATCAAAAGTAAGAAAAAGAAGCGCAAAGTAGCAAATAAAAAGAAAAAGAAAAAGAGAGATTGTGATGGCATTCGGAGTGTTCTCAATCTCTTTGTTCCCTGATCTTGTAAGAAAATCATCAATTGTATTCCTACTTTTCTCGAAAATTAGTGGATTCGTAGAGTGCCTCTGCATGAACATATAGCCCAAGTTTGGGTGAACTTTGATAATAAATTTTATGGTGTGTTCTTTTGATTCTATTCTTTTTATTATTATATTATGCCATTACGGATTTTTTGCTCGGATATATATATTTTTTTGGAATTGGTGTGTCTTTATTGGATATGATGGCGATCAGTATGGATATAGGCTTTGGGATTGTGAAAATAACAAAGTCATTCCTAGTCGGAATGAGGTGTTTCATGAAGAAAAGATGTACAAATATTATCGGACAGAGCATGAGACTACAAGAAAACTAGGATATGTTGAGCTGGACATAATTCCCGTGAAGATGATTCCAAGAGATGAGAGTGCACCTAAAGGGGAGGTTCAATATAAACATATTATCAAAGAGCATGCCGCTCAAGAAGAGTGCAATAGTCCGGAATAAACTAACGACCTTGAAGTATTTGTTTTGAGGAATTTACATGTGTAAGAAAGCCAAAGGTAAATTTTTTTTTTATCTATTAGCTAATACTATCATGTGCCATGGCTTATATACAAATTTGGGAGAGACTTATGATGAAGCAAAGAAAGACACATCTCACATGCAGTGGGAGCGTATTATGAAAGATGAGATGAACACGTTCCTTCGTAACAAAACTTGGGAGTTGATCGAGTTGCTCACTAGTAAAAAGTCCTTGTTAAACAAGTGGTGTATAGGATCAAAAGTGAAGCGGATGGTAGTATCGGATACAAGGCGAGATTTGTAGTATAAGGCTTTTATCAAAAAGAAGGGATCGATTACTCCGAGATATTTTCACCAATAATAAAGATGACATCAATAAGAGTTTTGCTAAATATAGTTATAGTGGAGAATCTTCATCTCTAGCAGTTAGATGTAAAAATGGCATTTTTGCATGGTGATCTAGATGAAGAGTTATACATAGTGCAACCTAGAGGTTTTGAGATCAAAGATAAAGAATACATGGTGTGTCGCTTGACGAAAAGCTTGTATGGCTGAAAGCAAGCCAATGAGCACACCGAGGAGTGATAGTCAAAGTGCAATGCACTTAGCAAAGAATGCAACTTACCACTCAAGGACTAGATATATCAAGAAGTGTTATCACTTCATTAGGTCAGCATTGAAAGATAATGAGTTAAAACTATAGAAGATTGATGGCTAAAAAAATCCAACTGATATGTTTACCAAGGTAGTAGATAGAGAGAAGCATATTTTTTGTACTACTACTATTGGCATTACTCCATGTTAATAGATGAGGAGTATCGTAGAAGCACAAATTCCAATCACTAGTTTTTTTGAAGAAGATGGATGCAAAGTTGCTTGGTGCATCGGATATATTTGTCTTCAAATGGGAGATTGCTGGCGGTGAAGCCAAATTTATTAATAAGGGCTTTTTTTTTTTTGTCTTTTATCATTTTTTTTGCTTCTAGGTTAAAGGCTATACCTCACATTAGCAATGTAGAGGTAGTAGCCGTCAAGAGTAGAAAAAAGAAGTGCAAAGTAGCGAATAGAGAAAAAGAAAAACAAAAACAAAAACAAAAAGAAAAAGAAAAGGCGTGACATCATTCTGAGTGTTCTCAATCTCTTTTTGCCCCAATCTTGTGAGAAGATCATCATTGTATTTCTACTTTTCTAGAAGACTAGTGGATTCGCAGAGTACCTCTACGTGGGGACGTAGCTCAAGTTTGGGTAAACTTCGATAACAAATTTTCTTGTGTGTTCTTCTGATTAAGTTCTTTTTATTATTATATTCTATTAGTGTGGATTGTTTGCTCGGATTATTTTTCTAGAATTGGCGCGCGATTCCTAACAAAAATCTCACATGGTGTTAGAGTGGAAGATCATGAGTTAGAATCTTTCGGGCCTTTATTTGCCTCTTCAATTCCATATTCCCACGCTTTAGGCTAAGACCAAAGTCCAACCTAAGCTTATGTGTGAGGGGAAGTGTTGGAATACATAAATGTTAAACCGTGCATTCATCTAACAACTTAAGCTTTCATCTCTTTATTCAATTATCAATACCAGAAAGCCCACCTTAATAGATACCAGCTCAAACCAAGATGCCGGAATACAAATTCAAGGAAAATGAAACCAAACAAGATTGAATTATGAGTTCAAGCCAGCTCAAGCCAAACTCATGTCTTCTCATCTTCGGATCAGTCCACACTATAGTGATGACTGCTCAAAAGAATGTCATGCGTCATCTTTGCAATTTGAATTGTGTTTGCTACTATAATAACGTTAGGCAAATAGCTTTCCATGTTTATGCATAAAAGGTTCGCTTAAATATATGAATACTGGAAGAATTCATTGTTTCATCAGTATGTCTGGCCGGTCAAGATGATAAATCGGTAAACTGAAATGGTCACTCTTAATTTGTTCTGTTTATATAACGTTGGCATGATAGATCTTAACGCAATTATGCTTGGTTATTCGTGCTCTAGCTTGGGTCGTTGTCAAAGATGGTTGCTTAAATTAAATGGACAAGTGCATTAGAAGTTCTAAAACTTGTAACGAAAGCGTAATTGAGTCGTAAAACTTTTAAGTCAAGTCCTAGAACTTGTAACGAAAGCGCAATGGAGTCCTAAAATTTTCAAAAAGTGTAATTAATTCCTAAAAGTTATAACAGAAATGCAATCGAGTCCTCAAATTATCAAAAAGTGCAATCCACAAAAGGATTTGATTGGACCGATTTGAGAAGTTTTAGGACTTGATTGCAATTTTTTTGAAAGTTTTATGACTCAATTATATTTTCATGACAAATTTTAGGACTTCCAATGCACTTACCCCCTAAATTAAATTATGACAATCCATTGATATGGTGAAATAATTTTGAGGTAGCCCCCAGTTGGTACTTCATAACTCAGTGCAACTGCTAGTGCCGCTCATTAAATTGACTTGGAATAGCTGAATCCCCTCCACATCCCAGCGCCTGCATGCATGAATGCAATGTGGCCCTATTAGTTATTGTAGAGGCAGGTTGTGGGGATGATCACTAGCTAGCAAAGGCTGAATCTCGAGTCAAACAAATTGCTATTTAAAAAGAAGAAGTCATATGAGTTATAATTTTTTATGCCTTAATTTATTCATTCACTTGCATTATCTTAAAGCTCAAATTCATGCCCAATTGATGCTCTACCTGCCACAAGCTACACCCAATTCGTCCAACTTGGAGATGAAAGAGGATTTGTGAATGACCCTTTGGTGTGATTTGGGTCATGGAACCAAAGCTTCTGTCACTTCTCAGGCCCTCTTATTGCTCGACTCGTTGAAGAATTAAAATATGGGTTAGACTGTTACAATTTGAACTGGCGACAATGGTGGCTCTAACAGCAAAAATATTATTAAAAAGTGAGGAACAAAAATTACAAAAAAAAAAAAAAAAAGGAAGAGAGCCTAGAGTGTACTATAGTTGCAGCAGTATGTTGCACATGTTTTCGATCCATTTTCTAACGATTTAGGACTTCGTAAAAGAAGTAAAAAGGGGACTATTTATCTAACGTGATATTGGAGCACAGGTCCTGCTCGTGTTTTTACGAGAAATTTTTGGCCAACCTTCCTGTAAAAGATCCTTTTTAGCATCAAATGGATTGAGTTCTCATCCCGACACTTTCTCTTATGTTCGTTATGCAATTTCTCGTGTGTTCAATCTTCTGTTCAGTGTGATTACATCCATCTCTTTTATATGTTGCTCCTGTAAGGATTGGTTCACATGTGAAAGAAGATTGTAACTAACGCACACATAAATGCATTATATAAATAGATTGGTTGTTGACTCATTTTCTAATTCGTTTAATTAATTCATTTCTCTTTCCTAATAAACAGGAGAAATATGATTGCCAACCGTTGGAGGCCACAAAAGACAGAGGGCTTGGCTTTGAGAGTGACCTTCGCAAATGGCAACTATCAATCAATATCAATTACATAATTTAGTCAATGAGGTCACGCTCGAGCTGTCTAAGATGTTTTCCGCAATTTCTACGCCTAATGACATAATGGATTCGACGATAATTTCTGCGTGAACGAGTCTTCCTTTGACTTTCAGACGCGGTCACAATTTACTTGCATAGAATGGAGTCTCCAGAGGAGAAGGGTCGGCACATTTTGTTTCCCTAACATTATATATCGTTCGATCTTGTCTTTTATATACTAACGACAGAGAAAAATTACGGCGAATTCTCTATTCTAATTTGAAGTTGAGCCGACCCTTTTGATTATTGGTAATAGAAGGTGCAACTTAGTGTTGCGGCTTAGGAATTGACTTGGGTGTGCGCGACATGATTCACCACACCTTCTAGACTTTGTACCCCGGTGATATTTAAGAAATGGCTAGGATCTAACCGTCTAGAACCTCTATAAAAAGTTAGGTCTAAAAGTGTCTATGTCGTAATATTTTGGATGATTTCATAGTATTTGTCTCGAATCTCCTCTTCAATATGCAACTTTATACTGAAATGTCACTCGGTGAGAATTAAATTGCACTTGTTGTCTTGATAGCCTTGGGGCGCGAGCGCAGAGGTTTGGCTATTCGGATCTGAATGTTTTGCCTATGAGAACCATCTTCCATGAACTTTCGAGTTCAATTAAATACCAAAGGTACTATTAGGCATTTAGTGGCATCCTTCTGGTAAGGAGATGGTTTGAATCATGATAAAACCGCCAATGTAATATGAATAATGTCATCTTCTTCTTGAGCTTTCGATCAAGACATGCGAAAAGGAGAATCAAGCGATAATCTTTCACCATGTTATGGAAAATCCCTTATGACGTTTTGAGATCACAAAATAATCAAACACTACTAATGTGTTTATTGATTGAGTGGAACCGGGTGAAAGATGCACAAGTCGTTGTAGATGATGTCTTAACATAACGTTTGAGGGTTATGAGTTGTCTATCAATGGTGAATAAGGCATTGGCTAAAGAAGTGCCTACGAGGTGGAAGTACCGGAGTAGAAGGTGAACAAGCCTAGAATGAAAAGTTCGGTAAAACTTGAAGGGACCTTGGATAGTGAATGGAGCAGTATGGCCGTGATTTCCAATATGCTTAGAGAGACCATAAGATAAAAGCTCAAGTGAAGTTCTATATATTCCATCTGAATCTTTGAATATTTAATTTGTGGATATCGTATACATTGGAGTTATTTCAGATGTGTTTAAACTCTATGTGGAGTCTCCTCGGACTAAAAGAGTATTTAGATTCATAACGTTTCTTCGGAATATGAAGTCTATTCAAACTCAGACTTTGAGATGAGTATGACTCAGACTTTAAAAAGAGTATTAGACGCAACATTTAGATTCGGAGACAAATCATTTTTATAACGGCTAGTGATCTGGCTTGGATTTCTCTATTAGAATAGGCAAGCCGTCTTCCATAAATGAAGAACTCTATTCACGAAAACCTAGATTCAAATTGTTTGGGCGACTGAATCCATGGAGATTCTAATTTAATCCCTCAATGGGTACGCGATCTTTTTTATACAATATTATCCAACGTGCTGATAGGAGAGTGATCTTTTGAAGATTGTCTGATGGGTAGATTGGAAGTGGATGAGTATAAAAAGAGACCAATGTGCTGAAAAGCTATGGGATATCAAGAGCCAAAAATTCCAAATTTCAAAGGGAGCTTCAATTCTTATACACTTATCTTCGTGAGCTTCAAAGTTATAATCCTTGAGAGGTGGTGAAAAGAGTGATTGTGTGAGATAGTGTTATCTATCCATTTGAGAAACTTCACTCATTATAATCTCTCATTAATTTGCTAGTGAAATCCAGCCAGTAAGCTATTGGTGTCGAAAGTGGACATAGGCTTGACCAAAACAGAATCACTATAAACATCGTGTGCAAATCTCAATTCTTATACACTTGTCTTCGTGAGCTTCGAAGTTATAATCCTTGAGAGGTGATGAAAAGAGTGATTGTGTGAGCTAGTGTTATCTATCCCTTTGAAAAGCTTCACTCATTGTAATCTCTCATTGATTTGCTAGTGAAATCCAACTAGTAGGCCATTGGCATCGAGAGTAGACGTAGACTTGACCAAAACCGAACCACTATAAACATCGCGTGCAAATCTCAATATCCCTTAACTTTTACTTATTGCATCCGAGAGTTTATTGTACAGACATGAATCTGAATATATTGCTCTTCATGTTCGGATTAGTTTTGAATTTGATAGTTTTGGATTCCACATTAATTTATCAAATTCTTTGAAATCACCTAGTCACTCCCTCTAAATGATATTGTTAGCCACATCACACCATACCTCTACGAACACAACAAGTTCCTTACATGGATGTTACCAGCAAATGTTTCATCACTGATTTTGTTCTTCTCTTGATACCAACTTTCGCAGGATAAAGGAAGACATTGCCGTTGAAGAGGGTTAATGGGACAAAAGCGGATGTTTCAAGTGATTGGGTGAAGGAATAATCTTCTGTTTGCACTTGCGGTGAATGTAGCCCCAAAGAAAGGAGTTTATTTTGCAATTTCAAGACAGGGGAAATATATTCTATAAAAATCATTTAAAAAAAAAAACAGCTAATTCCATTTATTTGGTGATTTAGAAAAAACGTTTTTTTCTTATCAGAAGGAAAAATCGTTCCCTTCCTAGGCGTGTTTGTTTCGGGGAAAGTGTTCTCCCGAAATTATTTTTCCGGACTTTCATCCGTTTGATTTACCGAAAAATGATTTAGTCAATAGAAAACACTTTCCGATTAACGGAAAGTTCATGTGCAAAATTAAGAAAGTGAATTCCCCAAACTAAAGAGGTGAAAATATTTTCAGAAACTGCTCCTCTTTAATTTTTTTTTAATATTTCATTTTAATTTAATTTTTTAATTTTTCTTTTTTTTCTTCCTCCCTCACCGCTATTGGCTGGCGGTGGCCAATGGCAAGCTTGGGGCCGTTGGCTGAGTTTGCCAGTCCCTGACGAGCCTTGAGCTCAGCCATTGGATCTAGCGGCCTCAAGATTGTTGGCCTCGAGCAAGCCTTGAGCTCGCTAGTGGCTACCGTAGCCGGTGGCGATGGAGGCCGACCCACCATCCAAGGTCCACCGCCCTAATGGCTATGTCCTTACCACCACCTCACCATCCACGGAATAATTTTGGCTCTGGCGAGACCCCATAGTTTGGTGGCAGATGGGGGTTTTGATCCTGCGAATTCAAAACTTCGATTTCAACTGGGAATTTATATCTTGGTCTACAATTGGGAAATATGTTGTCCTTTTCCTTTTTTTCTTTTTGGTCAGAGTTGTCCTTTTTCGTTTAAATGGCAAGAAACAGATGGCTTCTACTTCTTTAAAAAAAAAAAAAAAAAAAAACAGATGGCTTCTACCCACTCATGGGTGGCTCAATTGGTTAGGACACATTTGGAATTGTGTGATTAGGTACTAGTCCCAGGTTCGATTCTCCGGCTGAGCAACCATGATTTAAATGGAGGGTCATGGCGGTAGGTTGTTGTACTAGTCTCTCTCGAGGAAAAGTCGAGATGCGCGTAAGTTGGCCTGGACATTTCGGTTATTAAAAAATAATAATAATAGTAAAAAAACAGATGGCTTCTGAGTTTAGTTTCAATTGTCGTCCATCGGACGAGACATCCTTATCTTCAGAGGTGGGTGTCTGGTGATCATAATTAAACCACTCGACGAGCCGCAGTTGTCATGACCAGTGACTTGAATGTACTCAAGTCCTCTTGGCCTCAAAGAGAATTAATGCATTTAAATGACGAGGACCCCGAATAAACTATTTATGATGACGTGGTGGCTTTATCTATTTGTGGTGGAAGCTCCTCTGAATTGTTATCGCATCCGATGTCAACTTTACGAAAGTTTCAGATGGATGAGCCACATCGGCTTAACTAGTCCGAGAGCAAATCTAACGGTTTTATCTCAATAAAGAAGCCACCATCTATTCCACGGACAATTATTTTTCATGCGAAGGGCGGCTTAAGTACATCTAGTCCACGGACAATTATTTTTCTTGTAGTTTACTTTAGCTGTCGAAGGGCAGAAGAGATCAATTTCATGAGCGGTCTCATACCGGTGACGTTGTCATTTTTATTAGGAAAATTGACCAAAAAATTTTAAACCTAATGCACTTTTTGTTATTTCAATCATAAACATTTTAATTTCATCAATTGAGTTAATCTTGCCAATTTTTGCTAAAAATCGGTGACATGAATGCCAATCGTCTTACGTAACACGGCCATCAATGACATGAACAGTTTTTTAATAATATATTAATATTTTTTATTTATTTTTATTTGTTATTTATTTTTTATTTATTTTTTGTGCTTTTCTGTTTTATTTATTTTTAACAAGTGGTACTTTTTTTTTTGTACTTTTTTCCTCCACCAGCCATCGCTGGGCTTCATTGATGACTGGTAGAGGTCGTGGCCTCAGGCAAGTAACACCACGCCCAGCCTTAGGCTGGCAAGGGTTGCCCTTGCTTGGGAGGGCATGGGCAACCCTCGCTAGGCCTCTCTTGATTTGTTGAAGGCCGGCCCACGCCTGCCTAGGTGAGGCTGACTCTTGTTAGGGGCCAACAAGGCCGACCCTTGCATGAGGCCGGCAGATGAGGCCTTGGCGATGGCAGGCTGAGGGTAAAAGAAAAGAAAAGGAAAAGAAGTAAAAAATAAAAGGAAAACAAAAAAAGGAAAAAAGTTAATAAGAAAATCAAAAAAATATTTAAAATATTACTAAAATTTATCTACGTCAACATCGACCAAATCATGTAGGACATTTGGTATCCACGTCGGTGATTTCTAGCCAAAATTGGCCGATGGACTCAATTGATAAAACGTGAAAAGATTTAAGACTGAATTGACAAAATTGCAATATTTTTAGGACTTTTTTGGACAAATTTTCTCATCTTATTGTAATATTCTAATCTTCGTTCTTGTCATTGCAATCCATGGCATGTTTAAAATCATCTTCTTCAATATCTTACATTGCATTTAATCAAAATTTTAAAGCCTCCACTTTATTTGTTGCTGTAATTTTATTAATGCACTATGAAGTACCCTTTATCTTATTATGTATTATGAATTAATATAAAAATTGAAAATTCTATGCAACATTGAAAGCCAATTCTGTAACATCTTGATGTCGAAAAAGTAATTTTATTCAAATAACATATACACATTAAAACGCTTAAAGTGGATTAAATAAGTGGATACGGATTTTCATAGATTGGATTACATATGGAAATACTTTAGTAAATGTGTCGGGGTTAGGTATAGATTGTGTATGAGTCGATCATGTATGATTCACTAAATTTTCATCACATTTGAATGGGTTAATTTGAGTCGGAATATTTTTTATCCGATTCGATTCACTCGTTTGACGGATCCTACTTATGACACTCGATCCAATGCCACACTTGATACCGATTTTGCTTTTCAAACTGACGGCAACTCTAACTACTGTCCTCTCTATCGATTAATGTTAAGACTCTACCGCTTTATAACAATTCCTTCGGTCCACACAGGTTCGACGCCGCGAGAATAATTCCCTTGTAACCACGTTAGACATTGGAGCAGACGGTTGAAGGACAGAAGTGAACGAGGAGTGCGCCACTTGGAATCTTCACTTGACAATCCAAACAGCCCTAAGCTTGATACATCTACTGGAAAAGTCGTGGAGACATCCTTTTGCTGATTACGTTTTCATTGCCGTGGAGAGGAACATTCTATCGAAGTTATCGTCGTGTCCCGTCAAGAATTTTCATTTTAAGCGCCGGTCCGTGGTAAAACAAAAAGATGTAAGGCAACACGCATATTATTAGCAATATTAGAATATTTAATTAATTCAGCATATCTTTCATGATTATACATATATCTCTTTTAATTGTGCATTATCCTTAATTGATTGTATTTCATATTATATTTATCTTATTGCTTATTTAGTCTTCTAATAAAGCCTATTAATAGGCTCTCTATGTAATTTTTTTTAGCGAAAAGACACCTTAAGTATCAATATTTGTTTACGGCACAAACTTTGGTGCTAATATTTTTTGCCGGCACGGTTAAGTGCCAAATCGGAGAAAAAACGATCACTTAAGGGCCAACGGCGAGAAATTCTAGCTAAATACTCCATGTGACATTTTTTAATAATTTTTTAATTTTACGTGGATTTTTCTTTTAAAAAGGCAGCCCCCATGCCATTCTTTTTAAAAATAAGTCCATGTGGCAAATTTTTTAGAAAATTTCAATACACGTGGACTGACTTTTACAAATTAAGCTATTTTTTTTTAAAAAAAAGTCATATTAAATTGAAAAAATAAGCTAAAAACTAAAAAAAAAAAAGAACTTCTTCGCATTGTGGTTTGGGTGGGAGATGGGTTGGCAAGGGTCGCCGAGCCCTTGCCAATGGCCGGCGACCCTTGCCGATGGCTAACTAGGGCTCGACCTCGCAAATCGGGCGAGGTTGAGCCTCGCCATAGCTAGGCGAGGCAAATCATGCCCAAAGGTGGTGGTGGGGGTGATGGCGATGAAGGTTGTGTAAGCCCTCGCCATTGGAACTTGTGTGTGTGTGTGTGTGTGTTTTTTTTTTTTTAATTTTTAGCTTATGTTTTAGTTTTTAGCTTATTTTTTTTTTTTTAATAACATGTGAAATATTTTATTAATTATTGGCTTTTTTTTAACTGGATCCTTTGGTGAGCCATGTAGTTGCTATGTAAGTTTTGTCTCACCGGAGTTGGTACTCAAATATTCGTTTTTAAAAAAAATTGGCACTTAAGTAATCCAAAAAATAAATATTGGCATCAAACTTAGTGCTATACACAAATATTGGCATTTGCAGTGTTCTTATACTTTTTTTTTTGCTGCTATTTGCACTTCAGTTTTGGCTTTGACATTAAAAAATGGTGTTTTCACCATTTTGCCCCTTTATCTCGCATGTTTTCGTCAAATTTTCTTTTTTGCTTATTTATTACTTTTCTTTTCATGTGGTTCCCACGTTCCTATTTCTTCCTTGTCATGTCTCCAGTACGTTGGACAATAATAACGAAGGAAACCCTAGCTCCCCAACCCCACCAACAACGATCGACAAACTACTTTTCAACCCATCGCCAGCTACGAGGAAACCAACTCCGCAAGTTGCTTGAAGCACTCAATGAGCCTAAGCGGCAAGTGATGAGGATGAGAATGTAGATGATGGTGATGGGAAAGAGACTGAAGAGAATAGTGACCGCAAGGGAAATGAACGAGGCAAAGAGGAGAGGGAATGTGATATAATCAATCGGATAACGAGACTAGATGAGAGAACAGAGATGCATATGATGAAGACCATGAAAGATAAAGGCGGTGACATGCTCAGATTCCGGATCCGAGACTTTGTAACGCGAGCTTGGAGCAGCCGTAACCATATTCTAAATTGGGCAGAGATTTTGGTGGGATTGGATGATAATTCCATCGAACTAAGGCTCGAAGTGTAACAAGCCGTCCTTAACCCCATTTGCTCTGATACGAACAATGTCACAAACCGTCCTTAATCCATGCTCTGGACGTCGCCTTACTAATCGCGTTCTATTTTAATCTTTTAGTACATATAACATGGCGTATGCGGAAAAAAGGATAAAAATACAAGTGCATGTAAAAGGAAAAGGCAGGCATGATGCCTAAAGGGTACGACCTTACTCATATGGTTTCCTAACCTATATGGCATACGGGAAGATCATTCGGTATGTACAAAATATTTATTTTTATAGCTAACAAATGATTAGATTACATCTTCTTAAAAACAAGACAAGAAATACACTGGGAGGAAAATCAATGGGAAAGCTCTACATCCAAGCACTAGGCTAGCACCATCTTCGAGCTCCAACTTCGCGTTTATCGCTTGTATCAACTGGTACCTAGTAACTGGAAATAGAGTAACAACGAGGGAGTGAGCCAAAGCTTAGTAAGTAAAACATCTAACCGAATGACTAAACTATCCGATTCACCATTCATTCAGGCGAAGATCAGCTGGCAATGACGAAACCACAATGAAGCACACAGATAAAGTCTACGGTTAGGTAGAAAATTCTGTTAGAATCAATTACCGAAGGGCTCCGAAGTGCACAATTCCCTTAGGACGCTTGTCAAAACCATCCTTGCCCAAACTAACCTGTTCAATTCACTCTGTTCCAGCGATAATCTTGACAATCAGTCCTCAAATCCGCACTACCAGAGCTAGGGGGTTGGGATTTGACCATTAACTTCAACAACCGAGCCACAAGTTCCAAAGAACACTCCTAATAACCCACGGACAACGTCATGTATGATTCCACTCCCAAAATTCCACCCGTTCAATGACGTTCAAGGCGATTAATCCATGAATTCTAGCTACCCATGACTTGAGGAAACTAATTCTAGCAACCGATCGTTCAAACGAAAGCGATTTCCCTTCCATGCACACAGAACTTCCCCACATCATACCCGTTTTCAAAACAGCATGAATCACCAAAATAAGCATCTATCGGACATGTAGTGGTTAGGATAGAGGTAGTACTTGCCTTGGGTTACCGCACCAAGAAAATGGAGGTCGATTTGCCGCTTGGATGAGCTCAAACCACCCTTTCCCTTTTTTGGTACACCGCGCAGCTACAAGGGCACATTGGGAAGAAGATTAGCGGCGTCGAGGGCTAGTGCACGGCTAGGGAAGCTCACTGTCCACCGGGAACAAGCTACGGCGTCGTTGATACAAGAACGAGGTGGAGGAGAGTCGGCCGGAATTTGTGTGGGGGGGGGAGTTAGGGCGCGGGGTGTGTGGGGTCCACGAGCAAGAGAAAGAGAGGTGAGAGAGTGGGGCCCGGGCGGATTGGGGTATTTTGCGCTCCATTCTTGTCCCGATTTCGCGCGATTGTTCTATCGCGGTTCGAAGACAACTAATGGTAATTAACAATCCACCAATTCCTGAATTCATTGGGCCCATTACGAACCAAAATCCAACGCTTCGCCACACCAAATATTAAAGTTGTCAATTCATAATCCCGTATAATTCAAACTTGACATTACTTATTCCATCCATGAAGTAAATCGACGGAAATTTAGACCGTCATATGAAGTGCCTGAATTAGACTGCTAAATAGCCAATTCGGCTGCTGGGTACCAGCGTTGCTTCAGAATTTGGCAGAGAGCGACGATGAAAGAAGAGGAGCTCCACCGGATGCGAAATCAGCGGTTCTGGCACTTCCAACTCCGGAGATCAGATCGAAAGACGAAACCAAGCTAAATTAGATCATAACAGGGAAGATTACATCTCGTCTTTTTTTTTTTTTTAATTTTTTTTTGAAGAACAGATAGAAAGGACATCGTTGCAAACTGGTTAATGGAGTGAAACGAAGCTCGATGGATGACCAAATCGATTACGTAAGCTTCGAAATCGTCGGTGGACCGAACTTAATGCTTGCGAATGAGCTTCAAACGAGATTCGACTTCTTCGGTCCTTGCCACCACAGAGCAGAGCAGAACAGAGATCTCTCGATAATGGCACGACGTCGAATAGTGATGAAGAAAGCTGAGAAGCCTAAACAAGCAAGATAATTATCATTGAATGTGCTTTGTTTGAGCAATTTTATTTTTTGAGCCTCGTGAGCAGTACCATAATGTCCCCAAAGCATCTTTTTAAAAAAAAAAAAAAAACTCTTGTATGTGGAATCTCATACGATTATAGAGAGGGAAAGATCCCGAACAAAAAAAAAAAAAAAAGAAAAGAAAAGGAATAAATAAGTAAAAAAAAGGAGAAAAATTTGACCAAAGCAGGAACGACAAGGGGACAGAATGGTAAAAATAGAATTTTTGGTAATGTGAAAGTCAAAACTAGAATGGAAATAGCACGACATATTTTTCTTTTCTATATACATCGAAATATACGGAGATTCAGTTTTCCGCTTCTTTCTCAACTCATACTCATAATGCGGAAATGGTTTCCACTTTCGACCCAGTTTGACTCGAATATATCGCCGTGATTGGTAGGGTCAAGATTAAAGGGACAGTTGGCTTGGCACCCAGCTCCACGCGACTAAACTGGTCATTAAAGACCCAATTTGGGGCCAACGGGAGAGGACACCGTCCTTACAACTCCCCGACGGGCCAATTCAAAGAAACTACACCTCCCTCGCTTATCTCCAGTACTTAACAACAAAATACTTTCTTTTTTTTTTTGGGTAAAGAACAACAAAATACTTTACGAGGTGTAAAAAATACTTCCATTTGCCTCTTGAAAATAACATCACAATAAAATTAGAGGTGATCGATTCTCGATCCGATGCGTAGTCCCACCCAGGAATCGAAAGTCGGTTCCCAGTTAAAGGTACCGAGAACCGGACCAGAACAGCACTGTTTCCGGACGGTCCAATGGCACCAGTGAATTATTAGCATGTGTGAGTGACATGGACTTTAAATTTAATCATTAATTAAAAGAAGGTGATCAATGACTTGATCGTACTCAAGAACTCTTGGCTTCAAGGAGAATTAATTCATTTAAGTGATGAGGACCTCCAATTAACTATTTATGATGACGTGGTGGTTTTGTCTATATGTGGTGGAAGCTCCTCTGAACAGTTAGGCCATCCGATGTCAACTTCATGAAAGTTTCAGCTGGTTTTATCTTATTAAAGATGCCACTATCTAAGTAGCACTCATATCGACACGCGACACGACACGACACGATACGTCGACATTATTTTTAGAAACTAGAGACTTCCGATAAGTTAAGACACGTTGTGTTATATATACATGATAAATTATTATTTCTATAATTTTTTTATAAAAATAAAGAATTTACAAAAAAAAGCTTTTATAATAAAAATGAAAATTTTCTACCATGGGTCCTTATGTGATTTGACCCGAGCCAACCTAGGAAAAAACAAAAATAATAAAATAAAAAGAAGTTAAATCACTTCATTGAGAAAATTTTGGATGCTCCATGTGTTAGGACATTATGTTTAATTTTGAAGGAAACAAAACTACCATACTTTGTTGAAAAGACTTTGATTTGTACTTAGAGGATTCATTGTGAATATATCTCTATAACTTTAATACTAAATATGCCTAATGCTTTTATTCTTATAGAAGCGGGACTCGTGGCGGATGCGGACCGATATAAGAATCATGACTAGATATATTTTGATCTTCGATTTATCCTCATTTCTTAATCAATCTTATTCTCTTAATTCTTTTAGCAGATTAAATTCCTCCACTAATGGTGAATTATCTAGTTAGGATTGAGTTCCTAAGTTAAATTGATTGACTAATCAATCTCAAAGATATTCTTAAGACTTTTTGTTCAATGAGTATTGATTGATTGGCGATCACCCGTTAGATAATTATCTTTATTAGACGCTTAGTTTAAGGATTCTAAGATTTATTTTGTATGGGTGAACAAATCTTCACAAAATTATAATCGTTCTTACCTCAACGACTCGTGATCTTTATTCATCAATGAACCAATGGCTAGTTTTTAGAGATTGAACCTTGGAGTGGTTCTATTTAGCGAGAAGCATGGAAGATGACGAATATAAAGAGCACTAAGTTCGAAGACCAGTGGAAGAGATAAACGAATTCATCATCCTTATTCGAAGAGAGCTTTATTTGATAAAATTATCTACTTGAGCATTTACTTGAAGTCATGTGAGAGGTGTGATATAGAGTGAACTGGGATAGCCTTGGTAGAGGCAGAGCTTGCTTACGTTGGAAGTGCTTGTGGTCAAGGGATCACATCTTTTTATAATCTCTCATTTGATTACTTAGTGAAATCTAGGCGGTATCTTGTTAGTGTGAGAGAGTGGATGTAGGCTTACCAAAAGCCGAACCACTATAATCTCTTGTGTATTGTTTTCTACTATCTACTCCTATCTATTTACTATTTAGTTGAAGAATTGCATGATTCTGCCGATTACCTTTGCTCCCATTAAACTCAATTATTTTCAATTCCGCATTATTCATTTGAGTTAAATTAAAAACACCTATTCACCCCCTCTAGGTGTTAGGCTTAGCCAAAACAACAATTGGTATTAGAGCTAAAGGCTTGTTATTTGAAGTGTGTACTTCTAAGCTAATGATCTTCAATGAATAGCATTCTTGGAGCAGTTATTGTGGAAGGTCAAAGCAACACCTAACCTCCATACTTTGATGGAAAAGACTACAACAACTGGAAGAACAAGACGAAGCATTCATTAAGTTTATAGATCCACTAATGTGGGATGTTGTGCAAAATGGAGCAAACCCTACAGCTTCTTCATCAAAAGAAAAAGCTTTTGAGGAACAAAAGTTCAGCTCCACTGAATTATCCAAAAGAGAAGCTTTGGATTCTAGAGCACTTTACTCATTTTATTGTGCTCTATCTTTGGCTCAATATAACCGTGTTTGTTCTTGTGAAATAGCAAAGGAAATTTAGGACAGCCTTCTAGTCACTCATGAAGGAATCGATAGAGTTGAGGAAACGAAAACAAATCTTCTTCTTGGAAGATATGAATCTTTCAAAATGAAACCTGACGAATTTATTTCTAACATGATCAACATGTTCACAGATATTGTGAATGACATAACCTACTATGGTAAGCAGATTTCACAAACTAAAAGAGTCAAGAAAATTTTGAGGGGATTAACAAAAGGAGTAGAGTAACATCAAGATCACAATTCGAGAAACTTCAAGAATATCACATCTATCTATCATTGAGCTTGTAGGAACCTTGGCATCCTATGAATCCGAAAGATTGAATGATGAGGATGATTCCAAAGGCAAAAAGAAAATTGCATTGAAATAAAAAATGAATGATTTGAGTGATGCAGACTTAGAGGGGGATAAAGATGATGAACAATTAGCGTTGATGGTCAAGAAATTCAGGAAAATGGCCAGAAGAGGAAGAAACTTCAAAGGAAGACTACAATTTAGATAACTTGAGAAATCCTCTTCGGAAAAAGATGAAGGTAAGGAAATAATCTGTTTTGAATGCAAGAAACATGGGCATATCAAACCTAATTGTCCACTTCTAAAGAAGAACAAAGGCAAGTTCGAAAAGAAAAAGAAAGCCTTGAAAGCTGAGACGTGGATTGACACCGAATGTGAAGATAGCGATGAAGAAGACTGTGCTAATATATGTCTAATGGCCAAATTAGATTCGAAGATGACAAAGAGGTAAGCCTACCAGAAATCCCCAATGAAGTATCTGATTACATTGATGCGTTGTGTTTAGAATATAAAAATGCATTTACAAAAATCTTTGAGTTAAAAAAGGAGAATTCGAAATTGAGGAAACATGATCTTTCCAAAAATGAAAATTTTGATTTTCTTCAAAAGGAATATTCTGTTTTAAATCAAAACCACGATTTACTCGGAAAGGAAATCTTAGAAACAAAAGAAAATTGTGATCTTCTCAAAAAGGAATTTTTAGGGATTAAAGAAAGTCACAATACTCTCTTGCAAGAAAATGAATCTTACAAAATAGAAATTTTAGCTATTTGTAAAAAAGTTTTCTCTTGGATAAAAAACTTTGGAACATATGCTCTCTATTCAAATCCTTACTATAACAAAAGTGGTTTGGGATTGGAAAAAGGAACTACTTTGCAGAATGAATTTCCAAAATACAAAGAGAGACGAAAGCAAAGACCTTAAAAAGCTTCTTACAAAACTCATTTTCTAAAACAATTTGTAAAATCTATTACCCACAAATTCTTCAAGTGTTCAAACTGTGGTGAGGCAAATCATTTCAAGAATGATTGTCCAAAGTTTGGAGACCAGTTAGAGGGATTATCTTAAGAATGGCAGAGTCAACTAATGTGAAAGGAACCAAGGAAATCTGGGTACCAAAGATAGCATGAATCTGTTTATTTATTGTAGGTACCGAAAAAGAAGAAGAACAAATGGTACCTAGATAGTGGTTATTCAAGACATATGACAAGGGATTCAAGCAAATTCTCATAACTCATCAAAGTCAATGGTAGAAGTGTATCTTTTGGAGGCAACAACAAAGGCAAAATTATTAACAGAGACAACAACAAAGGAAAAATTATACCCATTGAAGAGCTCAACTACAATTTGTTAAGTATTAGTCAACTTTGTGACATTGCCTTTAAGATCTACTTTCAGGAAAACAAGTGTATAGGTAAGAGTAGTGATAAGAGTCAAATTTTCACTAGGAGGAGACATGGAAATATCTATTTACTAGATGTAGACTAAGAAGAAGAAAAGTGCATTGTTTCTGTTAAAGACGACTCGGACTTATGGCACATAAAGCTTAGACACATAAGTTTCAAACAAATGGTCAAGCATTCGATTAAAAAGTTGGTAAGAGGCTTACCCAAGGTAAGATTTGAGAAGTCAGATTTATGTACAATGCGTACCCTCAAAAAACCAAGGAAGAAGTTCTTTTAAACCAATGAATTTTGTTTCTACTAACCAAGCTTTGCAGGATCTATATATGGATATATTTGAACCCATTGTTGACACTTGATTTTTAATTAGTTTATTTTTAGAAAATTCATAAAAATTCATAAAAATTCATAAAAAGTAAAAACATTGAAAAATAAATTTTGGGAACCTTGGCCAAGCCTAGGGAACCATTTTTGAACAAAAAATAATTTTTTTATATTTTTTCGTATTTTTTAATATTTTTTTAAAAATAAAAAAATGCTTTAAAAATTGGGAAAAATAGCATTCGAGGCCCAAAAAAATATAAAAAATAGTCATTTTTTTTATTTTTTTCCCTTTTCATGTTAGCTTCTTAAGATTTGGAAAATTCAATTAGGAACCATAGGTTTCTTCATTAATCATAATTCTAAATTAAGTCTAAAAATACTTCTTGAGTCATTTAAATTTTCTTTTTCACTTTTTACAAGTTGTGACATTTTTCTCAAGTCCTTGGCATTCATTTTTGTCCCAAAAATTTTAGAAAATTGCACAATTGGACAAAAAGGACCAAATTGCACAAATATTTTTCAATAAAGTCCCTAGATTTCAATCAAAATGCAATTAATTAAAATCTAGGTATCACCATGGAAAAGTAAGACCCCTACCCTATATTTTTTGATCAACTAAATCGATTGGTGGGGGTAGTTTGGTTTGAATTGGCCGTTTAGGGTTTGTATTGCATGGTTTTAATTCCAGGGTCAAATGGGGAATTTGGGGGTTTTATCTAATTCATCGCATGTTTTTTGGGAAAATCATTTTTTTAGAGAAAATTCATGCCTACGAGTCCAATTAAGTGTTTAAAATTGACAAATTCTAGATTTAAATAGGCCAATTTGGTGATTTTAGGTCAACCGAGGTCTATTGGGTCAAATTGGATCCGACCTAGCAACCCGGCCGAACCTTCTTCATCCCTAAGCCATTCCTACACATTTTAAATATTTGCAGGCTGAGTTTTGATCACAAAATTGGGGATCAATTTGTCGAAAATCAGAGTAGTTATGGGAGGGGTTTTGATCACCGGATCATTCCGTGTTGATTAAGCTTGCTCTCTCTACCTAGGGCCACTGGAGATGCGACGGTGAAACTAGTCAATGCCGCGGCAGCATTGAAAGTCAATGATATGCATACCGAGCACAAACTAAGCTTAATTCATCCCAATTTGCAACTAAAGGAGGACCAAATGGAGAAGACCTTAACGCCCATCTCCGTCCGACCTCAAGCGACCAAAAATCACGTGGTTAGCATGTGTGGATCACCACCGACTCAAAGACCTCGGGCACGTGCAAAAATTCAAATCAAATATAGTTGTCCTCACGCGTTTTGGTGAAGGGCGGTTCGTTCATTCGGTTCGTAGAGCAACAGAACACGAGAGAGAGAGAGAGAGAGAGAGAGAGAGAGAGAGAGAGAGAGAGAGAGAGAGAGAGAGAGAAAATTCTCTTTGTGAAGTAGCCATTGAATCAAGTTCGAGCTGGAACTTTGCAAACTCATTGTGGTGATCTAGAGCAAATCAAAGCTCGGGATCACTTCGGGAAGCTTGCTGGAGCTCTAAGGAAGCGATCGGACCAACTCCGGTAGCTTAACTCCTCCAAAATTGGTAAGTCGAACTTCCAGCTTTCTCACTATGCATCCATGGCGGAGCTTGTCTCCGACCTTGGTTCTTAAAATTAATTGAGGCGTTTTACTCCCTAAGCTCATCTAAGTATGATAGCATCTTGTTTTTTCTTCGAATCCGCTTTAAAACCATGAGGTGAACCTCCCGCCAGTTTAGGTTTGATCACGATTTGGCCGGTCAAACTAGCAACTTGGAGCTCGATTAGAGCATGAGGTAAGTCTCTTGGACTTCAAATGAAGCTATTCTCTGATTGAATCGAATAGCTATGCTCTGTGTTGTGTGTTTGGTCCACCATTGATGTGCACTGTGCGAGCTTCATATTTGTTGATTTTGTGGATAATATTGGCTGGTTTTTGGATATGTTGTCCACCTTGTTGAGATGAATTGATCGTGACCAACTTCGCTCGATTTGGTCAAGGTTTGGTTGTCGATCGGCGCTGGAGAAGCCTCGGCTGTCCGCTCAATGGCCTCGTGAGGAAGACGAAGATTGGTCAACGTCTGATTTGGTGCTAACGTAGTGCCACGTCGGTGAGGTCATTATAACCATTTTCAAATAATATTAAAAAAATGAAATTGATCGGATGGTGGGGGTGGTGCCACGTGTCACTATCTAGGAATTTTCAAAAATTAAAAATGATTTTTTAGAATTATAAAATGATTTTCAGAAATAAAAAATAAAAGTGTTGACTAGACGGTTGAGAATTAGTATCACCATGTTCGATCATGGCCATAGGTTTAGTATTCGGATCGAATGGCCAAGGATTAGTTTCTCCGTTCGATCTCGGCTGTCCGTTTTAGTATGTTGATTGAACGGCTCTGGATTAGTCGTCGTTCGATCTGAGCCATGGATTTTAGTATGCCGATCCGAGGGTTGCGGCTTAACCACGTGGGAAAACCTGGATTGTAGGATCTGAAATTAGATTTTTTTTTAAATTCTGGAAAGTAGATAAAAATTTAAAAGAAATTAGAAAATAAAAAAAATATTGAAATGGTGTCGTTTTCATAGATCGGGTTGGACCCTTTTGGTTTGGGCTGGGCATCCGATTTGCGAGGGCCTGTCCAATCCGGTCATAAAAATTAATAAAAAGAATAAAAAATCAGAAAATCGGAACATTAATAAAAATTCATAAAAAATTCATAAAAATTAGAAAAAATAGGAAAATTTCAGAATAATTCTAAAAAAAAAAAAGGGAAACAGCCACATTCAACTAACCCAACCCTAATTTTTGATTTTTGGATTCTCAAGACTTCGAAATTGACCATTTTTCCCCTCTAGACATTTCGTCTCAAATTTTTCCCGCACCACCCCCGAACTTAAATGAGTTTTTCTCTAAGCCTTTAGGGCTACATTAGGCTTGCCATGTGATCAATTTGGATGCGTTTTATTGGCGTGTGATGGATTCATTGATTTGCACACTTTTACTATTGATTGTGATTGATAGGATAGAAAATTTCCATTTGCATGAAACCCTATAGATCGTTAGAACCCATCTCACCCTCAAACGCATCTATATGAACTCGTAGATTAGAAAATCACTCAACTTAGGTACCAAAAGGGCATTGATGATAATCTCAATATAATTAAGTCCTCGAACCCCCTTCTATGATTTTTGTAGAATCGAATGGATTCTCCCGACCGTTCGATAGGGTTCTCATTCACACCCTCCAAAATGTGTTAAATTTATCTCAAGTTTGAATTGTTTATGGATATAGATTGGTTTGTTAAAATATGCAAGATTTGATCGGTTTTGATTAACGAAGACTAGAGCATGTTTAGCAATTACGTTCAATGAAGAATGTCTTCAATGGAAAGGAGTCTTTGGTGGGTCCCGATCATAAAGGCACTAGTTGACTTTTATTGGAAGAAATTGAACTCTACAGAGCTTCTTTCGTGGAGCAATAAAAAGGAGGGGCCCACATTGAATATAAGTTATATTTTAAGTGTAGGTTTAGATAGGGTTCAGAGAGGGAAAGAAATGAAAAGAAAATTCCTTTGCCTTTATGTTTTCTTTCCCACTTATAGACGAAGTTGCTTGACGAAGCCACGCATTGAACTCCGAGACAAGGGCGAATAACGAAGACGAAAGAGGCTCTCTGGGTGACGTCTTCTTCTTCGATTTGCACGAAGAGTCCTAAACACGGTGATTCTATGTTGTGAGTTATTTTTTATCATATCCAATTGTGAGCTATTTTATTTGTAAATAGCTAGGGTTTGGGTATAATCTAGGTGCGGAAAACATGAGCGTATTGAGCGGTTGTAATTCGATTCTTCAATTATAGTGGATTATTCTTGCTGGCTCTTATCGTGGATGTAGGTATCGATATTCGGACGGAACCACGTAATCTTTGGTGTCCTTTATTAGTCATCGTTATTTCTCTAGGCTTTTCGCATTGACTTATTTGCAAGGTTTTGGTTAGCTTCCGCATTATATTTCAACAATTGGTATCAGAGCCAGGTTCGGATATTCTAGATTTTGATTTGGGGCTTTTGGTTGTCTGATTATTATCTGGATATTCTGTGATTGTAATTTTGTCTGGAGTGAAAGCTAAAATTGAGAAGTTTAACGGGAGGAACAACTTTGGGTTATGGAGCCTCAAGATGGAGGCGTTATTGATAACTCAAGGTTTAGCAGAAGCATTGGAGGGCAAGGCCGAGTTTCCCGAAACGATGACAGATCTTGAAAAGGATGTGGTAATGAGGAAAGTTAGAAGTTTAATCCTATTGAATTTATTGGATGAAGTGTTAATAGAGGTAGGCAAGGAGAAGGATACCACAACATTATGGGCAAAACTTCGGGCACTCTATGTAACGAAGGGTTTAAACAATCACTTGTACATGTTAAAGAGGATGTTCTAGTTCGGATATACCGAAGGTAGATCTATCGGAACCCATCTAGATGAATTTAATAAACTCATGATGGATTTGAAGAACGTCGGTAAGCCACTTGATGATGAAGAGTAGGGCATGATGTTGTTGGTTTCCCTAGCAGAGTCATGGGAGCACTTTGCTGATTCATTGTTGTAGAAGCGTACTATGATTACCTCGGAAGAGGTAAAGTCCGCCTTATTTTCTAAAGAGTGGCAGAAAAAGTTACGAGATGACAGTCTAGTGCGGGATGTAGCGTGAGGATTAGTGATTCGGGGTACAGAGCAATAGCGAGGGTCCAGTAGCGTTAGAGGTAAAAGCAGGTCTAAATCACGCCATAGAAAGTCCACGGGACGTGTGAAGTGCTTTGAGTGTCACGAAGAGGGGCACATCAAGAGAGATTATCCAAAGTTGAAAAACAGAGGCGATAAGCGTAAAGCCACAACCAGTGTGGCGAATATTGCTGAGGAGAGCACTAGTGATGTAAAGGCTATCTTATATGTGACTATAGGTTCGTTAGAAGATAAATGGGTGCTAGATTCGGGATGTTCTTATCATATGACGTCTCATAGGAACTGATTTACTACTTAGCGGACTGCAGATGGTGATAGAGTTCTGTTGGGGAATAACGCAGCCTGCAAGGTTGTGGGGATAGGGACGGTTCGGATTTAGATGCATGATAGTGTAGTGTGCACATTGACAAACGTGAAGCATGTACCGGAGCTCAAGAAGAACCTTATTTTTCTAGGGACACTTGATGATATCGGGTATAAGTACACCGCTGAAGGTGGAGTAACGAAGATCTCTTGAGGTGCCATGATAGTGATAAAAGGGAAGAAAGTGAGTTCTCTCTATCATCTATTGGGAGAGACCGTGATAGGAGTTGCTTTAGTTTCATCGGGTGCGTCAGATTCTAATTTAACTCGTTTATGGCATATGCATCTAGGGCACATGAGTGAGGCGGGTATGACGATGATGAGTGATAGGGGGTTGTTAAAGGGTCAAAAGACAAGTAAGTTAGACTTATGTAAGCATTGCATCTTTGGAAAGTAGTGCATGATTAAGTTTGGTACATGTATTCATTCAACCAAGCAACCGGTAGAATATATTCATTCGGATGTTTGGGGCCCGTCTCTGGTTCCTTCGAAAGGAGGTACTCGTTATATGCTGACATTTATCGATGACTATCCCGGGAAGGTATGGGTATATTTTTTTGAAGCATAAATCTGATGTATTTGATCGGTTCAAGAAATTTAAGGTATTGATTGAGAAGTAGTTAGATAAATAGATCAAGTGCTTGAGAGTTGATAATGGCATGGAGTTACGTGGTAAAGATTTTACCGAGTTCTGCGAGAGAGAAGGGATCATGAGACACCGCACGGTGCCTGTGACACCACAACAGAATGGCAAGGCGTAACGGAAAAACAAAACTTTACTTGAGCGGGCTTGGAGCATGCTTTCGCATGTTAGAATAGGTAAGGAATTTTGGGCCAAAGCAGTAAACATGGCCTGTTACCCGATTAATCGATCCCCATCATCTGCTATCGAGTGGAAGACTCTAGAGGAAGTATCGTCGGGGAAATTTGTTGATTATTCCGGATTATGAATATTCGGATGTCCAGCGTATGCTCATGCGAGTGATAGTAAGCTTGAGCCAAGGTCGAAGAAGTACATATTTATGGGTTATGCACATGGGGTGAAAGGCCACCGGTTGTGGTGCACCGATACTAGATCACCCGAATTTCTAATCAATAGAGATGTGATCTTCGATGAGATTGCAATGCTTCGACAGAGGAGTTCTAAAACACAACCAGAAGAGAACATACAGATCATGGTATCAATAGTGAGGTGGAGCTTCAGGTGGAGACTCCGGAGACCTCGGAGGTAATAGATGTTGAGGCTGCAGATAAGGCTGCAGTTCCTGAAGTCGGTGATAGTGAACAACTAGTACAGCCGCAGCATAATATAGCCGCAGACAGACAAAGAAGACAAATTAAACCACCGGTATGTTACGCTTATACAGATTTTGCTTATGCTTTGACTTTAGGTGACGAGGTGGAGACAAATGAGCCTTTGTCTTACTCCGAGGTGATGGCTTGTTCCGAGTCATCGCGGTGGCTAGAGGCTATGAGTGAAGAGATGGAATCACTCCATTGAAATTAGACATGGGAGCTCGTTAAAGTACCCAAGAGCCAAAAAATTGTCGAAAGTAAATGGGTCTACAAATGGAAAGAGGGCATTCCCGGTATCGAGGCGGCGAGATATAAGGCAAAGCTTGTTACGAAGGGGTATACCTAGCGGGAGGGCATTGACTACAATGAGGTGTTTTCTCCTATGGTAAGGCATATTTCTATTTGTGTTTTACTTGCCTTTGTTGTTGCATAGGATCTCGAGTTGGCGTAGCTTGATGCGAAAACGGCGTTTCTTCATGGCGAGTTGGAGGAGTAGATTTACATGAGGCAGTCATAGGGAATTTGTTATTCCGGGTAAGGAAGACCATATTTGCTTGTTAAAGAAATCATTATATGGGCTAAAACAATCTCCTAAGCAGTGGTATAAACATTTTGATGCTTTCATGGCTAGTCAAGACTATTCAAAGAGTAAGATGGATAGCTGTGTTTATTTTATGAGATTGAAGGACGAGTCTTTGATATATTTGCTGTTATATGTTGATGATATGTTGATAGCAGTAAAAAATATATTTGATATTGATGTGCTGAAGAGGTAGTTGAGTGCTAAGTTTGAGATGAAATATTTAGGTGCTGCAAAGAAAATATTGGGTATGGAGATTTTACGTGACAGGCTGCATGATTATTATGTTTGTCTCAAAAGAAATATATTGAGAAAATTGTTGCACGTTTTAATATGCAGTCAATGAAGTCTGTGAGTACACCATTAGTGAAGCACTTTAAACTTTCAATTAAGTTATCACCGTAGATTGAGGAGGAGAAGGAGCATATGTCCCGTGTTCCTTATGCTAGTGTCGTGGGTAGTATTATGTATGTTATGGTATGCACTAGGCCCGATATTTCATAAGTTGTTAGTGTAGTTAGTCATTATATGAAGTGTCCGGGTAAAACTCATTGGGAAGCTGTGAAATGGATCCTCGGATATTTGAAGGGGACATTAGACGTTGGTATAGTATACCGGAGGGACATAAATGGCGGTGAGACCATTGGTTTTGTGGATTCCGATCATGCGGTAGACTTGGATGAGTGAATGTCTTTAGCGGGATACGTATTTACGCTTGCAGGTAGTGTAGTTAGTTGGAAGGCATCCTTACGGGACCACGTAGCCCTATCGTCGATTGAGGCGGAGTACATGGCATTGACCTTTATAGCGAAAGAGGCGATATGATTATAAGGTTTGCTCTTGGACTTTGGGTTAGAATAGAAAAGTGTTGATATACACTATGATAACCAAGGTACGATTTATCTAGCATATAATCCAGTTTATTAAGAGTGGACGAAGCATATCAATATCGGGTACCATCCAAGATGTTTTAGCGAAGGGTAAGATGGGAAAAGTCACTAGAGTGTGTATTATTTATTTTAATTCGGTGATTTGTTTTGCATTTTCTGTGCTTGTGATATGGCACCATAAATTTAAAGTTTGGCTTGTGAACGTTTGAATATACTAGGGTAAGATTATTGTGAAAAAGATAGCTACAGCAGAGAACCCTGCGGACATGATGACTAAGCCTGTTCCTTTGGTGAAGCTCAAGCTTTGCTTGAGTGCTATTGGCATCTGCAGAGAGTGAGCGCCTGTGGGGGCGTTGGGAGAGCAGCATGGATGATGAGCATTATTAACTTGGTTTCAAACATTGAGCCAAGGTGGAGAATTATTAAATATGTCTCAAGTTTGAATTGTTTACGGATATAGATCGGTTTGTTAAAATATGCAAGATTTGATCGGTTTTGATTAACGAAGACTAGAGCATGTTTAGCAATTACATTCAATGAAAAATGTCTTCAATGGAAAGGAGTCTTCGATGGGTCCCGATCATAAAGGCACTAGTTGACTTTTATTGGAATAAATTGAACTCTACAGAGCTTCTTTCATGGAGCAATAAAAAGGAGGGGCCCACATTGAATATAAGTTATATTTTAAGTGTAGGTTTAGATAGGGTTCAGAGAGGGAAAGAAATAAAAGGAAAATTCTTTTGCCTTTATGTTTTCTTTCCCATGCACAGACGAAGTTGCTCGACGAAGCCGCATAGTGAACTCCGAGACAAGGGCGAATAGCAAAGACGAAAGAGGCTCTCTAGGTAACGTCTTCTTCTTCGATTTGCACGGAGAGTTCTAAACATGGTGATTCTGTGCTATGAGTTTTTTTTTTTTATCATATCCAATTGTGAGTTATTTTAGTTGTAAATAGCTAGGGTTTGGGTATAATCTAGGTGTGGTAAACACGAGTGTATTGAGCAATTGTAATTCCGATTCTCTAATTATAGTGGATTATTCTTGCTGGCTCTCCTCGTGGATATAGGTACCGATATTCGGACCGAACTACGTAATCTCTAGTGTCATTTATTGTTCTTCGTTATTTCTCTAGGCTTTTCGCATTGACTTATTTGTAAGATCTTGGTTAGCTTCCGCGTTATATTTCAACCTTTGTAGTGACTCCGTTGGCATGCACACAACACACATGTCACAAAAAGGGTTCAATCCTCACCGCGAAAGGGGTCAACCCTTGCTTCTTTTAATAACACAACCTTGCCATCGTGATTTGGATAATGGGTCTTGGGAGGAGCCCGCATCCGAAATCCATGCCATTATGAGCGTGGAACGAAGACAACCCATTAATGCTCAATATACATCCAATGATGATCACTCGTCATCCACACCAGAAATAGAGGAGCTTGGAGAGGGTCACGATACCTACTCGTAATCAAAGCCTTGGTAGTAAGAAATATTATTTGGTCATTGTGGATGATTATACTCATTTCACCTGGGTCTACTTTCTTGCTCACAAAAACAAAACATTTACATGTTTTTCATGTGACACCCCAAAATGTAGGGCTAGTTCAAGCTTGGGTTCGGACTAATTACATATAGCCACCGGGGGTTGAGATAGCTACCATGGAATAAAGAATTGCCTTCAATATGGATCATGGCTAAGTAAACCAATCAATTATGCTATTGATTGAGGGTCGACTATGTGGCGACCTTAAATGAAACATGGATCGATTATGATTGACCTCGCCTAGCTGTGAAATGACCATAGGATCATCCTGAAGTTGACTAGGGATTGATCCATGGGATGATTGACAAACTAACAATGATCCACAACTAAACTTGCCATGGGTTTGACAAAGGTCTATTTATATCATAACCTCGTACTAGCCACACACTAGTCAAGGATTGGCTATCTTGGACTATGTGATGTGCTATTGTAGAACTACGGATTGAGATGAACTAATCCTGTATCAATTTGAATTGGTCATGAGAGCGAAGCTCGATAGTGTTCGATTATGTTATCGGTTTAGGAAAGGGTGATTCCAACCCAAAACCGAGCAAAAATTTAGGTGGCTCTCGACTTGATAGGAAACCATACATGTACTGGAGCTCGTCAAACCATGGGTTGGATGGTGCCTCTAGATGTGATTACACTTGAGCCGATTTCATTTGGCAAAATAGATAGTCTAACCTTTAGCTTGTTAGGCGCCTAAAGTAGAGAATTGCATAGATATCTTGAAAACATGGTAAGTTGCACCTCTAAAATCTTAAAGTAATGAATAACTGGTCGAATGTTAGATGACCTTACCCATTTAAATAGAATGCCCAAATTGCCATTAGTGTTAGTTATGCTTGTCATCTATAGAATAGAAATGGGAACCTAGGACACACTCGATTGGGTGACATTAAGGAGTACTAAGATTTACGTATTAAATCTCTATTTTAAATGTATAATGAAATAAAAGAAATGGTCTTTTGATGTATAATAGGCATGTAACCCATAAAGAAAAAGAGATGAGAAATTTAATTATAAAAATATGTCATCATTAGGAGCTAAATGTTATAGGATTATAGGATAGCTAAATGGACAAGTTAAAAATAAGACACATGGCGTCTAAATTATTATTAATTAAATTAAATGTAAAATATTGGCTTGGAGAACAAGAAATGGCATCCAGAATATTCTCAAGGGAATTAAATAAAATAAAAATACAATTGGCTTAGAGAGCAAGTTAGC
Organism: Rhodamnia argentea; assembly: GCF_020921035.1. Taxonomy (NCBI): domain Eukaryota; kingdom Viridiplantae; phylum Streptophyta; class Magnoliopsida; order Myrtales; family Myrtaceae; genus Rhodamnia; species Rhodamnia argentea. The sequence continues at coordinate 8,934,051 of NC_063158.1, forward strand.
ATATAGAGACAAAATAGGCTTAGAAAACAAGTTTGAATAAGAGGATGACATGTGGAAAAACCATAAGACAAATCTGACTTGAGAACATACTTACCTTACCAAAAAAAATCGACTTGAGAAACAAGTAAAAAATATAAGACACAATTGAATTAGAAAAAGTAACCTAGGATTTTTAGATACCTTAGACTAGCTATGTGGCAAAATCAAGTGGTATACCTAGAATATTCTATGCCAATAATTTATTTAGAAAAGATAAGAGAAATTAATATTACTATAATTAATAGATATAAATGAGAAAATTAAATATCAAAATACCCTATAATGGGTGTGAGTTAGGGAGAAGTTTCTAGAGTCTAAATTATCTTAAGTGGCATAATAAAAAGATGACACATAGTAAAACTTAGAGAACAAGTTGGCATAAAAAGACAAATATGACTTAGGGAACAAGTCAAGCAAATAAAATGATAATGTCTAATTTTAGCTTTGAGAATAAGTCAAGGGAAGACTCCAATGAGGTGATGCCATATGGAAAGTATATAAGGATAGATCCAACTTACGGAGCAAGTCAAGAAAGGCTATAAATAGTACAAATGCCCTTAGAGTTTAGGCCATCACCTCTCTCCCTCTCCCTCTCTTTAACTGAACACTCTCTTTCTCACTCCTTCATTTTTTCAGCCACCAAGCACCACCACAAGTTGCCATCACCAAACCACCTCCGGAGACGCCACGCCACACACGATATAGTCGGCCAAACTTTTTATTTTATGGTTATCTACTAGATGTAAGTGATATCTAACCCTTATCTAGACCGTAAAGCTTTACTTATTCTAATGCTTGCTTGAAAAGCATATAATATGTTGGTTAAGGACTAAGTGCCACATGATGACGGGTGTTTCGTGAGGGCCATCTCTTGAATCTTGGACCATTGTGATGCATGCTCTCCTTGGTCTTGCTACCTTTGGTGGTGAGATTATATAATATGATATGTTATATGCCTCATTCACAAGGATGAGATGGCCTTGCGCATATATGAAAAGGGTGGATCCTCATGATATGATATGATAAGATATGTGTATACACCTCATCCGCAAGGGTAAGAGGCCTTAAAAAGTGCACAATATGATATGAAAAGTGGAGATGTTATGCATATATAAAAAGGAATCGAAACGATTCGTATATGATATGATTGCTTGCATTATGAATTACACCTCTAACTTGCTTCCTATATTTGGTTTAGATATTTGCTTACTGAGATAATTGTATCTCACTCCTTATCTTTTTAGATTTGTAGGTAATGGTAAATCCCCCTCTTCATTTTAGTATTATTATGTTCGTAGAAGTTTATTGTATTGATGTCGTAACTATGAAATAAGAAGTAACTCTTAGACGCTACATGACTACCATATGGGTGAACGAGGGTTACCACATGTAGATTAAAAAGCAAAGCGAAGATGAAGCTCTTTTGATTGAGAAAAAGTATAGCATGAAGATGGATGGCGTGTACCCTAGGCGATCGATCTACATGGAGGAGTTTTTGGAAGCCTAAGGTAACTGTTTGAGACATTTTACCATCCCGAAGTAGAGAACCTAAATGGAGCCATGTTATGATGCATATAGATGTTGTAGATCAATATAGTTTGATGTAAATGATATGGATAAATGAAGCATATTATTACTCATAAGTGTTTCTCCTAGATTTTTAACTAATCGAAAGCTTAAAATGAAATTGCTTTCGCATGCGAATCATTGATAAGAGTGAAAATAATTAAGGGTCGATTTTGAGGACGGTGGCCCATGTCTCCCCCCGCACTTACAATCCTCATACGGTCTCGGTTTATAAATAGCGTAAAACCGTAGTGCTTTTGGAGGGATTCAAGAGACCAAGAGCCCTAAAGGAGCCTTCATCTCTTATCACTGGTACAAGGGTCGGGTCGGGGACGTCACATTCCAAATTTTGCAAAATTGATTCAAAATGAAAAAGGTTATACCATCACTTGCTTTAAAATTGACCATGGAAGAGAATTTGAAAACCAAAATTTCTCAGACTATTGCATTGAAAATAGTTTACAACATTATTTTTCAACTCCTTGTACTCCAAAACAAAATGGAGTTGTAGAGAGGAAAAAATTTTCTCTGCAAGAAATGGAGAAAAATTTATTAATTGAGAGCAAAATTCCTTCATATTTTTGGCAGAGGCAATTTTAATCGCTTGTTATCTTATAAACAATATGTTTCTAAGGCCAATCTTGAACAAAACTCCCTATGAACTTTATAAAGGTAGAAACCAAATACTTCATATTTTAAAGTCTTTGGATGCAAATGCTTTGTGCTTAAGAATGCAAATGATCGAACTAGTAAGTTTGATGAGAAGTCCGATGAAGCAGTTTTTCTTGGATACTCAACTACAAGCAAAATATATAGGATCTTCAACAAAAATTCACGCACTGTGGAAGAGTCAATAAATGTGAAGTTTGATGAGAACAATGTTGTATACAATGTTCAAGAAGAAGAGGCACCAAGATATTCTCTTACAAACTATGATACTTAAAGCCTAGAAGAAGCAAAGTACACATACTCTACACAAGTCATTACCTCTACTCAATTTGACTCTACTAAACATCCATCTAGCTCTATCACTACTAATGACAATCAAAGAGATAGATTCCATCACAATTGGAAGCATAAATCCAGCCATCCTATGGAGGTTGTTCTTGGAAATGTGAAAGAAGGAATCAAGACTCGCTAATCCTTCAAGGAAATGATGGGCACATTAGCTCTAATTTCTGAGATAGAACCAAAAGATATTTCAAAAACACTTTCTATTGAAAGCTAGATAGAAGCAATGCAAGAAGAATTGTATCAATTCAAGATAAATAAGGTTTGAGATCTTATACCAAGGCCAAAAGATCGTCCTATTATAGGTGTAAAATGGGTCTTTGAAAAAAAACTTAATGACAAAGGCAAAGTTACAAGGAACAAGGCAATATTAGTTGCAAAAGGCAACTCAAAAGAAGAAGGGGTTGACTATGACGAGACCTACGCACCGATGGTCGGGCTAGAAGCCATTAGGCTACTATTAGCTTATGCATGTTATTATGGTTTTAAGCTTTTTTAGATGGACGTCAAGGGTGCCTTCCTAAATGGCTATATCAAAGAGAAAGTGTATGTTGAATAACCATCTAGTTTTGAAGACCCAAAGAAGCCCGATCATGTCTATAAGCTAAACAAACCATTGGGGAAAAGTTTACTTGAAGTGCCGTAACTTTTGTACGGCGTTCACTTGAGTGCTATAACTTTCAAAACGTTCACTTAAGTGCTATAACTTTTAAAAATCATTCACTTGAGTGCCATGTTGACGTGGCAGCCGGAAAAGTTCCGTAGCGCTGGAAAAGTTTTGAGCATGCGAAAAAGTTCTGTAGACACCGGAAGCGACGTGGCACGCCGGAAAAGTTCTTGTCCACTCAGTGACAATTTTACTCCGCGTAGACTTAGTAAACGATTTTTGAAAGTTATGGCACTTAAGTGAACGTTTTGAAAGTTATGGATTCAGTGACGCTCCCGTTCGGCTTCAGTGTCTTTCCCCAAACCATTGTATGGGTTAAAACTAGCACCACGTGCCTGGTGTGAAAGGCTAAGTACATTTCTTATTAGGAATGGCTTCAAAAGAGGTAAAGTAGACACTATTCTTTTTATTCAAAGGAAAGGTAAAAACATTCTTCTTATGCAAATGCATGTTGATGACATAATTTTTGGGTCTACTAATGAAACTTTATACAAGGATTTCTTGCGGATCATGACAAATGAGTTTAGAATGAGTATGATGGGAGAATTAAATTTCTTTCTTGGTCTTCAAGTAAAGCAAGACAAGAATGGTACCTTTGTAAATCAAGAAAAATATGCAAAGGAACTAATCAAAAAGTTTGGACTTGAAAATTGCAAAAAGATAGAGACACCAATGTCTCACTCCTCAAGGCTTGACAAAGATGAGAATAGTAAACAGGTTGATCAAAAACTCTACCAGGAGTATGATAGGATCACTATTGTATCTTATTGCCTCTAGACCTGATATTCTTTTCAATGTTTGCATGTGTGCCCGCTTTCAATCTCATCCCAAAGAATCGCATCTTATAGCTGCTAAGAGAATTATCAAATATGTCAGCACATATCCTACACTTGGATTATGGTATCCCAAATATTAAAATCTTATTCTTATTAGATATTTTGATGCCGACTTTGCTAGTTGTCATGTTGATAAAAAAAGCAACTCAAGGACTTGTCAACTAATGGGCAGTATGTTAGTTCTCTTGATTTTCTAATAAATAGAGTACGGTGGCTCTACCAACTACGGAACCAGAATACGTTGCACTTGGAAGCTATTGTGTACAAGTTTTGTGGATGAAGCAACAACTCAACGACTTTGGTATTGAAGAGTCAAGTGTGGAAATCAAGTGCAATAATACAAGTGCCATCAATTTGACAAAAAAATCCCATTGTTCACTCAAGAGCTAAGTACATAGAAATTAAACACCACTTTATACGTGATCATGTGCAAAATAATGATATTCATGTTCAGTTTATTGATTCTAAAAATCAATTGGTTGATAAATTTATGAAGCCTCTTAAGAAAAATAGCTTTGATTACATATGAAATGAACTTGGCATTATTAATCTTTTCATGAGAGTTTGAACAGATGCAAGAAGACAGCTCTACTATAAAAGGTAACCGAACCTTCTTCGTATCAAGAAGAATCACGAAAGTATTTTTTGTTTGGAAAGAAATAAGGTATGTACACAAATCTTTTTATCATTCGACTATTTAATTGTCTAAGTGAAATCCTAGCTAATTGATTTTAATTGAAAATTTGATTTTATTGAGTGTTATCTCTTCCAAAAATAATCGGCCATTGTTAGTTTCAAAAATCCCTAATTTTACGATCTATGTTGTAATTTTCTAAAAAACTACTTCTTTGGTAACTGCTCTCTCTCTCTCTCTCTCTCTCTCTAAAACCGAATAGTCACGTTGTCTTTTTCATCACATCACCTTTACTCTTTCAATTGCTCTCGAAAAAACCCTCTCTCGCGTCCACATAAAGATTTAAACTTTTCACTCGAAACCCTTCACATTCACTACAATTCCTCGCAAACCAACTCCTCACATATCTTAGAAAGCCTCCAAGACAATTCGTCGATCTCAAAGAGCTTCGGCAATGGCTGGTATGTTTTTGAAGAAAGGACCGTCACAAGATTGTAGATGAGGAAAGCGAAAGCTTATCCGGTTCTTCGGAGGAGCTCGGATTGAGTGGTTTAGCAAGTTCGACCCAAAGGAATCACTAACCCGAGTCTTTCAAACACCCGAATCTCATTTGGGATCAGGTTCGCAAAACATCACTTATGTTTCTTTAGACACACTGAATGGGATTAAGAAATTGATAGCACTTATGCATGAATTGGGATTAACCGATAGTGCTATTAAGTTGTTTGTGAAAAAATTTGGGTTCGATTCTAAGTCCGATGTAGATGGTGAAGTTCAAAAGTTGACTGGTTCTACTGGGTTAGTAGAAAGGAGTACTATTACACTTAGAGGGAAAGAGAAAGTTGTCGAGTCCTTGAAAGAGTCAAATGGAAACTCCGGTAGCTCTAAGTCCGAGGAGGAAACCGCAGAGGAAACAGAGTCACGAGTAAAGATAAGCGATGACGATGATCAAGTGTTTGAAAACTTTCGACAATTTGGTGGATTTGCAAAAGACACCAAGTTTAGACCAAAGATTTTTAAGAGTTAGGACTATATGGACTTGTTTAATGGTTTCTTGGAAAGAAAAGTCATGCCACATAAAATTGTTGATTTTGAATATCTTAGTGATCATGGGATTGCAATAACATAAATGTTTGAGAAGTTGGACTTGATTAACTTCTATGCAGAGTCATAAATAATGTATCCCGAGTTTGTGGCCTTGTTTTATTTGAATCTTCACTTTTTGAATGACCCCAATAGGATAACCTTTAGTGTTGGTGCTTTTTGGTATGTAGTCACATCCGACACGTTGGTGTCTCTTATGGGAGTGAAACCATCAAGTTTTGGGAAAATTGATATATAGCCGTAAGCGGCTTACAAACCGATCATAGAGAATGATAAGTTCACTAGAACCATAGTAACATCTATACCAACTAAGGTTCTCAGCCTCAAAAGAGCTCTGTGCATAAGGGTCTTGAGAAAACGGTCCTCCCCACGGATCTTGCGAATCTGTGTCCATCGAAGATTGGCTTTGCTGGCTCTGATGAAAAATTTATAGAGCTTTTTGGGTGGCCTCACTTGTATGGCTTTGGTCCCATTATTGGCATTTAAATTTTGATTTTTAGGAAAATTGTTCATTTAATTATAAAATGAGAGTCAGTCATAATTCTTGCAAAAAATAATCCTCATGCACTGTATGTTTATTTTCCGTTAGTCGCGTCATTCACATTTAGGGGCAGAGGTGAGTCAATTAAGGTTAATTTGACAGGAATTTTCGATCAAGCACAAGAGGGGGTGTTGAGTCTATTTAAGTAAATTGGAACTATTTTCAAGCTCATCTCAGTCTGTTCGGGCTAAATTATTTTATTAAGGCTGATATTTAAATGTCCATTATTTAGAAGCCTTTATGTGAGCCTGAGAATGTGAGACGAACCCATTATTTTATCAGAAAATTCGACTAAAGCTTTGTCCATGAGAGTACCAAATTTCACTATGGGTTTGGACCTAAATTCGAATTCAATTCAGCCCATTTATGCTCATTTAAATATTAAAGTCTTTTAATTAATTATTCATTTAATTAATTAAAGCCCAATTTGAGTATGAGATTGTACATTTAAGCCCACAAGAGAATGTAGATTTGGACAGCCCATCTACAACCTTCCATGATCAAAAATTTTGAAGAATTTTAATGGTATCATACTCTTGAAGATCAGAATTTTTAATCCAATTGTCATTAGCGAATCCTACGTCAACTAAGATTAGAAAACACTTACTCTATAAATAGAGAGTTAAACTTAGGGTTCAAGGAGAGGCCAATTCATTGTCAAACACGGCAGATTTTGGGGGGCCAAAAAAATAATACCCGGCAGATTGGAGGTTCCTTCATGGAGATTCATGGCCATCATAGAGGGAGGAAGACTTTGAGTTTCTCATAGAGGTTTTGAAAAGTGGGGAGGTTGACACAATTCTACGGCACAATTGGAAGAGGTGGAAGCACAGAGCGAGTTACTTTCTCTTGATTGGGGAGTGCTTGAAAGGTCAAGAGAGGGAGAAAAGACAAAGCAAATAACAATATGATTGTAGCAAATTTAGTCCGAGAGATGCAACCAGGACGTGGGTCAACTTTGAAGCCGCTGCTGTTCTTCTCATGGTGATCGAGATGTCCATCCACATCGGCGAAGAGAGGGCAATGCACATGGAGAAGAAAGAAGATAAAATCACTAATATGGGGGAGACTCACGCAGAAAAGTTATCAGAGGGAGGGGGATTCTTTTCCTTTAGTTTTCTTTCCCTTTTAGCAGATTTTGATGTTTCCTGAGTTCTACTAATAGTTACGATTCGTACATGGCTTGATGCCAATTTCCATACAATTGGCGCCCAAAATCCCCGCCTTTTGGACCTGATTCTTGTTGCTGTCCGAGGGACAACTCAGCTGCTACTGAGACAGATTTTTGCTGCTGTTGGTGTCTGTTTCCACTGCTGTTCGGTGCCCAAAATCCTTGCTGTTCGGTCCCTGAGTCTGCTGCTGTCCGTGGTTAATTCTGCTGCAAATCAGTTCCCAAAACAATGCTGTTCAAGGGTGTTCTCAGGGTGTCATTCGACCAAATTTTGGCTGCTGTTCAGGGAGTAATTTTGCTGCTATCCAGAGTGCTTTTTGCTAGTGTTTCAGGCCCAAAACAACCCTGTTTTGGGACGTTTTTCACTCTAAAATCAGTGCAGGCTTTTTGGGATTGTTCAGGGCCACCTTTCTCACTTTTTTGCATAAAACCTTGATGTATGGGCGAAAATTCCAGCTTGCACGCGTGCTGGAATTTAGCTCGGAAAAGAGGTAATTTTCTTAACTTTTGATTGCCAATCTATGCTTGTTTTCCTGGAAAACTTGCATTGTTGTTTTTAAACTTCTTTGAACACATATGATTTGCAATTAAAATTAGAGAAATTCAAGCATTTTTGTGCTAGAACCGAAAAATTGATCCTCTCGGTATAAAAATTTTGATTTTTCAAGCAAGCTCAATTTGTTCATAAATTGGTTGAATTTTGCGATACTTTTGAGAATTGATAAAATTTAATTGGAAGCACATCTTTTCTCAAAGTAACAAATTGTTCAGTTTTTTTTTTAGATCAAATTGGTTAACTTGAAAAGATAGAAATTTTCATGATTAAAATCTGAAGCTTTTAGCATACATCATCTCTTGGCCAAAATTTGACATGTGGATGAGCTTCACTGTGATACTTATCTCTTGAATTGATAGATTGTGTTTATCCATTGGTTGTTTGATGCTATCCCTATGGTATGGATGAGGATTTGAATTTAATTGGATAAATTTTCTGATTATCTTTTAATTTGGAGTGCTTATCTTATCTTATCTCTGGTAAATTTTCTGAATATATTTGACTTGAGGTTGAGATTTGATTTGAATTGGATAATTATTCAATTTCTTGAGAATTATTTGAAATTAATTTTCAAATCTTAAAGATAATATTCTTAAAATCAAATCGAACTTTGGATAAGGAAAGGTGGATCCCCGACTTCACAATTTAGGCCACCCCTCCTAATTTTCAAAAATTTTAAATCAGTTGGCCCATTTTTATTTTTATTTTTGTAATGTTTGTTTGCTTTTGATTGTTATAAAGTTTGCACTTAAATAAACAAACATGCTAATAATATATGCTCATATGTGCCTAGTCCAGTCGGAAAATAAATTACATGCCTTATCCATGATCTTATGGGATGAGACAGTCATTTAGTATAGAATCTCGTGTTCTGCCCTTTGGCAAAAGGGATGATGTTGTTCTATATACTTATCCGCATACCGGCTCGGACCTTCGAGGATGTAGCGGATAAAATCCTACTCTAACCCAAATCTTTGGGAATGAGTGAATTTATCGAAAAGTTCAGAATTAAAGGTATATTATGGGTATTTTTATTTATTTTTGTTCAAATTTTTGATTGATTCTTATTGTTTTCATTTTGCGAGAAAAACAACAAAAAAAAAATCAAATCCTTTTATCATATAATTCACGTCACATTTTTCCAATTAATTATCAAATTCACATCAATCAATCGGAAAGGATTTTTCATGAAATTGGTACCGAAAAGGCATTAATTTTTTCAATTAGCATAACCAAGTCCTTGAACTCATTTTCTTTGATTCAAAGAGATAAAATAGTTCTCTTGCTATTTTATATAGGTTTCTAATCAACCTACCGTAAATGAGTAGTAGCGGCTCCAATTAAATAATTTTTCATGAATTGAACCTAAGTTGCGATTTAGTAGGACTTGAGAAGGTCATAATTATGTTAGTTAATTTAATTGACCGATAATCCATTAGCCTAATTTTAGGTAGTGACACCTATGGGACATCATCTGCATAGGATGGCCATACTTCTAGAGGAATAGTGCGGTTTTCTTGGCATATGATTCTCTTGGAGTTCTTTGTATTCACTAGAAATAGATGAAATTCAACTTGGAAAGGTCCTGTAAACACGAGCAACTTCCCAATTGTGTTGAGACTTGTACTTGGTCCTTCCAAGCAAGCTTGGTTCAGATATCACATCTCCGGAAGGACTGTTGAATGTCTATGGTGTTAAATTATATCTTGAGTTTGACTCGTGTGCAAAGAATCTCAAGAAATTCACATTCCTATTTAAATTAGAGATTCTTATCTTCAAGGCCAAATATATGCATGTGAAGGTTGTTTGTTGGAGATAATATCCAAAATTTTTTTATTGCTCACAAATTGCAGTATTTTGGACCCGTATAGTGTACTTCTCTATCTTGGTTTATGGTTGGTTGGTCAACAAAGGGTAAATCCCTTTGACTTCTTGAAGCCACGTGAACAAAATAGAAAATAGAAGAAAGGGCTTTTATTTTTGGTGTGTGCTCAGAAGAAAAACACCGCACATAGAAGACAGAGAATGTACTAGACATTTTCTTGAGTTTCAGCCGCATGAAGTACTTTGGACACATAGCGAGGGTTTTGTGCGTGAGTTTTATATATCCAACTAAATTGTTTACTTATAAATACTTTGGGATTAGGTATAATCTAGGTGTGGGAAATACGAGTGTATTGAGCGATTGTAATTTCGATTCTCCGATTATAGTGAATTGTTCTTGCCGGCACTCCCCATAGATGTAAGTATCGATATTTGGACCAAACTACGTAATTAGTTTTTGCATTATATTACAACAATTGGTATCAGAGCATAGGATCAAATTTTTGAATTGTGATTTGGGGCTTTTGTTTGTCTAATTATTATTTGGATATCATGTGATTACAATTATGTTTAGAGTGAAAGCTGAAATTGAGAAGTTTAACGGGAGAAACAACTTTGAGTTATGGAGCCTCAAGATGGAGGCGTTATTGACAACTCAAGTTTTAGTAGAAGCATTGGGAGGCAAGGCTGAGTTACTTAAAACGATGACAAATGCTAAAAAGGATGTGTTAATGAGGAAAGCTAGGAGTTTAATCCTATTGAATTTATCGAATGAAGTGTTAATAGAGGTAGGCGAGGAGAAGGATACCGCAGCATTGTGGTCAAAACTTCATGTGCTTTATATAATGAATGGTTTGAACAATCGTTTATATATGTTGAGGAGGACGTTTTAGTTCGGATACATCGAAGGTACGTCTATCAGAACCCACTTAGATGAATTTAATAAACTCATGATGGATTTGAAGAACGTCAGTAAGATACTTGATAATGAAGAGGAGGGTATGATGTTGTTGGCTTCTTTACTAGAGTCATGGGAGCACTTTATCGATTCATCGTTATATGGAACATACTATGATTACCTCGGAAGAGGTAAAGTCCACTTTTATTTTCTAAGGAGTGGTGGAGAAAGTTGCTAGATGACAGCCTAGCGCATGATGTAGTGCGGAGACTAGTGATTCTAGGTAGAGAGTAACAGCGGGGGTCTAGTTGCATTAGAGATAAAAGCAAAGGTGATAAGCGTAAAGCCACAAGCAGTGTGGCGAACATTACTGAGGAGAGCACTAGTGATGTAGAGGTTATCTTGTGTGTAACTATAGGTTCGTCAAGAGATGAATAGGTGCTAGATTCATGGTGTTCTTATCATATGAAGTCTCATAGGAACTGGTTTACTACTTACCAAACCGCAGATGGTGGTAGAGTTTTGTTAGGGAATAACACAGCTTGCAAGTTTATGGGGATAGGGACAATTCAAATTCAGATGCATAATAGAGTGATGCGCACATTGACAAAAGTGATGTATGTATCGGAGCTTAAAAAGAACTTTATTTCTCTAGGGCCGCTCAATGATATCGGGTAAAAGTACATCGCCGAAGGTGAAGTGCGAAGATCTCTTGAGGTGCCATAACAGCAATGAAAGGAAAGAAAGTGAGTTCTCTCTATCGTTTACTTAGAGAGACCGTGACAAGAGCCGCTACGGTTTCATCAAGTAGTTAGATTCTGATTTAACTCGGTTTTGGCATATGCGTTTGGAGCACATAAGTGAGGCAGCTATGACGATGCCGAGTGATAGTGGGTTGTTAAAGGGTCAGAAAACAAGTAAGTTAGACTTATATGAGCACTGCATCTTTGGGAAGCAACGCCGTATTAAGTTTACTAAGGCATTCATTCGACTAAGCAACCGGTTGAGTATATTCATTCGGACGTCTGGGGCCCATCTTCGATTTCTTCAAAAGGAAGTGCCTCGATATATGCTGACTTTTATCGACGATTATTCCAAGAAGGTATGAGTATACTTTTTGAAGCACAAATATAATGTGTTTGATTCGGTTCAAGAAATTTAAGGTATTGATTGAGAAGTAGTCGGATAAAAAGATCAAGTGCCCGAGAACCGATAACGGCATGGAGTTCTATGGTAAAGATTTTACCGAGTTCGTGGAGAGAGAAGGGTTTATGAGACATCGCACAGCACCTGGGACACCAAAGCGGAATGGCATAGCAAAAATGGAAGAATAGAACTTTACTTGATGGGGCTCGGCGCATGTTGGAATATGCAAGGAATTTTGGGTCGAAGTAGTAAAAATGGCATGTTACCTAATTAATCGATCTCCATCATCGGCTATTGATTAGAATACTCTATAGGAAGTGTGGTCGGGGAAACCTCGTTGATTACTTCAAGTACCGGTATTCGAATGTCCCGCGTATGTTCATGCGAGTGATGGTAAGCTTGAGATGAGGTCGAAGAAGCACATATTTTTGGGTTATATACATGGTGTGAAAGGCTACCAACTATGGTACACCGATTTCGGATCACTCGATTTTCTTAACAGCAGAGACGTGATCTTCGACGAGACCGCAATACTTTGATAGAGGAGTCCCGAAATACTACTAGTATCAGACAAATCATGGTATCGGTAGTGAGGTGGACTTCAGGTGGAGACTTTGGATACCTTAGAGGTAATAGAGGTTGAGACTATAGATGATACTACAGTTGCTAAAGTAGGTGCTATCGAACAACCAGTACAGCCACAACGTAGTATGGCCGTAGACAGACAATGAAGACAAATTAAACCACCGATACATTATGCTTATACAAATATTGTTTATGCTTTGACTATAGGTGATGAGGTGGAGACAGATGAGCCTTCAACTTACTTTGAGGCAATAACTAGTTTTGAGTCGTCGTAGTAGTTAGGGGCTATGAGTGAAGAGATTGAATGACTCCATCGAAATCAAACATGGGAGTTAGTTAAAGTACCAAAGAGCCAGAAGCTTGTCGGAAGTAAATGGGTCTACAAATGGAAAGAAGGCATTCCTGGTGTTGAGGCAGCGAGTTATAAGGCGAGACTTGTTGCGAAAGGGTATACACAGAGGGAAGGCATTGACTACAATGAGGTGTTTTCTCCTGTGGAAAGGTATACTTCTATTCATATTTTACTTGCCTTAGTTGCTGCTTAAGATCTCAAGTTGGAGCAATTTGATATGAAAATAGCATTTCTTCATGGTTAATTGGAGGAGCAGATTTACATGGGGCAACTAGAAGGATTTGCTATTCTAGGTAAGGAAGACCATGTTTGCTTGTTAAAGAAATCTTTATATGGGTTGAAACAGTCTCCTAGGCAGTGATATAAGCGTTTTGATACTTTCATAGCTAGTTAGAACTATTCGAAAAGTCAGATGCATAGCTGTGTTTACTTTAGGAGATTGGATGATGGGTCTTTGATATATCTACTATTATATATGGATAATATGTTCATAGTAGCTAAGAATATATCCGATATTGATGTGCTGAAGAGGCAGTTGAGTGCTTAGTTTGAGATGAAAGATTTAGGTGCTACAAAGAAGATTTTGGGTATAGAGATTCTACATGATAAGACTGCAGGAGTTTTACGTTTGTCTCAAAAGAAATATATTGATAAGATCGTTCAACGTTTTAACATGCAGTTAGCAAAGTTTGTGAGTACACCATTAACAAAGCACTTTAAACATTCTACTAAGTTATCACTGCAGATCGAGGAGGAGGAGGAACATATGTCCCTTGTTCCTTATTCTAGTGTCGTGGATAGTATTATGTATGCTATGGTATGCACTAGGCATGCTATTTCACAAATAGTGAGTATAGTCAGTCGTTATATGAAGCGTCTTAGTAAAACTCATTGGAAAACTATGAAATAGATTCTCGGATATTTGAAGGGGATAACAAACATTAATATAATATATCGGAGAGGTAGTAATGACAGAGAGACCACTAGTTTTGTGGATTATGATCATGCAGGTGACTTGGATGAGTGCAAGTCTTTAGCAAGGTACATGTTTACACTTACATGTGGTCTAGTTAGTTGGAAGGCATCCTTATAGGACCATATTGCATTGTCGTCGATTGAGGTAGAATACATGGCACTTACCTTTATAGCAAATGAGGCAATATGATTACAAGGTTTGCTCTTGGACTTTGGATTAGAACAAAAAAGTGTTGATATGCACTATAACAATCAAGGTGCAATTTATCTCGCATATAATCCAATTTATGACAAGCGAATGAAGCATATCAACATCAGGTACCATTTTATCCGAGATGTTTTAGTGAAGGGTAAAGTTGTTGTAAAAAAGATAGCGACAATGGAGAACCCGATAGACATGATGAGTAAGTTTGTTCCTTTGGCGAAGCTCAAGCTCTGCTTGAGTACTATTAGTGTCTGTAGAGAGTGATCATCCATTAGAGCAATGGGAGAGTAGCATGAATGATGAGCACTAGTGACTTGACTTCAAACATCGTACCAAAGTGGAGAATTGTTAAATTATGTCTCGAGTTTGACTCCGGTGCGAAGAATCTTAAGAAATTCACTTTCCTATTTAAATTAGAGATTCTTATCTTTAAGGCCAAATATATGCACGTGAAGGTTGTTTATTGGAGATAATATCCAAAATTTTTTTATTGCTCACAAATTGCAGTATTTTGGACCCGTACAGTACCCGTCTCTATCTTGGTTTGCGGTTGGTTGGTCAACAAAGGGTAAATCCCTTTGACTTCTTGAAGCCACGTGAACATAATAGAAAATAAAAGGAAGGGATTTTATTTTTGGTGTGTGCTCGGAAGTAAAATGCAGCACATAGTAGACAGAGAACGTACCAGACGTTTTCTTGAGTTTAACCGCACGAAGTGCTTTAGACACAGATGAGGGTTTTGTGTGTGAGTTTTATATATCCAATTAAATTGTTTATTTATAAAAACTTTGGGTTTAGGTATAATCTAGGTGCGGGAAACACGAACGTATTGAGCGATTGTAATTTCGATTCTTCTATTATAGTGGATTGTTTTTGCTAGCTCTTCCCGTAGATGTAGGTACCAATATTTGGACCGAACCACATAATCTCTAACGTCCTTTATCATTGTTCGTTATTTCACCGTGCTTTCGCATTGATTTATTTGCAAAATCTTGGTTAGTTTCCTCATTATATTACAACACATGGTCTGTGAAGTTTGCATCCTTTATAATTCTCTCCAAGCATTGAGTAGATAAAACCATAACAACATATCAATCATGTTCTACAAGTTGAACATGTACCAAAATATCCGTTTTAATTCTTTAGGAAAATCTTGGTCGAGTGACCACCGCAAGGGATGAATGAATGGGTATTCGGGATGAAAATCACTAGGTTTCAATATCAAACCTCCATAATCTCTAAAGACTAGGTAATGATACTGCTAGAGATAATGTTTGAGACTAGGGGTGAATCGATTAACCCGAATCATGTTTGGAACATCTAAGGGGTATTTGTGGCTATTCCACTGGGTTTCTCTCATATCAACAAGATGGAATGAGTCAAGCATCGATTTCTTTCGTACAAACATGTTGATAGAGGAAACTGGTTGCTTGGATCTGCACGTAAAGTCTTCAAGAACATTTTTATTTCTTGCAAGATTCTTAGTGTCAAAGGAATATTTTGAGAATCATTTTGCCCACCTTAGCAACTAAGGATGAGAGATTTGTTTCTGTTTGAATTTCAGCACCTGGGGAAAAGAGGACACGTCCATTTCTACCAGAAAATGGTGTCCAATGAGATGGAATTAAACTTTTTAATTCCATATTTCACCGGTATGATCTCCTTGAAAGTGGAATGGTAATAAATTTCTGTAGAAGCAAGTCGTTCCCTTTTGTAAGCACAAATGTAGCTCTTACCATCAATTTCTTCAAGGAGAATGGCTGTCCAATATTTGTCACTTGTATATGTCTGCAGTATTCTCTTGCCGGTAGATGGAATTTGCAACGGAAAGAGGTGTTGCAACATCATTTTCAAATAGGCAACTGCTTCAATCTACTTTGGTCCCTATAGAGGTGCATTATTTTTCAACAACTTTTGAAGTAGATGGAGTGCCTTTCAAATATTTAGGACAAATCTCGGAGATAATTAACTATCCCAAGAAATGTTTGCATCTATTTGACTGTTAGTTCTTTTGAGGAAAATTTCTGCAATTCTTCTACAATATGAGGGCCTGGACAATAAGTTCCTTCTTTTAAATGCATTCCAAGAAACTCTATTTCTTTTTTAGCAATGATCATTTTCTTTTAGCAAAACATGATGCCATGTTTTTGGACAATCTTAGTAAACTGAGAAATGAGCTTACAGTGAGATTCTTCATTAGCACCGTAAAGGAGTATGTCGCCAATGTAAATTTGAACATTTACCAAAATTGTCTGAAAGATTTTACACATGGTTTTTGAAAGAGGGAGGGAGCAGTTTTAAGTCCAAAAGGGACAATTGTTCACTAAAAGTGTTGTTAGGAATATAGAATCCAGTTTTCAAACGATCTTCAAGATACCTAATTGCCATAATCCTATTTTAAGATCAAATTTGAAATAGATCTTAGCCTAGGCAAGCTCGAGGAAAAGGGAATTTTAATGAGGTAAAGGGAATTTATCATCCTGGAGAAATTGGTTCAAAGGCTAATAATTAATCACCAACTGGAGGTTGCCACGGTTTTGTTGAGCTCATTTGCTAACATAAAAGGCTTCACAAGTCCATTGAGAATCAAAGGGTTCTTTGAGACCCTTAGCCAACAATTCAGCACATTCTTGTTGAGCAAGGGCAAGATGTTCTAGATTTATGCTAGAATGACTGGCCTTTGTAGGATTGATATCCTCATTTTTTCTATAAGGAAGTCTCATAAAAAAGTCTAAATTTTTCCGAGAGAGGGTGAGGACAAGTTTGGGAGAATTGTGAGTGAGACTCGGAACAACATGATAAAAGACTTTGAGTGATGGGATCAAAGATTTTTGGCTAGATGATGAAAAGTCTCTAGACATCCACAAACTTTCGAAATTGATCTTTAAATTGTAAGACATGGGGCACAATTTTGAATTGTGGGAGTTGGACAAGAATATCCCAACCAACGATAAGATCCTTGTCGGGGAATTGCATCCAAGAATTTTTGTAGTAATAGAACACTAAGGGAAGATATGGAGTGTGATTTATTTTGCTGTGGAATTTAGTTGTGAAAGTATCACTAGAAGCAGAATTGAAATACCTTGTGTAAGGTGTCTAGATTTCTTCTGCAAGTACTTTGATATCCATAAGAGATGCCCTTGCTCCAGGTATCTATAAGAGCTATCATCTAAATGGGCTTATCATACTTGAAAGTGAATATTTGGATAGGGATATGGGGAGAATGAAAGATAGAGTGTTGAATATGGAAAGAATTGGAGAGAGAATTGGAAAAGAAGGCAATGATGTTGCCTAGGGATTGATCATGGAATTAGAAGAATAGGCTTTTACGGCACAAAGGGTTTTCGGCAATGGTTCTTTATCAATGAAAAATATTGACTCAATATCATCATCATCAAGAGAAATCTCGGTGTTTTGTGCTATCTTCTAGATTATGTAACTACCTTGATGCTTTGTTTGAGGACAATCTTTAGGAAAGTGTCCTTTCTTGTTGCAGATATAACATTTGTCAGATTTGGCCTTCCTTCGAGATGAATGAGAGGAATGCTTTCTTTTTCAAAGGAATTTTCATTTGCCTTTACCATACCTCTTTTTACCAAAAGAGAATTCCTTGAAGTACCTCTTCTTATTATGACCCGAGCAAGAAGGGTCATTGCAATCTTTGGAACACTTGATCTTTAGCTCAGGTTTAGCACAGGCTCTGTCAAGGTCTCGATTTTCTCGAAGATAACTTTTGAAAAGTTCTTTTCTGAGGCACAATTTTTCGAGCGTAATATGAACTGCTTGTTGAGACATAATTCTTAGACACCATATCCCATCAATCTCGCTTGTAAATCCTATAGAACCTTTTCAGGATGAATCTTTTCCTTCTGATTCATTCGAGTCCAACTTTCGTCCAAATTTGGTGATGATGATATTATGATGTAAAATCTAGTTCCAAAAGAAGAAGAAATGGCTTCGGAATCAGAAGTGGTTTACACCTACCAAACACTTATCCCGCTAGATCATCCACCTCTTCAACATCCAAGGCATATTTTACCTTAGATGATCTTCCACATGATAAGTGGCCTAAGCATCTCCAAGAATTCTATGCTTGGTTGACTACAAGACACCTTACAAAGCATAACACTTATGAGGTACTCCTTGAGTTCACCAATAGATTTACCGGAGCCTTAAAAGATTTGTGGAAAGCAGACACAGAACAAGACCAAATGATGTTCCCTACAATGACTGCGGATGAGGCTATCCAACTCATTCATCTGACCTTCGTCGGCCAACCTAATGATACTAAGGAACTCAAGCGAAAAGAGTTCTTTGAATGAAAGTGTTGTTCTACGGTCAAAAAAAAACCTTGATCGGCACTTTAAGGAGATGATCAAGCTCTATTACCTATTAGGTGTCACCCAAATCTCAAACTTGTCTTCCTATCTTCCATTGCCAAAGAAGTCAGACAAGATGTTGAGAAGACTTTACAAGCAAGACAGAGGCCTCTAGCGGGAGCTACGCTTGGAGAAATCTAGCAAGAAGTTCATATTATGCTCGAAAAATTGTGCCTTAAAAAAAAAACTTTATAGAAGTTATCTTTGAGAAAATCGAGATCTTAACAGAGCCTATGCCAAACATGAGCTAAAGATCAAGTGTTCCAAAGATTGCAATAACCCTTCCTGCTCGAGTCAGAAGAAGAAGAGACGTTTCAAGAAATTCTCTTTTGGTAAAAAGAGGAGTGGTAAAGGAAAATAAAAATTCCTTGGAAAAAGAAAGCATTCCTCTCATTCATCTTGAAGGAAGGCAAAATCTAACAAATGTTATATTTGCAACAAGAAAGGACACTTTGCTAAAGCTTGTCCTCAAGCAAAGTGTCAAGGTAGTTACATGATCTAAAAGATAGCTGTTGACACCTAAATTTTGATTTTCAGAAATTCATTCATCTAAGCACAAAATGAGGATTAGATATAATTCTCACAAAAAAAATATACTTCTCCATGCATTGCATATTTATTTTCTATCATTCGTGTCATTGCATTTAAGATTAGAGATGAGTCAATTGAGCTTAAAATTGATGAGGGGTAGGACTTGAACTCCCACGTGATTCTCGGCCAAGCATAATGAAGGAAGTGTTGGGAGGAGGCAAATTTCCTTATGTTGCAACCTAAAATTCGGATTGAATTCTGGATTAAAGGATTACCAAATTAATTAAATGAATTAATTAACCTAGCCCGAGCTCTCCCAAGCTCTACCAATTCGCAACTTAGGTTCATATGATTTCAATCAAAATATTTTCGATCTTTGGAGCCGCCACTAATCTTTTTCGGAAGGTAGATTAGATACCTAAATAAAGTATGGGAGAATACTTTATTTTCTGCTAACCGGAGATTTAGGTTCGGAGACTTGATTATGTTAAGTTTTCAATTAACACCCTTTCGGTACCATTCTTGTGAAAATTTTCTTGATTGGCAAATCCAATTGATTTCAATAAATGAATTTAGGTGCAATTTATCTTTTTGGATTTTCTTGATTAGATGAATGCTATGCAACTATATGAAATGAGTAGTGATGATATTGAGAAAATGTATTTTGATGCGTATAAAGGAAAGTGAATTCTAACTACATCACGTGCAATATGAGAACTAACCTATATGACATGCAAGATGATTTATTTATGTCATGTGGTATAGTAAAAAATATTGCATGAATGACTTTTGGAAAAATTGAATTTGATGGAACGTGAACATGAACTTCGAACTACATGGCATGCAATATGGATTATATTGATAACATGAAAATGCATGAATGACATATAATAATGCATGAGGAATTAGACAATGTGAAATGCACATGGAATGTCATAACCCTTTAATGAATTTTCGGTTTTATGATTTTTGGTCCGACAATTAACACAAATTGATTAATCAAAATCCAATTTATATTAAGAGTCATCTTAAGATATAATTTCTGAAAAAATTCATTTAAGGTCAAGATATGATGATTTTTTTTTATGATTTTTATGATTTTATTATATGAAAAAATGAATCAAATAAGAATATAATAAACCTTTAGCATAATACACCTTATAATCCGAATTTTTCCGATGAATTCACTTCGTACTCGAGAGGTGGGGTTAGAAGGTAATTTATTCATGTCGTACCCGGGGGGTGGGATCAGATAGTGAATTTGTTAATTATGAAATTTGTTAGTCCGATCCCAAAGTTGTGGGATAGGTTAGACAATTTCATTGTGTGGATGACGTCGTACTTTGGGGGTGAAGTCGGATAGTCATCCATATTGCACATATTCCGAGGGACGAGGCACATGGGAGCATGTATTATACTCAAGGTAGATTATAAAAATATTTGAATTAGAATAAAGTATAAAAAAATGATGTTCGACCAACTAGGGGTAGGTGCCGAATTTTAGAGGAGATAAGCCTTTATCCACAAAGGATTTCATATCTTTTAAACTTAGGAAAGTTATCACATGAGATTTGAAAGAGTTTTTAGATAATCTCCCAAATTTTAAAGATATGCTCGGAATTCCCGATCGAGGTAAAAATCTTATCCGATATGCTCAAAATTTTCCGATGCATTCAAAATTCGATCACTAGATAGCCATGAATATTCTAAATAATGTGCACAATATCTTTATGCCAAGATCAAGTCGATGAAAACTTATGCCAAAGATAAACTCGGATGCTTCACTAGTCAAGTGCAATTTAGGACATGACTTGAACCCAAATTTTCTCGAAAAGTCAATCCGCAAGAAAGATCAAGTATCCAACAAGATAAACGTGATATCCACCAAGACAACGAACATGCAGCCAAATTCGATTTTGGTAAACAAAGTCTAATTTTTTCCACAAATGATCCACAAAATCTCAATTGAGTATCACTATCCTTATCTTGTCAAAATTCTCTTTTGTCCGATCAATATTAGAATATGCAAGATAATTCAAATTCAATCAAGATGAATGAGACAAAGTGAAATTCATCCAAATCATGCTTAGATTTTCGGATCTAGCAACATCAAGAGTAAAAATCTGAATTTTCATGCACGATTTTGATTTAATGATCTCTTGCGAATCGGACAATGTTCAATGACTAAACTTTAACAAAAATAAAGCACCAAAGCAAAAAATCAATTACATAGATAAAGAATTCTAAGATAGACAAATTGGATTCGTTTGTTACCTAATTCAAAGCTTGAGCCGAAAGATACTGGTGAGCAAATTCTTTGGACTGATCGGCTATGGGATTCGTGTACGCTTAGAGGACCATGGCTAGGTGAATTCGTGACATCCAATTCACACCTCAAATAGCTCCGAACAGCAAAGCAATTGCCCCAAAAACGTAGTAATCAGCCCCGGATCAAGAGCAAGAAATTTGCACAAGACAGGAAGTGAAATCTGAAAGAACAACTGCTATTTTTTGGCACAAACAACAGCTTTTCACCCCCTTTATTAGTGACGTGTAGACTCTTGATAAGCAAAAAAATTGCATCACCAATTTTCACCCAAAACAACACCGAACAGCAGTTTTTCTGGACCAAACAGTGATGAAAACCGGTGCTGGTTTGTGGGGACTTCAACAGCACATACAGGCTACCATGTGCATCGGACAGCCACGCCTTTTGTGGTGGATGATGGAGCGCACAACAGGAAGCGTCGGGAAAGCGAACAACAGTGAAGATGAGCTTGATGCGTAGCGGATGGTGGTGCACCGGTGGATGAGAATAATGGCTCCGCACGAACTCTTCACTCCCTTTCTCCCTATCTAATTTCTCACGTATGTTTTGAGCTTTGTGAGCAGAAAGTTTTCTCTCTTTTTTTTTAACCGCCTCCACCCTTGTGAATGACACCCACACACATATATATATATATATATATATATATATCAGATAAAGCCTAGGGTTTCGTTCAACTAAAAGGCTAATCTTCAGTATATCTCTTTTGCAATTAATATCTTTATCCTTTATTTTATTGCAATCAAGATTTTAAGGATTATTTTAAATTGGATTGAATAATGCAGACCTCCAAGTCCTACACCTCACATGCATATAGACATATTATATCCATGGGCTTAGTCAAATTTTAAACAACATGGACTTGGTCTTGTTCAATAAAGCCAAAACTCCTATTTTTACCTACAATTTTTTAACACCATGTCCCCACCGCAGGTGTGCCAAATTTCTAATGGGTTCTTGATCGATCCGCACATCCATTTTAGGTGTGCTTTTGCCGCCGGTCCATATAAGATGCAAAATGTAATGCATGTTAAATTAAATTGAATATGCTATGCATGAAAAATATTTTTGTGAGAACTAGCTCAATTCTCATTTTATGCTTAAATGAATGATTTTCTAAAAATTAAAATTTAGGTGTCAACATTTGCCCCACGTAAGAGAAAACACTCAGAAGTGTCATTGTCACACTTGAAGAGGGTCCGGGTATTCTCGCAATCAATATGACCGGACCAATCTATGAGGTCTTTTCCAAGGACCGTAGTTTAGGTTTGGTCAAAGGGTTTATCAAAGGGGACTCGTATGAGTCATTTTTGGCTTTGAAATGAAATGAGATTCTTGCCCGTTGTATCGAGTTTACAAGTCAAGAACCCCGCAAAATGAAATAAAAATGTTCTTGCTCGCACTTCTTCGAGCGATATTTATAAGCAATTCAAAATCCTACATTAACCCAAGTGCCCTAATTTGAAGAGACTTTTGGTAACAGTTGTAATGTAGGTTCGGGGTAGGCCTAGAAATGAAAGACTTATTTTGCAACAAATGGTGCATAATGATCGGATCGGTAACTATCTCTTTGCTTAGAATGGTATTCTTGCAAACTCCCTAGTGAACATTCTAATGCATCCAACGGAGACACCCCTTCATTCCAGAGATTTTCCCGGGAGTTTTTCCTCTTTTCTTTTACAGGAAATGGCCCCTTTTTTTGAGGCCACATTTCTCATTTTTTCTTTTTCCCATTTTTTTGGGATTTTGGGATGCTCAAAATTTTGCCCACTGTTTTCTCTCCTTTTTTTTTTTTTAGTGGTAAGCCTTTGCTTTTCTTACTCCCTTCTCTCGCCTCTTTTTTTTTTTTTTAAAGGAAAGAAGAGGTCTCATCCAAGATCCTACATATTTTGCTGGCAAATCTTTCGAGTTCGAGTTTGCCCTAAGGCATTTTGCTCATTTGCTAGATGATCCGAAATGATTCCTTGCTAGGATGATCACCAATTGGGTTACAAGAAACAAATCCGCCGCTCAAATTGGGTTTGCAAAGGGATAAATGTGTATGATGTAGGGAATGAAACGCTCTTCGTCATGTCTAAGGCACTTGGACTAATACAGAATTCACATGCAATAAATACACTCAAAAGATTGATGCAAGTGAGAGCAAGAAAATTTTACTCATTCCTTGATCCGAGAATTGCCCCGGTGTGGGGTTGTTCCCGACAAGGGCAAGAAATGAAACGTCGTTCAAAGGGGTTAAGCAAAGGGCAACCTTTAATGTTTGGATGGAGGAAATGAATGCCTCATATCATCTTGGTTGTCATACTTCTCGTGAGATAACCCTTTACCTTGTCAATATGGAAACTCTCTCTTTTCACTAGGGGTTATGATATAGATGTGTATAGGAAATGGCTTGCCTTTTATCATCCCGATATCCCTCATTCAAAATGATCAATTCAGCAGAATCAAAGAAATTTCTTAATCGAAAACCTCCAACATTAAAGATTAACAATGCAAACATGAACAATTCAAGTACAAGTATAATGCATGAATACTCATTAGATGAATTGTAACTTGATTAAAATGTCGGAGCAAATCAAGCATAATATTTCTTTACAGCATCATAATTGATAGGGTTGGTAAAAGCACGACCATCCATCTCAGTTAACATCAAAGCGCCTCCCGGGAGTACTTTCTTCACAACATATGGGCCACTATAGTTTGGAGCGAACTTTCCTTCTAGAAGTGGAACAATGGGCAACAATTTTTGTAGGACAAGGTTACCAACCTGGAAGTATCAAGGCCGAACCTTTTTGTTGAAGGATTTAACAACCCTTTGTTGATAGCACTGGCTGTAACATACGGCCCTAAGCTATTTTCCATCGATCAAATTTAACCGGTCCATCCTCTGTTAGATCCAATCAGCTTTAGTCAACTTGACTTGAGATAGGACCCGCAAGGAAGGAATCACCACCTCGACGGGTAACGCTGCTTCCATCCCATATACAAGAGAGTACGGGGTTACCTCGGTAGATGTTTAGATTGAAGTCCGATACGCCATGAGGGCAAACGGCAACCTCTCGTGCCGGCCGCGATAATTCTCAACTGTCTTAGCTAAGATCTTCTTAACGTTCTTGTTGGCTGCTTCCACCACCCCGTTCATCGGGAGACGGTATGGAGAAGAGTTTAGATGCTTGATCTTGAATTCTTTGAATAGATCATCGACTTGCTTGTTGTTCAGGTTTGAACCATTATCGGTGATTATGGCTTTACGCGAACCGTATCATGCAATAATGTCTCGACGGATGAATTTCACGACATTTCGAGCTGTGATTGCCAGGTATGATGTAGCTTTGATCCATTTAGAAAAATAGTCAATGGCGACAAGAATAAACCGATGCCCGTTAGATGCTTTAGGATTAATAGGACCGATCACGTCAATGCCCCACATAGAAAATGGCCATGGTTCGGACAATTGATAGCAGCTCGCTCGGAGGAACGTTAATCTTGTCACCGATGAATATGGCATTTGTGACAGCTCCGGACATGTTGAATACAATCGCTCTCTAAGGTGAGCCAATAATAGCCTAACCTCATGATCTTCTTGGCTAGCATGTGTCCGTTCATGTGGGGACCACAAATTCCTTCATGCACCTCCATCATTAGGTGGGTTGCCTCGGTGGAGTCTATATACCTTAGAAGGACCGAATCGAACGATCGTTTGTATAAACTCTCTCTGCTTAGAAAAAATTTCGAGGCCATCTTCTTTATGTACCTTTAGTTGGACGCGGTACTTTTCTCTGGAAACTCCCGCTTTTGAATGTAAGTCTTGATATCGTGATACCATGGCTTGCCGTCGGGTTCATCGGTCATAGCCATACAATATGCTAGCTTCCCTAGTACCTCGATCTTCAACGGCTCAACCTCGAGTCCATTAGTGACTTTAACATTGAGGACAAGGTAGCCAAAACATCGGCGAACTAATTGTGAGTTCT
The DNA here is from genome assembly GCF_020921035.1 of Rhodamnia argentea. Classification (NCBI taxonomy): domain Eukaryota; kingdom Viridiplantae; phylum Streptophyta; class Magnoliopsida; order Myrtales; family Myrtaceae; genus Rhodamnia; species Rhodamnia argentea. Next base: position 8,959,371 of record NC_063158.1, read on the forward strand.
AGGCAAATACTCGAACGAGATATCGTGAAACTCCTCCACTAATTCATCCGGATACTCGTGGTAGGGCAGCAATTTGGCGTCCCGGGTTTTCCATTTTCTAACTGTTTGGAGGATAATCAATGCCGAATCCCCAAATACCTTGAGTCGAGTAACTCCCATCTCGATTGCGGCCTGCAAGCCGAGGATGCACGCCTCATATTCTGCTATGTTATTTGTGCAAGGGAATACCAATTTTGCTGCCACAAGATAATGTTGACCACCTAGAGATATCGTAACCGCGCCCGTGCCTGATCCCGATAAATTGACAGCTCCGTCAAAATACATAGTCCAGATGTAATCCTCCACCGACATGATTCGATCCTCAGAATGATAGGCATCATCATCTCGCCCTGGATTTTCAGCTAGGACATTCGCTATAGCCCGTCCCTTGATTGAATTTTGGGACAAATATTGAACATCAAACTCGGAGATGAGGATTTACCATTTGGCTAGTTTACCAATCAAGGCGGGTTGATTCAATAAGTATTTGATAGGATCACACTCTGTCACCGTAAGCACCTGGTAGTACAAGGTATATTGCCGAAGCCTGTGCAAGATCTAGCCTAACGCCGCGTATGTTTTCTTTGCTTCGAAGTACTTCATTTCCAAAGCTGTGAATTTCTTGCTCAAATAATAAATGGCTCATTCTTTTCCGTTCTCCTGCCCTTCTTAGGCTAACATGGCGCCCAAAGACTCGCTATGGATTGTGAGGTAGAGGATCGGAGGTTGCCCTAGCGTTGGAGGAACAAGTACGGGTGGATCCATGAGATGCTGCTTTAGTTTCCCAAAAGCTTCTTCAAATTCATTATCCCATTGGACTAACACATTCTTCTTTAATAGCTTGAGGAATGGCTTAGCGGTTTCTGATAACCGAGAGATGAATCGAGCAATATAGTTTAGCCTACCCATCAAACTTTGAACTTCTTTAACCGTCGTCGGCAGCTTAAGCTCATGAATAGCCTCGACTTTAGAAGGGTCGACTTCAATACTCTTATCGCTTACCACGAATCCGAGCAACTTGCCCGAGTTGGTCCCAAGACACACTTGGCGGGGTTGAGGCGTAACTTGAACTTTCGAAGTCTGTCGAATAATTTCTTTAGCATTTCGACGTGATCTTCTTCATGCCTTGTCTTTACTATCATGTCATCGACGTAAACCTCAATCTCATTATGCATCATGTCATGGGAAAGGGCGACCATGGCCCGTTGGTAAGTAGCTCCAGCATTTTTGAGACCGAACGGCATCACCCGATAATGGAACATGCCCCATGGTGTGGTGAAAGTGGTTTTTGACTTGTCATTGACATTCATCGGGATCTGATTGTACCCGGAGAAACCATCCATGAATGAAAACAATTCAAACCTTGCATACTATCAACGAGTACGTCGATATGTGGGAGGGGAAAATCATCTTTAGGACCGGCCTTGTTCAAATCTCGATAATCGACACGGACTTGAATGCGCCCATCTTTCTTCATGATCGGGACTATATTAGCGACCCAATTAGAATATTATCAAGTCTCAATAAATCCGACGTCAAGCAGCTTCATGACCTCCTCTTTGATCTTCTACACCAATTCTGGTTTGGCCCTCTATGATTTTTGCACCAATGGCTTAGTTGAAAGATCGGTCGGCAAACAATGCTCAACAATGGAAAGGTCAAGACCGGGCATATCCGCAAAGGACCAAGTGAAAATGTCTTGGTAATCCTTCAGGAGCTTGATCAAGCGTTTGGACATCTCTTTAGAAAGGTTCGCCCCTATCTTAACTTCTCTCGAGTTTTCCTCATCGCCCAAGTTGATTGGTATAGTTTCCTCGCCGGTTAGAGGTTTAAACGTCTCGTGTTGCTCGAAGTCTTAGCGTATCTCCTCGTAGTCAAGAGTGAACTCGTCTAAGTCGTATACTTCGAAATCCACTGGGTCTCCCTCTTCCCGTTTGCCCCCGAAACAAGAAGTAGTAGAATCAGGAGAATAAACGGGGTTTAAACATTTGATGCATTTCTTTGCAAATCGATCACCTTTAGCCACGTCTTTTTATTTTTTTTTCGAAGACCCTAAGACGAGAAATCTTCACGGAGTCCAACCCTCGGTGCTTACCATAGATGACGGATTGTTCAATCATTAGTTATCGTTATCGGATTGGTTTGGGCTACTACGACAAGATTTCAAAGATCATAATAAAAAATTGTCTGTAATTTTATTGATATCAAATCAATGAATTACATCTTATTGAAAGGGAAGTACGACATTGAATCAAAATCCTACAAGAGCAATGTGACCTAAAGGAAAGAAAGAAATGTCCCATGAAGGGGAATATGAAAATAAATAAGCAAGTGTTACTCTGAAATCAATCCCTCCAGCGGATCGTCGAACGTGGCGTTGACGGATAGCCTCGGGAGTTCACGTGCTATATTAGGTTCCTCTTCAAATGCACCCTCAACCTCTATGGTCTCTTCCAATAAGGCAACGATTGTTCGATTATCAAACCAGCCGGCAAGATCGAGGTCATCATCCTCTTTGTCTAGCATCATTGGATTAGCATCTTAGCATTCTGGGAATACTATTCCCAAGTTGTCTTCAAACTAGCTCAACTCATCATAACCTCCGGTCACTTCGACTAATCGGAAGGTAGTGTATAGGGGCGGTAGCAAAGTACCACATTCTTCCTTACTCCGACCGGTTATATATCGTTTGTCACTCCTAGGGCGCTTATACCCTCGATATCCCAAACCATTTGTGTGGGATTGCTCTTTAAGCTTGATCGAGGTGTGGATCCCTTGGCCGTACCGACCTAAACCCATGCCAGGTTCGAAACCACAACTGACCATTACTTTTGCCACCATAAGGGAAGCAGATGACACTTTCGGAATGGGTAAAGGGCTCTCCGGAAATGCATGGATGGTGTGTACTATCTCAAAAGCGTTGTAAGAATCTTCTTCATAATGAACCGACTCGATGTAAGGGAAAGCCGTTTCATTGAAAATCCGATGATCTTCCTCCTCGTGGACAATCACCAACTTCCTTTCGACCACGAACTTAATTTTTTTATGAAGGCTCGATGGGACTACCCCGGCGTTATGAATCCAATGACGACCTAGGAGAAGGTTAAAGGCCGAAGGAATATCCAATACCTGGAAGAGAACATCAAACAAAGAAGGCCTGATTTGAATCTCCAAGTTGATCCGCCCTAGCACATCCTTCTTTACGCCATCGAAAGACCGAACTGAAGTCTTGGCCGTCCGCAACCTGGCCAAGTCGATTTGAAGACGATTCAATGTGGCTAATGGGCAAATATTCAGTGCTTACCCGTTGTCAATAAGTACCCGAGCCACATGAGTTTGCTTGTGTTTGACTATTATGTGCAAAGCTTTTGCCACCATAAGGGAAGCAGATGACACTTCCGGAATGGGTAAAAGGCTCTCCGGAGATGCATGGATGGTGTGTACTATCTCAAAAGCGTGGTAAGAATCTTCTTCATCATGAGCTGGCTCGATGTAAGGGATAGCCATTTCATTGAAAATTCGGTGATCTTCCTCTCCGTGGACAATCACCAACTTACGCTCGACCACGAACTTAATTTTTTTATGAAGGCTCAATGGGACTGCCCCGGCGCTATGAATCCAAGGATGGCCTAGGAGAAGGTTAAAGACTGAAGAAATATCCAATATTTGGAAGAGAACGTTAAACAAAGAAGGCCCGATCTGAATCTCCAAGTTGATCTACCCCAAGACATCCTTCTTCATGTCATCGAATGACCGGACTAAAGTCTTGGCCGTCTACAACTTGGCCAAGTCGATTTGAAGACTATTCAATGTGGCTAATGGGCAAATATTCAATGCCGACCCGTTGTCAATAAATACCCGAGTCACATGAGTTTGCTTGTGTTTGACTATTATATTCAAAACTTTGTTATGACCCCGCGCCTCGAGCGGAATCTCATCGTTAGGGAATGCAACCCGATCCTTTAGAAGGATCGTCCCTACAAAATTTTCCACTTTATCCCGCTCAATATTCTCAAGTATGTGAATTTGACCGAGTACCTTCATTAAGGACTCCCGATGCTTCTCAATGATTGCAGAAATTCAAGTAGGGACACTTGAGCCGGTGACTTCCGCAACTTGTTGACAATGCTATACTCACTCGCCTTAATTACGGCAAAAAATTCCTTAGCATCTTTCTCAACGACTTGCTTAGTCGATTGGTCATCGTTATAAGCACGTCTTGATCTTGTTATCAGGGCAAGATTGTAGGACCAAGGAACTACCTTGTCACTAACGTACGGAAAAGGCTGGGGTGAAGCCATGACGATTCCAAGTTCATCGTCCGTTGCATCTTCCAAGGCGAGCATGTCTGCTAACTCTAGGTCATTCTTGATCAAGTCGATCACATTGGCATCTTCTTCCTCGGACTCTTGAAAGGTCCCGGATTGGGTTAAAGCTGCAAGCTCCTAATCCCATCCAATGACAATCTGGGATATAGTGGGCATTATCTCGGCTTGATTTTCCCAGACTATGAATCCGTTCTTCATGAGGCCGGAGACCTTTTCCTTCTGATCGAGTGATAATTAGCGCTTAGAATATCGGCTTACTTACAGCCTTGAGAATATCGGCACTTCAACCTTATCGATCCCCATAGCTCGAATACAACATAAAATTTACTTGAATGATTTGGCAAAGGATTATTCTAGACATTCGGCTATTTGTTGCCCTAGAATGAGAATGCCTTAAAATCGAGTAGATCTTGAATCCGATGCTTCAATATGAAACAGCCGTTGGTGTCATTCCGGGCTCCCCACAATGGTAATCACATTTCTTCGATGGATCATATCTCGGTGAGCTCGTGTTACTAGGTCGCAGAGGCTCGGAAGTCGGAAAGTCTCTCTTACGTAGAACCGGGAGTACCTACGACGGGGTTCCTGGTAGAGGGGTAAACCGCCGAGGGGACCGTAGATTCCCTCTTTGTCGTTGCGTGCCGAAATTAGCCTGCTACTAATTAGGAATTTGTATGACCGGCGTCCGGGTCGTGGGTTTTTGGCTGTAGGTCATGTTGACCTGTGGGTTGGCTCCTTGTCTTTCCTTACCGCAAACCTCTTGGTTGTCGTGGCGGCATCACTGTACCAACCTTTCTTCATGCCGTTCTCAACTTCTTTAGCCATTACGATGAGATGGCTGAATGACGTGGCAGCGGATCCCAAAATTCGAATTCTCATAACTTGCGGTAAGGTGGAAACAAACAATTTCATGAGCTCCCTTTTAGGAGGGACCGGTTTCAACCGACATGCCACGTTCCTTCACGTGGTGGCATATTGCTTGATCGTTTCTCCTTTCTTCATCTCAAGCTGCTCAAGATCTTCCCTAGAAATGAGAACATCCAAGTTGAAGCTAAAATGCTTAACAAAAACATTAGCCGCCTTCTCCTAGTTCTCCATGCTGTAGATTTCATAGTCTGTGTACCATCTCATAGCTGCATCTTTCGGACCGGCCTGGAAGGTTTGAATAATGAGAGGACCATTAGCCGCATGCTTACTCATCCTAGCTTGGTACATCTGGACATGTTGTACTAGATTTGAAGTGCCATAGTACTTTTTGAAATCGGACATTTTGAATTTCTCAGGCACGCTGACCTTTGAAAAGGCAGAGAAATCGACTTAAGGTATGTTATGGGTACCCTCCATTTCCCGTATTCTTTGTTCCTTCTGGGCCAACAACTTGGTCGTTTCGTCATTTGGTCCAAGAGCCATAGGACTAGCTTGGAGAACTGGAAACAATGGTGGGGGCTTGATCCAGTACCGGTTATGATAACATCTTCCAGTGGCATGGTATTGATGGGAACATGCTCCGAAACCTTGTCGGGATTGCCCGCGGGAGGGGACGGAGGAGGAATGACTAGTGGAGAGTTTGAGCTTGATGGCTGATACCGGGCTGCAATGCTGGCCATCATCTGCTCCATTTTTTGTGACATCGTCCCTTCAAAACACTCGTTCAGAGTATTGAGCTGTTCACTCAAAGCTTCACGGACAGCAGCATTGATCTCGGCTCTGTCGGCCATTTTTCTTGCCACCGATCGGGTAATGTGTGGAGGATCTATGATAGATTACCTACAAGGGAGGGTCATATGATGAGTATAATGCGTGAGAGACGTCGAGTTGATCCATGGTTATACTAGACTCATGAGCACTTGACTCGTAACCCTAACCTGCAGGTTCCAGGCTCGTCGGGTTTTGGAAAATTATTCATGAAAAATCATCTGACAGTAGAAATGGTGTGAAAATTTATCAGCTTATAGTCAAGAGGCTTATAAACAACTTTCATGTTGGACGATCGAGCTAGATCTGAGTGGATCAAATCAGTTTAATGCATCCTTGCGAAAAATTACGTTCAAAAAACTGTTTCGTCCACCTGCTGTTAAAAGAACAAAGGACCACTTTAAATTGTGAATTTAATTCTGAAATTTTTCAGCATATTATTTGAAACATATATCAACAACTTTCATGTTTGGAAATTTAACAATACGGTACGTTTACTAGTAGTAAATCGCAAAATGAATCTGTACTCTGAGAACGTGTCAAATTCCAGCCTGCCTGACTCCGGCCATTAATTCCATAAAAAATAGAAAACACAATGGATCATCACGAAATTTTTTGAATAGATGGTTCAAGATCTCACAATAATTTTTCATTTGAAGTACAGAAATTGAATCCAACTTGAAATGGGTGTAAAAATTATTACAACTCAGTGAGGTCAGAATGAAACAGAACTGTTTCATTAATTTGAGAGTGTAATCAAAGGATGACAAGCCCGACATCCGACGAGATTCCCCTAACATAAGACCTAGGAAAATAAAGAACATGACAAGACATTGGAAAGAAAATAATTAAATGCAAGACCAATAATCAAACGACTTGACGACAAGAAGATCTTGATCTATGACTTCGGGGAAGCAAGTTTGTCCTTCAACCGTTTATTTACAGTGGTAAACTTTGAGATAGTGCCCTCGGCTTGCTCCAACTTCCGCTTAAGCTCCTCATTCTCGGCCCGATGAGAGGTTGTAACCGACACTGTAGGAATCTTCGGTTGGATTGCCTTGGGAATCACGTGCTTCTTGATGTAAAGCGCCGTAGCATGATATGCTTTCTCGTTGCTTGATAAGACTTTCGTCGGTAGCTTGAGCTTGGTCCATCGGCAAAAGTCCCATAGGGAACGGACGGTGATCATTACCTGCTCATGTTCCGGGACACTCTGAGTAAAATCGAACTGGACCCGGTCGGCATCAAGAGGTGGTGGCAATGTCTAAACCACTCCATATTGGCGGGCCACGCGAAGGGGGTGATAGTCGGTCGCTCTAGTAAATTCGAGCAAAGGGATGGACTTTTGGCCCCCGCTCTCCAATCTAGCATTCTCTACTTGGAACCAACTAGCTTGCCATCGGAACCCTCTTGGACGTGGATCCGTTAAAAGCAATACCCAATCCAAAAAATGATAATCCGGAATCTCCTCTTGTTTATTTTTAAAAACAATAATGGGGTGGGAAAAATTTCTAATTTTCTCAATCGAGACGAGATGCTTGCATGGCTTAATATGTGATAAAAACCAGATAAGCAAGAGATCGGCCGATGCTTGCAAAATGTTCCCTTTTTTTTGTTTGAATTTTGTGAGGGAGATAAAAGTCTCAGCTAAGACAGCATGGACTAAGTTTCTCCCATCACATATTTGTTGAACAACAAAAGCAACATGAGGATTGAGGAAGTTCTAAAAATACGGGAAAATGACCATTCCAAAGAAAGCCAATAGAAAAATTCTGCCCTTTTGAATAGGAGATGCCTCATTGAAGCATTCTTTTACGAAAGAAAACGGGCAATTCCCATGACCGCCTTTCAAAATCTTGCGAATTTCTTCTACTTTGATTCTCAAAAAATCGGCTAGTGCTATAGTAGGATCTAGTCCAATAGGCGGACTAATCAACTCCGCATCCACAGGTTTTCCAATAATCATGCCATATTCTTCCAGAGTAGGGGTAAGCTCATGCTTACCAAAGATAAACGTCGAGGTATCGGGACTCCAGAAGTGAGTGAATGCATGAACTATCCCCACACGAATCTTGATATCCAATATCGGCATCGGTCGCCCAACTCTGGATTCGACATATGCACGGGGCGGTGCGGTTGAGTCGGGTCAGCCACTCGCTCAAGTCTGACTTTGGTGCATCCAGAATCCGGATATTCTTAGGATTATCCTTGCTTCCCATGATCAAGACAGAGACTCGACAACCCTAATTGCCATGGACCAACCCAAAATAATAAATGAAAAATGAGTAAATTACAAGGCGAAGCCTAAGAATTTTCCATGAGGGACCACAATTACAACCACATGCGCATGGATGCAAGTTAATTGATTAATGGTGTTTTCAAAATGAGATTCCAAAAACGGACCGTACCAATGGAGTTTGGTCGGGTCTAATTTCCAAAATTTTGGCTATGGTCGAGATTCTACCCGTGCCATGGGGGTATAGCTAGGGGAGAAATCTCCAACACGAGAGAAATTTTCGGGATCGGGGACAAGGTCGCTCATACCTCGGTGGTGAGGTCGTGGAGATACCCGCGCGATACCTTCCTAGTTACTAGCAATCCGGGTCCGATCGTGGTGACAATGCAATGCAAATGGAATGCGGACATATGGCATATTCTACAAATCAAGAATAAAATTAAATTACACTACCCTACAAAATAGAGGTTAGTAACATTTAAATTTATTCTACAAAACCATATAATACCTAAGTAATCAAGGAAATAAAGCCAATCAAAGGAAAGTCATCGCAAGAATTCGGCCTAAGTCCTCTTGAAATACAATGAAATTTTCGAAAATTCAAAAGTCATACTTTAAGATCAATTCTTTCGAAAAATTTCAAGTTTTAGTCCCGCGTGGAGTCGCCAAGCTGTTGCGACCTAAAATTCGGATTGAATTCCGGATTAATGGATTACCAAATTAATTAAATGAATTAATTAACCTAGCCCGAGCTCTCCCAAGTTCTACCAATTTGCAACTTAGGTTCACATGATTTCAATCAAAATATTTTCGATCTTTGGAGCCGCCACTAATCTTTTTCGGAAGGTAGATTAGATACCTAAATAAAGTATGGGAAAATACTTTATTTTCTGCTAACCAGAGATTTAGGTTCGGAGACTTAATTATGTTAAATTTTCAATTAACACCATTTCGGTACCATTCTTGTGAAAAATTTTTTGATTGGCAAATCCAATTGATTTCAATAAATGAATTTAGGTGCAATTTATCTTTTTGGATTTTCTTGATTAGATGAATGCTATGCAACTATATGAAATGAGTAGTGATGATATTGAGAAAATGTATTTTGATGCGTATAAAGGAAAGTGAATTCTAACTACATGACGTGCAATATGAGAACTAACCTATATGACATGCAAGATGATTTATTTACGTCATGTGGTATAGTAAAAAAAATTGCATGAATGACTTTTGGAAAAATTGAATTTGATGGAACGTGAACATGAACTTCGAACTACATGGCATGCAATATGGATTATATTGATGACATGAAAATGCATGAATGACATATAATAATGCATGAGGAATTAGACTATGTGAAATGCACATGGAATGTCATAACCCTTTAATGAATTTTTGGTTTTATGATTTTTGGTCCGACAATTAACACAAATTGATTAATCAAAATCCAATTTATATTAAGAGTCATCTTAAGATATAATTTCCAAAAAATTCATTTAAGGTCAAGATATGATGATTTTTTTTATGATTTTTATGATTTTTTTAATGAAAAAATGAATCAAATAAGAATATAATAAACCTTGAGCATAATACACCTTATAATCGAATTTTTCCGATGAATTCGCGCCGTACCCGGGAGGTGAGGTCAGAAGGTAATTTATTCACGTCATACCCCGGGGGTGGGATCAGATAGTGAATTTGTTAATTATGAAATTTGTCAGTCCGGTCCCAAAGTTGTGGGATAGGTTAGACAATTTCATTGTGCGGATGACGTCGTACTTGGGGTGTGAAGTTAGATAGTCATCCATATTGCACATATTCTAAGGGACGAGGCACAGGGGAGCATGTATTATAATCAAGGTAGATTATAAAAATATTTGAATTAGAATAAAGTATAAAAAAGATGAAGTTCGGTCAACTAGGGGTAGGTGCCGAATTTTAGGGGAGATAAGCCCCTATCCACAAAGGGTTTCATATCTTTTAAACTTAGGAAAGTTATCACATGAGATTTGAAAGAGTTTTTAGATAATCTCCCGAATTTTAAAGATATGCTCAAAATTCCCAACTGAGGTAAAAATCTTATCCGATATGCTCAAAATTTTCCAAAGCATTCAAAATTCGATCACTAGATAACCATGAATATTCTAAATAATGTGCACAATATCTTTATGCCAAGATCAAGTTGATCAAAACATATGCAAAGATAAACTCAAATGCTTCACTAGTCAAGTGCAATTTAGGACATGACTTGAACCCAAATTTTCTCGAAAAGTCAATCCGCAAGAAAGATCAAGTATCCAACAAGATAAATGTGATATCCACCAAGACAACGAACATGCAGCCAAATTCGATTTTGGTAAACAAAGTCTAATTTTTTCCTCAAATGATCCACAAAATCTCAATTGAGTATCACTATCCTTATCTTGTCAAAATTCTCTTTTGTCCGATCAATATTAGAATATGCAAGATAATTCAAATTCAATCAAGATGAACGAGACAAAGTGACATTCATCCAAATCATGCTTAGATTTTCGGATCTAGCAACATCAAGAGTAAAAATCTGAATTTTCATGCACGATTTCGATTTAATGATCTCTTGCGAATCGGACAATGTTCAATGACTAAACTTTAACAAAAATAAAACACCAAAGCAAGCAATCAATCACATAGATAAAGAATTCTAAGATAGACAAATTGGATTCATTCGTTACCTAATTCAAAGCTTGAGCCGAAAAATACTGGTGAGCAAATTCTTTGGACTGATCGGCTATGGGATTCATGTGCGCTTAGAGGACCATGGCTAGGTGAATTCGTGACATCCAATTCACACCTCAAATAGCTCTGAACAGCAAAGCAATTGCCCCAAAACTGTAGTAATCAGCCCCAGATCGTGAGCAAGAAATCTGCACAAGACAGGAAGTGAAATCTGAAAAAACAACTGCTGTTTTTTGGCACAAACAACAGCTTTTCACCCCTCTATCAGTGACGTGTAGACTCTTGATAAGCAGAAAAATTGCAGCACCAGTTTTCACCCAAAACAACACCGAACAGCAGTTTTTCTGGACCAAACAGTGATGAAAACCGGTGCTGGTTTGTGGGGACTTCAACAGCACGAACAGGCTACCATGTGCATCGGACAGCCACGCCTTTTGTGGTGGATGATGGAGCGCACAACAGGAAGCGTTGGGAAAGCGGACAACAGCGAAGATGAGCTTGATGCATAGCTGATGGTGATGCACCAATGGATGAGAATAATGGCTCCGCATGAACTCTTCACTCCCTTTCTCCCTGTCTAATTTCTCACGTATGTTTTGAGCTTTGTGAGCAGAAAGTTTTCTCTTTTTTTTTTTTAAACCGCCTCCACCCTTGTGAACGACGCCCACACACACACACACACACATATATATATATAAGATAAAGCCTAGGGTTTCATTCAACTAAAAGGCTAATCTTCAGTATATCTCTTTTGCAATTAATATCCTTATCCTTTATTTTATTGCAATCAAGATTTTAAGGATTATTTTAAATTGGATTGAATAATGCAGACCTCCAAGTCTTACACCTCACGTGCATATAGACATATTATATCCATGGGCTTGGTCAAATTTTAAACAACATGGACTTGGTCTTGTTCAATGAAGCCAAAACTCCTATTTTTGCCTACAATTTTTGAACACCAAGTCCCCATTGCAGGTGTGCCAAATTTCTGATGGGTTCTTGATCGATCCGCACGTCCATTTTAGGTGTGCTTCTGCCACCGGTCCATATAAGATGCAAAATGTAATGCATGTTAAATTAAATTGAATATGCTATGCATGAAAAATATTTTTGTGAGAACTAGCTCAATTCTCATTTTATGCTTAAATGAATGATTTTCTAAAAATCAAAATTTAGGTGTCAACACCTTAAGCATAAGAATCATGATTAATTTTGAAAGGTACGTGCTAGGGTTAGTCCCCAAAGTAGACGCGCATGAGTTTAGCAACACTCCATCAACGAGACAAGTTGGATTTCAATTTAGCACAAACAACACCTCTGTTGCAGCAGTAGCATGAAGCATTCTTTTTCACTTTGGCCTCGTAGATGTAGGCCAGACGTTTGCCATGTCACCTCCTCTTGTGTGGATCAATAATGTGTTCGGGGTTGGACGTTGACCACCGCATTACGAGCACCGCCTAATGAAAAGGCTTTTAATTTAATGGGTTAGTTCATCAAATAAGGCCCGATCAATCCCGAAGTTGTGCAAGATAGCCCACAAAGAAGAGAAAATTCGACCAATCCATGATAGTCCCTCTTGGCCGAAACTCATGGGTGATCTAAAGTGATAGGACTCTTCAAGATCAAATTAATTCAGAATATACTAGGAGCCCTATCTTAACTGGAAATTAGAGGATCGGAACTCTTATCTCTATTTGACTAAACGTAACAGAAATTTTTTGGAGATCAGGACTCTTAAAAATTAGAATCTTTAATCCTATGGTTTGGATTACTAATCCGATGGTCCCTAATGAGTCCTACACCTACTAGGATTAGTACGCCCTCGAGCTCTATAAGTATGAACCTCAGCTCAAGGTTTTTTCCTTGGAGGGAGAAAACTTGAGGAACACATGTGGGTTTTGAAAAAAAAAGAAGAAGAGTTCTCAACAGAAGCCCCTTTGCATGGGGAAGACTTTTTCGTCGCTTGGTCCTTGGCACAATTAAATCTAGCTCAAGTTTTCTGCTGCTTGGAGTCCACTACACCATCACTGATCGGTCATCCCAATCCATCCACTGATCGGGCGTGTTTTGAGCTCCTGCCTAGGCGTCTTCCCTCTGTTCGCGTCCAATTCAGCCACAACCCGATGCAGAGTTTCCTGCTGTTCGGAGGGTAATTGAGCTACTACCTAGTAAGTTTTTGCATCGAATCAGCCCGAGTCTCGAACTGCGAATCAAGGGAACTTCGAGTACACTTGTAGGGTATTTTAAGCACGTTCTCTGTGTGATTTGCTTGCTGTTTCAATGCTGTTTTTGCACTATATACATGCTGTTTGGTATGAAAATGCTTTTGCTTGTTCTATGATCAACAACTTGTCAAGATTTTTGCGGAAGCTAAAAGGTGGGTTTTTAGTCTTTCTAATTGCTGATTTATATGTATTTGGTGCTGCTTTGATGTTGTTATACACTGTTCGCATGATTTTTTTCTTTCTGTCCAATTCAAGTCGTCCTTGCATGTTCCATGACCTTTAATCATGCAGATCTTAGCGGGAGCGCAAGGATAAGTATTCTACATGTTGCTTTGCTGGATTGAAGACTATTTACTGTTGTTTGGAGTAAACAAAGAAAACATTTTTCAAAGATAATTCAGGAATGATCTTCGCATACCAAGAACTGAAAATTGGACTTTGGGGAAGTCAAATTCTGATTTTTTTTTAACTCAGTTCATCAATTTGATCTAATTGTGACACTCTTGGGAATTGATCAAGCTTAACTGGAAATTTTGCTTTTCTCAAAGTTGCAAAGTATCCGTTTCTTTAGGTCAAGTGGATAGTTTGAAAGATGGGAATTTTCATGGGCAAAAAAATTGGAAATCTTTGACATATCTACACATCATAACCAAACCTGTGTATGATGGTGGATCATTCTTGCTTCGAGCTTATCATAGTTGGTCGAATTATCATATCTTGATTATCTGATTAATATTTTCATGTTGCGAATGATAATCTTGCCGAATCGGATGATTTGTGATCTGTGGATGGATTTTTGATCTCGAATGTTATCTCTAATATGCAAGATGATCTGTTTTTTTTATCTAGATGTTATTTTATCTCTAACAATCTTCACTGGACATTATTTAATTAGAGATAAAGTTTGAGTTGGATTGACGGTTTATCCAATTTTTTTGAAAAATTATCTAAAATAATTTTTCCGATCCTTAAATATAGTTTCTCAAATTAAAATTGGATTAAATTTTTCGAGTAAGGAAAGGTGGACCCCAATGTCATATATTCAGCCATCCCTTCATATTTTCGAAATTTCAAAACTCAATTGATTCATTTTTATTTTATTTTTTCATTTTTGCTTGCTTTTGTTTGTTATAAAATTTGCACATTTTTAAACAAACATGCTCATAATATATGCTCCCTTTGTGCCTAGACCCGTTGAAAAAGATAAATCATACGTCTTGTTCATGATCTTATAGAATGGGATGGTGCTTTAGTATAGAAATTCATATTATGTCCCTTAGTGAAAGGGGTGTTGTTTTTTTATACACATATACACATACTAGCTCGAATTCTCGAGGATATAGCGGATAAAATCTCGCTCTAGCCTAGATCTTTGGAAATGAGAGGAATTTCGAAAAAATCAAAAATTAAAAGGTACATTATGGGCATATTTGTTTATTTTTGTTCATATTTTTCATTGCTTTTGAATGTTTTCTTTTATTACTGAAAATACCAAAAAATCATCCTCTGGGTGCATAATATATGGTCCTCATGTCACATTTTTTCAATTAATCAAAATCGTTCAATTCACATCGATCAATCAAAAGAGACTTTTTCATGAAATTGGTACCAAAAAGGCGTTAATTTTTTAATTAGTGTAACCAAATCCCCGAACTCACTTTCTCTAGTTCGTAAAGATAAAATAGTTCTCCCTCTATTTTATATATAGGTTTCTAATCAACCTACCATAAATGATTAGTGGCGACTCCAATTAAATAAATTTTCATGAATTGAACCTAAGTTGCAATTTGGTAGGACTTGGGAGGATCCAAGTTAGGTTAGTTAATTTAATTAACCTAATAATCCATTAGCCTAATTTTAGGTTGCGACAATACCACAAAGCACATGGATTTCTCTTGATGATGATGATTTGAGTCAATATTTTCCATTGATGATGAACCAACACCGGAGACCCTTTGTACCATAAAAGCCTATTATTATGATTCCAATGATCAATCCCTAGGCGAAATATTTGCCTTCTTTCCCAATTCTCTCTCCGATTCTTTCCATATCCAACACTCGGTCTTTCATTCTCCCTATGTCATTATCTAAATATTCACTTCCAAGTATGATAAGCCCATTCAGGTGATAGCCCTTATAGATACTAGAGCAGCGGCATCTCTTATGGATGTAAAATACTTCCAAAAGTATTCTGGACACCTTACACAAGGTATTTCAATTCTGCTTCGGGTAATACTTTCACAACCAAATTCCGCAGTTGTCGTGACCTAAAAATCAAATTTTCGGGCTAATGGATTATCAGGTTAATTTTGATGACTAACCTAATACGGACTCTCCCAAGCCCTACCAAATCGCAACTTTGGTTAATTAGAATGATTTAGGATTCGGAGTTGCCACTAACCATTTTGGGTAAGTTGATTAGAAACCAAAATAAAAATAGCGGGAGGACTATTTTTATTCCTACGAACCGTAGACCGAGGATTCGGGGACTTGGTTACATTACCTAATTAAAGCTAATGCCCTTTCGGTACCTTAAATCCATGAAAACCCTAGATTTGACAACTTGATTGAGTTCACTTTAAAGTTCAAAATGATGGAGTGGTTTTTTGGTGTTTTTGCTTATTTAAATGGATGCAATGAATGTATGCTTGCAACAACAATGAATTTTACCCAAATAACAATGCAATATGCTCATGCAAAAATGCAAGACAAACAATGATATGCAAAGTTTAATTAACTAACTAGTGATGCAACTTTAGGTTAAATGATTTAAACATATGAACTAATTTTAACCGGCCTAAAATGGACAATCCTAAACATGACACTACGTGACATGCGAATGACGTGGTAAATATAATACATAAAAAAAAACGTGAACATGCAACACATGATATGTGAAATTATATGATATGTAGATAGGCAAAATGTTATTTTCAAAACATGGAAGACAACCAATGGGATATACAAAAAAACATAAATGCATGGATGATATATGCTAATTTCCGAAAATATGGATGAAGGACTGAATGGTACACGAAAATATGATGCAATCAAAAGATAAAGCAATATCTTCAACGTGCAGATTTTTATTTTTGACAATATAAGATGCATGAAATAAAACACAACTTAAAGATATGCAAGTGACATTTCGAAAATATGGAATGCAATATATGATACTCGAAAATATAAAATGGATATGCAAGATATGCATAAAATTCGAAATATGCGCGAGAATAACGTGAGATATTCAAGATATGCTAAATATGCAATGAGATAATGAGAGATACGCATGATAAAATTTTCTGATTTCCGTCCCTTTTCTTTTGAATTTCCAACCAGATTAAGAATATTCAGATTTGATTCTCTTTACCTAAATCTTCAAGATAAACTTAATGAGATAAAAGCTTTTAGGAAACTTTATCTTCCTAAAGATTTAATTGGATATAGTTTCTAGGAAACCACATCTTACTAAATTTTTAAGAATTTTTAAGTTTATTGGGAAATTTAAATCAAACAAGATCTCAATCAATCGTAGAATATCAATCCAATCAGATAATTCAAGATGGCAATCCAAATAAGTCAAACTTGCATTTTTTTCGAAAAAAAAGGATATTCATAAATCTAAATTAGGCCTTTTGAAGATAGCAAATCGGATCTAAACGGCGACGCATCAGATTAACTAAATTTCCATATTTACTAAGTTGGAGGGTTGTATCCAAAAGGCGATGGATAAGTTTATCCAACTTAAAATAGATGTTGCCTATTAGGGAATAAAATTCCCTAATTTAGATTTACGATTTTCTTTTATTCTGAAAACATGTCCAATGAGTCCAGTTAAAACCAATTTTCGAAATTTGTGATAAAATCAAGTTTTTGATATTTAGATCATACAAAAATAATTACTTCTCGAATTTCCATAAAAACTTGCGTTTTTGCCTCAATGATAGCATCAAAACAGCATCCAACACATCTAAAACAGTGATTAAGACAAGTCTTTGACTTACTGTTTTAGCTTCCGCAAAATTCTGCATGAGTTAGTAGCATGAATTATACAAAACAGCTTGTTTCGGACGAAAACAGCATGTGAACAGTGGCAAAACAGCATAGCAAACACTTCAAAACAATATCGGATTGACCCTAAAAGTATGTAGAGACTACCTTGAATTGAGCCCAAAAATCTGCACCTTAAAAGCCGTAAGTTTGCCCCAAAATCAGCACCTCTTGGCCTTGATTCACGGCAAAGCGAGACCCCAAATCCGTAAAAATTGCGTTTCCCCGAGATTGGTTCGGTAATGACTTTTGTTGATCCGGGCTTGTCTCATACGCCAAAAGTGTCGGGGATTATCAAGACTTCATGGAATAGCTTCTGGGGAGGGACCATAGCTCCATTATGGACAATCAATGGAATACGGTTGAAGCTTCGGCGAAGAACTTCTTTTTTCTTACTATATATATATATATATATATATATCTCAATTTTCTTTCTCAAAAATTCTGAACCTCCCCCAGTGAAGCTCTCTGGCCGTATATTATGATGAATTGGCCCTCAAAATTTGTCGTATGTGTAAATTGTGTTGCCTCTACATAAACCCTAGGCTTAGCACTCTATTTATAGACTAAGGGTTTTCTAGTCCTAGTTGAAGTAGGACTCATCATCGACCGTCGGATTAAAAATTCTTATTTTCGAGAGTCCGATCTCATTAAAACTCCTCAATAATTTTGGCCACAAGAGGGATTTTCATGGGCTAGCCCAATTTCATGCTCTTGCGGGCTTGATTATGCATTCTAGGGCTCAAATTGGGCTTTAATTAATTAAATGAATAATTAATTAAAAGCCTTTAACAATTAGGCGAGCAAAGTGAGTTGAATTAAACTTGAAAATGGGTTCAAGCCCTCTTAGAATTTTCGGCAAATTTCCTAGCCTTAGTCGAATATTTCAAACTAAGTTTGGTCTAGTTGCTATGTTCAATTAAACTCTATTGACTCAACTCTGCAATAATACATGACTGATTAAAAATAAATATGCAATGCATGGGGAATTAATTTTTGGTGAGAACTATAACTAATTCTCATTTTATGCTTGAAATGAATGATTTAATAAAAATCAAATTTTAGGTGTCCACGGTTGCCCCTCTTTGAGTGAAGGCTCGCAAAGTTTTCGCTCAAAGACAAAAATTGAAACCTAAATTTTGCAAATGATATGATAATTTATTTTTGGTGAGAGTCTTAATCCCATTTTCCAATGCAAAGAAAATGATGCATGATATGCAAGATCGTAAATAACATGTGCCAAAACTTCTCTTTTTTTCATATTAGAGAAACCTATACATGGATCGCATACGAGAATACTTGTTTTGCCGGATACCTCATAAGCTGATAATTCCCTTATTTTCCAAGCTTCTGATGCGAGGATCTCAAGGTACCGAGCCCATCTATTATCGGAGACCTCTCCCCGACACGAGATAGCGCAAGATATGTATAGTGTTGAAAATATGCTTTTTGGGATCACAAGAGCAAATCGAGATTATGAACCCGGAACAATATTCAAATCACAAGAGCAAATCAAGATTATGAACTGAATAAATATTAAAGCCACAAGAGTCAATCGAGATTATGACTTTAATAAAAACTTATCGAAGCCACAAGAGCAAATCCATCCTAGTTCGATAAATTATTTCATGAGGTTAATCATGAGTTGAACAAAAATCCAGACCACAAGAGCAAATCGAGATTATGGACTAGAATAAGATTCGGATCACAAGAGCAAATCGAGATTATGAACTGAATAAATATTAAAGCCACAAGAGCAAATCGAGATTATGACTTTAATAAAAATTTATCGAAGCCACGAGAGCAAATCCATCCTAGTTCAATAAATTATCTCATGAGGTTAATCATGAGTTGAACAAAAATCCAGACCACAAGAGCAAATCGAGATTATGCATTGGAAAAATATTTAGATCACAAGAGCAAATCGAGATTATGACTTGGGAAAACTATTCGGATCATAAGAGCAAATTAAGATTATGAACTGAATAAAGGTACCATGAGAGCAAGTCAATCGTGGACCAAAAGCATAAGTATAAGAGGTGTATTGCCCGAACCGAATCGGTATTGAAAAAATGTGTCACCTGAGATGAGTCAAGTCAATACACAAGAGGTCAAAATAACAACTAAAGTCAATTTTGAAAACGGTTCGGAAAACTTACCTGGATTTTCCGAGCAATGAATACGAAGGGGCTAGGCCGATCGCATTAGACCTACTTAATGACTTGCGGCGCAATTATGAGCAAATGCAACATC